>NC_138888.1:71360363-72560363 GCF_965194825.1 Balaenoptera physalus
ATTCTCTTGAATTTGTGCATTTAAATTTTATTGCAGTGGTATAGATGAATGCCATTGTTGGTATCCTTAAATTTTATTTCTGCTCACCAAGGTTAATCATGATTGTCTATATCTTTTTTATAGTAATCACTTTTGAATTGTGTTCAGATATGCAGTTTCAGGTGTAATCATCAGAGCTGGTTAGTCAGGCATTCCAGATAGTGGTTCTTTTCAGAACCTTTTTTAAAGGGTTGGTTAACTACCTCAGTAGCAGAGGATTGAACTATACCCTGTCTGTACTGTACATAGAAAATCTTTGTAGATAAAAGCAAGGCTTGTTAAATGATATGAGGGTAAGATTTTAATATACCAAATGTAACATTCTTAGTTGCCTTTAGTTTCAGAGGCTTGTAAGACTTCCTCATGACCATCATAACAGGCCTTGCTTTTGTCGTATTTTGTGGCTGAAAAAGCAGCCTTGCTTCTTCAGATATTGTAGTTATTTGGATGTATAATAGTTTAGCAAGATGTTACTTTTGTAAGACATCAGATGTTCAAAAAAAGTGCATCCGAACTTGTACTAAATACTGCAGTGTCCCTTTATAAAAAGTCAGACTAAAACTGACAGTTGTACAGCGAAGCCTGACATTTGGATATTTTGAAGTTTTTTCATAAATCATAGAAATTAGTATACGGCTGTAGTTTAGCTTTTTAGGTAAAAGGTATGTTTCATTAGTGCATTTCTTATTGCTGATCACTGCAAAAACGTGAATCAGCTTTTCCATTTCTTATGCAGGTCATGATAACTTGTAGAATAGAGTACAATCATTTGTGCTATGTTTTTAATTTTCTAAAGCACCTTGATGACAGTGAGTGTTCAGTGGTGAAGCATCCTCTATTGAATCACCCTCAAAAAAATTTTTGCCAAGTCCTAAATTGATAGCTTAAAGTCAGAAGTGAAATTATAGTTTGAGACTTGGTATAAAGAAATCCCTTTTCCCCTTCCCCAAAGGGATACTGCAGTTATATCACGTACCCAATAGGCACCATGATGAAGATCAGAGCTTATACTTAATTAAGGTTTTATACACACCAGTTTCCCCAGTAAATGCAAATTTAACAAGAAAATTAGACATGTCATATGTTCAAACTGCTCATGGCAAACAATCATTTTGCATTCCTGCAAATAAAATTGTTTTATACTGTAAGCTGGAGGCGAGTGTAACTTATTTTTGTAATAAAGTTTTTATTTTTTTTATGTGTCATTAATATAAATGTGTGTTAGTATAGAAATATTCTGGTTTAAAAACTTAGAAATGCACACATTTCAGTATGTTTATTTGTACTTACATAATTTTAGATAGTGGTTGCCAATAGCCTGTATGTTTCACATTAATTGGTTTTTTTTTATGTTATCTTAATAAACCATTTTAGTATGTTGTATGTCAGTTACTGGGATAGCTGGGACATAGAGTGTAATTTAAAATTTGTCAATAAGTATTCATTGGAATATATGTAAATGTGCCTTGCCGGTTATTGAAACATTACCTACAAAATGAGTATGGGGTGACAAAAATTAGTTCCTGGTGCTTAATGAAACTTTTTGCCACTGATTTTATATATTACCCCGTGCTTTTTTAAAGTACATCTCTCAAATCTTAGTGTAAGTTTGAGGGCTACACAGAACATTTACATTTCATTCTAACATACAATGAGTATAATAGGTTGTGGAAAGTGGGTAAACTAAATGTAGCCTTCAGTAAAATTGAATCTCAGTGTAATCCTTGGTGCTGGCATTTCCCAGTTCCAAGGAGTTAAATGATCCCATCAAAGAGGTCATTGCCATGCCTATTGGCACTTTACTGTCATACCCTTTTTAAGGGACACTGTCAAGGTGTTTAAGTTAATTCTCAGAATTATTTGTTGGGATTTTAGAACAGGTTTGTTTGACTTAAGTAAGAACTGCATTGTCAAAGTTGAAAGATGAACATTTTTGTGAGTTCACAAATGTGTTCTTAAGAAAACATTAAAATGTGGAGCTGTGGGTTTCCAAGACTATTTGGCATTCTTAGTTTGGGGATTTGGGAGGGAAAACTGATATTAAAAAATTGTGAAGAATTGATGGGTAATGTAAACAGTGGTGATGAAATATATACACACTCAAGTGAAATTACTTGACAGTGTTCATTTGACTAACTGAATTTAAGCCATTATAATTAATTTTAAAATTAAATAATCATTTGCACTGTTCTGATAATGGGTGCAGTTTTTGAGCAATATAATCAGAGCTAAATATGCATGTAGTGATTAGTGATGTGAACAATTAAGTACTGAGAAGAAATACTAACTGGTATTTTCAAACTTAAATTTCTGTAGTAAAATCAGTATCAAACTCTTATCAGATCAAGGAAAACAGGCAATGCATATAAACATACTTTTGAATGTTGTGTGGCCTATAAAGCAATAATGCAATTTTTATGGAATGTCATGGGATATGAGAAATGGAAATGCAAAAATAACGAATCCTTTAGTAAAAATGTCAACATGTTAAAAAGGGGAATGTTAACTAATGTAGGTTATTGCTATTTGTGATTTGTTTATGGGTTCTTGGCTTTGACAGCTTCAAAGAATGGACAGATGACAAGTTAAAGAAATTCTGTATATATTGTCAAGGAATGGGTCTTAAATCCAAGAGTCAAGTCCCTTCCTTGGGGTGAAAAATGTATCCTTAAAGCATTCTGATTGTTAAAAAAGAAAACTTGAGTTACCTAACCAAAGCAGACGCAAGATTTTGTTTCTGCAGACTACTTGGCAATCAAAAGTGATCATCACTTTAATCAGTTTTTAGAAAGTTGCTTTGTGAGAAAATTGTGTTAGATATATTTTCCCAAACATGCATTTTGTGGAAGGTTTTCCAGCATTGTGACTGAATCAGATGTTAGAAATGGGGGGGGTGGATTTAGCACAAAAAGAGCGGTTGCACACTCATGATGGCCATTGTTGTAGCATCATGAGAAATTTATCTACCAATTACTGCAAGTCTGATTTAAGAAAATACACTTTCTTCATGATAAACTAGGAACAACATAGGAATGGATTGGTGGGGTGACCTCGGGTATTCACTTGTATATAGCTATTTGAAAAGACTTGTATGAGGGTGAATATCATCATGCTAGATGGGCAAAATTGTCACATTCAGGACAGCTTTTTTTTTGATCGTTAAGCCAAAAGTCACTGTTGATCAGAAACATAGCAAAAAAAAAACAAAAAACAAAAAAACCAGTATGACATAGTCTATTTAAGGGGAGAAGTTAAAAAGTAGAAGGACTTCGTGCATTTAGGTGAGGGAGCTGTCCCCCTAGAGTAAATGATTCCTCAGGTTCCTAAAACTTCCAAGAATTACCCACCATGGTTTGTTTTCTCCCCAGTGATGTACACTGTAAAATTTTTATCTGACCGTAGGAATTCAGTGGTGGGTATAAAATGAATGAATAAAGAAGTAACAGTACATAAAATGAACAGACTTGTGGGGATGGTGTTTTAAAGTGTAGTATTAATTACGCAGTAATACCACTCAATAGGGCATGCCACTACTTTCTTGAGATGCTAATTATAAACCAATGTTTAAAGACATTTTTAACTGTGGGCAAATTAGATGGACTTTTTTGTCTGTCACTTTTTAAAAAAGTACTTAAGATGTAAGTTTTATTAGTACCACAGTCTGCCTTCAGTAATATACCTAAAATATTTTTCAGGACCAGGAGCATTCAGTTGAAAGAAACAAATCTTTTTTATGAATGCAAAACAGTATTATAACTAATGCCCTGGTCCAAAATTAGGTTTTTAATGACATTAACAGTAGTCTGATAAACATTTAGAAGTCTGGCATTGAGAAACAAAAGCTTGTACCTGACTAGTATTTTATTAAAAAAAAAAAATTAGTTCTGTTAGCTTATTTAAATTCTCTTACATTTATTTATCTGTAGAATTTATATTTATTTCATTCCTTTTATCTCACCGAAAACTGTCTGCAGGCTCTCTGATTTGGATTAGATGTGTGAAGTACTGTCTTTTGCCAAAAACCTCAAATTACCTGTTCTTTTCAACGTAGTGGGTTTGTGCTTGTTTGGAGATCAGTTCAAAAACTATCTGTACTATCTGTACTGCCTCTGATGTTAAGATTTTATGTATAGCATAAGGAAGCTAGCTCTGACTATATTTTCCTAAGAATAAAGACCTATTTTTGTAGCATGTCTTAGGATCTCCAGGAGTCCAAGAATTATTGTGGGTGTCCTCCATTTCATCGTTTTTCATTTAACAGCTTTAAAATAGACACTTGGAATCTTTAGAAGTCTTTCGCCTTTTAATTACTCATACATTCAAAGTAACTAGCCAGTGGTAAAAACAAATTCCCCAAGATCCCTAATTCAAGCACATGATTGGGAGATGCTGTCTGTATAGGATAAATGTATAGTGTTGGTCTCCACTTAATTTTAATTGACGATGAAAATATTCTGTGGTCACACACACGCCAGTGGACTCAATGAAGAAGTTACTGGTAATTTGGCTCTGCTTTTCTGGTAATGTGCCGCCACCATTCAGTGCTCCATTCTCTTGTCACTCTGGAGGTTTAGAGATGAGTGACGGAGGTTGTAAGTAATACAGGAGAGGGGAGTGAACAAACTATTCTGCTTTAATAGAATGCTGCACATTCAGGTGACTGCGCAAATGAGGTTAGGTAGGTGAAATTGAGCTTAAAATGTGTTTTATTAAGCTAAGTTGGCAAATCATTATCAAAGAATGGGGAACTTGTAAATACATTCAGGAGGTTTTGGCTCAGCCCTAGGATTTCTGAGGCGGGGGTGGTGGAGGTAGTGTTGGCCACTTCATGAAGACAAAGATCCTTTTAGGTCATTCAGTGCAGAGTTTAGTTTGTGTTATGATTGCTAAAATTTATACTGATGATCGAAAAAAGTTTTTGTCATTTCCGAACAGTAGTGGAAGTTTTATACCTGAAAAATTCTTGTACACTACTAGGGGATTTTGAAAACCATTTACATTGCCTATTTGGCTCCCTGTGCAGATGCCAAACTAGTACTTTTTTTTTCTTGTTCACGTCAAGACTGCTGAATAAGACTTTTTGGGTGAGGGAGAAGTCCCAATAAACCATTTTGGAAATTAGTGTCTTCAACTGTAAGTTTCCTGAAATGTTTTTTTTTAACACAAGCAATAGATCAAGATAAGGTTATTTTAGAATACTACAAGCTTCAGTGAATACCTGATTTTTTACTTTGTAGAGTGGTTTAAAAACAAGTTCTAATCTGAAGGGAGTCTAATCTGAAGCTGCTATCTGTAATGTACATGAATTGTCATTTCTTCACCTTTTTAGGCTTTCAGCCTGTATTCTGAAAGGATTCTTGTGATACAAAATAAGTTTTGGAGAGAATTTTGGGATACCTAAGGGAATTGACATCTGTCATTTATGAACTACAGCCAGTTTCTACTTTTCCAAGGCAAAGGACAAAGGTTTTGATGTGGACAAGCCATTACCACCGATTAAGTAAAGAATGTGATTAGGGCGTGTTCACAGTACTAAATGTGTAGAAAAGAGTTTTGTAGATTCCAAAATCTAGTCTTCTGGGTACAGAAACATACCATGATATAACAGAAGAGTTCTAAGATCATTATATCTGGTGTGGCTCTATTGCTGTTAATTTCAAATGAGATGAAGAAATTTGAATAGTCATGCCATGTGGATAACAACTTTGCATTTCAACTTGTGTCCTGATTTTTTCCTATGTGAACTAGAAAATGCCAGTACTGAATCATTTGAACACAAAATTGCTAGAACTAGGTACATCTATTTTATGTCATGAGTAAAAACCCTTACGACGTCATTTTTCAAGAGAATATTTTTTAATATATTGGTATTCATGTTGCTTTAATTGGAGGACTCAAGAATTAGGCCTCTAAAACTGCTTTATTTAATGCATCATGGGAAATTAGAAAAGCATATATACTAATTGTGTTTCTTAGTATACTGAATATTTGGAATGAGCTTGGAGGAAAACCAGAAATGAGCAGTATGTCAAAGGTCATCTATATAAAAATTGGTGGAGTACACTTTTCAGTTCTCTGCAGCCACATGCATATGTAATTGCAGGGTAGTTCTGGCAAAATTTAATACCTTCTTGAAATAGTAAAAATTCACATGAATTTGCATAAGTTGAATTCCTAGGAATCCTTCAACATTGACAGGTGTAATTTCTTCTAGGCACCCTACCTAACTTCAGGTTCATTTATAAATAGAATTAAAACAGGATGAAAAGCTTTTATTTTAAAATTATACTTGAAGTCTTAGTTGATGGTTTTCTGAGCCTCCATTTAGCATTTAGGACAGCAGCAGCAGTTAGGGGCCCAGCAGCAGATGCTGTGGTTTCTGTGGCTTATCCTCCCTGCTGCTTAGTGTCTTTTGATTAGTCTATTTAAACTAGTACCACTTCTTGTTCTTTAAAGTTACTCTGTTTCTTCCCTATATGGTTTCTTTTGCCTCCTCCTAGGATAGAAGCTCCTCCAGGGCAGGGAAATCTTAATTAATGGTGCTAGGCATTTAAAAATATTTTTCAAAATATTTTTTAGTTTGGTGGAAATAAATTTTCAGTTTAGCTTATTTGCTGAATTAGGCTTCATTGTGGCATGTTAACTTGAAGGAATAAAAAGTTTTGAGCCACTTAATTCACAACATGGAAAGCTTAAAAATTAATGAACATGAAATACTAATGCTTTAAGCAAATTAAGATCATGAAGATCCACATTTAAATCGTCTGACATTAAAAAAGTCTTGAAAAAAGTCTTGAAAGGAGCTGTGGGTCTATAGACGGCATTAATTTTTATATCAGTTTAATTATTGACAGCCCAGCCCAACAATATTTATGTTGATGTTCAGCTTAATTCTAAGCTGCTGAACAAAACAGTATCGACCTACCAAACCCCATCTATACTTAACTTCTTTATGAGGAAGGGGTACTTCAAGATAGAATTCTTGTTTTGCTGATGAGGCTAGTTGGTTTTGAGTCCATAAAGTTTGTGTAAGGTTCTTAATGTAGAGCACTTTGGAAAGGATATGTAGTGATGCTTGAGAAAAGCATGAAGGCTAGGTAACTATGCATTAACGTCTTGAAAACAGCTATTTCTAAGAGTAATGCATACTTACTATATTTTAAAATAAAGCCATGGTTGCATCCATATGAATAGTCTTAATATGTACCTTACAGTTGGTTGCTGGTTGCAAAATCACTTGAGAAGGGAGGCTCTGAATTTAAGGCATTTTCTCGCTACAGTATATATACCTACTTGTTTGAGTATTGATGGATAAAGGTGGTATTTATACTTAAATATGCTTAGTTGATATTTTAACTTGATAGTACTTTAAAGAAAATTTAAAAGACTTATAGCTGCAAAACAAGATAGAGCACAGGATGTGAAAGTCTACTTCTCTGCTCACACCCTAGTCAATTAACAGAGATGAATGACTCTGTTTAGTTCTGATTGTAGTTAATCTCATATCTTTTAATTACTAAGTTTAAGCAGTATTTTTTTTTTTCCCCCTTGGAGACATTTGGCTTACTCTAGTCCTTTTTTTTCTGAACTGTTTTAAGTTCAGTTGATTACCTCAACTACACTTAGGCCTCTACTTACACTGGTTTCAGTACCTGTTTGCTCTTCACTATATGGAGAAACAGCACACTCAATACTTTCTTTTCCTTCATCTCCCAATTCCTGTTAACTATCTTTACTGTCACTTTTTTTTTTCTTCTGGGGCATATATTGATTTTAAATTTTAGCAGTAGAGCGGGCTTATTTTATGTATGGACTGTCTTGCTCACTCTTGAATTCTGTCAATTTTTAAAAAGATAACCAGTTTCTTAATGCATTGAAATACTACTTCACTTTGGTTATTTACTTTCAGTGCTTTTGACTTTTTTCTCAAATGTTTGGTAATTCTGCTTTTTTCATATTTATGAAAGAAAGATCAGAGTGGTCTGGTGTTCCTGGGCCTATCCACTGAGACAGGTGACTGTAAGTTGTGTGTGTGTGTGAGAACACAAGGACTAACAGGCTTTATTATCATTTCCTTGAGGGCAGGCAGGCAGGCAGGCAGGCAGGCAAGCTTACCCCTCCAGTACCAGGAAGCAGAGTGCTCAATTGTAGGAACACTGACTTGCGGGCGAGTTATTTGCTTTGAGGAGGTGGGTAGACCCTGAATGCAGTTCTGCAACCCTTGGGGACCTAAATTTCTTCCCTTTCCACTCTTGCTAGCCAGAGGTTTTGCCTTTTCCGGAAGTCACTCATCCCTCCCATGAAAAATGGCTCTTTTTCCTGCAGTCCTCTGATTGCAAAATGAACATAGCCTCAGTTCTTCATCTTTTGTACTAATTTGTGCAAATTAATATAAAAAGTGATAGTTTAAAAATAGAACTGAGTAGTAAAATACAACAGTATGATGTACACTATCTTAGATTAGAAGAAACCACCTTTATCTGTATAATCACATGTGACAGCTCATTTAAAATAAATTGTCTAGGAAAAAGTTTGAATAAATCTTACTTGAAAAGAGAACAGCACCTAGCATGCTAATGGGTATATAGAAGACATTTTGTGACTAAGGATGCAAACTTAGTGGCATTCTTGACTGAGCAAAGGAGATTATTTTGAACCCTTTTTTTGGGAATAGTATGATAGATTTTATTTTAGCATACAATTTCTGAACACTTAGAAGAAACCATTGAGCAGTATTTCGGTTTATCCCTTTTTTTTTTTTTTTTTTTTTTTTGGCCACACTGCGTGGCTTGTGGGATCTTGGTTCCCTGACCAGGGATTGGTCCCGGGCCAGGGCAGTGAAAGCACCAAAAATCCCTAGACCACCAGAGAACTCCCATTTCCTTTTTTTTCTTTGTCCATTTACATTTAATACAGCATACCTTCATATATGTTCTTTTACTAGTTAATGAGACTACATTCCTTATTTTGGCAGGGGTCTCAAACCTACCTTTTCCAGATTTGTTGTTCTGGGATTTGGTGAGAGTCCATGTTGACCTACTTGTGGAATATATTCTTTTATACTTTTGTCATATGCTCTGTCTTTGCTGATTAGAGGGTCTAAATCCTTAAAAAACATTTCCACCTAAATATGGCAATTCAAACATTTCAGATCATTTTGCCTATTCTTAAGGACCTCTTCCAGGTATGAAAACCATTTATTTTTTTGGCTGCACTGTGGCTTGCAGGATCTTAGTTCCCCAACCAGGGATTGAACTCGGGCCACGGCAGTGAAAGCGCTGAGTCCTAACCACTGGACCATCAGGGAACTCCTCCCTTAAAACCATTTTTAACAGGTTTTATGATATTAAATATTAATTAGTTGATATCAAGGGAGAAACTGACTTAGGGGTTTTTGGTACCAAAAATCTTGGCTAAGTTTTCAACTAGTTTCAACTAGTGTACCTAGACTGTTTCAATTAAAATTGATGGACATAAGACACACTAATCTCTTGTATTTATAGGGCTTTCCCATTCTAATAAGCCTGATGTAGCCTGTTTATATTCACTTTTCATATAAACTTAGAAAAGTACAGGTTGCTAAAGCAAAAGACTGAATTAATATAGTCTCACAATTTCAATGACTTAGATACTCTTACTTCCCCAATAGTTTCAGGTGAAAAACAAAATATTTTTCTCTTAATCATTGAGACACTTAATAAAAGGAACTGAGCAAACACAAATATAACCTCTTTGGCCCTGAGTTTACTTTCCTGTAAAAAAGAGATGCTATTAGATTGTGATATTTTTCTAGCTTTCAGCATTCTATGAGATACAGCTTGTGTTAAAAAGAAAATTCTGGGACCTCCCTGGTGGTCTAGTGGTTAAAACTGCACGCTTCCAATGCAGGTGGCACAGGTTCAATCCCTGGTTGGGGAACTAAGATCCCACGTGTGGTGCAGCCAGAAAATAAAAATAAATACTTAAAAAAAATTCTGCCTAGATGGTTTTTGCTTCATTTCATTCATACTTTTGTTGTGAAGACCTAGTTTTACAAAATACAGGAAATGTTACATTACTGTTCATTTGCCCTGTAATACCTTACATATTATGAACATTTCCTGGTACATTATTTTTGTGATACTTAGTTACTATTTGAGGGAGAGAGTGGTAGGACAAACCTTTCTTTTAAAGCCATATATTCTGAGGAATAAAAGTCTCAACTCTTCACAGAGCATTATGCAAGTTATTCCCAAATTCCCTAAATTACTGTGTTAATGTTGTACTAGTTAAGAGTCAACCTGTGTAAGAGATGTCAATTAAAATTAGCCATATGGATCTACTTTTGTGCTAGTAAGTATGTTTTTTAGTTTGTAGAATTAGTGTTCATTTACTTACGGTCTCTCTGTTCTGAAATTCTAGGCAAAACTCATTTAGTGTAAAGCTAATAAATATATTAGCCTGATCAGGAAATAAAAGCCAGTTTAACTGCTAAACCAGCCTCCCAAATTTGCTTTATTAATAATAATGATTCAAATATTTTCTAAAAATTATAGAGTGTTCTCCTAAGCACCAGCAATCTCCTCTTCCTCTCCGCCCCTAGTAAACTGTCTTTAAGTTGAAACACCACGTGTTTCATTATCAGGATAAAGCATATTATTGCACCTTTTCCTAGGTAGCGTGGTGATTTTGGAATGATGCCTCTTTTAAGTTGATTTCCCTCTCCCCTCAGTTTTCAAGAAGTGTTCACAGGATACCAGTAGGCTGATATAAAAGTTACATTTTTTAAAAGCTTTAGGGAATTTCCTGGCGGTCCAGTGGTTAGGACTTGGTGTTTTCACTGCCGGGGCCCGGGTTTGATCCCTGGTCAGGGAATTAAGATCCCATAAGCTGAGAGAAAAGCTTTAACTTCTCTGAGGCATTGAATCACTCTCCTTGAAAAGTTTCCTTGCTACTTTGCTGGTTATGTTAATATTCTCTATCCTGTTCTTATCTGTTCTTATTTCCCTTTTTTCTTCTATACTTATCTCCTTGATCTCAACTGTATTTCCAGCTTCGTGTCACATCTGTGTGGACTCCTGGTTTAATGTCAGGGCTTGATTGATCTGTTATATGCAGGTTTGCCATTCCAGCTCTTTGCTGTACATGTTAGAGTGCTCTGTCAATGATTATATCCTGTTAATTTATCACATCCAGTTACACTTGATGACTTACTGGTACTGAATAGGCCTAAAAATCCTCTCTATCCAAGTCCTACCGTACCCTTTGAGAAGTTCAGGTCTGGCTGAACTTTATATTTACAAAGATCTTAAGTGGTTCCAGATTTATAAGTGGCACATTATAATGGCTCTCCATATCTATTTCTACAATAGCACTGTCTAGTAAAAATAAAATGCAAGCCATATATGTAATTTAAAATTTTATAATTTGGTCTGAGCTCATCCTTCTTGCCTTAACCTTCCATTGGTATTGCCTGTAAACAGACTGCTGGCCTGGTCTTTCTTTGGCTCACTTCACATTTCTGGTGTCTTAGTCTGTGTCCCCAACCCACCCTTCCAAGCCAAGCTCTCAAAAATCCTCTTCAGTGAAAATAGTAAAGTCTTCGTGCTGTATGTGCATTAAAATGATGATCAACAAAGTATCCCTGAGGAACATGTACAGTTAGGGGAACATCAGAAGTCCTGGCTTTCTCGAGTTTATATAAGGCTGTTAGCTGATGGTTTTTCCTTTATTGCTTGTGCAGTAGGTTTGTAACATAGCTATTTATGTATGAGTCAAAACCCCAAATCTACTAACCTCTGATTAAAGGTAACTTTAGGAGCAAAACCATGGTTTTAAAATATTTGGCAATATTTGAAAATCTGGTATTTCTATGCTTTGTAATTGCAAGAAGAATCTTCAGAAACATTTAAATTAATATTCATTATATTTAAAACAATAAATATATTCATTATCGCTGCTACCCTTCAAATTCATTTTCTGTCAGCAGTGTATGTGGTAATTACAATTTCCCATCCTCTACTGTGATCAATAACAGCTTCATATGCTGCTTCACACAGTGGGAAGAAAGCTATGAAACTCGGCAGAGACTGAATGTGTAAATAGGCTTAAACTAACTTAGGGATAATACGTGATGTGTTATCAACATTTGAAAATCCAGTTCATGAAAAGGACTGTTTAGGTAGGGCTATTTGTTGTTTGTCTCTTAACTCTGAAGCTTTACAAAAATTGCTCCAGTCCTACCACCAATGTTTCTGTGGGCATTCTTGGATAAGCTTTCTTAGTCTCAAATATAAAGAACTGAAAGTGAGCTAATCTTTAAATTATATATCTATATCTATATATATATAAATTAAAACTGAAAATAGAAGTGATAGAAATGCTCAGTGAACATCTGGGATAGTTCTTAATTATATTGAATAAATAAGTATATATCTTGAACTGTTTTTACAAAATTGAAGAGTATAGGCCATATGACTTTCTGATAATGCTCAAAATTCAGACTTTTAAATGTGTTCATCTAAGCTAAAAACCCTAAATTTAAATGGTAACTGTCTTTCAATATACAAGGGCAATTTTCCAATAAAAATTTTTTTAGTATGAATTTCCAATTTACTTATTCAAGATTTCTACTTAGATATACTGTACTGAGTTGTGGGGTTTTTTTGTTTATTTATTTATTTTTGGCTGTGTTGGGTCGTCGTTGCTGTGCACGGGCTTTCTCTAGTTGCAGTGAGCGGGGGCTACTCTTAGTTGCAGTGCGCAGGCTTCTCATTGCAGTGGCTTCTCTTGTTGGGAGCACGGGCTCTAGGCGCGCGGGCTCAATAGTTGTGGCGCACGGGCTTCGTTGCTCCACGACATGTGGGATCTTCCTGGACCAGGGCTTGAACCTGTGACCCCTGCAGTGGCAGGTGGATTCTTAACCACTGCGCCACGAGGGAAGCTCTGTGGGGTTTTTTTTAATGTTTGTTTTTGATTAATAACTGGAATCAGTTTACCAAAATACAGAAAGTTTCTTTTTAAAAGTGAAGATAAAAATTGATTTTAACTATTTTGGTAGCAACCTTACTAGAACTGGAATTGAAGTACTGCTATTAGTGATCTTCACAATTCTTAACCAACCCTACCTAGTTGCATGGTGGTTTATAGGTACCATGTCAAAGTGCTTTTGTTTTTGTATTTTAGAAAACAGCTACTGAGAGGTAAGAGGAACGACTACAAAGACTTTCCAAAATATTTTCAGGAGTTACTGAAATCAGTTGAAAGCTGTATTTAAACATCTGAATATAGTTAGCATTTTTCCTTTTATGAAAGAAAGCCATTGTGTCTATTAGTAAACATAAGAAATAAGGTGGATAGAGATTCATCCAATTGTCTATTGTCACATGTATCAATAATTTGTTCCTTTTTATTGCTAAATTGTATTCTATGGTATCCTGTACCACAGTTCGTTTAACCATTCGACTGTTGAAGGTCATCTGGGTTGCTTCCAATTTAGGGCTATTACAAATAAAGCTGCCAGGAACATTCCTGTAAAAAAAAAAAAAAAAAAGAAGGTGGAATGCTTTATTTAAAGGATAACTTTAACTTTTTAAAAAAAATTTTATTTATTTTTGGCTTTGTTGGGTCTTCGTTGTTGCGCGTGGGCTTTCTCTAGTTGCGGAGCGTGGGGACTTCTCTTCGTTGCAGTGCGCGGGCTTCTCATTGCGGTGGCTTCTCTTGTTGCGGAGCATGGGCTCTAGGCGCCTCGGCTTCAGTAGTTGCAGTGCGTGGGCTCAAGGGCACGCGGGCTTGAGTAGTTGCGGCATGTGGGCTCAGTAGTTGCGGTGTGTGGGCTCAGTAGTTGTGGCTCGCAGGCTGTAGAGCGCAGGCTCACTAGTTGTGGCACATGGGCTTAGTTGCTCCGTGTCATGTGGGATCTTCCCGGACCAGGGATCGAACCCCTGTCTCCTACATTGGCAGACGGATTCTTAACCACTGCGCCACCGGGGAAGTCCCTATGTAACTTTAAAAAAACTTTTTAGACGAGAAAGACATTGGCCATCTTATACAAAGAGTAGTGGTATTAGATTTTAAGTGCCTTTTCCAATCTTTAACATTTATCAACAGGCAGGTGAATATATTTTCAGTTCCTAATCAGTTAATAATTTATATTTTCTGAAGTTATGACCTGTTAACATCAAAGTGAGGTTTAAGAGGATGGTTATTCTAACGTATCTTAGAAACAAGATGACAAACATTAAATGCTTCATTTTTGTTGCTAAGATAAAATGAGACTGCCCAGAATTTCATGCTCAAACAGCTTTTATCCAGAGTATCTCTTTGATCCACTGGTTGTGTAAAGCTGTAGTTCTTCATATCTTACCATTGGAAGTTTTACTTCATGATCACACAAAAAAGTGGGGGTTAAATATGGAAGTCGTAACTGCATTTTGAACATCTTGCACTCCCATCCAAAAATCCCTTAATGCTCCTCCTTTAATTGTATAGTCTCCATTGTAATGAGTTTCCTTTTTTTGAAAATCAAGGAAAGGAACATTTCTTGAAGTATAAAAGGCAGTTTAATGGTTCCTGTTACAGGTATTATTATGTCCAGAAGTTGATACATAGGGATAGGTTGTGGGGAGAAGAGGGTATTATGAAATGTAAAATTAAGACTGTAGAAGTAACATTACAAATGCCACAAAAGGTAAAACAAGAACCTTGATGCTTTGAGACTCATGGGTGGAGGGTGGGGGGGTTGCGGAGGAACTGGGGTTCGGAAATGCCAAACCTGTGACAGGAAAGCATACTCCAAATTACAGGAGGCAGCTGTGAGAGGGAGGGACTGAATGGCTCCAAGGGGTAGTGGGTAAGTATGCTTCTATCCTTTTCCTGACACACATGCCACACAAACATTGGCCCTTGACAGTTAAAGCCTGGTGTACATTCAGGGTCCTCAGCGTTAAGTAGGCCCAATCACTGGGATTCAGGTAGTCAGCACCATCTTTTCAGATTCCTGTACCAATGTAAAAAGCAATTTATGCAGTTTGTTGGTGGGTTGGGGGAATCAGGTTTAATTAGGTAGAAGCATTTTAAATACTTTGCCTAGTGCTGCATAACTGCTGAAAATTAGGTGAAAGCAAAGAGATAAATCCTAGTCTGCTCAAATTATTGTCTTCCCAGAGGACTTTCCTGATCCTGGCCAGTTGAAAATGTCCCTTTCCCCTCACCTGTCATTAAAAAAGACTTCTATTATTACAGACTTTATATATAAATATGCCCTGTGTGATACATTATTTTTCATGTGTGACATGCCTCCTTCACTAGACTGTAAGCCTTTGGAGGTCAGAAAACACCTAAATCATTGGTTCTACCACCACATTTAGTACAGTGCCTTACACTTATTTGCTAATAAATATTCATTAAAATAATGGAGATATTGTAGTGTAGTTTGGTGTTTATGAGCCCTTTAGATGAATGCGTTATCAACTATTTTTTACTTTTTGTAGTCTGAAAATGTACCCCTAGCATATGTGATAATTGTGGCATTTATAAAAAGTCTACACATTAAGTTGTACTGGCCCCTCCACAGCTAACACTCGTCTGGAGCAGCACCGTCTAGTAGAAATATAGCACAATCCACATATGTAATTCAAAATTTTCTAGTTGCCACATTACAAAAATAAGAAACACAAGATATTAATTTTTAGCCCATTATTTCCAAAATATCATTTAACATGTAATCAGCTTTTAAAAGTTGAGATACTTTATATTCTTGTTTTCATGCTAAGCTTTCAAAATCTGATGTGTGTTTTACACTAATAACACATGTCAATTCAAACTAGCCACATTTCAAGTGCTCAATAGCCAGATAATGGCTAGTGGCTGCAGTATTGCACAGTGCAGGTCTAGAACTTGAGGGCAGGCAATAAAAACCGCTTTGGACCTCAGTTTCCTGTAAGGTATCTCATAGCTTTGGTTTCATGTCATTGTCATTTTAGGTTGTTGTAATCCAAATAAAGCTAATTGGCTTGACTGTATTTTGTCATGTTCATAAATCCATAAAATAAAACTTTTTGTATTAGGCATTGTACAAAGACATTTAATAGGCACTTTCCACCCAATTTAATCTTCTTTAAAACTTCTGAGGAAGGTAACTGTTCAGAGTTGAGGATGCCAGGTTTGAGATATATCAAGTTAACCTTGCGCAAAGAATTTGCCAGTAGAAGGTGAAGCTGATTTCAGAACCAGGATTGATTACGGATATCCCATATCCCCACCAGGAAGTTCATATCTTTTAATAAAAAGTTGGAAAAAAAAAATTCAAGCTCTGTGTATGAGTGCTGACGTGGATACCAGACCATAAGGTTAAAGAGAAAACATTTAATGGAGTAAAAATTTTATTTCATTAGATGAAGCTGGATCAATAGGAAAATTTTTCTTCTTTTAGGTGGGGATTTTGTAAAATTTTCTTATAGCAGAAGTTTATTTTTATTTTTTCCTTTTCTGAGCATAAGAGCAATATGAAAATTTAAATTGGTCTATTGTCTAGTTAGCTTATTCTAATAGCCCCTGCAAAGAAAATCATATGGGAAAGGAGTTTAGTTGGATGTTGTAAAGATGTCTAATATGAAAGAACAGAAAACATTTTATCATTAAAATGTACTGGCTCTCAGTGAAATGTTGAACAGGAATTTCAGAATGAGCCTATAAAGAAGCAAAATTTTTAAACAGAAAAAAAAGATTGGCAATGTAACTTCCCAAAAAGTTTAATAAAGTAACTTACCCAATTATAAAGTACTCAAGTCCAGAGTAGGCACGTGATGCATGTAGATTAATTCAACATACACCTTTTATTTATACTTCAGTTTAGCCCTAGACTGTTCATATAAACGAGGGGTTTATACGTAGTTCAAAGACACTAAAAAAAAAAAAAAGTTGAAAAAGTGAAATAAACGTTTAATTAGGTACCTCAAAACATTATAAAAAAAAAAAAAAAAAAGCCCTAAGCTTTCCAATGACGTTGTTACAGAGTAATCCTACAATATATTTGCGATGTTAGTTTAAACAATACTTAACGATGAGGATCAGTGAAATTGATACTTTTATACCATTGTGGAACTGGCTAACCATTCTAGGAAGAACTTTGACAGTATGTATCATGTTCTTACTCTTTGATCCAGCAATTGTACTGATGTTGATCCTAAAGAAATTATTAGAAATGTGTATAATTTGTGATCAAGGGTGGTAATAATCATAATATCAATGAAATTAAATGGCATTAATAGAATAAAGGATGGTACATTCTGAAGGAAAATAATGCATAAAGATGATCCATGTATTCGGAATAATAACATGGGAAAATATTCATTAAACTGTCCATACACCATAGTTTTTATGTTTCTAGAAAATCATTTCTGAACCTTGTCTGTCTCCGCACTTTGGAGGGTAAGATACTAAGAAAGAGAAAAGACAGACAGCATGAGAACCGGCTCTGGGGTTAGAATGGCTTCTAACCCCGGGTTCGCTAGCAGTATGATTCTGAGCAAGTTCCTCTCCGCCTCAGTAATGTCAGTAATCTAGCTGTAAAATGGGAAAAACCAGAGTACCTCCATCCGGAGGTGAATGTGTGAAGGTTAAATGAAAGTGCTTAGCGCTCCGCCTAAGTAAATTTTACTTATTATTACGATACTGTCTTCCTGCATCTGTCAAAGCAGCGGAGAATACGGAAATTAAAATTTAGAAATGTGATGCCTTAGTAAAGCGAAAGCCGCAGGACACTCTACAAGAGGTATTCAACCTAACCTTTCAAGCTGCCTCATCCAAACACTTGGGTTCTGGTTAGGCCCGCGGGGCTGTAGTGAACTGAGGTCTGCCTCGCCCGTGAGCGCGTAAAAGATGCTTTCTCGCAGGGCTGGCGTCCCGGTGGGTTTGACTCTTCCGTGTTCCAGGGCTGTTTTACTCACCCGCGCGCGGCTCGTGCAAAATAAGGACTGAGAGGTGTCCCCCCTCCTCCCCTTTGGGCGTCATGCAAACCTTGGACCTGTCCCCACGTAGAGCTGAGCTTACGGAGAAGAGGCGTGGAGAGTGCTGGGGGGCGCGCCACAAAGACTACAGTCCCCAGCGGCCCGCGAGCTCGGGGAGTCCCGCAGGCAGGGCCCGACGGCTGCGGGAGGTTGCAGTTTCTCCTGTGCTCGGGCACAACCTTCTGTCTCTCCTCCGCAATACAGGCGGTTACTGGGTACTGCAGCTTCCCCCCGATTTCCGAAAAGGGCCGATCGCTGGGGAACGGGGCCCTCCACCGGAGGCCGGCGCGCGGCTCTGGCCCGTGGGCTGAGCAGCGGGACCGACAGGCCTTGCGCGGGGTGACGGCGGACACGTCGTACGGCTGAACCCCAGGCGGATGGGGGCGTGGCCGCGCACGCGCGGCGGGGCCCGTGGGCGGGGCTTTGGGCAGCTGCAGCCGGCGGACCGTCCGCCGGTCGCCGGCGGTCTGGGTCCGCTGCCCGGCCCGGGGGCGGAGACGCGGGAGGTTGATGGGGGGTCGCCTCGACCTCAGCCTCAGTCTGTAGTGCAGCTTCAGCCACGCCGACGGAGATGGCGCCCTGGGTGCGGACGTTGGGAGAGAAGCTGAAGCAGCGTCTGCGGCTGGACGTAGGACGCGAGATCTGTCGCCAGTACCCGATGTTCTGCTTCCTGCTGCTCTGCCTCAGCGCCGCCTCCCTGCTCCTCAACAGGTAACGCGGCGGCGCCGAGCCAGCCGGGCGGGGGGCAGATGGCAGCTCTCCTCCGAAACTGCGGACGCAGGCCGCGTTGCATCGCTGCGCGGAGAACGTCGGGCTGCGCAGCTGCGGGACGTGGGGCCGCCTGCGGGGCCTCTGGGGAGAGCGGCTCGGGGAAGCCGGGCGGGGCGCCAGAGCCCGGAAGTGCGGGCGGGGGTGGGCTCGAGTACCCCCTCTCCCAAGGCCTCGCCTCCTCAGCCACCTGGACCCCATTCGTCCTTTGTTTTCACCCATTTCTTAAAACCTGGGCCTCCATCAACGATGCTTTTCAGAATGAAATCTGTCCGGGCGGTACGGTCAGCTGATGGAGGAGGGTGCAAGGTCCTGTCGCAGTCGCAGGTTTAGACGGACTTCCCTCGCTCTCACCGCGCGCGCGCGCGCACGCCCACCCACAATATAGACCACAGTCGATCACGGCTTTTCGCGCAGTGTTGTTGGTTACAGCGCAAGGTCGTAAAGATTTGCTGAACCCAAGTGAGAAAGCAAAATAGTACCATCATCTCTAGAATAGTTTTAAAGGGAAGACTGAAAGGTAAAATTGGTAAATTTAGTTGACATTTTGAAAACGGAAGCTTCTGCCCCTGAAATAAACTGGTAGTTTTCTAGAAACAGTAGCGATAATATAGGTAATAGTGGAGAAATGTTCCTTTAGAATTATCTTCAGATTTGCTTTCGGTGGAAAGAAATCTGAGACCGTTGTCAGCGACAGCATCTGCATGCTGTTTCCTCTGATGTTTCGAGCGTGCAGCCATCCTTACTCTTTATCTGGAAGTAGTTAATCCCCAAGGATAGGAACGGGGAAGCATTCACAAGAAATTTGGTAGTTTAATTTTGCTCCAAGATAACCGTTTCCTGTGACTGCGTTGGAGTTGGGTTTCTTCCCTGGCCTCTTTGCTTTCTTATTAGTTGACTCTGGGTTTATATAATATTAGGTTTAAACAGCGATTGATATTACTGGAAAATGTACTTTGATTGTGATGGTAAGATGTTTGATTGTTAAGAGTATGGAAGAAGTGGAATCCTTAAGAAAGCGGAAAATATTAAGTACTTACTTGCTTTGTCATCTGGAAGGTATTTCAAGCCAGATTAACAGGTTTAGTCTGAAAAACATGTCAACTTTATACGATTATTAAGTTTTGTCCAGGGATTCTTACCTGTCTTCTTTGGGAGCCGGGTCAGTTTAGGTCTCTAAAGTAGGGCAACTATGTAGGAGCAGGTTGAACTAGATTTCCAACTTAATCATAGCATCCAGTGTTCTATGTTGTTAAGGAGTCATAGGATAGCATCAGGTCTGTATAACATCTGATCTCTGTACCCTGTATTTGCGTTATGCAAAGAAAGAAGGAAATAGCACATAAGTGTTATCTCTGAGTGGTTGGATTTATGAATGAAATTGTTTTTGCATACATGGCACATCTACTCAGAAATTTAAAAATATATATGTATGTGTATATAATACAGAAAACATTGGGGGCATAACTATGGAACTAGAAAAAAATGAGAAGATATGCTTCGTACATATGTTCAACAAATGATTTCTGTACAGGCATTTCACCAGTTAATTTTTAGAAATAACTTTAAAAGAAATTTTCAGTTTAAAATCTCCCCTGGTTGGGAATTCCCTGGCAGTCCAGTGGTTAGGACTCCGCGCTTCCACTGCTGGGGGCCTGGTTTCGATCCTTGCTCTGGGAATTAAGATCCACTTCAACATTTAAAATGGATAACCAACAGGGACCTGCTGTATAGCACAGGGAACTCTGCTCAATACTATGTAACAACCTAAATGGGGAAAGAATATGAAAAAGAGTGGATACATGTATATGTATAACTGAATCACTTTGCTGTACACCTGAAACTATCAAAACATTGTTAATCAAATATACGCCAATATAAAATAAAAAGTTAAAAAAAAAATCCCACAAGCCACCTGGCACAGCCGAAAAAAAACCCCTCCAGAAAAACCCAGAAAACGCACACACACACAAAACAACAAAACAACAACAAAACCCAAACAAAAACCACACAAAAAAACCCAACCAAACAAAAACTCCCCTGGTTAGTATGGTTAAACTTAGACTAATACTCTTTTTTTTTTTTTCTTTTCTTGGCTGTGTTGGCTCTTCGTTGCTATGCCGGCTTTCTCTAGTTGTGGTGAGCAGGGGCTACTCTTAGTTGCAGTGCGCGGGCTTCTCATTGCGGTGGCTTCTCTTGTTGCGCAGCTTGGGCTCTAGGCACGTGGGCTTCAGTAGTTGCAACGTGTGGGCTCAGTAGCTGCAGCAGGTGGGCCCTAGAGCATGCAGGCTTCAGTAGTTGTGGCGCATGGGCTCAGTAGTTGTGGCTCGCGGGCTCTAGAGCGCAGGCTCAGTAGTTATGGCACACGGACTTTGTTGCTCCACAGCACGTGGGATCTTCCTGGAGCAGGGCTCGAACCCATGTCCCTGCATTGGCAGGCGGATTCTTAACCACTGCACCACCAGGGAAATCCTGGACTAATACTCTCTTTTTTTCTTTTAAAAGAACTGTTCCGGGTACCTTTTTTTTTTTTTTTTTTTTTAATTATTTGCTTTATTTATTTTTCTTTTTTTTTAAATTTTATTTATTTATTTATTTATTTATTTATTTATGGCTGTGTTGGGTCTTCGTTTCTGTGCTAGGGCTTTCTCTAGTTGCGGCAAGGGGGGGCCACTCTTCATCGCGGTGCGCGGGCCTCTCACTATCGCGGCCTCTCCTGTTGCGGAGCACAGGCTCTAGACGTGCAGGCTCAGCAATTGTGGCTCACGGGTCTAGTCGCTCCGCGGCATGTGGGATCTTCCCAGACCAGGGCTCGAACCCGTGTCCCCTGCATTGGCAGGCAGATTCTCAACCACTGTGCCACCAGGGAAGCCCCCTAATACTCTTTTTGAAATTAATTTTTTCTGTAGTTGTCTTGAAACTTTAACTCCTAAAGAACTCTCAAGGTGTTATTTAGCATATAAAATTTTCTTTCAATATGCATTAAAATTATGAATCTTATCTGTGGAAAGATAAATGGATATAACCTTTGGACCGTTGTAACTGATTTATGGGAAGAGTAGAGTAAGATACTTTATATATTTCAAATTATGATATCACCTTTGCAGTATTGTTGGGATAAATTAAGAGCATAGATATAATTATATATAGATTTATTTGCTAATCATAGGATTGAATATTTGAGTATTATAATTAGGAATATTTTAAGTTAATCCTAATAATAATGGTAATAGTTATAATAGATAATACTTTGTGAGTACTTTGTTTGGCTCAGGTATTGTGTTAAGAGTTTTCATTTATTATTATTATTTTTTGTGTAGATTTTTTCCTAGCGTTTAACTGTAATTGAGGTTTTTTAAAAAAATATTTATTTATTTTTGGTTGTGCCAGGTCTTAGTTGCGGCAGGCAGGCTCCTTAGTTGCAGCTCACCAGCTCCTTAGTTGCAGCATGCATGTGGGATCTAGTTCCCTGACCAGGGATTGAGCCTGGGCCCCCTGCGTTGGGAGCATGGAGTCTTATCCAGTTCACCACCAGGGAGGTCCCCTTCATTTATTATTGAGGCAATTTATTGATGTGGTTGAAAGTTTTGAATCTGAAGCTTGATTGTAAGAATTTTATTCTGATTCCGTTAACTAGTTATATGACTTTCGATAAGTAATCTAATTTTTATCTGTCCCAGTCCCATAATCTGTAAAATGGGCATAATACTAGTACCTACGTTATACAGTCACTTTGATGAGTTAAGTGGGTTAACACATGGAAAGTGCTTAGAATGGTGCTCAGCACGTGCTCTTTTTTTTTTTTTTAAGATGGCATTTTTTTTTTTTTTTTTAATAATTTTTATTTATTTATTTATGGCTGTGTTGGGTCTTTGTTTCTGTGCGAGGGCTTTCTCTAGTTGCGGCAAGTGGGGGCCACTCTTCATCGCGGTGCACGGGCCTCTCACTATCGCGGCCTCTCTTGTTGCGGAGCACAGGCTCCAGACGCGCAGGCTCAGTAACTGTGGCTCACGGGCCCAGTCGCTCCGCGGCCTGCGGGATCTTCCCAGACCAGGGCTCGAACCCGTGTGCCCTGCATTGGCAGGCAGACTCTCAACCACTGCGCCACCAGGGAAGCCTCACAGCACGTGCTCTTATTAAATGTTAGCAGTTATTTTTGTCTTATTTATCCTCACAACACTGTGAAGTAGGTACTATTACTAGCCTCAGTGACTTTATTTTTATGAGATATAACTTACAGAAAAGTGTATAACATACGTAATTGTATAGTTCTGTGAATTTTAAAATATGGTTCCCCATGTAACCACCACTCAGATCAAGATGTAAAACATTTTTAGCACCCTAGTAGGCTCCCTTGTCAATAACCTTCTCCTTGTCATGTGTCAGTTTTGTTGTTTTTGAACTTCATATTAATGGAATCCTATGGTCTTCTTGTATCTGGTTCCTTTTTCTCAACTCTCCTTTTGAGATTTATCCATATTGTTGCATGTATCAGTAGTTATTCTTTTTTGTTATTGTGTCATATTCCATTGAGACTATGCCACACTTTGTCCATTCTTTTGGAAGGCATTCGAATTGTTTACAGTCTTTGGCTATTATGAATAATGCTGCTGTGAATATTCTAATATATATTTCTTTTGATAGACATATGTACTTATTTCTTTTGGGTTTATATACCCATAAATGAAAATGCTTAATCATAGCATATACATTTGTTTAACTTAAGTAGATACTGCCAGACAGTTTTCCAAAGTGGTTTTACCAATTTTACTCTTGCCAAAAATGTTTTACAGTTCTGTCTGATATGGTTTATAGGTTTAATTTAGCCATTTTAGTGAGTGTATAGTGGTAGCTCATTGTAGTTTTAATTTGCAGGTCCTTGATTAGCCCCATTTTACAAATGAGCAAACTGAAGCCTAGAGTTGTTCAATAACTTTCTCAGGCTCATAGATAGTAGCAAAATGGGATTCTAATGTAGATCATTCTGATTTAGAAGCCCAGACTTTTAAAATTACATTAAAAAGACATTGTTAAGAAAAAATACTTATTATTGATAACTTTCTAAATAACATTGACTCATATAAACTGTAAAGAAGTCAGAAAATAGAAATATAAAGACGATGTTAAAAATCACTCATAAATTTACCATTCAGAGTTGACTACTGTTGTTAAAATTCTAGTCACTTTTACCTGCAGTTTACAATTTTATTTTATAAATTGCTTTTTTTTTTCTGTATATATAGCCTTCTATATATGGAGCCTGCTTAATGTGTTTTTTTTTTTTTTTTTAAAGGTAAGGACTTTTAAAGTATTTGTTTATTTATTTATTTATGGCTGTGTTGGGTCTTCGTTTCTGTGCGAGGGCTTTCTCTAGTTGCAGCGAGCGGGGGCCACTCTTCATCGCGGTGCGCGGGCCTCTCACTGTCGCGGCCTCTCTTGTGGCGGAGCACAGGCTGCAGACGCGCAGGCTCAGTAATTGTGGCTCACAGGCCCAGCTGCTCTGCGGCACGTGGGATCCTCCCAGACCAGGGCTCGAACCCGTGTCCCCTGCATTGGTAGGCAGACTCCCAACCACTGCGCCACCAGGGAAGCCCCCTTAATGTGTTTTAGTATTATTTTCTTTATTACTTTTCAAATTACCACAACTGGCTTACATACACTTAACTTAGTATTTTTTTAAAAATTTTTATTTATTTATTTATTTATTTATTTATTTATTTGGCTGCGTTGGGTCTTCGTTGCTGTGCGCGGGCTTTCTCTAGTTTCGGTGAGCGGGGGCTACTCTTCATTGTGGTGCGCGGGCTTCTCATTGCAGTGGCTTCTCTCGTTGCGGAGCATGGGCTCTAGGCACACAGGCTTCAGTAGTTGTGGCACGTGGGCTCAATAATTGTGCCTCGTGGGCTCTAGAGTGCAGGCTCAGTAGTTGTGGTGCATGGGCTTATGTTGCTCCGCGGCATGTGGGATCTTCCCGGACCAGAGCTCGAACCCATGTCCCCTGCATTGGCAGGTGGATTCTTAACCACAGTGCCACCAGGGAAGTCCCTTAACTTAGTATGAAGACAGGCTTTTCCAAGTACTTTTATGAACTTATTTAATCATCATAACAACCCTATGAGTTAGGTATTATTATTATTACCCCATATTATAGAGACCCAAGCAAGAGTCAGAGAGATTAAGTAATTTGCATTGTGTCATAACCAGGATTAGAACCCAGACAGTCAGACTCTACAGTGTTTTTGTTTCCAAACTAAGTGGGTCTTTCACTGTATGTTCTGTTTCTTTTGTCTATTTTTCTCTTTCTACAACAGTACCAATTTTTTTTTTTAATGACAGTATTATAGTTTTGTAGTGTGTTTTTATATACAGCTGGGTTGTAGGCCAGGACATGTACATATGGCCTTCACGTGTGGCTTTTTTCCCAACCTGGTGCTGGGTTACAAGGGTGAATATCCTGAGAAAGAGATTCTGGTGGAAGCTGTATCTTTTTTATGACCTATCCTTGGAAGTTAGGCAGTTAGGCATCTTCACTTCTGCCACATTCTTTTGGTTAGGAGTGACTTATTAAGGCCAGGCTCTATTCAAGGGGAAGGAAATTAGGCTCCTGCTTTTGATGTGAGGAGGGCAAAGAATTTGCACAGTTTTTATTTAATTTGTAAATTAATCTGGGTAGAATTGATGACTTAACTGTATTTAATGGTTTCATCCATAAACATAATCTTTCTCCATTCATTCAGATCTGCTCTTATGTCCTTTTAATAGCTTTTTTTCATTTAAAAACTTTATTATGGAAAACTTAAAACACAAAATAAAAATAGAATAGTACAATGAAACCCGTAAATACGTATCACCCAGCTTCAAAAATGATCAACTCAAAGTCCAGTATCACCCCCTCCCCCAATTATTTTGAAGGAAATCCCACATGACATATTTTATCAGCAAACATTAAACATTTCAGTATGTATCTCTAATAGATGGGAGCTTTTTTTCTACGTAACCACAATACCATTTCACATTAAAAAAAAAATAATTTCTTAGCATCCTTAAATATCTATTCAGTGTTCAGATTTCCCTGCAATTTGTTAGAGCTTTACCCTCCAACATTTTATGATGAACAGTTTTAAACATATAGCAATGTTGAAATTTACAGTAAACGACCAATTATGTTTTGCCTATATTTAACATTAACATTTTACATTTTTTTTTTATTGGAGCATAGTTGATTCACAGTGTTGTGCTAGTTTCCAGGTGTACAGCAAAGTGATTCAGTTATACATATACATATATTCATTCTTTTTTAGATCCTTTTCTCGTATAGGTTATCACAGAATATTGAGTAGAGTTCCCTGTGCTATACAGTAGGTCCTTGTTGGTTATCTATCTTATATACAGTACTGTGTGTATGTTCATCCCAAGCTCCTGAGTTATCCCTCCACCCGTGTTTCCCCTTTGGTGACCATAAGTTTGCTTTCGAACATTTTACTGTATTTTTATATGCTTTATTGTGTGTCTGTCTATCCATTACTCCATCCGTAATGAATCTTACTCATAAACAGCTTTGTACAGTTAATTATATAAGATCCAAATATGATCTTTTAATCTGAATGTTGCCTTCCCTCCACCCTCCCTTTTTTTAACCTTGTAATTTATTTGTTGAGGAAACTGGCCATTTGTTCTGTAGAGTTTTCCACAGTCTGGCTTTTGCTGATTGCATCCCTGTAGTGTTTTGGGGCATGTTCTTTTCCCTCTGTGTTCCCTGTAAACTAGTAGTTAGGTCAAGAGGCCTCATTGTTTTGATTTTTTTTTTCTCCTTTAGTTCATGGTGTAGATTTAAAGATATTGAACTGTTTAAAAAATATGCCTTTCTTATGGTATTATTCTTTATTTTATGATATACTGCTAGTTTTAGTTAACTAATATTTTACTTAGTACTTCATATCTATATTCATAAGTAAAATAGACCTAATGATTTGCTTATATTATCTTTATTGGGTTGGGGAATTAAAATTATATTAATCCTTTAAAATTAGCAGCTTTTTCTCATTTTTTCCCCCTGAAAGCAGTCTGTATAAAGTAGAGATTATCTCTTTTATGAAAGTTTGGTAAAACCATTTGGGCCAGGGGTCTTTTTTTTATAGTTAGGTCTCTGATTATATTTTAATTCCTCTAATGATAATTGGTCTATTCAAGTTCTTCACTTCCTAATTTCTGGCATTTTTGTCTTTTTCTAAAAATTTAAGTCATATAGGTTATCTAATTTATGAGCATACATATAGTTGTTTATAGTCTTACTCTTCATTTCAGTTATAGCTATGATTATTTCTTTTTCATTCTGTATTATATATTTGTATCCTCTCTTTTTTTTTAATTCCCTCATCTGTCTTGCTAAAACCTTGTCTTTTTAACTTTTGGTTTTGAAAATTTCCAAGCATACATAGAAAAAAGAGAGTGCAAGGAACCTCTAAGCACCCGTCACTCAGCTTCAGTAACGATCAATGTTTTAAAAAAGTCCAACCTTCCTCCCTTAAAAAGTAAATTATTCTACACAAAACCATAACCTTACAGAATTCACAATAATTCTTAATGTCTTCTAATAACCAGTCCATAATCAAATTTTCCTAATTATATAAAAATTTGTAGGGACTTCCCTGGTGGCGCAGTGGTTAAGAATCCTCCTGCCAATGCAGGGGACACGGGTTCAATCCCTGGTCCGGGAAGATCCCACATACTGCGGAGCAACTAAGCCCGTGCGTCACAATTACTGAGCTGCGTTCTAGAGCCCACGAGCCACAACTACTGAGCCCGTGAGCCACAACTACTGAAGCCTGCGCACCTAGAGCCCGTGCTCCGCAACAAGAGAAGCCACCACAATGAGAAGCCCGCACACCGCAATGAAGAGTAGCCCCCGCTCGCTGCAACTAGAGAAAGCCCACGTAGCAACAAAGACCCAGCGCAGCCAAAAATAAATAAAAATAAAAAATAAATTTATAAAAAAAAAATTTGTAGTGCATCTGTTCTAATCAGAATCTAAACTAGGTCCACTCATTTTATGTAGTTGATGCATTTCTTAAACTTTTGTAAATATCTTATAATCTAGAACAGGAGTTGGCAAACTTTTTCTGTAAAGTGTCAGAGAATAAATATTTTCGGCTTTGCGGGCTACATCAGGTCTCTTTCCCATCTTATTATTATTATTATTATTTTAAAAATTTTATTTCTTTATTTATTTTTGGCTGTGTTGGGTCTTCGTTGCTGCGCATGGGGTTTCTCTAGTTGCAGCGAGCGTGGTCTACTCTTCATTGTGGTGTGTGGCCTTCTCACTGCAGTGGCTTCTCTTGTTGCAGAGCACAGGCTGTAGAGCGCGGGCTTCAGTAGTTGTGGCTCACGGGCTTAGTTGCTCTGTGGCATGTGGGATATTCCCGGACCAGGGCTCAAACCCTTGTCCCCTGCGTTAGTAGGCGGATTCTTAACCACTGCGCCACTAGGGAAGGCCCCCATGTTATTTTTTAAAAGAGCCCTTTAAAAATGTAAAAATCTTTCTTAGCTTGAGGGCTATCCATAAGCCATAGCTTGTCAACCCTAATCTAGAACATTCCTCCTCACCCGCTCTTTTTTCCCTCCTTGCTATTGAGTTGTTGAAGAAACTGAGTCATTTGTTCACACCTTGGATTTTGCTGATAGTTTCCTTGTGGTGTCTTCTTTTTTTACTCTCACCTGCACCTTTATATTTTTTGTAGACAGGGAGTTAGATTTATAGGCTCAATTAGATTTAGATTTATTTTTATTTATTTATTTATTTATTTGGTGCAAGAGTACTTCACTGATGCTGTGTACATCCTGTTACATCACATCAGAGGATAACTCCACATTAGATGGAGTTGCCTCACTTTGTGGATTCAGGCGGTGACAACTGCCCAACAAACTTTCTCTTTGGTTTCACCATTTACTCCCTGAATCAGTTACTTCATTATAGGATGCAACATAATGATTTTGTATTCTTTCATTCCTTCTGTAGTTTTTAGTTTAAATTCTTGTGTGTGTGTGTGTAAAATTGCTTTATTCCATCCTCCATTAGGTCTATTTAGTTACAGTGAAGTACATCTCAAATTGGAAAAGTGGGTTAAATACTTACACTTTTCTCTTAATTATCAGTTTTTAGAGTAATTATTGGTGCCCTAAAACTTTCAGTAGTATCCAGTTAGAGGTTTGCTTATTTTATTAGTTTTTCCAAAGAACCAGCTTAATTTTCTTTTTTGTCTTATCATTATTGTCTGCTTTATTGATTTCTGTTCTTCTCTTCAGTGTTTCCTTCCCTTTAACGTGTTTGGATTTGCATTTTCCCCCCCATCCTTCTGAATGCTTAGCTTGACGGTTTTCAGCATTTCTTTGTCTCTGATTAATGCGAGGTTTCTCAACCTCAACACTGTTGATAATTTGGGTCAGATAATTCTTTGCTGTGGGGGGCTGTCCTGAACACTGTAAGATATTTAGCAGAGTCCTGGCCTCTAGTCATGTGATGTAAGTACCACACTCCCCTTCTCCCTCTCCCTACCGTTGTGACTATCAGAATGTCTCCATATAGTGCCACATGTCCCCTGGGCAGTGAGATCACCCTTGGTTGAGAACCACAGGATTAATGCATTTAATGCTATAGATTTCCTTCTTAAATAATGCCTTAGTTATTGCTTGCCCTAGTTATAGCAGTATACATATTGCATGTAGTGTTTATTATCATTCAGTCTAAGCACAGGTCTACAATTCCTAATCTGTAATTCTGAGATCAATAAAGCTCTGAAGAAGTAACTTTTCCCCTAAGTTTGGCATTTGATGACAAAACCTGACCTCAATAGACATGAGACTATTTATAGTATTTATTTCTGACTTATTTATTTATTGTTTATATGTTTTGCTGCAGAAATATTAATATCTGACTATGGAGTACTGTATCAGACTTCATTAACATATTACATTATGTTATTTATGAAATATATGCTATAAAACTGTTCAAGAATCCTAAAAATTCTGAATTCTGAGTCATATCTCTCCGGCTCAAAATGATTTTCAGTAAGTGGCTATGGACATGAATTTCATAATTTCCTCTGTGAATACCTGTATAACCTATTGAGTTAGTTTCCAGACTTAATGTTTCTTTAAAACTTGATGTCAATTATGGTATTGGTTGGAGTGAAGCTTTGTATAAAGGAATGAGAAGAAATAAGAGTAGAAAGGTGGGTTGGGGTCAGCTTGAAAGGGACCATAAAGGTTTAAGGGGTTTGTGTTTCATCCTGCAGGCAGCATTAAGCCAGAGCAGTTTTTTGAGTGAATAGTAATCATGTTTATGTTTTAAGTGCTGAGTGAGAGCATTTAATAATCGGTATGTAGTGGATGTTTCTCAAGTATAGAATTGCCCTGGAAGCCTGGAGACCAGGCAGTTTCATCTAGTTGGGTGGTGCAGCCTTTGTCTCACAGCTTTTGCACTTACTTGGTCACTGTCTAAAATACGTAAGCATCTTTAATCATCTGTCTTCACCTTCTTACTACTTGATGCTTTATTCCCCAATTCTGAAATCCCAGATCTTCACAATATCTTCTGTAACCTTTTCCATTCCATGCTGCACTTGGGCAGTTGTCCCCAGTCAAAGAACTGGGATCAACGTGGAACTCACTTGTGTGCTTCCCTTCTCTTAAATATTCTATTGCTGTATATTGCCTGTTATCCAGTGCCTAAAAGCAGTTGCTGCACATGTTTTGTTCAGTTTTATAGTTGTTTATGGCAGGAAGGCAAGTCTGGTACAAATTATTCTGTCAAGGAAATAGAAGTCTCTTACTCCTTTGAAACATATACCATCTGTCTGTTTTCTCACTGATCTCCAAGTCACTTGTACTATAAGCTTCTGGTTTATAGACTTTCTCTCCATTTTAAATTCTGCCATCATTCTAGGTGACTTCAGTGTTTGTGCAAGTAGCCCATCAAATATGCTAGTCTATCTCGAGGTGACTCCTGTACAGTCTCCCACTTGGACCACCATATGGTGGCCCTTGTTATCACCAGAGAGTGTTCTACCTGTGAAATCTTAAAAATCAAACCTCCCACTTGCTGACCAGTGCCTACTTCTCTCATTCAGAAAAGCCTGCTTTTCTCAGCCTCCCGATTCCTCTGCCTTCTTCCTATCCATTGTCCCTCTTCTGTTGTCACTTACTTTCCTATGTAGTTTAGAGTCAGTCTAGCTTAGATTCCATTGTCCATCACTTCAACCACTCTATTGCCAGTATCTTTGACTCTCTTTCCTTACATTCCACTCACCTGACAAACTCCAAATCTTCGGTCAGTGATGCTGCTTGCTTTTTTTAGTGTTTATATCCTGGTTACTGAATGTTGCTAGAGAAGATCCCACACCTGTAAATTTAACTCTTCAGCCTCAGTACTGCTCAGCAGTTCCCCAGGATACCCTTCTCTTTACTTCTTCCCAGCAGCTGTTTCAGAACTTCCCCAGTCTTCTAGAACTTCCGTCCATGCCACCTTCGCCCTTTACTCTCAACATCTCCTGTTTCACCTAAAGGCCATCATAAATTCCTGTTTCGAAATCTACAGGTTTGACTCCATTCTCATCAATCTATTCTTTCTCTCTGGTATTGGGGAGGAGATATCTCTTCCTGTTAAAACTATTTCTTCTATTTTGGCTCTGAATCCCAACTACTCCTATCCTCTCTAGGAGAAAATAATTCTCTCAAGTTATCTTTTCTCTCCTACCTTTTTCTCTCTTTTCTCCTTCTCTCCTATTAACATTTAAATATGATCAGGTTTTTCTAAACACCTTTCCTCATTGTCCCTCTCCAGCTAACACCTTAGCTCTTCTTTCCTTTAAAAAGAGAATTATCCACATGTACCAGTTCCACTTCCCCACCTCTCTTCAATCCACTGCAGTCCTTTACCATTCTACTAAAATTGCTTTTGCCTACTTCATCAGTGGCTCTCTTGTTGCTAAAACTGACGGACACTTCTCAATCTGTCTCACTTTATTTTACAACTATTTGATCATGTTAACTACTTCATCCCTGTTCAAATGTTTTCTTTCTTTTTTTATATTGACAGCCGTTTTGACTTGACGCCCGGTTGTCTTCTCAACTCTTCTAATTACTAGATTCCTTTACGGATTCCTCTTGTTCTGCTTATTTCTAAAATGTATTCTGTTCTCTTCTTTTTTCATTCTGCAGCTTTTCCCTGGTCATGTCATTCGTTCCCATGACTTCAGTGATCTTTATGCTGGTAATTTCCAAACCTTTATCCTTGGCCCATATTCTCTGCAGAGATCTAAACTACCCAATATTTGGCTGGTTATGGAACATTTCTGCTTGACATGTCTTGAGATATCTGAAACTCAACATGTCCAAAGGGAACTGATTTTTAATCTCTCCCTTCTCCTTGCATCTAATCAACTACTTTGTCCCCTTAATTCTTCCTCCTAGATGTCTCAAAACAGTCAACTTCTTTTTATTTCTAAGTCTCTTCCCTAGTACAGGCCATCTGTAGACTCTCCTAGATTAATTACTGCAGCAGCTTTCTAATTAGCCTGCATGTTTCCAGTTTAGGCCATTCTCCATATTGCCGCCTGAGTGTATACTGATCATCTGGTGATACTACTCTTTTTCTTAAAACTCTTAAAAATTCTTAAAATCTTCTTAAAACTCTTCATTGTCTCCTGGGCATTACTCAGGACTCTTGATAGTAGGTGAAAGAAACTCAGCTCACACTAGGTTTGGCAAAGAGGGGACTCATGGGAAGATTATGTAAGTGCAGAAAGAACTGGAGTGTAGCTGGGCCTCAGAGACACATAGAACCAGGGTTTGGAATACTGGCAATACTTTCTGCACCTCCCGGATTTTCCTGCTTCTCTCTGTGGACTGACTTCATTCTCTTCTCACTACGTAGTGATTTGTGGCCTGAAGAGCTAGCACCAAAGTTTGTACTGTACGGTTTGCACAGCTAACAGCCGTGATGGGGTAATTAGAATTTGAACTGTGATGTTGGGGGGCTGGTGTCTCACAGAGTCTTGGCAACTGAAATGTATGCACGTCAGAGCTGTGCGCTGTGAGGACTGGCCGTATCGGGACCCCTTAACATGGCTTACTCTATGACACTGTATCATGTGGCTTTGGCGTGGCTTTTCTAGATTCATCTCAAGGCCACTTCTTCCTTGGAACTGTGCTCAGATCTTAGCCCACGTAGTTCTCTCCAGTTTGAATTCCCCTGCCTCTTCCGCAGTCCCTCCTTCCTCTACCCTGTCCTCTTCTGTTGGTTTTCTCCTACTCTTTAAGGTTTTCCACAGACACAGCTTTCTCTGAAAAAAGTTTTTCTGTCTTTTCAAGTTTGGGTTGTGTATTTTGCCCTAGGAGTTCTCGTATCATGCATACTTTCTCTGTCATAATATAGAACACATCATCACACTGTATTGTATTTACTTACTTACCTGTTATACCTACCAGATAGTGTTTTCCATGCAAATAGAGACCATGGCAATGCTGTTCCTTACTGTATCCCTAGAGCCTAGTACTATGTAGCACAAAACGGGCACTCAGTAAAATTGATGTAATGAAAAATAATCAGAATTTTGGTGGGGTTTGAATACTACACTGTCATTAGAAGATATTCTGGAAAAATGTGGTATTGGCTAAATATGACAACCTAGGTACCAAATTATGAAATATTGAGAATTTATACTTCTTTATACTTTTAATGAAATATACATTTGATAGCATACATTCTGTGATTCTTATAGTTAGTAGATACATTACAGAAAATCATGACTGGAGAAGTTGCTTCAGCCTGGTACAGTAGGTGCTTAATTAAAAACTTGTGAAATCAATGAAGGGACAAATTAGTGTTATATGCTTTTTTTTGGTTCTAATAATTACCTTCCTTTATTTCTAAGGTATCTTCATGTTTTAATGATCTTCTGGTCGTTTGTTGCTGGAGTTGTCACATTCTACTGCTCATTAGGACCTGATTCTCTCTTACCAAATATATTCTTCACGATAAAATACAAACCCAAGGTAAAATATATGTGTTCTTACTTTTAAAAGAGTATGTATGACCCTGTGCTATTCGATATTGTTCACGAAAGCATGTTAAAGCAGTGATTTTTAAAAAATACATCTGCTATTATTTAATAATGGAAGACATCAGAACATTTTTAAAGTGAAATTTGCATATATGTTTATTTTTAAAGTATATAGGTCTCCCAGGAGGAGCTATAGAAAGAAAATAAAAAACTCTCAGAAAATTGGGCTCCACAATTTTAGAGTGTCCTTTGACTGCATATTAACTATGAGGACAGTGAATTAAAACAGAGGTTTCCAAAGTTGGTTGTACAGTAGAATCACCTGAGGAATCTTTTAAAAAGTACAGACTCCTGGGCCCTACCACTAGATTTTGATTGAATAGTTCTGGGTTAGGGCCTTGTAATTAGGACCTGTTAAAAGCCTTCCAGGTGATTCTGAGGCACAGACACAAACAGGGAACTAATTGTTCCCTAAATGTTTATTTGCTCCATAGAAACAAACCAGTAATATTTCTTTAACGAAAATAATTAGTTTTTCTGAACTTTGATAAAGATGCTAGTGTATTGAGTCTGTGTCTGGTAGACAAAGTCCCTACTGTGTAGATCAGGATTGAGTGGGATATCTTGAAGTCTTCCTTGAAAATTCTCCAAGTTGATGTAGTCCCTCATCTCAGGTTGGTTGATATTTCTACTCAGAGGAAACACAGCTGGAAGTGATACCCCGTATTTGGTCAGGAACCTTACTAGTTTTCATGCGTCTTCTCCCTCATTGAATTCAAGGTTTTGGAGAAGTAGAAAATAGTTTTTTCTTATACCTTTGCAGTAGAGTATCATTTTCAAATATAGATTTTTTTAATTTTTTTTATTTTTAGTAAGTGAGCATAACAATTGACTTTAATTTTAAGCTTGAAAATTTGGCTTAGTTATTGTAAAGCATTTCATTAGGTATTTTTTTCCTATTGGCAGTTTGGTATAGCAAGTATTATTTATTACAAAGAATGGTTTCCGTGTTAAAGCAGATACTAGTTAAAAAAAAAATCATGTCCTTTGAATTCATACATTGATTAACAAACTTTTGGAAAGTTGATTCTCTTTAGTAAATATGATACGTAAAGTAAAGACAAATCTCCCCATTTCCCTTTTTTAGCAGTTAGGACTTCAGGAATTATTTCCTCAAGGTCGTAGCTGTGCTGTTTGTGGTAAAGTGAAATGTAAACGACATAGGTACGTTAAACACTTTTAATTTGTTGATCCTTCCAGTTACCTTTCGGATTTCAAGCAGTTTAACTGTATGATTTTCTTTAGACCTGCCTTGCTGCTTGAGAACTACCAGCCATGGCTAGACCTGAAAATTTCTTCCAAGGTTGATGCATCTCTCTCAGAGGTAACTGATTTAAATAAAATTGCTATGTATACCCAAGCAGAAAGTATTAAATACCTATGGAAAACTTAATCATGGAGCATTTTTTTAAAAAATAAATTTATTTATTTATTTATTTATTTTGGCTGTGTTGGGTCTTCGTTTCTGTGCGAGGGCTTTCTCCGGTTGCGGAGAGCGGGGGCCACTCTTCATCGCGGTGTGCGGGCCTCTCACTGTCGCGGCCTCTCCCGTTGCGGAGCACAGGCTCCAGACATGCAGGCTCAGTAGTTGTGGCTCACGGGCCTAGCCGCTCCGCGGCATGTGGGATCTTCCCAGACCAGGGCTCGAACCTGTGTCCCCTGCATTGGCAGGTGGACTCCCAACCACTGCTCCACCAGGGAAGCCCGGAGCATTTTAATATATGCTGCCTAATCAATTCTTGGCTGGTAGTTGATTGTTATACAACTTGAATGGTAAACTAGAAATGTTTTTGGATCCCATGTCTAATTGAAATGGACATTTTAGCCAAAAAAAGTACTGTTTTACCTAGTTATTGTTTACCTCTTATAAAAATAGTCATTTTTATTATAGAACAGTAGAAATAACCATTTTGTAATTCCAGAGGAGACCTGAGCTACAAGGAGCCAATGTATATCTTACTGAATTGTGACCCCATTTTTGACACTAACTTGAGCAGAGAGTCAGATACGTTTCACTCTTTCTCCATAGTGTAGGAGTAGAAAGCATGTTCTCTTATCTTTGTTCCAGTCACATTTTATATGTACCTTTTTGGTAACATATCATGTTTTATTTATTTCTTTGAGAGACTTGGTCTCTCCATCTGAGAAAGCAGTCAAGTCCTTGAAGTCAGGGAATGGGTCTCATTTGTTCCCAGCACCAAGTGCAGGTGCCAGATATATTGTTGGTACCTGATAGATATGTATTGAATTAAACTGAATGCTAATTAGTTGAAGAATAGCATTAGGCATCTGAATCCTGCCTTAATTGTCCTTTTTCCCAGTTTGTATCTTTCTTTGACTAAAAGTATGCTGCATAAATGCTAAACTGTTGGCATTTTTCTTTTTCATTTCTTCTGTAAGCTCTTTTTCATTCTTCAGATTCCCTGATTTAAGACTGTGCTGTCCAGTATAGTAGCCACTAGCCACATGCGGCTATTGATAAACACTTGAAATGTGTTAGTCCAGATTGAGATGTGCTGTATATGTAAAATATGTACTGGATTTTGAGGACTTAGTAAGGAAAAAGAAATGTAAAATATCCTATTATATATTTTACGTTGATTACATATATGATAATATTTTGGGTATATTGGGTTAAATAAGATATATCATAAAATTAACTTCACCTGTTTCTTTTTACTTTTTAAAAAACATAGCTACTAGAAAATTTGAAATAATGTATGTGGCTCACATTATATTTCTATTGGAGAGTGCTGATTTGAGGTCTGTTGAAGACAAGACTTATAGGAAGAGTACTATTTGTAGTTTGACACTTCGTTTCTTTTTAAAAATTGAAAAAACTGATGTAAAGCTCTTAGCCTAGTGCCTGGCACATGTTGGTGTTCAATAAATACTAGCTCCAATATTTAAAAACATTTTCTGAGATCTTGCTGTAGGCAGGAACTGGACTAGGCCCTAGGAATAAAAAGAGAAATCAAATATGGTTCCTTTCTTCTGGGAACTTTAGTCTAGGAGGGGAGATAGCCATTTAAACAGACATATACAATATAATGTAATGCAGGCTATAATGGAAGAAATGTACAAGGTGTATCATTAGCACAGAGGAAGAAGTGCATAACTGTTGAGAGGAGCAGTCAGGAAATATAACTAGAAGTTTATCAGCCTGATAGTGTGGGAAAGGGTATTTCAGAGTGTGGGAATAGCTTTTGGAAGGAAAGAGAGGCTTTGAAACAAGGTGGAGTGTTCAGCAAACTGGAGGGTGAAATGCGAAGGAGGATGTGGGCAACGAAGAGACCAGACTCTATTAGCAAGTATTTATCGATCACTTACTGTATAGTAGATATTGCACTAATCACTGTACTTGCATTATTCATGTAATCATACAACCTATGAAGTAGGGTGCTATTATTGATTTGATGGTTTTACCAAAGGAAGGGTTTAGAGAGTTTTAATAATTTTCTCAGGTATCATACTTGGTTGGTAGCAGAACTCAGTCTAAAACCCAGGACTGCCTTAGTTCTTAACTGATTTTTATATGGCCCTTTAGAAATCAGATCATCAGAAGACTTAAAAGGCCACGCTGAAGTTTAATTGATCGGAAGTCAGTGATTTTCAAATTGCGTAACTAGAGTTTTCAGATGTGACTCACAGGATGCAGTGGGAGGTGAAAAGGAAGTAGACGGTCACAGGGGCTGGCAAGCAGCTTTCTCTCGCCCCTTCACAATCAGTGCAGCTCCATACTTTGATATGTTGTGGTTTGATATATTGAGGGTTTCATTCAGGGGAGTGATGTGGTCAAATACATGTTTTAGATCACTTTGGCAGCTTTATGGAGGGTGGAGGGGAGCTTTATGGAAGGAGGGAGACTAGTTTAGAGGCTGTTGCTATATATAGGGATGAGAAGATGAGGACCTGAACAGTGGAGCTGTAGAAAAGAGCTACTTAGGATGTAAACTTAGTAGGGCTTCTGATTGAAGTTGGGGGAATAATATATTAATAAGATGAAATGTTTAATGGTAAATTTTCTAGTCTCCTCTCTGTGTCCTAACACTGTCTATATATATCTTATTTTTGCAGGTGATAGCACTAATGCTTCCTTTTTTAGTAAAAAATCCAAATCTTGTTGCCTTAGTATTTAGAGTCCACAGTCTTCATTACTGCTGCAGAGAAGGTATATAGTCAGATTAGATATATTGTTTCATTCCCTCCCTAGTGTTTTTTAAAGTTAATGCCCACTGCTACAAGTCCTTTTAAAAATTAAACTTTACTGCTCCACCCAGGCTCAAGGAACAGAATGTTTAACACCCAGGATTTCTTTTGTTTTGTTTTGTTACTTTTTCACATATAACTTGATTTTCAGTGTACAGCTAAAATTTTCACAAAGTGAGCATATTCATATAACCAACCCCCAGATCAAGAAAAAAAAACATTATTAGCACCCAGAAGTGCCCCTCATGCTCCCTTCTAGTCACTATCCTCGCTTCAAAGATAGTCACTGACACCTAATTGTAACCCTTTGCATTAAGTCTTATATATTTGTTTCTTCATTTTATTCTGGGAATGCTGACTTACAGAGAGGGTTAGGAATGCAAAAGACTAGCCTATTATTTTCCTTATTTCCATAGAACTTTTTTGGTTCAGTGAAGCTTCAGAGTCAGAACAATTTAGATTTTTAAAAAAATTTTTTAATTATAGGAATATTTAAAAATGTGTGTCATTCTAATAGTAATTTTTCTTTTTTATGGTTTTCAAAGTATTTTTTCATATGTTTTCTTTCATCATCACAACCATGTAAAGTTGACATATACATTTTGTCATATGAAAGTGTGATATTAGATGTCAATATATGGGATACTAAACTTAGTTTTTATTATATATTTCTTAGTAGTAGAGTTTATTTTCCTAGAATGAGTTAACTAACTTGATTTTTCTTTGAAAAATAATTTTTATGCAGGTTCTTGAATTAGTGTTGGAAAACTTCATTTACCCCTGGTACAGGTAAGTTCTTTCTATAAGACCTTTTTTCTATAGTATAGTGAATACCATTAAGTTAAGTGTGCTAATGATATGCTTTCAGTATAGGCCAGGATTTCTCAGTTTTGGCACTATTGACATTTTAGACCACGTAAATCTTTGCTGTGGGGACCTGTACTGTGCATTATAGGGTATTTAGCCGCACCCCTGGCTTTTTCCTAGCGAATGCTGGTGGTACCCCTTCTTCCCCCTAGTTGTGACCACCAAAAATGTCTTCAGAGATTGCCACATTTACCTGGGAGGCACAGTGGTCCCAGTTAAGAACCATTGATTAGGTCATCAATTAACAGTTTAGTGATAGCAAAGAGGAACCTAGGCTACTTTTTGAAAGAAAAGTAACTTGTAGAATTTCTTTTTTTTTTTTATCATCTTTATTGGAGTATAATTGCTTTACAATGTTGTGTTAGTTTCTGCTGTATAACGAAGTGAATCAGCTATACGTGTACATATATCCCCATATCCCCTCCCTCTTGCGTCTCCCTCCCACCCTCCCTATCCCACCCCTCTAGGTGGTCACAAAGCACTGAGCTGATCTCCCTGTGCTATGCAGCTGCTTCCCACTAGCTATCTGTTTTACATTTGGTAGTATATATATGTCAATGCTACTCTCTCACTTCGTCCCAGCTTACCCTTCCCCCTCCCCATGTCCTCAAGTAACTTGTAGAATTTCTCATGACTCCTAATTGTAGGAGTGATTTACTATTTTGTATGCACTTTTTACATTTGAAATAGTTGTACATTTACAGGAAAAATTTATATTCAGATATTTCATTAAATTGAAAGTTAATTTCAATAGACTTTTCCTGGAAAATTAATATGTTTTTTCCAAAGTAACTTTGTGTTTGGTGTCTGATGTGGATGTACAAGTGCCCTACGCTTAGCAGGATATGGATCTGAAAAAAAAAGTCTAGTTTGACAATCAGAAATCCCAAGTTATATCATTTAATAAAACAGATGTTCCCTTACATAAGCATCATGTATTTAGTTATATATTTGAACACTTAAACCTGTATGACTTACAGATGTAATATTTAATGATAACTACCCAAATTTTATATAGATTCAGTATATTTTGAATTTCCTAATTTAAAAATGCTAGTAGGGGACTTCCCTGGTGGTCCAGTGGTTAGGACTCAGCGCTTTCACTGCTGTGGGCCTAGGTTCGATTCCTGATCAGGGAACTAAGATCCCACAAGCCACGTGGCATGGCCGGAAAAAAAAAAATGCTAGTAGTTGAGTTGATCTATAGTGTATTAAAACAAATTTAATATTCAGTTTATATGGCATATTTTCCTGAAAAGCTTATATAAATTAATTTTTTACATTGGAGTCTGTCTTAAATATGGGGCATTTGCCACTTAAGTAAAGTTGATGGTGAGGCCTTTTGTAAAATGAATCCTGTTGTAAAACTTCCCTACCGCGACCCCGCCCCACCCCTACGCGCACATTATGACTCTTCAGACATAAAATCTGGCTGTATTTGTAAATGTTAAAGTCTGTATTTTCTCCTTTGATGCTGTGATGTCCGCTTCCTTGGAGTTAATAGTGGGAAGCATGATTGATACAATTATCTTCCTTATTCTACCAAGGGACTTAACAGGTAGCATCATCTTCAAGTTCAGAATATCACCATTATACGTACCTTTCTTTCTTGCCTTTGATTAGGGAAGTATCCTTATTCTTCTAGGGACCTCAGGGCTACAGGAAAACTCAAAATTTCTGTTTAAAAACAGTTGAGTTTCAGTTTATTTTCTTTTTCAAATAGAACACACACTTTTTTTCCTTACTTTTAGAATTAGTTTATATTATTAATCTAGAAATATTTAAACTAATTTAAAACTTAGTATGTAATTCTGTTGCTTCTCAAAATTATTCTTTGTTTTATTTCTTAGATATTTCTTTGATGATGTTTAGAAAATGATCTTTAAAATCTTAAAAATATGACCACGTACATGTGAATGTCTGCAGGGAAATATATACTATAGTTTAGTTAACAGTAATTATGTCTTGGTACTAGAATTATGGGAGATTTCTATTCTTTGTACATTTCTTTTGTTCTATAGTGTAATGCATTATTTGTTAAAAAAAATAACGTAAGTAAATGGAAAAAAGTCAGCTCTAGACTTTTCTTGTTTTCTGGAAGGGGAAGCTGTGTATTTCTTTGAACTTCTAAATGCTTGCTTTTCTCCTCAATTGAAGGGATGTAACAGATGATGAGTCCTTTGTTGATGAACTGAGAATTATATTACGGTTTTTTGCATCTGTCTTAATTCGAAGGATTCACAAGGTATATACTTATAATGAGAAATTTGGGAATTTCTATACTGTATGTATTTGTTCTGTTCCTCACTTTTAATTTTTTAGATTAAAAGATAAATGGATTACTTTTGATTAATTGATCAATTTTGCTTTCTTTATTTTAATGTTTGGATATCTTGGTTTGTGGCGATTAGAAATAAAAAGACAATTAGAGGAAAAAAAAAATTCATGTTCCAGTTAGATGAATTTACTGAATACAGGGTAATGATTATGATCTACTTTTTAAAAAATTTGAAGCCATAGTTTGTTTATGTTTGAGCTTCTGTCTGTATATACTTAACAGTGTGTTGGCTGTAGACATAAATACTTGTCTACTGCCTTGTCAGTTCGATAGAATTGAACATATTGACAATAAATTGGCATATCTTATCTGCCATTAGTAAATAAAGATAAATCTTGTTAAATGTATCTATACCTATTTGAGAAGTGAACAATACAGTCAAGTACTGTGGCAAAGATATGCAACAATTATGAATAAGTAGTTCACAAAAGAAAAATATAAAATGGCCAGTGAATATTTGAAAATATGTTGTCTCACATGAAATGTAGTCTTTTGATGAGATACTATTCTTTTGCCTATCAGGTTGGGAAAGGTGAAAAAGAATGATAATATCTAGCAGTGGTGATTGTGGGGAAACAGGCAAAGCAAGTACAAATTCAGATTGATGTAACTCTTACCCTGGAAGGCAGTTTGGTAATCTTTATTAAAAGACTTAAAAATGTCTATGCTCCCAAATTTAATTCCATTTTTTTTCTTAGTATGTTTTAAAGAAATAATCACAGTAGTTTGTAAAAATGTATGTTCAAAGATTCATTGCAGTATAGTTTATAATAAGGAAGTCTGAAAAGGAAAACTGATGTCCAGTGGTAGGATTGTTGGTTGATTGAATATAATACATGCTAACTATAAAATCCTTTCTGTAGTTTTTGTGATTGCTTGCTTTCATGTAGCATAATGTTTGTGATTGGTTGTTTTCACTTAGCATAATATTTTCAAGGTTTATTCATGTTGTCATGTGGTAGCTGTATCAGTACTTATTCTTTTTTATGTCTGAGTAATATTCTGTTGTATGGATATGCCACATTTTGTTCATCCATCCATCCATCCATCAGTTGGCTATTATGAATAATGCTGCCATAGTGTTTGTGTACAGGTTTTTGTGGGAGGAGGGGGTGGAATATTTGTTTTCATTTCTTTTGGGTTTACCTAGGAGTGTAATTGCTGGGTCAAGTGGTAACTCTGTGTTTAACTTTTGAGGAACTGTCAGACTGTTTTCCTAAGTGGCTGTACCATTTTGTATTCCCACCAGCAGTGTATGAGGGTTCTGATTTCTCCACATCCTTGCCAGAACTAGTTATTATCTCACTTTTTGATTCTAACCATGCTAGTGGGTGTGAAGTGGTATCTCACTGTGGCTTTGATTTGCCTTTCCCTATGACTAATGTTGTCGAGCATCCTTTCAGATGCTTATTTGCCATTTGTGTATCTTTTTTTGGGAAGAAATGTGTATTCAAATTCTTTGCCCATTTTTTTAAACTGAGTTATTTGTCTTTTAATTATTGAGATGTAAGAGTTTATTATCTATTCTGGGTATACTTCCTTCATCAGATATATGATTTTCAAATATTTTTTTCCACTTTCTGGATTGTTATGGTACATTTCATATTATCTGTATACTGTCCTGGGAGATAAGTGGGTCATTTTCATACCCATTTTATAGAAAGTTAGTAATATTCTTTGTCAGAGTGTCAGAGGTAGTTGATGGGCAAAAGATTAGGCCTGGGTCATGTCATTCCTAGTACAATGTTATATCCTTGATAACATGGCCTGACTAATGTAAATTGGGAGTTTGGGGATAATGAAAACAATCATTTAAGGTCCACAGTGTTTTGTTTTTTTTTCTTTTTTTAATCAAAGTTTAGTGACAAACTCACTATTTTATCGTTTTGATTTTGACCTGAAGTCTCTAAAATGGAACTTACAAGGGAAAATTTTCATGCGTATTCTCAGAAGACAAGATTCCATAAAATATTTAAAAATGAAAACATCTTGTTTATTTGATAAATATATATGAGACGAATTTATAATCACTGAGTACCAAGAGAGCAGGGATAAATGCAGAGTAATGTTATTGTGCAAAAAGGTGTGCTGCTAGCAAAAACATCCCCTCTTATTGAACATGTTTGATCTTATACAGCCAAAAGATATCTGTAATCTGCTCTGGGTTTTACTAGTAAATCACTAAAATTTGGGGGTTTATGATCCATTACACTTACTAGATTTATCAGCCTGTGATGTTTTTCCTCTTTCTTAATGAGGAATTTAAAAAGAACTGAAAAGTTAACACAAAACAACACTATTGTGATGCAATTTTCTCATGCCTTTGATAAAGGGAGAATATGATGTGTTGAGCTTTGTGATGGAAGATAAGCCTGTTGAACTCCAGTAAACATGCTTTTTGGTGATTTACTAAATTTGCAGGGCTTTTTTTTAAGTTATTTTATTTTATGTCTCTTTTATGTGTGTACTTGTAAGCCCCCAGTCCTCTCTTACTAACCTAGCCTAGTCACTACAGTTTCCAACCTTTAAGTTGAACAATGCCTGTGGGGAATGATGAAACTTAATATTATTCAAAAATAGAATGCTTCCATATATCTTGAAACCAGGATTTACCTTGTAAACTGAATGAAAAGTTTATTTTCAAGTGACCTTAGTAAACACAAGTTTATAACCTCAAAGGGACGATAAAGTTACTTGAGATTTTTTTTCTTGAATGCGTTTAGAATGAACACATTAAAGAAATAAGTCAAGAATAAAGATACTATTTTGTGAGAAAAATTTAGTATATAGGGTATGCATATGAAGGTGTATTTTCATTACTGTTGTAGTAAAACTGTCTAAATTTACAGTTAGTATGATCCAAGAATGTAAAGTGCTTTTAAATTATATTTTTGAAAGATTCCCAATAATACCACTGATTTTTAAGATCATATGTTCCAATACCTTAAATACATTGTTCCTGCTATTGTAACTTAGTGATAATTATTTTAAAAGTTTTTTTTTAATGTTGAATTTTTCTAGGTGGATATTCCATCTATTATCACCAAGAAACTATTAAAAGCAGCAATGAAGCACATAGAAGTGATCGTTAAAGCCAGTCAGAAAGGTAATACAAAGTTTTACGTTTCTTACACTGCTACAAAGTTTGAGTGAGTTTGTTTTTATACACCAACTTTCACTTTAAATATCTAAGTCTGAGTACTGATAAATTAAGTGATATATTCACAGATGCTGTGAAAGTATTAGTTTAAACTGAAATCCCTTTCAATAATTTGTTAACATATAAGTGATTTTGAGAACTCAAGAATCTATGAAAATTAAGGTACACTCGGATAATCTTTAGACATATTATTGATGAATCTTGTCTTTTTTTGAATGGTAGTCTGTTGCCTTCATTACTTCCTCTGAGGTGTCTCTCACATCTCTTCCCTCCTTTTTTCTTAATGATTTCAACAGTTTTGATGGAGCCTATCCTATTTATTGCTACTGTGTTAATTTCACAATGCCACAATTCTGTTACCTCCCTACTCAAAAAAAAAACAAAAAACTTAGCAACTGCTACAGAGTCGAAACTGTCCTATATTTTAAACCCTTTCCTATTTAGTCAAGTATTTTGATCTACTCTTGTCCTTCACTGTGTATGATACTTTAGCCAGGATGACCTGTTTGCAGTTTCTTATGTGTATCCTGGCCTTACTGTCATGATGTACACATAGCATACATTCATCAAACGTTTGCTGATTGGATGAAACCTTCATTTGGGGGCTTTTCTTGCTCTTAGATCAAGCTGAAATATACCTTTTAAACAAAATTACTTATATGCTCTGTACTTAGTTCTTTGTGAAACTGAGATTTTCCTTGTATCTGCATTTGGTATTCTTCTTTGTCAGTGCTTCCCCAAGTATGTTCTGCAGAATACTACTCTATGTAGATGACTATGTAGAAGAAGTATCATGGTCATATTTTCTGGTAATTACTATGTATTGTATTCCTCTTCTGGAAATACCCAGTAAGTACTAGCATTCCAAAGTATCTCAATAGTCCTGCAGCAAAGAAGTAACTTTAACTTTTTTTTAACCCAGCACATCCCAAACTCATTTGAGCATGGAACCAATTTTCCCTCCCTCATAATATCAGTTTGTATAATCACAGTATATTTGGGGAAATTGTAGAGTGGTAGTTAAATTATTAGTTTATTTGTCCTTTGGTATGAATAATCCCTCAGGTATGAGAAGCATTTCAAATTACATTTTTAAATTTTTCTGTGTTCATCTTATAATATTATAACAATTCAAAAGTTTTACCTTCAACATAGTTAAAAAGTGGAAGAGTTTAAATACGTATAATTTAATTGTTAAATTAAAAAAAATTAACTTTTAAAATAATTGTCCTGTCACTGGCAAAAACACACCAGAGGATAGTAACTTTGTTGTAGCCATTTTGTTAAGGCTACTGTACTGTCAGATAAAAATATAGAAAAGTGTTTTTTTTTTTTTTATTAGTAAACTTTACTTTTTAGAGCAGTTTTAAGTTTACAGAAAAACTGAGCAGAAATTATAGAGAGTTCCCATATATTTCCCCCCTTCCCTATTATCAACACCTTGCATTGGTTGGTACATTTGTTACAGTTGATATGCCAGTACTGAGACATTATTATTAACTAAAGTCCATAGTTTTTATTAGGGTTTTACTCTTCGTATTGTACATTCTGTGGATTCTGACAAATGCTTAATGCCATGTATCCATCAACACAACATCATACTGAATAGTTTCACTGCCCCCCCCAGCCCCCTGTGTTTCACCTATCTATCCCTCCCTCCTTCCTTCATGAACCCCTAGCAACCACTGATCTTTTTACTCTTTCTACAGTTTTGCCTTTTCCAGATGTCATATAGTTGGAATCATACTGTAGCCTTTTCAGACTGTAGCCTTTTCTTTCATTTAGAACTATCATTTAAGGCTCCTCCATGTCTTTTTGTGGAGTTGATAGCTCATTTCTTTTTATTGCTCAATTATATTCCATTGTACAGATGTACCACAGTTTGTTTATACATTCATCTTTTGCAGGATATCTTGGTTGCTTCTAAATTTTGGCAATTATGAATAAAGCTGCTATAAACATTTATGTGCAAGTTTTTGTGTGGGAAAATTATTTTTAATATGGTCTTAATTTTGTTGTAAAGACAAACACTTTGAACTCAGGGTATGAGTAAATTGAGTCATCTTTTATTTTTATTTTTTAATCGATCAGTTTAATAAAATATCCAACTTATTTTGTTTCTGTGAAAGTGCTGTCATATATATAGACCAGTTTGACTGAAATTTATCCTTGAGTCTTTGCAAGAGAGGGGTTGCTAAATTGCTACTATTCGTGCAAAAAATGGTCCTCAATTACAAAATCAGCATAAAATGCTAGATTGGATTCATTAATGACATTGTAATTAATGAAATCCATAGAATTAAAAGGCCAGAGAATTAGGAGGACTGCATTTTATCCAAATGTCCTGGTGTTCTAAATATTATAACAGTGAATTAGACGTGTAAAAAAGGTTTTCAGGTTTTTGATTTTTCTTCTCTTTCATGCATGAATTTGTTTTCTAAATTCTTTGGCTCCACAATTGTGTATACTCAGGAAATTAAAGGTTCAGCTCTTTATACATATTCATTTTTACTTTCTTGGTGTTCTCTCCTTAACCTGCCTCTTGAGAGTAGGAATTACAAAGAGGTTTTCTATGTAAGTCCTTCTATCACCCTTAGAAATGTTGAAAATATATACATTAGAAGCATTGGTTTAATTTAAATTCAGTAGTAATTGAAGGACCTTGTATCAGTCTTTCACCCTAAAGTTATCTCTTTGTTGTGGATTCTGGGGACTTTTCCTTTTGAGGTCTGAAAACTGCCCACTGATTAGACAGGAGATATACTGGTGATTAGTGGGGATTAATCCATGCCCTGTTTTTCAGCATCTATATATTATGTGTGAATGCTTAATTGCACCGGATATTATAATTACTTGTGCATTTTGCATGGCAGCTTTTCAGTGTTAACTATTTAATGACTGTTTACTGAGGTGGAAACTGAGACTCAAAGGGATTATATCATTTAAGATCATCAGTTAATAAAGAAGTAGAACTGGGATTTAGCATAGCTTAGTCTTCTTATTTTAAATCCCTGTGCATGATATAAATTTTTAAAAGACCTGTACCCCAAATTCTTGGAGCAAAATGCATGGTAAACAATTGTATAATGATAAAATAAAATACATTCTTATAAAAACTATGTCCTTGTTTGCTAGTCCTTCTTTTGTACCTCTGACACAGGTAGCCTTTATTTACTTTCTTAGTTCTCACACCATTAGAATGTATGTTTTGGCTTTTCTTTGGTAAATGTGCTTGCATTCTCTCAATGAAAATAGAAATAAATTGTAAAAAATAAATGCCATTTGAATTAGGGTTAAGATTCCCTTCACAGACTCCATGATTTTAAAACTTGGCTCAGAATGCAAATAGGGGAAAGCATGACTTGATTTTCTCCTGCTCCTTTTTAAAGTATTAGTTTAGAGTTTGGCCTTTTAAGAAAACTTTTTGTTAGTGTAACTTTTATCATCAGTTAACGTTTATTAAGTAATCTAAATTCATGGACTTCCACCATATACAGTTCTGTACCTTTTGTGTCCTATACTGTGGGCAGAAGATGCAGAACTGAACCAAGGAAGCCAGTTTCTATACTCTAATTTCTTCAAAGGGTTACCTGAATGATTTTGATTTGAACTTTAAGAGGGATTTTTTTAATATTTGCAGGGGATGAACAGGCTGTAATGTTTGATAACAAAAGCTTTGTGTGTGCTAGAAGATGTTTTCTATAGTTTTTTCCACTTTAAACAATTTGCTTTTCTTTAATATACTTTGTAATGACCTGAGTTTAAAGTTTTTTTTACCAAGGGTGAAAGGGCTTTTTTTATCAATTAATTTTGAATAATTAAAAAACTTCCCACAAAGAGAAAACTTACTTTCTTTATATCCTTTTTGTGAAAAATTTCCCAGTAGAATACATATTGGAAAGAAAGGAAGGCTAAGAAAGGAATGGCTGTGTTAAATTAATTTCTGTTTGTTAGTGGAAATGGCTGAAGTTATTTAATATTGTTAACTTCTTCCAATATTTATTTTTTATCTCTATTTATAGTAGAAAATACAGAGTTTTTACAGCAAGCTGCTTTAGAAGAATATGGTCCAGAGCTTCATGTGGCTTTGAGGAGTCGAAGAGATGAATTACATTATTTAAGGAAACTTACTGAACTACTTTTTCCTTATATTTTGCCTCCGAAAGCAACAGACTGCAGGTATAAATAGACTGGAAAATGTCATAGCATACCATACCGTATGTATATTGCTATTCTTGATCATAATAGGAATACACTAAAACTTGAGATTAGGCTATGATATGAATAATTTTTCATTTAAGAAATATAATTTATCAGGTCTTAAAATGCCATTTTAGGTACTAAACATTCATGATGTGTTGTGTTGCTAAGAATTTTTTCTTGGAAATTGATCTTAGGAAATCAAAGACAAATGTAAAAAATTAATTTTCTTACTTGAGATCATTATACTTTATTACTTCCTTGGTGTTCCTTTTAAAAGACATGCATATTATGATTCACCGGCAGAAACACTTTGAACAAATTATACAGACAAGTTTGGGTTTTAAGGTATCCACCTGGGAAGTATAGTTAGAGGTCATTTAGTCCAGCCTCCCTTATTTCTGCAAGAGCATGTTTAGATTATTCCATAAAGTTACCTCTTTACTCTTATCCTAATAATCCTTAGAGGAAAAAGACCATGGCTTATTTTTATTTATTTATTTATTTATTTAAATGGAAGTATAATTTATAACGTTAAATTAGTTTCAGGTGTACAACATAGTAATTCAATATTTTTATAGATTATACTCCATTTAGAGTTATTACAAAATGATGGCTGTATTTCCCTGTGCTGTACAATACATACAACCATGGCTTATTTTTAGTGATGTACTTTAAATATTACTTTATTGTATTTAAAATTTTTAATTAAATTAAAAAAAATTTTAATTAAAATATTTTTACTTTAAACAAATTGTTTTATAATATTAATTTAAATTAATTATAAAAATTATGCTACTACAAGTATTAGGTTTTACATATTAATTTATTATATGTAAAATTTTAATATTTGAGATGGTGTTTTTCTAATGCTCACTCAGGTTCCTCCTGCTGAGGAAATGCTTTTTTCCTCTTAAATAGTATTCTCTTTTAGCCAGGTAAGGGCTCTGGGTGTGGTCTGTGAACCAGTAGCATGAGCGTTACTTGGGGGCTTGTTAGAGATGGCAGAGTCTCAGCGCATACCCCAGACCTACTGATGATAGTCCGCATAATAACAAGATTCCCAGGTAAGACCTGATGTAAATCACTAAATATGTACAATGTTGTTCCTTTTTCCAGATCCCTGACCTTACTTTTAAGAGAGATTCTCTCTGGTTCAGTGTTCCTCCCTTCTTTGGATTTCCTAGCTGATCCAGTAAGACGTAAAAAACATTTTTTTTCTTTCATTGTGATCAGATACATAAAACATAAAATTTACCATCTTAAATGTTTTTCTATGTACAGTTCAGTGGTATTAAATACATTTATATTGTTGAGCAACCACCACCATTACCTATCTCCAGAACTCTTTTTATCTCGTAAAACTGAAACTCTGTACCCATGTAAACAGTAATTCTCTATTCCTCCTGGCCCCTGGCGACTCTACTTCCTGACTGTACTTTCTGTCTCGATGAATTTGACTACTCTAGTTACCACATATTAGTAGAATGATGCAGTATTTGCAGTATTTGGCTTATTTTACTTAGCATAATATCCTCAGTGTTCATCTGCATTGTAGCATATATCAGAATTCCCTTCCTTTTCAAGGCTGAGTAATATTTCATTTTAAGTATATGTTACATTTTGCTTATTCATTCATCTATTGATGGATACTTGGGTTGCTTTTACTTTTGATCCAGTAAGATTTTGAAGAAATAGGGATAATTGATAATGAATCAATTTGACTTTTTGAATGCCAAAGTCAGAATAACTTTTCTTTTCCCATTTTCACAAAAGTTGAGAACCCTGTATCGTAGATTTTTTTTTTTTAAAGATTTATTTCTTATTTATTTATTTATTTAATTTATTTTTGGCTGCATCGGGTCTTAGTTGCGGCACGCGGGATCTTTGTTGAGGCATGTGGGATCTTTCGTTGTACTGCGTGGGCTCTTCATTGCGGTGCGTGGGCTTCTCTCTGGTTGTGGCATGTGGGTTTTCTCTCTCTAGTTGTGGCGCGCAGGCTCCAGGGCATGTGGGCTCTGTAGTTTGCGGTATGCAGGCTCTCTAGTTGAGGTGGTCGAGCTCAGTAGTTGTGGTGCATGGGCTTAGTTGCCCCGTGGCATGTGGGATCTTCCCGGACCAGGGATTGAACCTGCGTCCCCTGCATCGGAAGGTGGATTCTTTACCACTGGACCACCAGGGAAGTCCAAAGAACCCTGTATTGTAGATTTTTAAAAAGTCCCTCTGTATTACATAAGTGCAGATGCTTTGCCACTGCTCCATTTGTTTCTTCATTTTTCCAGAAACTTTCCTAATATGATAAAAGCTTTGAGAATTCTGGGCAAAATGCGGTAATGGATTTATTTTGATCTTTGTTTATTATTTTCCATTAGGATACTGTGAATCATTTGCTTATCATCTTCATAGATGACAGTCCAGTGAGTATTGAACATGTTAGAAAATACTTCAGATTGCATTGAGTTTTGATTCACATCTGTAAAATCAAATGACATGTTACTGAATTAATTAATTCTTTCTTCAAAGCCTGAAAAAGCGACTGAACCACCTTCCCCTTTGGTTCCATTCTTGCAGAAATTTGCAGAACCTAGAAATAAAAAACCATCTGTAAGTATTTTCAGCAATAACTTATATTACTTTTGATATAAACAATTTTATCATGTATTTACATAGCTCTAACTTACTCTTTCTCCCATATTGTATCAAGGTGCTGAAGTTAGAATTGAAGCAAATCAGAGAGCAGCAAGATCTCTTATTTCGGTTTATGAACTTTCTGAAACAAGAAGGAGCAGTGCACGTGTTGCAGATTTGTCTGACTGTGGGTGAGGCTTATCTGTGTACTTTATTAAAGTCATTGTTAAACTTTGTCATATGTTTGACTGTTTAGATCAGATGTTGTAGCTGTCATCTGTTATTGTACTAAATTTCATTTGCTAGATACTCTAAGAGTACCTGTGAGTTATCTCTCAAGTGTCCACTCCTTTCCACATTGGAACATAATCTGTAACTGACTTCAACCAAATCCTCTTAGCAGAAAAATAACTGCTAAAAATTCAGAATAATGAAAATATGTTAAAGACCCAGTCATTAGCACTTTTTCACAGTTTTTATTAAGGATTATTTTGATTCAATAATCAAATACAAAAATGTTTTATTTTGGCTAGAAGTTCTATAACGTCTTCCATTATTGGATTTAGAGACACTGTATGGACTCTCTGTGAGCAGACTAATTTTTTAATGTACCTAATTTCTTTTTTAAATATAACTTTTTAAAAATTGAGGTATAATTTACACAGTGAAACCCATAGAACTTAAATATACAGTTGAATCAGTTTTGACAAATCTGCACTCTGTATAACCTACAAACCTACACCTTTATTGAGATAAAGACCATTTCCATCACCCTAGAAAGTTCCCTTAGGGCCCTTCCCAAATGATCCACCCCTGCTCCCACTCCTGCCAAAGCGATCACTGATCTCATTTCTCTCACCACAGATTAATTCTGCCTGTACAGTTTCCTTATATAAATGGAATCTCATAGTATGTACTCTTTTGTGCCTGGCTTCATTGATTGAGGATAATGCTTTTTAAGATTGAATCATGGTGTTGTGTAGATGAGTGGTTTGCTCTTTTTTATTGCTATGTGTAATATTCTTTTGTATGAGGGTACCACTCTTTCTTTATTCATTCTTCTTGTAGATGGATATCTGGACTGCTTCCACTTTTGGGCTATTCTGAATAAAGCTGCTGTGCACATTCTTACACACACGCGTGCGCACACACACATATTTCGGCCCTGATAGTTATTGGCATATTTACTTTTCTGGTGGTTTTTATTTTTTTCTGCAAAACCGGTTTCTATATCATTTTCCTTCTGCTGAAGTACTTTTTTTTTTTGCATTTCTTATAGTACCATTCAGCTGGGGGTAAATTCTCTTAACTTTTGTCTGAAAAGATGTTATTTTATATTCATTTTAAAAGGATATTTTCACCAAATATAAAATTTTAGGTTGATGGGTTTTTTTCATTCAACATTCTAAGTCATTCTTCCATTACCTTTTGAACAGCACCATTGTTTCTCAGGAGAAATTAGCTTCCATTCTTATGTTTGTTCCCCTGTATGTATGTCCCTTTTCACCCTGATTGGTTTTGCAGTTTTCTCTTTATTTTGGGGTTTCAGCAATTTGACTGTAATGTGTGGTTTTAAAAAAATTTATTCTGCTTGGATTTTACTTGAATGTTGGTGTTTTTCATCATTTTTGAAAATTCTTGGCTGTTATCTCTTCAAGTATTCTGCCTTATTTTCTCTCTCCTTTCTTTTTGAGACTCCAATTATATGAATTTGCTGTCATCTCAAAGATCTTATATGTTCTGTTCCAGTTTTTTCTTTTTTTAAAAACTTCCTTACCTCACTGGGTTTCAGTTTGGATAATTAAGAATTAAGGGGTAAGCTCCATATTACCTCTTGTAGTAAAAAAAAAAAAAAGGCAGTCAATATTTTGGCTTTCCTAATGCTGTCCTTTCTCATTTTAGAAAAAAAAGATTAATTTGTTCAGACTCTGAGCTACATCACTAGTCTACAGCCTCCATGATGGACAGAAATATTGTTTAAAAACAGTGGGACTAAAAAAAGCCTTAGTTTTCACTGTTATTTAGGGAATCAGATTTCAAAATATTAAAGACCCCTGGTATAAGAAATTAATCCAATATGTTCTTTAAACAGCATTTTACAAGTGTGTTTATTATTCTAAATTTTAGAAAATTTGTATTGCTGTGGAAATATTTATGCATTTTATATTCGCATATAAAATATTTGATTGAGCTTCTCTTTCATCTCAGTAGTTGTTTTACTCCCAATTAAATCTTTTTAAAAAGCTTAAAATGATGAGTAGATTGCTCATATTTGCTGCTGTTAATATTGATTACAATTAGAGTGGGAACGTGAAGTTTTCATTGAGTAGTTTTATTCTATGAAAGTAATTCTATTTTTTTTTTTTTTTTTTATTCTTTCCGAATTTGCTAGAGGAATTCAATGACAGAATTTTGCGACCGGAGTTATCAAATGATGAAATGCTATCTCTTCATGAAGAGTTGCAAAAGATTTATAAAACATATTGTTTGGATGAAAGTATTGACAAAATTCGATTTGATCCCTTCATTGTAGAAGAGATTCAAAAAAGTAAGTAAAAGATGAGGATGAATTCTGTAGCTCTTTTACTCTTTTCAGAGTTTTCTCTTGTATTCCCTGCTTATTGCAACAGCTGTGTGAGATACACAGGCAGGCATTATCCTATCTTACTAACAAGATGGAAGCTTTGATGAGGAAACTTATTCACAATTCACATAACTAATACTTGCCAGAACTGGAGCTTGGTTGTTCTGATTCCTCTCTAGTGTGATCTGCACCTTACAGTGGATTTTCTGCAAAACAGTCTTAGTATTGTTTGTATGCTCTTTTCACTGCAATGAATTTTAAACTAATATATAATGTATTTGTGCTTTTCATAAACAATTTTTGCAATATAATTTTTTTAACAGTTGCTGAAGGCCCCTATATAGATGTTGTGAAACTTCAGACTATGAGATGTCTTTTTGAAGCATATGAACATGTACTTTCTCTCTTGGAAAATGTGTTTACTCCTATGTTTTGCCACAGTGATGAGGTTAGTCAAAATATTAATCTTGTTTGAAGATTTTTCCTCAAAATTTATTAGTGGCTTTGATATCGTTACATGAGTAATTCAAATAACAAAATAAACAGAAAAATAAAACATGGTTAATTAAGAAAATGAATACTATTTTCCACTACATAAGTTAATGGAGATTAGAAGCTGGTTATAAAAACAATTCTTAATACCAAAACCATGTTTGTATATATGTGACTAGAAGATTGCAGCCAAATTGGTCTATCTGATTTGCCATATGCCTGAGTGGCTTTGTAGTGGTGATGCAGAAACCTCATTCTTCTTCTTCTTTTTAAAATATTTATTTATTTATTTATTTGCCTGAGCTGGGTCTTAGTTGCGGCACGCGGGATCTTTAGTTGCAGCATGCAGGATCTAGTTCCCTGACCAGGGATCGAACCCAGGTCCCCTGCATTGGGAACACAGAGTCTTAACCGCTGGACCACCAGGGAAGTCCCCCATTCTTCTTGTATATACGTTATTTACAGACTTGTAGAAGTCAAGTGGCTTGAATACCTCCATTTGCAATATCTTCATCCTTACTCTGTTTGACTGTGGTTGTATTCACTTGATTTAAGTAATGTTTCCTTTAAGCTCAAAATCAGTAAGGTGAAGTAGCAAGTTTCAATATCAAATATTGGTTTAATAAATCATAATTATTTTTTAAGTATTTCAGACAACTTTTAAGAGGTGCAGAATCACCAACACGCAATTCAAAATTCAACAGGTAGGTATATTCAATCATATATATGTTTTTCTTTTTTTCGGTTCTTGTTGATGCTAATCATTCTGTGATAACATCATTATCTTTATTAATCTGGTTTCCTTGCTACATAAGTAGACAAGATTACTAAGGAATTGTAGAGCTATACTACATATAATAATGTGAAAATGTCTGACATTCTTTCAGAAGAATTTAACAAGATACATACACCATTGCCTTGTTAATCTCATAATTATTATTGCTTGATCACCTGCTTTATTGGAGACTATGGACTGCATGCATAATTGAAATCCACAGATAACTCAGTTTTAGAGAGTAGTTTGTTTTTTTCCCATTTATTAATTTTAATGAAACTCCTGTATAGGACTGCTTAAGGGGAAGTGGTTCTTTTACCTTATTAGCCTGCTGAGTAGCTAAATGTTAAGTTAGGGTCATAACCTCAGAGATGGAAAGCTGTCTTTGCCACTTTGAGAACACCTAGTTGTCTTCAACATACTAAGGCACTAATTTTGCTGGCTTTAGAATATAAAATTAATAGGAAGAAAATATGGGCTGTTTTCATTCTGGGTACTGCTTATAGTCTTTTAAAATATGTTTTTCTTTATATTAACCTGACTCTAACGTTAGCTATCAGTCTTGTCAGGACTCTGCTTCTGTGATACTTGATTGATTTACCTATATATCAATAGAATAAGTAAAAGCCTTTCTTAACATTCTTTCATTGAAAATTTAGAGTAGCATTGCTAATTTGCTGTTAGATGACTTAAAATACGTAAAATGTTTATTCATATGTTTTATGTCTACATTCTATTTAATTGCATTTTAAAAGTAAAATTTTAATGCATGTTAATGTTAACCTACTCTTCTGTTTCATTCCATACTTAAAGCATAACTTAAAAAATATTTAGGGATCTTTTGTTAACTTTGCTTCTTAGCTTAAGACATAACTTTAAAAAATACTCAAACTGAAAATGTGTGGAGCGTGCACAATTATATCTAATATAGACATGAATTCCATATTAGAAAATACAAGTTTGTTTTCTATGCCAAGTTTTTGGTGGCTTAGTCTCTGAATATTTTCCACTGTATCAAACAAATGGTTTGCCTAAATGAGGGCAAAAAACCAGAATTATTTCCTGACATACTGAGTTTTTAAAAACTTTCTTTAAGATGATCTAGATTTCAGATCCCAATCCCCCCAAAATAGCCATTGTGTTCGTTTCTCTTTCCTTTATCAAGTTATTCATAAGAATTCCTTTCTTTGTGAAGATGAATGCTATCCATCTGTGTAACTTTTAAAGCTTTTAAATTTTGTTTTATGTTCTAAAGTGAAACTTGTTTAATATCTGGGCTTTCTCTTTCTCTTTTCCTTGTGTAATTTCACATATCTGTTATTGCAGAAGTAGCCTAAGTTTGGATGATTTTCGGTAAGTCTTGAGACAGCATGTGATTCTTTTCTGTATAAATTATCTGTTTAACTCCAATTACTGCCTTTATATCAGCTATTTGGGATATCCTTTTCTTTTTTTTTTTTGGCCACGCCGCACAGCTTGAGGGATCTTAGTTCCTGGACCAGGGATTGAACCTGGGCCAGGGCAGTGAAAGCCCAGAATCCTAACCACTAGGCCACCAGGGAATACCCTGGGGCATCCTTTTAAGATTAACCTCTACTTTTATTCTAGAGGTCTCCTTTTTGAAATAGCATTATATATGTCATCAGAAAATAAAAATGTCAGCATAAAAATAAAGTGAAAAATCCAGTATTTAGCTTTTTAAGGCTATTGACTCATTTGTTGTTGTTGTTGTTATTGATCTTGCTAAATTTCTTTTAGAATTATTTGTGTTTAAAGAACTTTTTTTAAAGCAAGAAGTGCAATATTTCAGTATTTCTGGGTGTAATCACAAGTGAAATATTTTAAAAATATGTCATTTCAAAAAGCCCAACTGTTTTATAATCTATCTAGGTCTTAGAGACTAGCATAATTTATCTAGATTCTAGAGATTTTAATAATATTTTGTTAACATTTTCATATTTGTTTTCAGAAACATTTCTTCTCTCAGAGAAAGTTATATTTCCAATCCTGGATTTTTTAAAAAACACTAATTGCATGCTTGTTTAAATAAAACAATATTCTAGTTTAAGTATCCTTTTTACTACTACTACTTACTATTAGAGTTTTTCCAGTTTTAAAATAAGTTTGATTTACTCCTTGAACATGTATAAAATGCACATATCACTAATATACCTAGTGCATTTGACACTTGATCAATTTACTTTTATTTCTGTAACTGTTGCATTATTTTTATAAATACATTTTCTTATAGGAATAATAGCTATTCGTTAAGCTAGGCCTTCAACACCAACCTCCTTGAATTTTAAAATGGTCATTTTTCTTTGGACATCTGTTGTAAGGGCAATATTACATAGTGAGTTTTAAATTGGATAAAAGTTATGTTTTTATTTGTTGAAACATGGGGCAGTAAGTAGGCTGTATTGCAAGAAATTTTTGCTGCTTTTTGGCATATTTTTGTTGTTGCTTTTCAGCTATTTCTGGTTTTAGAAATTCACTTTTGAATAAAATTACAAAACCATTATTTAATATATATGGCAGAGCAAGCTTCTTCCTTAGGCTACATTTGCTTTTATCTTTATGTTCATTGCTAACCCTTCCCTTTGGCATTTTATCTTTTCTTGTTATTATTTTGAAGTTATATATGGTGTATTTTATACTTCATTCTTCTTTTGAGTATTTATATGATTATAAAGTTGAAGAAAATTTTCAGAATTTGTTTTTCCATCTAAAAATGAAGTACTGAGAAGGTCATAGTTTTGTTTTGTTTTTTTCTGTTACACTGTGCTTTTTTAGCAGTACAGTACAGTTCGAATAGGATAGTCTATTTTGAACATTGGTCTAACCACATTTTTAATTTATTTCAAAAAATGTATGGCAGTAAGAAATATATACCACTAGGGGGCTCTCATCTTTTATTCTTTTTAGTTCAGTTAATGTTTTAAGGTTAAATAGTAGGTAAATTTCAAATGTTTGTTAATAAATATTGTCCCATTTATTCATCCCCTCAAATTTAAACTTTAAATGTTCTGTCACTTTTGGCTATCGAGATGTTGAGACAATCTATGACTGAGAACTCCAAAAAGTTATGTTTAGCTATACCTTCAGTTTACCCTTCTTTGCAACCATTTTTATTATTGTTTACAGTAAACTGGACCGTTGTGATAATGTAATAATTTACTGTGTTCTTGATACATTTTTGTTTAATATTTAGGAGCACACAGAAGAGAGGAGAATCATTTGGAATCAGCCGAATAGGTAGCAAAATTAAAGGAGTCTTCAAGAGCACCACAATGGAGGGAGCTATGTTGCCTAATTATGGCTTAGCTGAAGGTGAAGATGACTTTGTAAGTAAAAATTCTTCAGTTTGATGTATGTATAATTTCAGGCTTGAAGTGGCATAAAAAATTGGTTACGCTTGTTTTTTCCCTTTTTTTTATCTTACTTCTTACTTCAGATTTTGTTTATGTTTCCCATTCTTTCAGTAGTCATTATAGTTTCATGGTGCTAATCTAATTTTTTAAATTTCTGAGCACTAAGTTATTGCTTACTAAGGCCAGATGGTTTCTGTTAAGCTGATATACTTCTAATAGTCAAACAATTTACCACGTTTTGATTAAGCTTTTACTTCATATCCTGATCTTATCTCTTTCTAACCACATGGGCCAGGCATACGGAGTTGTGTTAATAGATGTCCTGCCTGACCCCTTGATATTCAAACTGTGATCTGTGGATCAACAGCATCAGCATTAGCTAGGAACTTGTTATCGTTACAGAATCTCAGGCTTCATCCTAGACCTACTGAATCATAATTTACATTTTAACAAGATCCCAGATTTATAAGCACATTACACCCTCCATGCTATTTTATTTCTCTGTCTTTTCACATGTTGTTTTGCTTGAAATGCCTTTTTTTCCCCTTTATTTACCTAGAAAATTCATACTTATCTTTCAGAATCTAGTTGCTTTCCATAAGCCCCTACCTGAGTCCCCAAGCAGAATTGAACATTCCCTCCTTTTTTTGCTTCTGTTAGATCATATGTTAAAACATGTACCACGTTGTGTTTGAAATTACGATTTTTTTTGTTTTTGGCTGCGCAGCAGGACTTGTGGGATCTTAGTTCCCCCACCAGGGATCGAACCCGGGCCCTGGCAGTGAAAGCTCCGAGTCCTAACCACTGGACTGCCAGGGAATTCCCTGAAATTACGATTTAATTTATGTATTTGAAAGTATGTTTATGATTGTCTTTCCTACCAATTAGTGAGTTCTATAAAGGCAGATATTGTCTCATTTGTACTTTGCATTTGTTTAAAAAATCTTTATTGAACAGACATCCTGGATCTTCATTTTGCCTTTTAATATCTCAGCACTGGAGATAAAAAGGTGATTAAGACCTAAACTTTGCTCTTAAGAAATTTACTATCCTGAGTATAAAAGGGATGAATATTAGTGATTGGATTGGTAATGACCAAGAAGAAGGAAGTGGGGAGAGAAGAGTAAATAAACCTATTTTTCCTCTTTACCCCTTCCTTTCAACCTTTGTCCCTTTGCACTGATAAATTGTTAAAAAGATTCATTGCTTCTTCATAATAATTTTAATGGAAGAAAAACTTATTTAATTTTTTTTCTTTTTAAATAATCCAAATACAGCATTCTTTTTATCTTTATGCCCATATTTTTCCTTAAAAGTATGGGTAGAAGAGAGACAGTAGACCAGAGGAGGCAGTCTTTTAAAAAAACAATGTTTATGTTTTTAGATTTTAAGCATCTCAATTTTTTAATAGTATAGAAAAGTAGAAAAAAATTTAAAATACCACCCATAATTCTGCCACCCAATAACTACTTCTATTAACATTCTTGTGATTCTGTATTTTAAAAATATCTTTCCCCTTCCCACCCCCATAAATTAGGCTATATATAGATTGCTATCCTGATCTCTGCCCACTTAATATAACAAAATATAACTTAAATATAACAAAAGCATTTACGCATGTTATTGTGAACTCGAAACATAATTTTTATGGGGAAAGATGTACTTTTTTCTTTTTTGTTCTTCCCAATTGCTTGAAATACAAGCTATAGTTTTGCTTCAGGAATAGGAGGCTTTTTTTTTTTTTTTTTTGTCTGCACGGGCTCTAGGCTCGTGGGCTTCAGTAGTTGTGGCTCGCGGGCTCTAAAGTGCAGGCTCAGTAGTCGTGGCACACGGGCTTAGTTGCTCTGTGGCATGTGGGATCTTCTGGACCAGGGATCGAACCCTTGTCCCCTGCATTGGCAGGTGAATTCTTAACCACTGTGCCACCAGGCAAATCCAGGAGGCTATCTTTAAAAAGCTGAGAAAGTTTGTTCTGTTTTATAGTGGCCCAAGGAGGAAGGAAATTCTTTATTGGTCTTTATTTACTTATTTTTTATTGAAGTATAGTTTTTTGTTTAATTTTTATTGGAGTATAGTTGATTTACAATGTTGTGTTAGTTTCAGGTGTATAGCAAAGCGAATGAGTTATACATGTACACATATACACTCTTTTTTTTTTTTTAGATTCTTTTCCCATATAGGCCATTACATGGTGTTGAATAGAGTTCCCTGTGCTATACAGCAGGTTCTTATTAGTTATCTATTTTATATATAGTAGTGTGTATATGTCAGTCTGTCTCCCAGTTTATCCCCTACCTTATCCCGTTAACCATAAGTTTGTTTTCTACATCTGTGACTCTACTTCTGTTTTGTAAATAAGTTCATTTGTACGCTTTTTTTTTTAAGATTCCACATATAAGCGATATCATATGATATTTGTCTTTCTGTGTCTGACTTACTTCACTCAGTATGACAATCTCTGGGTCCATCCATGTTGTTGCAAATGGCATTATTTTTTTCTTTTTTATGGCTGAGTAATATTCCATTGTATATACGTACCACATCTTCTTTATCCATTCCTCTGTTGATGGACATTTAGGTTGCTTCCATGTCCTGGCTGTTGTAAATAGTGCTGCAGTGAACATTGGGGTGCATGTATCTTTTTGAATTATAATTTCCTCCAGGTATATGCCTAAGAGTGGGATTGCTGGGTCATATGGTAGTTCTATTTTTAGTTTTTTAAGGAACCTCCATACTGTTCTCCATAGTGGCTGTACCAATTTACATTCCTACCAACAGCATAGGAGGGTTCCCTTTTCTCCACACCCTCTCCAGCATTTATTGTTTGTAGATTTTTTATTTTTAATTTTTAAATTTATTTTTGTCTGCATTGGGTCTTTGTTGCTGTGTGCGGGCTTCCTCTAGTTGCAGCAAGCAGGGGCTGCTCTTCATTGCAGTGTGCGGGTTTCTCACTGCAGTGGCTTCTCTTGTTGCAGAGCACAGGCTCTAGGCATGCGGGCTTCAGTACTTGTGGCTCGCGGTCTCTAGAGCACAGGCTCAGTAGTTGCGGCACACGGGCTTAGTTGCTCCATGGCATGTGGGACCTTCCTGGACCAGGGATCGAACCCGTGTCCCCTGCATTGGCAGGCAGATTCTTAGCCACTGGGCCACCAGGGAAGTCCAGTTTGTAGATTTTTTTTAAAAATTAATTTATTTATTTATATTTATTTTTGGCTGTGTTGGGTCTTCGTTTCTGTGCGAGGGCTTTCCCCATTTGCGGAGAGCGGGGGCCACTCTTCATCGTGGTGCACGGGCCTCTCCCGTTGCGGAGCACAGGCTCCAGACGCACAGGCTCAGTAGTTGTGGCTCACGGGCTTAGTCGCTCCGCGGCATGTGGGATCTTCCCAGACCAGGGCTTGAACCCGTGTCCCCTGCATTGGCAGGCAGATTCTTAACCACTGTGCCACCAGGGAAGCCCTGTAGATTTTTTGATGATGGCCATTCTCACTGGTGTGAGGTGATACCTCATTGTAGTTTTGATTTGCATTTCTCTAATAGTTAGTGATGTTGAGCATCTTTTTATTTGCTTTTTGGCCATCTGTATGTCTTCTTTTTTTAAAACAAAAAAATCTATTTATTTATTTATTTATTTATTTATTTATTTATTTATTGTGGTGTTGGGTCTTCGTTTCTGTGCGAGGGCTTTCTCTAGTTGCAGCAAGCCGGGGGCCACTCTTCATCGCTCTGTGCGGGCCTCTCACTGTCGCGGCCTCTCTTGTTGCAGAGCACAGGCTCCAGATGCACAGGCTCAGTAGTTGTGGCTCACGGGCACAGCTGCTCCGTGGCATGTGGGATCTTCCCAGACCAGGGCTCGAACCCACGTCCCCTGCATTGGCAGGCAGACTCTCAACCACTGCGCCACCAGGGAAGCCCCATCTGTATGTCTTCTTTGGAGAAATGTCTATTTAGATCTTCCGCCCGTTTTTTGATTGGGTTATTTATTTTTTTGATATTGAGCTGCATGAGCTGTTTGTATATTTTGGAGATTAATCCCTTGTCAGTTGCTTCATTTGCAAATATTTTCTCCCATTCTGAGGGTTGTCTTGGAAATTCTTGATTGGCAGCAAAGATAGTAATGATGGAAAGTAGGGTAAGAGGGCAAACTAATCGTTAGTACTCTGAAGAGAAAAGACAGGAGGTGGCTAGGGTGTTAACCCAGACCAAGATAGTCCCACTTAGGATTTGGGGGTGCTGTGCTAGTTCTAAACTGTGGGACCTCGGGGAAATCTCCTTTGCCTTGTTTAGGAAGTGTATGGGAAAGGGAAATTGCCAGTCTCACTGCCAGGGCTAAAGTGGTATGTGATCCAAAATTGAGACCTGGAAGATTTTTATTTTTTCAGAAAAAGGATCCACTTGACGTGATCATTTGGTAGCAGTGCCTCCTTGCTATGTGACCTTGCGTAAATTGCTTAATTTTATTTTGATTTAATTTCCTCACATGTGAAATGGGGATAATAGTATCTAGCTTGTATATGGGTGTTGTGAGAATTAATAAGTGATATATATGAAGCACTTGGGACAGTGCCCAGCACACAGTAAGTGCAGTAAATACTATACAGTGTTCTAATACTATCAGATAAATTATAGGTTAAATTGGCATACGTATACTGGCCTGGGAACCAAAGTCTTCTATGTAAGGTTGGGTCAGTCTGAAAATGCATTTCTGTCCAAGTTCAGAACTGATTCACAAATAAACTTCTGGAACGTAATATGCCCATTGGTATATTGGCAGTTATCCCCACATAGGAAAAGCTAATAATGAGTTAAATTATAGTATTTCTCAAGGAAATAGGGGGACATCTCTTTGCCTTTTATCCTCTGCCTGTTTTATTCCCCATCTTCTTTGTAGAGGGAACATCTGTTTGAAAATGAGAAAGCACTTGGTTTTCCTTTTTATAAAATTTTGGTTATATACTTTTAAATAATATTAAAGGAATCCCTGAAAATTCTTAGAGAAATATTGCCCTAGAGATTTTTCATTTACTTTTTTTGATATAAACACCATTTAAATGGTAGCAGTAATAAAATATAAAACTTTGTCCTTTGTCTTTTATTGATATTTTTATGTTGCTAAGAATTTTTTTCTATTTTGTTTCTTAGATTGATTTTTATTTAAGAATGTCCCATTTCTTGGCTTTTAGTCAGCTTGTTAAATTTTCTATCATTTTATGATTCATTTTACCATTTCTTTTCAAAAGCCAAGTCTGTTAACAAAATTACAGTTGTAATAACCATGGAAAATGCTGCCCTGTACCTCAGATTCCAAGCAGTGGAGTGGGTGTTTCCCTCACACGTGCTTCTCTGTTTTTCTTCCAGGTTTGTAAGGAGATAGCCTTGTCCCCAAAAGGCAAGAACCAACACTTATCATCTGTTTTTACAGTTTCATTGTTTTAGGCCTGGAAGACATTTTTGTTTCCAACAGAGCATTAAGAAGTCTTCCTAAGATTCTTAACAGTCTTATTAGGGGTGACAGAAAGCCATTTTAGGACAGGAACAGAAAAAGGGATAATTGCCAAGGGACTTAGTGGGAGAGGAAAAGAATTCACTTAGAAAAGAGCTGGCTACCAGGTGTGGGAAGAGAGTAGAATGGAGAGTGAAGGTAGGGTGCTAGAATTCTGGAAAGAAATACCCCTTCTCTACTGGTTTGCTCTGACTAGACTGTTCAGAATTCTCTTAAGTGCTACAACCTTTGACTCATTTCCTTAAAAAAGTGTGTTCAAGATGGTTGTGTTTTATCTGTAAAATTTTGCCCCCTTTAACATGAATCAGAGATGTCTAGGTGACCAGGTGTTATAATGTGCCAGTTCAGAGATTCTTTTCCGATTTAATGAAGTACAGACATTTTTTTCCCCTTCTTTCTGCATGTTTATTTCTAGAACATGTTTAACACTGCTTTTTTAAAATAATTGTTCTTCAAGTAATATTTTAAAGAATATTTATTTAAATATTTATATTATTAAAATTTTAGAGGCCAGGAGATGAAAAAACAATCTTAATTCTATAGAGGTGGGTCCCTTTCAGACCTTTTTTCTAATTTTATATTATTTAATGCTGCAGTGAATATATTTACACTTGTGCCTTTTTCACAGTTTAAAAAAATTTGTCTAAAATAAATGCTTGTGTTAGAATAAGTTGCCAGAAATGGAATTAACTTGGTTGAAACTGTTTTATGGCTTCTTATATTGATAAATGTATATTGCCAAAACGCTTTCTAAAAGGATTGTACAGGTGTATCTTGTAACCAACAATATAGTGCACATCCAGTTTATCTGTGCAGTTTCCATCAGTGGCTGTTATCATAAAATTTTACATTCCTAGATGAAAGATATCAGTACAGTAATTTCTACTTCTTATGACCAGAGTTAAATATTTTTCTGTATTTGTATATTTTTAATATCTTTTCCAGTAATTGCTGAAGTGTCTTATTTTCTGTTGAATTTTCATATCTTGGTGATGCAACAAAACCTGGAGTTGATGCTAGTAACTTGTTAGTTTTAGTTTTTTATCCTTAACCTTTTCAGTAGAAAATTTTATATCACTTAATTTCAAAAGTATTAAAAAATGATAGACTTTATATGGGCATATTACTTTGTAGTTGTATCTCATATGCTATAGGTGTAAAGGTCCTGGAAGTATTAAATTTTTTTTCTGATGATTTTTTTCCAGATTGAAGAAGGTATTGTTGTAATGGAAGATGATTCTCCAGTGGAAGCTGTGAACACACCTAATACTCCTCGAAACCTTGCTGCATGGAAAATTAGCATTCCATATGTAGACTTTTTTGAAGATACCTCCTCTGAAAGGAAGGAGAAAAAGGAGAGAATACCGGTGTTTTGTATTGATGTTGAAAGAAATGATAGAAGAGCAGGTATTAATATTATTAATGCATATAGCACTAATCAGGTATTAAAACAATTAAGACAGCATTTCTCCTCCTCCATTGTTGTGGGCTAATAATAATTGGTAAAAATATGATCAAACACAACTTTACAAGTTTTCTTTATGTTTTGCTGTCTTTTTTCTTTTGGTTATTTTATCCGTGTGTTATAATAGAGACAGGGGTAAACAGCATCCATAGCAGGATAAATATTCACCACCCTGAGCTTTGTCCAAGAGAGCGGGCAGTCTGTATAAGCAAAAACACATCAAAGTTGTGCACATTTTGGGAACGATGAGCAGAAAAATAAAGTTGACCTCAGGAAGGGGGGACAGTCTGTGAGGAAAGAAGGAAAAAGTGGCAGGGTTAGGAAATGGTTTTGAGAGAGGAGTGATGCAGTGATAATAGGAAGGTCAGTGCTAATGATTCCCCTTATTTATTTTTCAAAAAGTATTAGGTGTTTGATTTTTCTCAGAAGCTGATCCTGTTTCATGCATAGGAACATGAAGTATAGGAATGGGGAAGGAAGAATGCTCAGAGTAGCTAGCAATGATATTCCCTATTGTAGTTAAGTACCAGGCAGGCTCTTGTTCTGTCCAGTTCTGAGTCACTGCTACTTGATTTTGCTGTAACTTCTGTTCGGTCTTGCTAGATGCTGTTCTATCTCAGCATTTTAATAAGTATACAGACAAACCTTTGTCGATATTAGAGTTTCATTTCAGTTTCAAACACAGTCGCTTACGTCTTTTGTCTGCTGTTTCTGCTGATAGGAATTTTAAGTGTTAAAAAGAATTTGGAAAGGAATACCCTAGTTAACTTATGGATTCAATTCTTTGCTGTGCCTAGTACTTAAAATCTGGCTCTTCTCTCAGTGTTCTTGGCTCTCAGAAAATTATTTAAAATGTTTGACTATTCGGGCATAAATCCCTATCAATATAAATAAATTGCTTTTTATTGAGGTATAATTGACATACATTATTACATTAGTTTTAGATACAGTATAGTGATTCAATATAGTGATTCTGCATTTGGATACACTGCAAAATGATAACCACAATAAGTCTGGTTACCGTCCTTCACCATACAAAGTTAATACAATATTATTCACTGTGTTCCCCATGCTGTACTTTATATCCCTATGACTTATTTATTTTATAACTGGAAGTTTGTACTACTTGATCACCTTCACCCACTTTGTCCTTCTCCTCTGGCAGCCACCCATCTGATCTCTGTATGAGTCTGCATTTTGTTTTGGTTTGTTTGTTTTGTTTTTTAGAGTCCATGTATAAGTGAAATCATGTGCTATTTGTCTTTCTTTGACTTATTTTATTCAGCTTAATACCCTTAAGGTCCATCCATATTGTTACAAATGGCAAGATTTCATTCTTTTTAAATGGCTGAGTAGTATTCCATTGTATACATATACCACATCTTCTCTATCCATTCATCTGTTGATGGACATTTAGGTTGTTTCCATGTCTTGTTTATTGTAAATAATGCTGCAGTGAATATAGGGGTGCATATATCTTTTCGAATTAGTGTTTTTTTGGCTAGATACCCAGCAGTGGAATTGTTGGATGATATGGTAAATCTGTTTGTAATTTTTTGAGGAGCTTCCATACTGTTTTCCATAGTGACTGCACCAATTTACATTTCCACCAACAGTACACAAGGGTTCCCTTTTTACCACATCCTCATCAACACTTGTTATTTCTTGTCTTTTTCACAGTGGCCATTCTGACAGGTGTGAGGTGGTATCTCATTGTGGTTTTGATTTGCATTTCCCTTATGATTAGTGATGTTGAGCGTCTTATCATGTGTCTGTTAGCCATCTATATGTATTCTTTGGAAAAATGTCTATTCAGATCATCTGTCCATTTTTTAATAGGTTTTTTTGTTATTGAATTGTGTGAGTTCTTTATGTATATGGGATATCAAGCCCTTATCAGATATATGCTTTGCAAATACCTTCTCCCATTCAGTAGATTGCCTTTTTGTATTGTTGATGGTTTCCTTCACTGTGCAAAAGCTTTTTGTTTGCTGTAGTCCCATTTGTTTATTTTTGCTTTGTTTCCCTTGCCTTTAGAGTCAGATGAAAAAAAAAATCACTAAAACCAATGCCAAGGAGCTTGCCACCTGTGTTTTCTTCTAGGAGTTTTATGGTTTCAAGTCTTTCATACAAATCTTTAATTTATTTTCAGTTAATTTTTTTACATGGTGTAAGATAGTGGTCCAGTTTCATTCTTTTGCATGTAGCTGTTCAGTTTTCCCAACACCATTTAATTTTAATTTTAGTTTTTAAAAAATTTTTTAAAATTTATTTTTATTTATTAATTTTTGTCTGCCTTGGGTCTTTGTTGCTGCACGTGGGCTTTCTCTAGTTGCAGCACCCAGGGGCTACTCTTTGTTGCGGTGTGCGGACTTCTCATTGTGGTGGCTTTTCTTGTTGTGGAGCACGGGCTCTAAGAGCACAGGCTTCAGTAGTTGTGGTGCACAGGCTCAGTAGTTGTGGCACATGGGCTTAGTTGCTCCGCTACATGTGGGATCTTCCCAGACCAGGGATCAAACCCATGTTCCCTGCATTGGCAGGCAGATTCTTAACCACTGAGCCACCAGGGAAGCCCTAATTTTATTTATTTATTTACTTATTTGACCGCGCCGGATCTTAGTTGTGGCACGCGGGATCTTCACTGCCATGTGTGGGATCTTCATTGCCGCATGCGGGATCTTTAGTTGCAACATGTGGGATCTTTAGTTGCAGCATGTGGGATCTTTAGTTGTGTCATGTGGGCTCTTAGTTGCTGCATGTGGGCTCTAGTTCCCTGACCAGGGATTGAACCCAGGCCCCCTGCATTGGGAGTGTGGAGTCTTAACCGCTGGACCACCAGGGACATCCCTATTTTTATTTTAATTTTTAAAAATAAGCCACACTGGTGGCGCAGTGTTTAAGAATCTGCCTGCCAATGCAGGGGACACGGGTTCGATCCCTGGTCTGGGAAGATCCCACATGCCACGGAGCAACTAAGCCCATGCTCCGCAATTACTGAGCCTGCGAGCAACAACTACTGAGCCTGTGCTCCACAACTACTGACGCCCGTGCGCCTAGAGCCCATGCTGCACAACAAGAGAAGCCACTGCAATGAGAAGCCCGCGCACCGCAACGAAGAGTAGCCCCTGCTTGACACAGCTAGAGAAAGCTTGCACACAGCAATGAAGATCCAATGCAGCCAAAAATAAATAAATAAAATAAATAAATTTTAAAAATAAAATAAGCCACCCAGTTTATGGTGTTTTGTTATAGCAGCCTGAGCAGACTAAGACAGTTACAGAAAGGTTGCAAAAAATAGTACAGAAAGTTGTCATACACCCTTTACCCAGCTTCCCCTTGTATTGACGTCTTATAAAACCAGAGTACAATGATTGAAACCAGGCAATTAGCATTGATAGGATATTCATTTGAATTTCACCAGTTTTCCCACTAATACCCTCTTTCTGGTTCAGGATCCAGCCCAGGATCCCACACTGAATTTAGTCATGTCTCCTTAGTCTCCTATGTTCTGTGATAGTTTCTCAGTCTTCCCTTGTCTTTAACGAACTTGACACTTTTTTAAAGAGTCCTGACTAGTTATTTGTAGAAAACACTTGAGTTTGTTCCTCCACTTGAGTTTGCTGCTCAACAATGTTTACTTATTAAAGGACAGAAGAGGCTCTCCTTTCCCCACTGTATATTCTTGCCTCCATTGTCATAAATTAATTGACCATATATGTGTAGGTTTATTTCTAGGCTCTCTCTTCTGTTCCATTGATCTATGTGTCTCTTTTTATGCCAGTACCATACTGGTTTGATTATTATAGCTTTGTAGTACAGTTTAAAATCAGGGAGCATGATACCTCTAGCTTTGTTCTTTTTTCTCAAGATTGTTTTGGCTAATCAAAACTACAAGGAAGTGTCACCTCACACCAATCAGAATGTCTATCATCAAAAAATCTACAAACAATAAATGCTGGAGGGGGTGTGGAGAAAAGGGAACCCTCTTGCACTGTTGGTGGGAATGTAAATTGATACAGCCATTATGGAGAACAGTATCGAGGTTCCTTAAAAAACTAAAAATAGAACTACCATATGACCCAGCAATCCCACTGCTGGGCATATACCCTGAGAAAACCATAATTCAAAAAGAGTCATGTAACGCAATGATCATTGCAGCTCTATTTACAATAGGCAGGACATGGAAGCAACCTAAGTATCCATCGACAGATGAATGGATAAAGAAGATGTGGCACATATATACAATGGAATATTACTCAGCCATAAAAAGAAGTGAAATTGAGTTATTTGTAGTGAGGTGGATGGACCTAGAGTCTGTTATACAGAGTGAAGTAAGTCAGAAAGAGAAAAACAAATACTATATGCTAACACATACATATATGGAATCTAAAAAAAAAAGTGTTTATGAAGAACCTAGGGGCAGGACAGGAATAAAGACGCAGACGTAGAGAATGGAGTTGAGGACACGGGGAGGGGGAAGGGTAAGCTGGGACGAAGTGAGAGAGTGGCATGGACTTATATATACTACCAAATGTAAAATAGATAGCTAGTAGGAAGCAGCCGCATAGCACAGGGAGATCACCTCAGTGCTTTTGACCACCTAGAGGGGTGGGATAGGGAAGGTAGGAGGGAGATGCAAGAGGGAGGAGATATGGGGATATATGTATATGTATAGCTGATTCACTTTGTTATAAAGCAGAAACTAACACACCATTGTAAAGCAATTATACTCCAATAAAGGTGTTAAAAAAAAATAGACATAGGGATAGTCAAAAAAAAAAAAAAACAACTAGAACTTGAAGGTTTGGAAAATTCTCAGACTATCCATATATCATGCTCTGGAAAAAAGCCAAGGGTGTGGCTGAACAATGGTTTGCTGAAGAGATCAGGCATGTGACTCATGGATCAATCATCTCAGCAGAAGCCAGGAATAGAGCTGTGGCTATCCAGGAAAGATCTGTGGAGGACCGTCTTATTTGGAACTCTCTGGGCTTCTTGGACCTGGATGTCTGTTTCCTTCCCCAGGTTAAGGAAGTTTTCAGCCATTATTTCTTCAGATAACTTTTCTGCCCCTTTTTCTCTTCTCCTTTTGGGACCCCTATAATGCGAGTGTTATTTCACTTGATATTATCCTATAGGTCCCATAAGTTATCTTCATTTTTTAAAATTTCTTTTTCTTTTTGCTGCTCTGTCTGGGTGAGTTTCATTGCTTTGTCTTTCCGCTTGCTGATCTGTTCTTTGCTTCATCCCATCTGATGTTGAATCCCTCTAGGATATTTTTCAGTTTAGTTATTGTATTCTTCAGCTCTGTGACTTCTGTTTGGTACTTTCTTATATTTTCTGTCTCTTTGTTGAAGTTCTCACTGTTCATCTATTCTTCTCCCAAGTTTGGTTAGCATTTTTACGACCATTACTTTAAGTTTTTATCAGGTAGATTACTTATCTCTGTATCAATCTGAGATTTTTGTCTTGTGCTTCTGTTTGGAACTTATTTCTCTATTTCCTCATTTTACTTGACTCTGTGCTTGTTTCTGTGTATTAGGGGAAACAGCTACCTCTCTCAGTCTTGAAGAGTGGCCTGTGTAGGTGATTTGGCCTCTAATTCAACCTTGCCCTAGGTCTTCTTTGTCTTTTGAACCTTTGTGATTGTCTAAACTGCCTGGTTTATTCTTGATATGTCCCTGTTATGGAACGTGTGCCAAGACCTATTAGTGTTCCAAGGGGAGGAATCCCATTTATCACCTCGTTTCAGGCTGATGGGAAGCCAGACACTTAGGCAGCAGCCTTTAAAGTAGGCAGATATATACAGTCCTGCAGGGCCACAGTCAAAATCCCTACCTGCCTCCGTTCCAGGAGATCTGGAGGTGTCCTCTGGGTGCATAGTTGCTTAGACGAGCGTATGAGCTCCTGAGAGTTCTTACTGAGCTGTAGTGAGGCCAAGGGGGTGTGCAGGGATGGCGTCTCCCTGAGCTCCTGAGAGTTCTTACTGAGCTGTAGTGAGGCCAAGGGGGTGTGCAGGGATGGCGTCTCCCTGAGCTCCTGAGAGTTCTTACTGAGCTGTAGTGAGGCCAAGGGGGTGTGCAGGGATGGCGTCTCCCTGAGCTCCTGAGAGTTCTTACTGAGCTGTAGTGAGGCCAAGGGGGTGTGCAGGGATGGCGTCTCCCTGAGCTCCTGAGAGTTCTTACTGAGCTGTAGTGAGGCCAAGGGGGTGTGCAGGGATGGCGTCTCCCTGAGCTCCTGAGAGTTCTTACTGAGCTGTAGTGAGGCCAAGGGGGTGTGCAGGGATGGCGTCTCCCTGAGCTCCTGAGAGTTCTTACTGAGCTGTAGTGAGGCCAAGGGGGTGTGCAGGGATGGCGTCTCCCTGAGCTCCTGAGAGTTCTTACTGAGCTGTAGTGAGGCCAAGGGGGTGTGCAGGGATGGCGTCTCCCTGAGCTCCTGAGAGTTCTTACTGAGCTGTAGTGAGGCCAAGGGGGTGTGCAGGGATGGCGTCTCCCTGAGCTCCTGAGAGTTCTTACTGAGCTGTAGTGAGGCCAAGGGGGTGTGCAGGGATGGCGTCTCCCTGAGCTCCTGAGAGTTCTTACTGAGCTGTAGTGAGGCCAAGGGGGTGTGCAGGGATGGTGTCTCCCTGAGCTCCTGAGAGTTCTTACTGAGCTGTAGTGAGGCCAGGGGGGTGTGCAGGGATGGTGTCTCCCTGAGCTCCTGAGAGTTCTTACTGAGCTGTAGTGAGGCCAGGGGGGTGTGCAGGGATGGCGTCTCCCTGAGCTCCTGAGAGTTCTTACTGAGCTGTAGTGAGGCCAGGGGGGTGTGCAGGGATGGTGTCTCCCTGAGCTCCTGAGAGTTCTTACTGAGCTGTAGTGAGGCCAAGGGGGTGTGCAGGGATGGCGTCTCCCTGAGCTCCTGAGAGTTCTTACTGAGCTGTAGTGAGGCCAAGGGGGTGTGCAGGGATGGCGTCTCCCTGAGCTCCTGAGAGTTCTTACTGAGCTGTAGTGAGGCCAAGGGGGTGTGCAGGGATGGATGGTGTCTCCCTGAGCTCCTGAGAGTTCTTACTGAGCTGTAGTGAGGCCAAGGGGGTGTGCAGGGATGGTGTCTCCCTGAGCTCCTGAGAGTTCTTACTGAGCTGTAGTGAGGCCAAGGGGGTGTGCAGGGATGGCGTCTCCCTGAGCTCCTGAGAGTTCTTACTGAGCTGTAGTGAGGCCAAGGGGGTGTGCAGGGATGGCGTCTCCCTGAGCTCCTGAGAGTTCTTACTGAGCTGTAGTGAGGCCAAGGGGGTGTGCAGGGATGGCGTCTCCCTGAGCTCCTGAGAGTTCTTACTGAGCTGTAGTGAGGCCAAGGGGGTGTGCAGGGATGGCGTCTCCCTGAGCTCCTGAGAGTTCTTACTGAGCTGTAGTGAGGCCAAGGGGGTGTGCAGGGATGGCGTCTCCCTGAGCTCCTGAGAGTTCTTACTGAGCTGTAGTGAGGCCAAGGGGGTGTGCAGGGATGGCGTCTCCCTGAGCTCCTGAGAGTTCTTACTGAGCTGTAGTGAGGCCAAGGGGGTGTGCAGGGATGGCGTCTCCCTGAGCTCCTGAGAGTTCTTACTGAGCTGTAGTGAGGCCAAGGGGGTGTGCAGGGATGGCGTCTCCCTGAGCTCCTGAGAGTTCTTACTGAGCTGTAGTGAGGCCAGGGGGGTGTGCAGGGATGGCGTCTCCCTGAGCTCCTGAGAGTTCTTACTGAGCTGTAGTGAGGCCAGGGGGGTGTGCAGGGATGGTGTCTCCCTGAGCTCCTGAGAGTTCTTACTGAGCTGTAGTGAGGCCAGGGGGGTGTGCAGGGATGGTGTCTCCCTGAGCTCCTGAGAGTTCTTACTGAGCTGTAGTGAGGCCAGGGGGGTGTGCAGGGATGGTGTCTCCCTGAGCTCCTGAGAGTTCTTACTGAGCTGTAGTGAGGCCAGGGGGGTGTGCAGGGATGGCGTCTCCCTGAGCTCCTGAGAGTTCTTACTGAGCTGTAGTGAGGCCAAGGGGGTGTGCAGGGATGGCGTCTCCCTGAGCTCCTGAGAGTTCTTACTGAGCTGTAGTGAGGCCAGGGGGGTGTGCAGGGATGGCGTCTCCCTGAGCTCCTGAGAGTTCTTACTGAGCTGTAGTGAGGCCAGGGGGGTGTGCAGGGATGGCGTCTCCCTGAGCTCCTGAGAGTTCTTACTGAGCTGTAGTGAGGCCAGGGGGTGTGCAGGGATGGTGTCTCCCTGCTTATGTTCTCTGGGTTCTCCTCCTTAGCTCCTAGATGTGTGGAAAATCTGAAGCCTGTCCCTCAGGCTGAAGCTCCAAGCTAAGTAAACAGGCCTTTTTCACAGGAAGACTGGTGTTTCATTTAGTGTGCTGTCTGTGCAGTCCCTGGGGGGCGGTGTGCCTTTCCAGGAACTGTCTTTCCAACTGGTACAGTCCCGTGGAGCTCAGTATTGCCAGCTCCCTTAGCCACGGGGGCCAAGTGATCAAGGGGTGTCCCCTGTGTGGATTGCACACACCTGCTGGCTTCAGCATGGCAGCTGGTGAGTGTAGGGGGCAGGGCATGCTGGCCAGTGTCAGAAAGGCTGCGTGTGCCTACAGCTCTCAGCAGTGCAGTGGGAGAGTGCCTTGCCTATGTGAGTGAGCTGGCTTTAGGCGGGGAGAGGAAGAATGCTGCAGCTGCTCGTGCTTGCCAGCCACAGCCCAGGAGTCAGGGAGTGCTGCAACCACTCTGGCTTCAGCAAGGCAGTGGGATAGTGCTGCGACCACTTACCCCTGCCTATCCGAGCAAGGCTGGGGGGTGCCATTTCCAAGCTTGTCTGCTTGTGCTAGCAGGGTAGGTGGGGGGACAGTAATGGCATCTGCCCCTGCCTGTGTCTTGGGAGAGTTTCAGCTGTCCCCTGCCCCTCCAGCATGCTTTTAGATTAGCAAACGAGTCTTCTTACGTGTAGTCTAGGCACTTTCTTTTCTTTTCTTTTTTTTTGGCCGCACTGTGCGGCTTGCGGGATCTTAGTTCCCTGACCAGGGATCGAACCTGGGCCCCCTGCAGTGGAAGCGAGGAGTCCTAACCACTGGACCGCCAGGGAAGTCCCTAGTCTAGGCACTTTTCAAACTGCTGTTTTTTGCTGGGGCTTGGGGCGAGTGAGACCCCACAAGAGCCTTTTAAAAGGGGAATCTCAGTTTCCTATAGCACGTTGGGTCCCTTGAATGTCAGTCCCATTGGTTTTCTTTTCTTTTCTTTCTTTTTAAATTTTATTTATTTTTGGCTGCGTTGGGTCTTCGTTGCTGCACGCGGGCTTTCTCTAGTTGCGGTGAGCGGGGGCTGCTCTTCGTTGTGGTGCGAGGGCTTCTCATTGCCGTGGCTTCTCTTGTTGCGGAGCACGGGCTCTAGGCGCGTGGGCTTCAGTAGTTGTGGCTCACAGGCTCTAGAGCGCAGGCTCAGTAGTTGTGGCGCACGGGCTTAGCTGCTCCGCGGCGTGTGGGATCTTCCTGGACCAGGGCTCGAACCTGTGTCCCCTGCATTGGCAGGCGGATTCTTATCCACTGCACCACCAGGGAAGTCCCCCATTGGTTTTCTAAGCCAGGCATTTTGGGGGCTCACCTCTCCAGTGTAGATCCCAGGGATTGGGATGCCTGTTGTGGGCACCAACTCCCTCACTCCTCTGGCAGAAGCACCAAACTGGTGAGATCCCTCTCTATTGTGTGTTGCTGTGCTGGGGGTAAGGTTTTTGCCAAGATTGTGTCTCTGCCTTTCTTACCTGTCTCGATGTGGTGCTTTTATCCTTTGTTGTGGAGAAGTGGTTCATCTAATTTTTAGACCTTTTTCAGAGGGAAATGATCCATATGTAGCTGTAAATATGGTGTGTCTGCTGGAGGTACTGAGTCTAGCACCTTCCTGCACTGCCATCTTGGGACCCCCCCCCATATAAAATTTATGTAGAGATGTAGTAATGTTTATCACCTTTTGAAAGTTTTATATATGATATACTTTAAAATATTTTGGGAGTATACCTTTGTTTTTGCCTTTTGGACAACTGTCTTTAATTTTTCTGCTTTTATTTTTAAAAGTTTGGCTTAATTTAACATAAAATGAAAATGAAGATACCTTAAAACTTGTATTCTAAGATAATTTTTGTCAGCAGTGCTGCAGACTTTTACTGTCAATGTAATGTGCTCTCAGGAAGCCGTGCTGTATGAGAGGGAAAAAAAAGTGTATCATTTAAATACTACATTGATCTTATATGTATAGCAGAATAGCAATTTCAGGATTTTAAAAACCAAAACTAAATATAATATAGATCTTTTAAGATCAGTGTTGAAGAAGAAAAATAGGATTTTCTTTTTGTAGGCTGTAACTGTATCAGGTTGGTTTTCCTGAATACAGGTGTTGTTTTTGGGTTGTTGTAGGTTTAGTTAACTCAATCCACTCCATTTCCAAAATTATGCTAGGATGACATGAGTTGCTAATAATAGGCATTAACATTTTTGGGGTGCTTACTCTGTGCTGTGCACTGTACAAAAAGTGCTCAAGGTAGATTATTTAATGTAAGAGGTACAATTATTTTTATTATAAGCAAACTAAAGCACAGTGAGGTTAGGTGTTTGTTCAAATTCACTTAGTTAGTAAATGGGGGAGCTGGGATCGAAATAGGCAATGTGACCCGACTCATTCTTTAAACCTTTGCTTTGTGCTGTCCAACTTTCTAGTCACTAGCTACATGTGGCAGTTAAAATTAAATTAATATTAAAATTTCAGTTCCTTACACTAGCCATATTTCAAGTGATCAGTAGCAATGTGTGGCTAATAGCTACCATGTTAGTTCAGATAATATAGAACGTTTTCAGAATTGCAGGAAGTTCTCTTGGATAGTGCTGTTCTGTACTGCATTAGATCAGGACAGTTGTTAAGTATTTGAGACCTCCAAAATGGAGTACAAATTTTTATTAAATGCATTATTTTTGTGACATTTAAAAATTAAGTGTAATTACATACTTTTTTGAAGTTTCTGTAAGCTCTCTGATTCTGTTGTAGGAAAAAATATGTATATTATTGCAGTAACCTCATAAATAGGTGAAATTTATCAATCTCTTCTAAGTAACTTCAAATTAAAGTATGGGGTAAAATATGTTAATGATTTGATGCCACTAAATAATAAATTATTATTATTATTATTTTTGGCTGTGCCACGTGGCATGTGGGATCTTAGTTCCCTGACCAGGGATCAAACCTATGCCCGCTGCAGTGGAAGTGTGGAGTCGTAACCCCTGGACCTCCAGGGAATTCCCAAGAAATAATAAATTATTAAGACTGGAATAATTTCCAGCTTTGTATACTTAATGTTATAAATAGTGCATTCTTTTAGTAGTAGTTTGTAAAATTGTTTATTTCTCAGTGTGTATTCATTCATTTTACAGTTGGGCATGAGCCTGAACATTGGTCTGTCTATAGAAGATACCTTGAATTCTATGTACTTGAGTCAAAACTAACAGAATTTCATGGTATGTTGTCCTTTTTGTATAAAACATTATATTTCAGCATTAGCCTTCTTGAAAGCTGTTGAACCAGCTTTCTGAAATTACTTTCTAATTTTAAGTAACTGTACTAAGGAAATGTAACAGTGACACTTGTGTACACTACTAGTGATAATAGGAATATACTGTTTTTATCTCATTTCTGCTTATTTTTTAAAGTTTTTACAATGCAAATTTATTGCTTTTCAAGCAATAATGATATTAAAATTTAAAAGACAGTGGCAGAGAATTTAAACCAGGCATTTGAGTTGCTCTTTTCTATTGCCATCATCTTCTGTGGTAAACATGTTTCTATGCAACATGACAAATGTTTTGATTTAGCTCTTAGATTTCGATATGGAAAAGAAACCTTGTAGTTGTGTGTTTCTTTTAAGGGTAGATCAGTCGGAAAAGCAGAGCACTCTTTCTTTTCAGTCTTCCTCTCACCTCTCAGTCTCTCTCTTATCTGTCCATTTATTTTAGTTAATATTAGGTTTCTAGGCATGAAGCATTTCTAGTCATTTTGTATGTAAATTGCTGAGCTTGAATTGTGTATTCTGAATCTTTTGATTTTAGAAAAGTTCTGTGGAGTGTCCCCTGATCCAAATTCAGGTTGGTTCTGAATTGTAAAGGGCAGGGAAACTTCTCTACTCTGCTATAAGAACAAAACCCACAATAAGGAGATTTTAGAAAGATAAAAAATACAAGGTCCCACTCCATACTTTTTTGTCTAGATTTTGAGTTTGTACTTGTCCTTAAATGGTTGTCTCTTTGCCTTTGCCAGTCTGGTACAATGCCATCCTTGTCTTGGTCTTTCTCTCAGACTTTTCCTTTTGATTTAGAGTTGAGAAAAGATCATTTATCTCTGTAATTTAAAATCCTGGACCAATCAAAGTTGGTTGGATTCCCAACAATATTTTTCCTTTTTGGTACTGAAATGTCCAAAGTTGACCCTATCTTAGAAAACATGTCCATGGTTTTTAAATTTTGTTTTTAAGCTTATATAGCATTGGCAAAATGCTGCCATTTTCTCCCTGAGAGAGTAGGTATTTCTTCAGTAAGATTTTGTTTAATAGAATACCACCAATTTCAAAGTAATCTCATGATAAGTTTTTGAAGCTTTTTTACTAGTATAGAGAGCTAAATAAATCTGTGTCAACGAAGGGTGGTGGTATTTTGGATATCAGTAGACTCAAGTTCTTTGGTCTGGTCTTCTGAGTTTTGAAGTGCTCTAATTTTGTCAAAATTATATAAAGGATAATGCCACATCTCTACAAGGCAGCACTGGGAATCTGAAGTTGCCATAGTAAATTATAAATTAGGTTTTAAAAATAATAGCAGAACATAGTAAAAACTTTCATATTATTAATTCCAGGCACATTTCCTGATGCCCAGCTTCCTTCCAAGAGGATCATTGGCCCCAAAAATTATGAGTTCTTAAAGTCTAAGAGAGAAGAGTTTCAGGAATATCTACAGGTACAGCTCCAACCTAATTTAAAACATCCTCTGATTTGTCTCTTTTTCTCTTGTACATACACATGTGCTGTGTCTTACAATACCTGTCAATGTGGATTTCTAGAATTCCTTTATTAAAAAAATTTTTTCCCATGTGGAAATGAATTATTAAGAGTACTTTTTTTAAAAAAATTTGATAACCAGTGAAATACCATATATTTTCTCGGAGGAAAAAAGTCTTGTATTGGGCATAGTTTAAAACGTTTGATGTGGGAAGTTAGAGAGAGAAAAAGAGAGTGAGAGAGAGAGGAAGAAAAAACTTTTGATGTAAAACATTAAATGCATTCTAAGAATACTGGGTTTTTTGGGGGTTTTTTTCTTATTTTTTGTTTGATTTTGTGTTTAGCACTTTCTGAACTCTGGAATTTTTCCCTCTTGTTTTATTAATTTTTTTTTTTTTGCAATTGTACATTTTTTTTTAATTACTTGGGATCTCCTGACTCTCTACCATTCACCACTTGGAATTGAATTCCGTTTTTCTCAGTGTGTGCACATTGTGTTGTGTAAACAATGTAATTGCTATTTCCATTGTTGGTGCAGTCTGCTTAAAAGTTACCTACTTGAGACTCCTCTAAAATTAATGACCATTTTTCTTTAATCAAGTGAATAAGACCAAAAACTGGATAATCTTTTTTGTTTTATTTTTTAAAAATCTCCTGGACTTCCCTGGTGGTACACTGGTTAAGAATCTGCCTGCCAGTGCAGGGGACATGGGTTTGATCCCTCGTCTGGGAAGATCCCACATGCTGTGGAGCAACTAAGCCCACGTGCCACAACTACTGAGCCCACGTACCACAACTACTGAAACCTGCATGCCTAGAGCCCGTGCTTCGCAACAAGAGAAGCAACCACAATGAGAAGCCTGCGCTCTGCAATGAAGAGTAGCCCCTGCTCACCACAACTGGAGGAAACCTGTGCACAGCAATGAAGACCCAACGCAGCCAAAAATAAAAAAATAAAAAAAATTTAAAATCTCCTTTATTTGGACATGGAATTTTGTAGTTTTAATTGTTAATTCAGTTAAATTTGGATGCCTTTTAGCCAACAATAAGTACTTTTTAAATTAAAAATATTCAACAGTGTAAAGGGATGTTTACATTATATTTTCTGTATTTGAGCCTCAACCCAGAAAGTATTTTTTTCATAACTTTTTGGTGGTATGAAAATTGAAATATGATATAAACATTAACTATTGCAAGGATATTTGAACACAGCATATGCTAGTGTTAACCTGTGGTTTTGTTGATATCATTAAACCCATTATTTGAACCGACTAATTCTTTCTAAGAACTAGAGAACCTCATTCTAGAAGAAATATTTTTTTGGTAATATGGAGTTAAATGTTGCAGGACTGGTATTTCATTTTTAACTCTTTCATAGTTACAAAACTGAATATTAGGTAAGACTGGGTTAAATCTCGCTTTAAAACGTCAGTTTGTCTTGTAAGAAAAAATAGTGTTGCAAGCAGATCAGGCAACAGAGTCTCCAAGTTATTTCACATTTCCATGTTTAGTTCTCTGCAAAACCCTTTATACCAGCTTCCTTTAATTATCAAGATAGATGTATGATATTGTAATACTTATTTTATAGTTGAGAAACTGAGAAATATTAGCTAATGTTTAATCTTCCTTCCTGTGTATCAGATACTGTGCCTTATCTAACAACACTATAAGTAGGTAGTGTTATCTTCATTCTACACATGAGGAAACTGACTCTTAGGCAATATACGAACTTTTCTGGGGACACCTAGCTAGCAAATGGAAGAGCAGAATTCAAACCCATTCATGTCTGACTACAGAGGTCTTACCCTGTTATATGATGCTATTCTTTCTATAATGTGCTTTGTTATTATTCTGAATATAAAATAGCTTTTGAGGATTTAAAATTGTTTTCTTGGTTAAAAAAATCATTTTAATATAGTTTTCATCACTCTTCTAGATTGTTAAAACTGTTTTTCCCCCCCTTTTTTTCTGTTTTTGTTCATCAAGAAACTTCTGCAGCATCCAGAATTGAGTAATAGTCAACTTCTGGCAGATTTTCTCTCCCCCAATGGTGGGGAAACACAATTTCTTGATAAGATACTACCAGACGTAAATCTTGGTAAGTCAATTTAAATAATCATATAGAAGAGGATAAACTGAAAAGAAAAGAAGCAGTATTTTCAGATTAATTTTGAAAAATAATTTATAGAGTGAAGCCATGTATCAAAACTCTGAAGGACTTCTTATACACTGTTAATGGGAATATAAATTTGAAAACCACTTGTAACTTTAATGGACTATAATCTATAAAAATATCGAATCACTATGTTGTACACCTGCAAGTAATATAATATTGTAAATCAACTATACTTCAATTAAGAAAAAAAGGAAAACCACTTGGAAAAACAGTTTGGTATAAAACTGAATCACCCAGCAGTTCCTCTCTGAGATATACACTCTAGAGAATCTTGTATTCATATTTAAGAATGTTCTTAGCAGCATTGCTTATAGTAGCCTAAACTGGAAATAATGCAAATGTTCATCAGCAATAGAGTAGACGTAAATTATAGTAGTTTCACAAAATGAATACTTAGAGCAATGAATACCCATGGCATGCAGCTGCTTGGAACAGTGTTGATAATCTTAAAAACATGATGTTGAATGAAAGAAGCAAGAGGCAGAAGAAGGTATGCAGCATGATTCCTTTTATATAAAGTTCAGTATAGACTAAGCAATAAGATAAGCTGGAAAAGTTTGAATAAAATTGTTAAATATCATAATGGAAGAGAAGCAGTATTTCTAAATATATTTTATATTAATGTCATCTTAAGTATATATAGAACTAAATGAATAAATATTACAAGTGGGCATTTGGCTTTCATCTGTATCTCTCCAAATTAATACATATAGTTGAGCCAGAATATTTGGTGTGTGTCTTATCGAGGGAAAATGTGAGAACATTTTGTATTTGGTTATACATAATGTTTAGGAGATAGAATTGGGTAGACCTGGTTATTGACTAGGTTTGACTGAAGAAGAAATGATCAAAAAATAATAAAATTTAAAAAAAATATTTCAGATGTGGAAAACACAATATATTGGCTTCAAAATGTTTAAAAAGGCAAAATTAAAATGAATAAACATTTAATCAAGTCTCCAAAATAAAAAAAAATGATGATCCAGGTTTCTGTTTATACAACTGGATGAATGCTGTTACTTGCTGAGATACGGAATAAATTTAGAGTAGTTCTGAACTTGTTGAGTTTATAGAATCCAGTTGAGGAAGTTTTATAAGCTAGGAGAGGCCAGGAGAGAGGCACAGAATAGAGATTTGTATGTTACTTGAAATCAGATTGAGCAAAACATTTGGCTCAGGAGGAGCATGTAGAAGAGAGAAGCACAGGATGCAACACTGTAATTCAAAGAACTTGGGAAATTCTGAGGTGGGAGGAGTAATTTATGGGGGTACCAAAGGAGAAGTAGCCTGGTGAGAGGGTTGGAGGTTTGCATGTTATAAAACAATCTCTATGTTATTTTTCATTAAGATGCCTTTTGCTATTGCCATTAGAGTCTACTTTTTTCTAAACCGGACTGAAAGAAATTTAAGTTATATTAATCAACTTTGACTGATTTTTACAGTCATTTCTAAATGCTTGAGAAAATCTCATGATGTTTGATATTTTATAATAAAGGAACCTGGAGATACGATCAAGACAAAATGCTGGCAAACAGGATTAGAATATATATTCTTAATCTAAAGCTGAGAATGCAAACTATTCAAATAGCCAATTTAAATAGTGTAGCAATTTTTAGAACTTCTTTTTCCTTTTGACTAACTTTTGCATACTTTTAGATATCTTTATATATTCACCATTGCTTAAAATGTTTTGAAAACATTTCAATGGAAAATTTCAGATATACACAAAAGTAGAGAGATTTGTATAGTGAACTCCTTATCCCTTCAATAGTTATTGACACTTGACTTGTTCCAGCCCTTCACCTGCCTCTCACCCCACTGGATTACTTTAAAGTATCCCAAATGTTGTATCTATAAATAGTTAAGACTACCTAATTTATTGTAAATTTTTGTTAAGCGTGAAATGGTCAATTATAAATATTTTTTTACCATTTTGCTTTTTACTTGGCTGTTTAGTGTTTTAAATTACCTAGTAAAGTATTTATATGAGCAGTTATGAGGTATATTATGCCTTGTTAAAATTAATATTTTACTTTTAATTGCAGGGAAAATTATAAAGTCTGTTCCTGGAAAACTAATAAAAGAGGTGAATAACTGATTTATGTGCATTCTATAAAATGATAGTTATAAGCATATTTAAATAGCAATAAATTTTAATGGGTTATATGATAATGAAAATCATAATCTTGATTTTTATACCATGATCTCCACAGAAAGGTCAGCATTTGGAACCTTTCATCATGAATTTCATTAATTCTTGTGAATCTCCAAAGCCTAAACCAAGTAAACCAGAACTGACCATTCTCAGCCCTACTTCAGAAAATAATAAGAAGGTACTGTGCATTGCCTCAGAGAGCCATTAAGTTTGAAGCTGTCCTACTTGAGATGACTTTTCCATTATAGGGAGAATCCTGTGTTAATGAAATGGATGGGACTTTATATATTCCTTATGTGGAAATTAATTGTACAGTATAAGGAGTATATGTAGTTGTTTCGTTCTTTGCTTTAAACGGGGTGTTTCTTTTTTCTTTTCTCTTTTTATAAATTTATTTATTTTATTCATTTATTTTTGGCTGTGTTGGGTCATCGTTGCTGCGCGCAGGCTTTCTCTAGTTGCGACGAGCAGGGGCTACTCTTCGTTGTGGTGTGCGAGCTTCTCGCTGTGGTGGCGTCTCTTGTTGCGGAGCATGGGCTCTAGGCACATGGGCTTCAGTAGTTGCGGCTCGCAGGCTCTAGAGCGCAGGCTCAGTAGTTGTGGTGCATGGGCTTAGTTGCTCCGCGGCATGTGGGATCTTCACGGACCAGGGCTCGAACCTGTGTCCCCTGCATTGGCAGGCAGATTCTTAACCACTGCGCCACCGGGGAAGCCCAGGGTAAGTGATTCTTGAGAAACTGTATTCGTAAACTATCATTTGTGTATTTTGGGGAATTTTTAAAAGTGGTTTTCTTAAGTTGTAAATCACCAACTTCCAGTAATCAAGGAATTAATTGCTATAATATATTTATTTGTTGGTATTATGTAGTTTTAATGGCTTATAAAATATTTCATCCATTCATTAAACAAGTACTTTATTGTGTGCCTGCTATGGAGTGCTAGGCACTGGGAATATAAAGATAAATTACCTGTCTGCAAGAAGCTTAGTTCAGTGCCAGAGTAGGACCCAGTATGGGGAGCTATGTGAGCTCAAAGAACAGTTCCCCTGCCAAAAAAAAAACCCTTCATTTTGCTTATTACTCTAAAGGGTATCTTTAATTTTTTTCACTTTATAGGTTTATTGTTGGTAAACAGAAATACAGTTGATGGTTGTGTATTGATTTTTAATTCAATAATCTTGCTAGACTTATATTAATTTTAGTAACATATCTATTAATTCTTTTAGATTTATACATGCAAATGATGGCAGTTTTCTTTCATTCATGGCTAGGACCTGCTATACAAAGGGAATGATTGCAGTGTTTCACCATTAAATAATAAATGGTGTAGCTTTTTTTGTAGAAATCCCTTATGAGGTTAAGGAAATTTAAGTCCATGTTTATGGGTGTACTTAGTCTATAATTTTTCTTTCTCATTGTATCCTTGTCAGGTTTTGGTATTAAGGTTATATTAACCTTTTTCTATTTGCTGGTAGAATTATAATTGGAATTATTAGTGCTTTAAATAAGTGATAACTTGTTGATAGTCATTTAGGCCTCAAGTTTTGTTTGTGGGAAGTTTTTTTTTTTTACAACCAATTTAATTTCTTTTATGATTATAATATTCTTCAGGTTTATTATTTCATGAGTCAGATTTTGATAGGTTATATTTTTAAAAATATTCTCCATCTTATCTAAATTTGAAAAATTTTGGCCTGAAGTTGTCAATAATATCATTTTTTCTTTTTGTTTTCTCTGACATCTATAGTTATGTCCCCTTTTATTCCTGACATTTTTTGTCTTTTTCTTTCCTTTTTTCTTTTTTGATCAATCTTGCCAAAGGCTTTGTCCATTTTATCATTTGGTTTTGTTGGTCTTTTCTATCAGTTTAAAAAAATTGTTTTAGATTTATTTATTTATTTATTTATTTGGCCACACAGCGCGGCTTGCAGGATCTTAGTTCCCCGACCAGGGATCGAACCCGGGCCCTTGGCAATGAAAGCACGGAATCCTAACCACTGGACCACCAGGGAATTCCCTATCAGTTTTTTTTTTAGTTCCTTAATTTCTGCTATTTGATTATTATTAATGATAATAGACTTGTTTTTTTTTTTGGCATATTTTTGGGGTAAGTAGGGCTGAGATTTAGTTGCATTTTAACATTTTTGCTATAAGTAATTCTTCATATCTTGTTTTTGTCTCATATATTAGGCCTTTCTGAGCTTTGACTATTATTGTCCAAATAAACTTTGCTTAAAGCTTAATGTTCACCTCTAAACATCCTTTAATTAAATAGTGATTTATAATCTTTAAATCATGTTAGAATTAAAATTAGCTATTACTGATGTTTTTATACATCTTTATATAGATATGTTCATTTGCTCCTTTTGGTGTAAACAAATCAAAGGGGTTCTTTATGGATAATGAATTTTCTGTTATGTCTAAAATGAAAGTAGATTTTTATTTAATATTTTGGCCTCCCCAAAATATTGTATTTTTTAATTCAGTTTGGGTGTAAATGTGGAATTTTGGGGGCAGATCTTAACCTCTCTGATATTGTAGGGGTTTTTTAAATCTCTTTTGATTGGACAGAGTTTAAACGCCTTTGCTCTGTATCACTTTACCCTTAGTAATTATTATCAGCAGGTGTAATAAACTATATTTTTTATTATTTCAACTTTTACTTTAGCTTTTCAATGATCTGTTTAAGAATAATGCAAACCGTGCTGAGAATACAGAAAGAAAGCAAAATCAGAATTATTTTATGGAAATGATGACTTTAGAAGGAGTCTATGATTACCTGATGTACGTAGGTAAGATATCTGTGGTTACTGTTAAAACCTGTTTTTCATTCATGTATTATATTTTTTCTGTGATGCAAATTAATGCTCTTGAGTATTGCCCCATTATAATTTTTTTTTTAATTGAAGGTACTTTTTAAAATAAGAATTCAATGTATATAATTGATCTTGAACATATTAAAGTTAATAGTGTTTGCAAATAAAATATTGACCATTTGTATTTTTCACATTGGAAAATGTTCAGATTATCTGTTTACCTTAATGAAGTGTTCTGTGTGATCCTTCTCAGGACGGGTGGTTTTCCAGGTTCCTGACTGGCTTCATCATCTCTTAATGGGAACTCGAATCCTCTTTAAAAACACCCTGGAAATGTACACTGATTACTATCTTCATTGTAAACTAGAACAGTTATTTCAGGAGCACCGTTTGGTTTCACTCATAACACTTCTTAGAGGTTTGTATTTTCTCATGTGTTTGTTTCATGTTCTGAGTACTCTTAAGGATTTTAATTAGACCTAAAAGAGCGAAAAGTCTTGCTTTTCTTTGCTTTATTAGTATTTCTACCATGAGGAAATACTTTGTATATAATAGGTGAAAATTCCAGCAAATGTTTCTTTTTGTCTCTTTTTAGATGCTGTATTTTGTGAAAACACTGAACCTCGCTCTCTCCAAGATAAGCAAAAACGAGCAAAACAGACTTTTGAAGAAATGATGAATTACATTCCAGGTAATGTAATATTTAAAAGGTAGTTTAATATAGATTAGCACTCTTTTGAGGTCATGATGTATAGTAATTATTGAGGCTAATTTTTACTGTGAGTTTTTATTTTAGAAATAGTTACCAAAACCAATTAAAATTAACTCAATTGGTTAAATAAAATTTGGTTTTTATGATGTTAGCCCTAAGAACTTTAAGGTAGGGCTGTTTCTACTCACACAATCGTCGGATTCTTTCAATAACTTAGAATCAGACTGATCAAAGTGATAGGTTTGTGGGACAGCTGGAGTCCTGCTGCTCAAGCACTTCACCAGGAGAAGAGCGAAACTAGTGTGTGTGAGTGAAAGGTCAGAATTCATTCATTCATCCCAAGTTTATTGAGCACGTTCCAGGTGCCACGCACTATGCAGAGTGCAAGGGATATAAAAATCGTACTTGGGTAGCTCAGTCTGGCAGGAAGGTAGACATACAAACAAAACATACATGTGATTGTAGAGCCATGTTCAAGTTACGTAGTATCTCAAAGGAGGAGGGTGATCCCCTCTCTTATAAAGGAGGTAGGCGTGGACCGCTGAATGAAGGAGTGGTAGTAACCTCTTACTGAGATGGGAAACATGAGGAAGAAACGTCAAGAGGTCAAAGCAGAGGATATTTAGTTTAGGGCATTTTGAATGTGAAGTGCGTATACATTATTCAGGAGGAAATGTCTAGTAAGCAATTAAATATCCAGGTTTGGAAATTGGAGGAATGATGATATAGGATAAAGATGTGGGAGTCACGTGTGAGTGGGTAGTAATGCCCAGGGAGAAAATATAGAGTAAGAATTGAAGGTACCTGAGAGAATTTTCATCATTGAAAGATGAGTCTCAGAATGACCCTGCTGCTGTGTGTGAAGACAGTTAAGTTAAATCCCTGGTCTGAAGGTGAAAGTGAACCACAGCTGTTTTTGAGTGAATCTTCTCTAGGTATATAACGAAGTAATTTCTTACTTGTTTTGTATTATAGTGACCTTTAGCATTTATGGTTTTAACAGTCTTAGTTTTAGTAACAGTCTTAGTTTTAACAACATGGAAAGCCAATGAATGTAATAATTTCTTATTTTGCTCAGGCATGAATTTGAATCACATCCACTTCAAGACTTCCATTTGGGAAGAAGTAATTTAGCTACTGAGGAAGCTTAGCATGCTTTCTGTTGTCCTCTACTCATTTCTTCCTTAGTGATGAAGAATCTGAAAGGATCGTTTATTTTTGTCCATTATGCTTCATGCATATTAATTGGGAAATTCTGTGTAGTATCGGTGAATTAAAGGATTCACAAAGACGCATAAATATCAAGGGTCTACTAAACTTATTATAAATTGAATTTGGCTTTTGCCTCTCAGGGTTAGATTTACCTTATAAAAGCAACATAAAATGAGAATTTTCCATGAACAGCATTAAGAGTTTCATTATGATCGGAGTGGAAAGGACAAATATTTGAGCACCTTGTTTACTTAAGAATAATTTTCTTTTCCTGCTTGGAGGAAAACATTCAGCACAGATTTTAATAAGGACTGACTCTGTGGTAATAGGAGCGATACATGACAGCTGTGTAGTCAAACATGAATTGGAACTTTGGGACCCGAAATTAGTGTGTAAACATTTTCCCAAAAAATTGTTCTGTAAGATAGTTAATAGTAATTATGCAAAAACTACAGAAATAAAGTGGTCATATTCATTGAAGAGAGTCTATGTTCACCATAGAATTAAATTAATTATTAAAAATATTAAGATATTCAAATATTATGAAAATATAGAGAGTAAAAAGTAGAAGCCATCCTATCCCCACTGTGCAGAAGTAGCTATGAGCTCCCGTTTGGTGTTAATCCTCACAGACAGTTTTTATGTATCTCTATACGTGTATGTACAAATGTGCGTGCATAATTTTAGCATTTTATTTTGTTTGTTTTACTTGAATGGGATAATAAAATATGTATTATTTTCCAACTGTCTTTTATCACTTAATAGTATAAACAGATTTCTTTACTGGAACATTCCCCAGAGCTTGCAGTATGCATTGTGCATTGTGAATCTCCCAAAGGGAGGATTCCCGATACTGCATTTCTCAACTTGACCACAGAACCCTTTTTTCCAAGAGCTTCTTGCCAGAACACTGACTTAGGAAATGGTAATTTACAGTTTTTGCATAATACCCAGGAAAGAGAGTGGAGATTTTACCTTATGATCCAGTAAATGATGAGTCACTTTATAATATAAAATTGTTTCACATGTGGCTTTCTTGTTTAGATCTGATAGTCAAGTGTATTGGTGAAGAAGCCAAGTATGAAAGCATCAGACTTCTTTTTGACGGTTTACAGCAGCCAGTTCTCAACAAGCAGGTAAAATTCATTAAAACAGGTTGACTAGTGTTGGCTAGTTTAGCGAATGACACAGTAGGGTGTCTGGTATATTATTAACTGTGAAGTGATGCTATACTAAATGAAGGCAATGTAATTCAAACATTCGGATAGGAAAAAGTATCTTTGTTAATAACTCTTTTGCTGATTACCCTTTTTTCTTTATAACATGAACTATTTTGATTTAAAATAAATATATATTTACTATAGAAATTTGGAATATACTAAAAATTCATGAAAAAAAGTAAAAATTTAAATATCAAGAATTCCATCATTCATTCAGGTTACATAGAATAACCACAGTTAACATTTTACTGTTTATAGTCTGTTACATAGCCCGTTGAGATCTTAATACAGTTACAATTTTGTATCCTGCTTGTTTTCTTTAAAATTGTTGTTACATATAAAATGTTTAACATAAAATGAATTATGAGGAATAATAGTAAAATGAACTCGTGTATGTAAAACTCATCTTAAAAATAGAACATTATGGATACTATTGAAGCTACTACTTTTGTGCTTGTTTTATATTGTCAGTTTTATTCCCTGCCTTCCCCTTTAGCAGTAACCATAGTCCTGAATTTGTGTTTATCGTTTTTATGGGGTTTTTTTGTTTTGTTTTTTTGTCTAATGCCTTAAAAAAATTTTTTTTTGACGTTTTAGCTGACTTATGTTTTATTGGACATTGTGATACAAGAACTGTTTCCAGAGCTCAATAAGGTAACTGAAAAGCAGCAATTTTTCTTTATGTTTTTAATGGTATGTTGGCATTTATTTTAATTAGAGACATAAAAATTAAGGAAACCCTTGTGATTCTGATCATTTTAAAAATGAACACCCTTATTTTCTTCATTCAACATGCTCAAACATAGAGCGGATTTTGAGAGATAGGAGCTGAATAGCCTCTGCCTTGACTTCCTCCCTTCCCAATTACAATCAGATAGGGACACTATACCCTGTAGGGCCTTTCCAGAGGAAGGTGTGAGTTTGCCTCCTAGCAGTAGGATGGGCCAAGCTCTGCAGGCTATCATCTGCAACACTGAATGCTGTGTAACTCAGACTTAAGCATTTTTGAAGCAGTTGCGCTTATATGAACCCAAGAACACAAAATGAATTGGAATTGGAGGATGCTAATATTATTATTATATTGAATCTTGAGGATTTTGAGTTTTGAGCATTGCTTTTTACTGTTTTTATTTTTTGACTAATCTCTTTGGTCAGATGAAATAACTGTTCAAGGTTGTGATACAACAATGAAATGTCAGTTTCATAGAGGAAACCAGATTTGGACTACTTACCTATTGAATACAAGTTTTCAAGTTATGGCAGTATTAAATGTATATTAAAACAGGGTGGCAGTTATGGATAGTTTGTGTTCAGTGTACATGGGAATCAGTACCAGGAAACCTCCACCTCTCTGCTCGAGACTTTATGAGGTCTATCACTATACCTTGCCATTTTTGTTCTCTCTAAAACGTAAATATTATCTGTGGCATAGGCCAGCTAATTTCTTGTGGATACATATATACACACACACACACACACACACATATATATGTATATATATATATACACACAATATCTTAGGTTAGGATTTTAATACACTGAAACTGTTAGGCAATTTACAAATGAACTCTGGTTTGTTTTTTTCTCTTCTATTAAATAGATTTCTTTTTAATTTAGGTACAAAAGGAGGTTACCTCTGTGACATCCTGGATGTAAGCATTTGGATTTGGGATAGAATAACCAGTTGAAATGTCTGCTATGCTAGTGTGGTAGATATGTGCTGTTTTTTCTTTTACTTTTGTATATTCTTGTATATATCATGTAATTTAGTGTCTGAAATTTTGATTTTGTTTGTTTTAATAAAGACTAACACGGACTTAATAATGATGAAAAGTGATTGGGTCTCATAGCCTCCTTTATGAGTTTTTCATAGCAAACAAGGGACTTCTTACTCTTGCTGGATGATTGACAGGTTATATATAGCCCTTTTGGGTGTGAAAACTGAGTACTTAAAGATGTTTGTGTGATTCAGTGTGTGATTGAAATTGCATTTCATTGAACGTATATAACTGTATTCCAGAAACTTATATAAACAATTTAGTCAAGTAGATTTTTTGTTTATGTTGTCTCTCCAAAAGGAAAATGTAAATTAACTGCATTCTTTGAGGAAAGTTAAATAATTATTTTTAAAGTTTCAATGTTGAGAATTCTACTCATAATTTCTTCCCATGATATGCTTTTCTCCTTCAACCACATTTGTCTTTCAAGAGTGGGCATTTTGTGTTTGGTTATTGGATGCAGTGTTCATTCAGAATATATTTATTGAGTTTCAGCCATGTATCAGGCACTGATAATGTGGGAACTCTAAATATAATTTGGAAAACTAACCCATTTAATTGTACTATTCATGTATATTTTTCAAAAGTTTGTGAAAATGGTCATTAGATATTGTAAATTTTTTAAAGGTTTTGCCAGTAGTTCTGTTATCTTTTTTTTTAAATTATTAGCATAGAAATTTATTTGAATTAAAAGAATATGGTTATATTTAGGATAATATAATAATTATCTAAAGCACATATCATCGTTGGCTCTGAGACTGTTCTAAAGATGTCATTCTTTTGAAGTCAAAATGTAGTAAGAATGTACAAGGAAGCAAAAATATAAAAAATAAGTTTGCTAAGTATTGGGAGTTGTTACAAGAGGGGCACACCAAGGTAATGTAACAGAGTTCAAGTTACATAGCATGCAGCAAGGAGTTCTCTTGCTTTATCAACTCCTGGAAAGTAAACCGGTAACCTCAGAATGCAAGAATACCACCACTGGGTTAGCAGGACAAACTTTCTGAGGGACACAGGGAGTAATTCACTATACTTCCCCTTTCTCTAACTCCTTGCCTCACACCGATTTCTTTTCTTTCCTCCAGGATAGGTTTTATCCCATGGGAAAAAAATGTGGTTTTATTTGTAAAGTAGAGTAAATAATATCCTGATTGAAGTAGGCAACGTTTTAACTGACGGTGCTCAGGAATCAAACTTTTGGAAGAAGGTCAATCAGCTAGCTAGCAGAGACCATCAGTGGCTTGCAGAAAAAAATAATTCAGATAATATGTGTTTGCTAAATAGATAAAAAGAATAAGCAGTTAAAAATGGGTGGAAAAATCCCAGGGTTTATTGTGACCTAGACAATCAGAAGCAGACACAGGTGACCTTTGATTAAGCCCATTTACTTGTGGAGTGAGCTGTGAGGGGCTCCAAGATAGAGTTTGGTTTCCAACAGTGTCCACAGCCAAAGGGCAAACTCAGAACGTCTCCTTGTCTCATAGAAACTGGAACATGGATGAGAAGTCTTTTGGAGTAGCCCTTCGAGCACATCATCCTGTAGATCTGATGGGCCTGACTGCCCAGAAGGATTGGGCTCTTCGTGCTGGCAGCAGAGTCCTGTGCTAATCCCAGATCCTTAGCCATGAGTGTTGTTCCAAATCCACCCTGATAGTGATTAGCCAAGGGAACTCCATCCACCACCCCAGCTACAGGATTATAAGTGTCACTTGACCAACGTTGTCCTGAGCACATATTTAGGATTTTAGCCAAGAGTTTTGGGTCAAGCCCTAACCTGATTCCCAGATGCATAGCTTCAGCAGTTCCAGTCATACTAATAGCTAACAGCAAGTTGTTGCAGATCTTCGCAGCCTGCCCAGTCCCAGCAGCTCCACAACACGCCACATTGGAGCCCACGCACCCCAGCAGCTGTTGGGCAGCAGCAGCAAATTCTTCTTTGACTCCTCCCACCATAAACGTGAGGCTCCCAGACCAAGCAGCTCCCACACCACCAGAAACAGGGGCATCCATGAAAACTACTCCCATTTTCTCAACTTCTTTGGCCAATTCGTTCAAAACCATAGGATCAACAGTACTGGAATCTACTAAGAGTGAGCCTTTCTTCACTTTTTTTAGAATTTCATTTGCTCCAGAGTAAGCTTCTATCGCATCGATGCTGGTGGGCAACATTGTAATAATTCTGTCAGCTTTTTTGGCTACATCTGCTGGGGAAGACACTACCTGTTCACCTGCGTCTAGAAACTCTTTGCATGCATCAGGGAACACATCATAAATAATGAGTGGATAGCCATGTTTCATGAGATTTTTTTTGCCATTGGATTCCCCATGTTGCCTACTCCAGTGAATCCAACTGGAGTCTTAGAAGCCATTGACCTAGAACACACCGCTGCAAGGCTGGCCACCGCCGGTTGCTGCCGGCAGCTCCAGTACCGGAGGCCAGAGGCAGCTCCACGGAGCCGTAAGGAGGCTACCATGCTGTCCCCGCCCCGCCTCCCCACGGTGACCTCCGCGGCTCCCAGCTCACCTACTGGCTGCTAGGGTGCGTGGTCTATTATCTTTTTAATTGCTTAAATGTTCTAGACTATGTATGAGTTTCTTTGAATTGGTGCTTTACTACCAAGCCTTAAACATTTACTAGTTTCTCAGGGACAGGTGGGAAATTAATCAGTCTAATTCTTCACATTTAAAAATCCATAGCATTTTGCATATTATTATTTAAAGTGTCATGGTGAACTGGAAGAATAAAATATGTACAGCCCTTTTATGCCATCCTCACCTACTTTCCTATAAATTGTGGTATTTTGTTTATTTAGATGAGAAAAAAATTCTTATGAGTGTATCAGATGGCCTGGGCCACCATGATAAAATACCATAAATGGGGTGACTTAACAGAAATTTATTTCTCACAATTCTGGAGGCTGGTAAGTCCAAGATCAAGGTGCCTGCAAGGTAGGTTTCATTCTGAGACCTCTTCCCTTGGTTGTAGACGGCTGCCTTTTTTCACTGTGTGCTCACATGACCTCTTTGTGGGAGCCTGTGGGAAGAAAGAAAGAGATCTTTCTCTCTCTGCTTCTTCTTATAAGGCCACAAATGCTATTGGGTTAGGTTTTATGACCTAATTCAACCTTAATTACCTCCTGAAGACCTCATTTCCAACTATCGTCATACTGGAGTTTAGGGTTTCAGCATGTGAATTTTAGGAGGACACATTTAAATCTATAGCAGTGAGTGAGCTCTATTTAAAGAAAATGTGCTGTATAAAAATCTACAAATACAAAATCATTCGCATAATGAAAGGAACTAGATGCATTCTCTGTTGGCCAGGCATTTTATATCACATTTCACCATCCAATAACTGTGAGATGGTATTATTCCTGTTTTATAGATAAGGATAATGAAGCCAGAGAGAACCGTAAAGTTGGAATTCAGACTTAGGTCTGTCTCTAGTCTTCGTGTTCTTGTCATTGTTGACCCATGAAAGGAGCCTTTATTTCCCAAAGCGGTCACTCTGGATCCCTTTAAAAAGTAAGTTCCCCTGGTGCATTTCAAACATTTTACTTTGCACATTCCTTTCTATCCATCTCTCTGGTGTCTTGTAGTGCATGAGTTTCACATTTTGAAATGTGTTTTTAGAAATAACTCTCTGTTTCTGGTTGGGGGATAATATGAAATTAAATAGATGGGAAGACACTGAAATTTATAAAGGACATTATAAGTTTGTGTTATAAGTATAATCATTTAGCTGTAGATAGAAGATTCTGAGAAATGGTTGAAAGCAAACATATTTATTGACTTCCTAAAAACCGTTAGATTTTACAATAAAAATATCAGAAGTCTAATTTGCCACTGTTCTTTGCAGACTGTATAATGATATATATACAAGTTGTAACTTCAGATATGGTTAACATTAGAATAAAAATGACCGACTGACTAAATGAATGAGCAAACATCTTGCTAGTCTACTCCACTTCCATTTCAAAGACTATGTTCTCTTTTATGTATCCAGTAGTGTCTTCAGTGTTGCTAGATACGTAAGGAGAAATCCTTAACCTGAGGCCTATGGCCCCTAGAAGATCGTCAAATCCAGTGAAAAATGTTTTTTTTATTTCAGTATTTTTTGTTAATTTGATGTTTATGATTTTTTTTCTATCAAATTATATTAAAGTATTATTCCAAGTAATGGATGTGGCTGTATTCCAATAAAACCTTACTTCCATAAAGCAGTGGCAGGCAGGATTTGGCCCTTAGGCTGTAGTTTGCTAATTCCTGATGTGGAAGAACAAAAGCAAGGAGGGAAAAGGGATGCTATTAGAAAAATTGTAATCACCTTCATATTAGGGAGTGGCAAGGGGGAGGCTACAAAATTTACTCTTTGGAGAAAGGCACCTGTCCTTCTTGGGGAAGACTTAATTGGCCTTTTGGTTGCAGAGGGGTTAAAGAAGAGTCTGACTGCTCTGCATAATGAAAAGGGTGTTTAGGTAGAGAAGTTATTTTCTTAATTGCTTATTTTCTCTGGAGGGGCTGATACCAGAGAAAAAGGACTGTGTGGCTTTTGGACTGAGTCAGGAGGGTGGCAGAGAGGCAGGAGAGAAGGAATAATGCATGATTTATCCACCTTATTCTACATGTGTGTATTGAGCGCTCACTATCTGCCAGGCAGTTTGAGATGCCAGGGATATATTTGTGCATTTATAAGCTTACATTCGAACCCAGGGAGACAGACAATATAAACAATATAAATAAGGAAATAGTATATAGTATGTTAGAAAGTAACAAGTGCTCAGAAGAAAAATAAACTGAAAAGGAAAATAGAATGGTATGGGTAGAGGTTTGCAGTTTAAAATAATGTGTCCGGGACATTGTAGAAAAGACCGGAAGGAGGTGAGATATCAAGCCATGCAAATATTTGGGAGCCCATATTCCAAATATTTGGAAATAGCAAGTGCGAAGGTTTGAGTGGGAGTGTGCCTGTTTTGTAGAAAGAGTAGCAAGGAGATCAGTGTGGCTACATCATGGTGAGTGAGGGGAGATAATGTCAGAGAAATGATGGGAGACAAGATCACAAAGGGCCTTGGAAGCCATTGTGTTAACTCACTTTTACCTGGTGTATGATGGAAAGATTTTGAGCAGGCGAGCAACTATATTGTGATAGAATTACTTTGGTTACTGCATTGGGAGTGTTGAGAACAGACTAAAGAGTAAAAGTAGAGACAAGGAGCTCGTTTAGCAGGCTGGTGAAGTAATTCAGTTGAAATGACAGTGATTTGGATCAGGGCAGTACTTGTGGAGTTTTCGTGAAGTTGAAGTCTTTTGTTTTTAAGTTAGGCAACAGAATTTACTGATGGACAGGTTGTGAGTTTGAGAAAAACGGAGCAGCCAAGGATGACCCCAAGGTTCTGCCTGAGCAATAGGAACGATGAAGGGTCTATTAAATGAGCTGAGGGAGATTGTGACTGGCACGTGTTTTGAGGGGAAGATCAGGAATTCATTTTTGGACACGTAAAGTTTGGGGGGACCTATTAACCGTCTCAGAGATGCCAAGTAGGCAGTTGTATTTATGAGTCTGGAGTCCATGGGAGGGGTTATAAATTTGAGAGTCACCAGAATCAAGATGTAAAACTGGATGACAGCACCAAGAGATTAAGTGTAAATAGAAGAGAGAAGCAGTCCAAGGACTGTGCCCTGGTGCTCTCCAGCGCTTAACATGAAGAATGCTGAGAAGGAACCCCAGAAAGGACTCCCAAGTGATGGGTTTGGTCGATGCTTTTTAGGAGCATTGATATCTCACACTGAGTTGTAAATTTTCTTCTTCATTGTAACTCCCTCCATTTATGCCCACTTAACACTTCAACATTTTGCTAGCTGCTCTTGGGAGTGAAGGGAGTACTGTATCCATATTTGGGGACAATGCGTGGCGGAGAAAATGGGTACGGCCTGGAGACTTAATTTTTTAAAAGTGGCTCAAATGTCTGAAAAAATGGGTGACATTGAAATTTCTTTATAAGGAAGTGTGTTTTAGGTAATTTTCTTAAGTTTGTCAGATCCATTTTCGTCGTACAAGAATGAAAACTGCATAATTTTCCCTGAGGGATTTTATTCATGTTACTTAATGTTTGAACCCTTCTTCCTATTTAACTTCCCTCCCTCCTCACCACACACACAGGTGCTCAGGGGAACTTTTTGACATTTTCTCCTAGTGTGGGCTAGTTTAATCTCTTGATTGTAAGTGACGGAACTCAACTTTGCTTTAGAAAAAGAAAAGAGAAATAACATATTTGTTCATGTAACCCAACTACAGAAGGCAATAATGGAGTTGCCCTCAGTATGACTTATCCAGCACTTGAATAGTGTCAGGACTCTGTGGACATACGTCCATTTCTTGTCTCAGCTTCTGTCCTGTTAGCTGTTATTCTTGTGGATGCCTTCATGTGGGAGAGGACGGTTAAACAAACTGTGGAATCACGTGATGATACAGAGGGGCAAAGAGGGAGCTTGTCTCTCTCTACATCTTTACCCATATAAAACCTTGTGGAAGGATTCTTATTGTCTTGGCTTGCCTAGACCGTAACTCAGACCAAGATGATCAGGCACTATAACTGTGAGGCCTAGGTCATGTGCTTCTACCAGAGCCAAGAGATTGCTTCTGTAGTTAACTGTCCAACCAGAACTACCTGGGGTAGAAGAGGTTCAGTGTCTCCCCAAAATGGGGGCTCTTTCCAGGAGTGGGAAGAGATGCTAGATTGGCAAATACATGCATGCGTTTCTGTTTTCAGATGTTAATTTTAGCTGTCACTTCCACTCAGCTGTGAACAGTCCAGGTGCCAGGATGTGTCTTTCTCACCCCTGTATCACCAGTGCATATTCCAGCAGCACCTGGCACTAAGAAGGTGATGGGCACAAAAAGACTAGTTTGTGGGGGGATGGACACAAAAAGACTAGGTGAGTTGAGGTGGAACATACCTGCAAGGAGTTAAGAGGCAGGGGTGTGGCCTGTGATCTAGGTCCCTCACCTCTCTTATGACTGTTGCCAGAGTGAAAGATGTGTTGAGACCAGGGCACATGCCTCTCTCTCTGTGATCCTGAACCAGTGCCGCAGGTAAGGTGATCATGTCAGCTAACCTCAGGACGCTGGTGACTCATGCGCAAACTCACAGATTTCTGAATCAGATAAAAGGCATTTCAAGAGAAGGAGGAAGCAGAGAGAGGTGTTGGAGAGAAGAGGAAAGGGGCTGCTATAGAGGTCTAACTGCTGAGAAGTTATAAGGGAGCACGCAGACTGATATTGATTTTTTTTCCCCAAATAGCCACAAAAACAAGAAAAGTTATAGTGAATGCGGCCAAAGTATTGAATAATTAAAGGACATTAAGTATATAAGAGATACAGCTGTGTGGACGCTGACAGATACACTTAGGTTGAGGAGGGCCGGTGAGCTGAGCGCCAGAGGGAGGGAGAATAGCCCTGCTGAAGCACTGCGTTCTGTTGAACTGCACCAAGTGCTCACTCTTTCAATTTTCTTTTTTTTTGGCCACACCGTGCAGCTTGCAGGATCTTAGTTCCCCGACCAGGGATCGAACCCGGGCCCCGGCAGTGAGAGTGCTGAGACCTAACCACTGGACCACCAGGGAATTCCCTCAATTTTCTATATTGATGAAGAGTTTAAAGATGTTCATGTGGTCTTATAATAAATAGATTAATGATCTTTTGTAAATGATGTGGACTTGTATTAATTTTTACAGTCTATTAATATTTCTAATAGTTGTACACTCTCCTCCCTCTATTAAGGGACCTCTGGCATTAAGCTGTGGCTGGTATCTAGTGGAGATTAGCAGTTGTCTCAGCTCTGGGATTGAGCCCACTGGTGTCTCTTGATCTAGATTTGAAGGGGATGACTAGTAATTTATTACAGTGAATAATATTTAAAGTACTTAAGTCACTGTGTGATTTATTTTTTCTATTTATATTTTAAATGTGAATTGTATTGCCTTCCTCATTAGCCCTGTAATGCTACTCCCATTCACTTGCATTGTGGGCTTTCTTGAATGGGTTAGGGAGGGGTAGATGAAGCAGTGATCAGATAGTCAAGGAGCCAACAGCCTCCTTATCTGTGGTGTCATTCTAGAGAACAATAATGACTGAGGTTACCTTACTGGTTTGTTCATCATGACTTGTTCTACAGTAGTGTCTGGGGTCTCTTGTTTTATAGTCACATCTTTTCTTTCCACTTTTACCCAAAGATAAGATACTCAGTAAGGAATAAGGCAAGGCTACGTGAAGAAAACTTGAGCAGGATAATAATACACCTGTGTGGTAGATGAGCAGGAATGATGCTGTAAGCATTTCTTAGTTATGACACAAGAGTTATCACAAAATGTTTCACAACATGATAAATTAGTGAAATTTTTAAGAATGCTATATAAATGTTAACATATAAAGTCAATACATTGTGATTTTTACCAGAAAGATAAGACTTGTTTATTTTTTAAGTGTATGGATTTCCTTACTTCATCTGTAGAGTATAGACCTGAAAAAAAGTCAACATCAAATTAAAAACTCAAGCTCAATTAGAAATTTGATTAGCCATATTTATTTTTTCTTTATAAAAAATAATAATATATCTTAGGGACTGATTTCATTACTAATATGCTTATTATTTAATGATTAAAGTACCAGAAAAAGTTTAGTGTTGTTTACTTTTAGAGTGATTTTGGCTTTCATAAAAATCTGGATATCATACATGTGAATGTACATTGTTGGAGAGGAAGTTAAGAACTCAACATAGTTTTCAAGACATACTCAGAAGGTAGCGTTTTTATTTTTAACATCATTTCATATATATTTGTTGTACTAGGAGATTCTCAGAGTACTCATAGGGGCCATTTCTCACTTTTGATTGTCTGGAACTGGAACATCTTTATTTGGAGGAATTCCAAGGTAATTGGGGGAAGGGGCATTGAAGGAAGCCAGAAGGCTAGAGTTGAGTCCTCACTCAGCCTTCTTTTATCTTTATGAAAGACAGCTTGGGCCTGAACCAGGCTCAGCTTGATATTTGCTCCCATCTGAGTGGAGGCACCAGGACAGCCAGTGGCCCTGGCGGGTGTAGCTGTGGTGGAGCTGAGCCCAGCAGCACCAGGCCGGTGTATGAGGGCTCTTTCCGTGGCAGGATTTTAGCCATCCCTCACTTTCCTTGCTTGCTCTCCATTTCTAGGCCTGGCTCTCCACGCTTCTGGATGATTCTGGGGACTAGCTAATATTCTTCTGGTATGTCTCTGCTGATAGACTTTTTGTTTTTGCAACCAAAAATCCCAGTGAATAATGAGTCTGTAATTTCCATTGTTGCTTTTATTTTATTTTATTTTATTATTATTTTTGAAGTTTTTCAGTTTTATTTATTAATTTATTTTGGCTGCACCACATGGCTTATGGGATTTTAGTTCCCTGACCAGGGATCGAACCCGGGTCCACGGCAGTGAAAGCCCGAGTCTTTTAACTGCTGGACTGTGAGGGAATTCCCTCCGTTGTTGCTTTTAATACGCCAGTATCCATGTCATAGGTCAGAGTTAAATTGTCTTCATACCCTAACTAGCTTACTTGTTAACCGAATATTTTCAAAAAGTATTTCATTCAGGTTCTTAGAGGGCCGAATTGTTAACCAAATATTTTCATAAAGTATTTCATTCAGGTTCTTAGAGGGCCGAATTGTTAACCAAATATTTTCATAAAGTATTTCATTCAGGTTCTTAGAGGGCTCAGTACGCCTTACTAGAGATTGGAGATCTCCCAGCTTGCTATAAAAGTTTAAAGCTCCTGCTCTTGACTGCATTAGTTAGGAAAACTCGTTCCTTTTGATTTGCTTGGGTTGAGCCAAATCAACTTCTAAAATGTGTCCTATTTTACCAGCACAAAAATAACATTAATTGTAACCCTCCATTTGTAAGGTTGCCTCAGGGCTGCCCTGGCTGATTACGTAGATCATCCAGGGGACGGTTATGGGTTGAATTGTGTCCCCTGAAAAGATGCTGAGGTCTTGTGGCAGGACTTTAGTCCCAATCCCGTGTGCCCGTGAATGTGAGCTTATTTAGAAATACGGTTTTTGCACGTGATTAAAATGAAGTCATTAGAGTGGGCCTGATCCAGTATGACTATGTCTTTATACAGTATAAGGGGAAATTTGGACCCAGTGACAGACATGTACAGAGGGAAAAGGATGTAAAAGCATGGGGAGAATACCATCTATAAGGCAAGGAATGTCTGAGGCTAACCAGAGCTGGGAAGAGGCCTGGAACAGATTCTCCCTCCCAACCCTCAGAAGGAACCAACCATGCCAAATTGATCTTAGACTTTTAGCCTCCAGACAGTGAGATGATGAATTTCTGTTGTTTAACAGCCACCCAGTTTGTGGTACTTGGTTACAGCAGCCCCAGGAAACTAAATCAGAGACCGTTACTAATTTAGGCAAGCCTAGTCATGTATCCACAGGGCTACATACTCTCTGAGGGTGCTTACTCTGCTGAAAACTGCTGTGGGCAGCTCTGCCACCAACTGCATTTAATGTGTCTGATCACGGTGTACCAGCTGGTCTGCTCTATCATCGGCATTAATTGAGGAAAATTCTTGATGTACAACCAGTTCAGATAAATTAATTAAAATCCCTAACACTGTATGACTTGAACATTTTTATTTTTAGGAAACCACTACTGGTCTTAAATTCTGTACGTAAAAGCCATAAAATTTAGTAGTCTTACTTAAAATATCCTTTATTTACTGTTCTTTCCTACCTAAAAACTGCATGTATTTTTCTTGTTTTGGAGGTAAGAAGGGGGATAGGGAGGGTTATTAGATGGCAAGGGGCTTATAATCAAGGGAAGTGATACCAGTGATGAACTGGCAAAGAGTTTTCCATCGGTCATATTGTCTTGGGTTATAGGTGTTTGCTTGAGAGAAGAAGTAACTACCAGAGACAAGGAGTGTATCTTCAATTTTATTGTTTGGAACCTACAATTGCAAAGTGTTTTTAGGTCATTTCTTAAACCACTGAATAATACATGTACACATATTTAGAAAACTTACAAAATGTTTTTTAAAAATTTGTGCTCCAATAGGATTTACCGTATTTTACTGGCCAAGCATAAGCAAATATACCCCAAATGCAGTCTTACTGACATTTTCCTCTTAGTCTATCAACATTTGTTTACTTATGGCCAGTCTGTATATGCATAGAAGCTAGGGCATTATTTTACTGCAACATTTATGAAGAGGTTATGAAATTTAAAAGTATGTTTTGTATCAAGAATACCTAATATTTGTAAACATCAAGAAACATCCTCACTCTTCAATCCTTTAGCTGCTGTTCACTGACTCTTTGTGTAAGGTGAGGGCTCCCACTTCTTACTGAATCATTTCTATGGTAACGAGCAGGCTCACGTGGTCCCACCACCCCCTTAAGCAAGTATTTGTTCTTTGTGCATAAATCATTTATTTCGTCGGTCTGGGTATTTCCTGAGCACCCACTCAGAGGGGCACACTCTCAGGCAGGAGTTCTCATATCTGTGCCTGAGAATGACTGAGAATGACTGTTCAGATTTGGAGGCAGAGCTGACTTTAGATTTAGGTATACCACTTAAAAAAATCAACCTTGGCTCCGCTCTGGATTTCCCATAAGTGGGGAAGGGGGTGGAGTGTGTGTGTGTGTGAGACTAGAATCAGTGCTGTTATCTTGCTCGGGAGAGACAGGTGCAGGTTTAGAGCTACACCTTCTCTAAGAAGGTTCTCTTCTCATGACACCTTCCCATTAGGAAGAAGAAGGAAAGAAGCAGAGGGAGAACTGATAGAATCTCATAAAATTATTAGTAGCTAATACCATGTGTCAGGCACTCTGCTACTACTCCTTAGCAAATACGTATTTAACAAGTGTAAATGGCCTTTTAGCTCTTTCTCTTCTATAATGTTGTTGGTCCTGGGCGTCCTGGTCTTTCCTTCCCTTTCTCCCTGCCCCTTGACTGCGTTCTGCAGCTCCTGGCCTTTCCCATTATCTGCTGCACCTCTTCTCCCAGCTCCTCAAAGGCACACGGTGGTGCGGGAGAGAACGCCACCCTGTGTTTAGTCCGTTAAACACCCTATAGCAACACGCACTAAAAAGGAAAAAAAAAACAGAGACCAGAAATAAAGCAGAGACTTGTTCTACATGAGTCTGGGGCTACTGATTGATAGTTAAAAAGAGAGGAGACCATTAAGTATCTTCCTGAACAGTAACTAACTGGATATAATTGAAAGAGTGCGGGACTGAGGGCAGAAGGCCCAGGTGCAGGCCTGGGATCTGTCACTTTTAGCTGTATGGCCTTAAACATGTCAGTGCTTTCTGAGCTTTAGTTTCCTCATCTGTCAAATGGGAAAAACAATACCTGTCTTGCCCACCAACGAAAGTTATGGGCATCAAATAAGATAATGTGCTTAAAACTCCCTTGTAAATGATAAAGTTCTATGTAAACATAAGTTGTTTGGTGGATTAGAATGGATATAAAGGAGAAAAATGATGTGTATGGTTTAAAATTGTTTATAAAGTGTTATTAAAATTTGCATATGTCAACTAAAGATGGTTGGCTTTCTCCTCATAGGGCCCATTTTCATTTCTTTTCCTGTGTGTTCATTAAGTTGCTGATCCTGAGTGATGATGTCAGCGTCTTCATTTACAGCCCTTCTAAGCTCAGCTTCTAGGAGACTACAAGGATGGTCTGCACCATCACAAAGCCAGTTCCTAAAAGGTAGGCTTGAATCTCACTTGAGAAAAAAATACAGTTCCATTAATGGCAAGGAGAATTTTTGGCTATTGGTACAAAACAATGATCACTGCCAAAACTGAAAGAAGTATTAGAGAAAAGCTTCCATGGCAATGACTTCCTGCAGAAAACTGGATCCGACCTTCAACTGCTGGATAAATTACTCTCATTTTTGAGATGTATCCGGAAACCACGTTGATATCTTGGTCACCTAGAAAAATACATACATTATTTTAACTACAGAAAAAATAATTAACAGTAAGAAGGGGAAAGCCAATGTACTTCTCGAAAGTCCTTTGTAATTAGATATAAGAGGGAAGATATTCCTTTCATAAGCAGGGATAAAGTGTCACAGAAGACAAGAACAATGGCAATCATAAGTGCAAAGAATCTGATTGCTTTTTCATGTTCCAGATGTGAAATGTGCCCATTGTCCAATATTGGATAATTGGGGGGAATAAATCGTCTAAGCTCTGAGATGACTCAAGATAGAGGCTCTTGTCATCAATGCCTCTGAACCACTCCGGACCGAGGGCATTAGGGAACTGGGTCAATATCAGTTAGCTGAGACATAAAAGTGGCTTGTTGTTTTTGGCTTGCCTGCTCAGGAATCATTTTCACATAACTGATGGTGAGACAATGGAGTCTTCACTTGCAAAAGAGAGGAGAACTGACAAAGAAATACTAATCGCCTGTAACTGCAACAAACCCCTAGGGACCTGACAGACTTTTATTTTAAAAATGCCACACTACAAATCATATATCTAATAGGGCGGTTAATATCCAAAATATATAAAGAATGTATACAACTCAAATACAGATGACCAACAAGCACATGGAAAGATGCTCAACATCACTAATCAGGGAAATGCAAATAAAACCATAGTGAGATATCACCTCACACCTGTTAGAACGACTGTTATCAAAATGACAAGAAATAAGTGTTGGTGAGGATGTGGAGAAAAGGAACTCTAGTGCATTGTGTGCAGAAATATAAATTTGTGCAGCCACTATGGAAAATAGTAGGAGGCTCCTCAAGACATTAAAAATAGAACTACCATATGATCCAGCAATTCTGCTCCTGGGTATTTATCTAAAGAAAATGAAAATAGTAATTTGAAAAGATAAGCTATATGCCTCCCCCGCCATGTTCATTACAGCATTATTTACAATAGCCAAGATAAGGAAATGAGTGTCCATCAGTGGAAGAATGGATAAAGAAGATGTGATATATATATACACACACACACACACACAATAGAATACTCTTCAACCATAAAAAAATGGCCTCTTGCCATTTTTAACAACATGGATGGACCTTGAGGACATTATGCTAAGTGAAGTAATTCAGACAGAGAAAGAGGAATACCATATGATCTCATTTATGTGGAATTCAAAAATAAAAGCAAGCTCAGATACAGAGAACGGACTGGTGGTTGCCAGAGGTGGGGGGAGTCGGGTGGGTGAGGATGCAAAATGGGTGAAGGGGGTCAAAAGTTATTACAAACTTCCAGTTATAAAAAAAATAAGTCCTGGGGATGTAATGTACAGTATAGTGAATATAGTTACTAATACTGTATTGCATATCTGAAAGATGCTACAAGAGTAGATCTTAAAAATCCTTATTACAAGAAAAAAAATTTTTTTTTGTAATTATGTGAGGTGACAGATGTTAACTAGACTTCTTGTGGTGAGCATTTCGCAATGTATACAAATGTTGAATCATTATGTTGTACACCTGAAACTAATATAATGTTATATGTCAATTATACCTCAATAAAAACAATATATTACTATCAATATAATACTTAAAAAAAAGAACTCTTCTCTCTGCAGTGGTTCTCACCCCTGGGTGTACAGTAGAATCACTGGAAGAGACTTTTGCCCCACCCAAGTAAATCAGAATCTCTTAAAAGTTGGGACCAGTGCATTGGTATTTAATTTAAAATGCTCCCCAAGTGATTCTAATGAATAGCCAGGGTTGAGAAGCCTTAGGGCCAAGGCTTCCTCAGCCTTCTTCTATGTAAGGTCCTTCTCTCCAACACCCATCAGTCTGGTCTTGGGTGATGCACAGTCATCAACTTCTTTGTTTCATGCAGGGCTCGAGAGGACACCTTTTAAGCCTGCCTTTCCATTTCCTATCATGGGATGGGTGGAAGTGCCTGGCGCCTTTCCTCCCAGGAAGGGCTGTCTCCTTTGCCCTGGATCTGTCCTTCACCCTCCTTGGGATACACAGCGAAAATGGCAGTCCCCTATGATAAGGCTGAAGAGGAACCTGGCTGAGCTCCTTGCTGGAGACAGATGCAGGGAAGCTGTGCATGTGTCTTGTAAACACACTAGTTTCTGCCCTGGAGAACCGGAAGGGGTAGTGTATTGGCAGTGGACTCTATGCATAGGAGGTGGTTCTCAGTTGGATTTTTAAAAATGAGCAGGGGGTATAATGACCCTCACTGCTGCTGGAAATATCACTTAGGGTCAAGTGTGGTGGTTCCTATAATTTGCTCCAACCCACTGTGCAGAACGGGGCAAGGGACATATCCCATCCACTCCTACCTGACCTGTTTACACTTAAAGCTTCTTCAAGAAAATTTAGATGATTTAATATGGTTTCCCACATCCAGCCTAAAGTTCTAGCAGTGTGGTTTTTCTATAAGTGCCACACTGATTGATATTTCACAATTTAAATAGCTGCTTATATGTACTTAAAAGAGTTTTAAAACACTTTTTATGTAAAAATGTTTTTCCCTGGGCTTGGGTGGATGGGTTACGTGTGCTGGGGAGAGGCAGGGCAATATTCCCCCAGGCTGTGCTGCTGTTTCCCAACAAACAAAGCAGGAAGTAGTCAGCAGTGTGGGGACGGATCTAGATTTCTGGCTTTGCCCTCCGAGCTCCATGCATAGCTCCCGTCTTGGGGCCAGTTCTGTTCTCGGGGACCTCTGGGTTAGGGAGGGGAGGAGACACTTGTGCTCACCAGAGTCATGTTTTAACACTTCGTCCTTTATCATCCGGAATCCATCCCCACCGCTGGCAAGGAAGCTCGGGAGGATCACCTTGTACACCTCATCCATCCTGAGGGGCTCGTAACTGGGCACGCGACACTGGGTGCAGAGAACCTCTAATCTGACCACTCTGTCCCCAGGGTTGCGGGAAAGATCGTACACCACGTGAATTCCTAGAAAAGAAATGAGCCTGTATGTTTTCACTGGATCCAAAGGGAAATTTCTGTTTTCTAAGAAAGGGCCAAATCTGGAATTGGGGCACTGGGCTTAGTTTTCCTTTAGTTTGAGCTTGAGTGATATTTCAGCAAGAGAGCTGAGGGTGACATTGCAGCTACCCTATCTGGTTAGGTTCATCCTTGAGTCCTTCTGGGAGGTCTGAGAACCCCCGGGGAGGAAAACTGGCTCTGGCCCAGAGTGGGTGAGAGGTGACTCTGCAGGGAGAAAACAGACCTTTTTAAAATCCTGAGTTAATTGGTCCAGCAGCTTGGTTCAGTGGCTCTGGAAAATGAGGAACAGATGACAGGCACAGAACCTTGTACCATCTTGATGACTAAGAGATGTTAATAATTTGGGCTTGGGTGACTTTCACAAAACATACGACTACCCAGCACTGTGCTGGGGCACTAGTGCCCCAGTGTTCCCTCCACTCTGTCCTGGAAAACGCAGAATATCTGGGCTACGCCACAGGCAGCAGCCTGGACCCCACCACCCTCTGCAGCCCCTCGATCCCAGCAGCGGAGTGCTCTGCAGAGGGAAGACTTCACAAAGCAATCACAGCCCTCAGGTGCGGCCCACTATCTACAGGCCAGAATGTGGTGTCAGAGTCAAACAAGATTATTCATATTAATTTAAAGTTGAATTCATTGGCCTGTGGACTTAATTATTGGCGAAAGCATTTCAGAAGTCCTTGACAATTTGGGAAGCATTTGTTTTCCTTCCATTTTCACTGCAATCCATGAGATAAGCAGGCACATTTTCTCACCGTGCTCCCAGAGGCTGAGGGCTTGCCCCAGGTCCCGCTGGAACCAGAGCCAAGTTCCTATGTCTTGTCCAGGCTGCCCCGCCCAGAAATCATCCTTGTTAATACTTATCGGACACTGCATTCCTTTGAACTTCTGTATGGTTCCAGGCAATCACCAGGCAATAGAACAGAAAAGGTTTTGTTTGTTCTGTTTTTTTTATGAAGAACAGTGAATGTTTAAGCAACTAAGATTTTAATAGAAACTAGACCTCAAGGCGGCTGACCTGCTTAGAGTTTGGGGGGCCAGCTCCTGCAGAGAAGATCATCCGATGTCCGAATCAGACTTGGCAAATAGTGCTCATTTTCGGGGCCTTGGGGCTTTGACCCTGACCTACTCCAGTGGTCTGGCCATTGAAAGACTATATGCGTTGGTGTTGGGTGTGCGAAAACCCGAACAGGCCTGACCAGGAGGTCCTGGTAAGGGGGGAGCTAAGCCAACCAGCAGGAAAGCCCGCCTCACCTTGCAAGGTGACTTACCGCCCACCTGCAGGAACTCCCCCGTGGACTGGCCATAGCGGTACACGCTGTGCTCGAAGGCCTTCTTCAGGGTGGAGCCTTTTAATTGGACCAGGTCAAAGGTGCCTCCAAAGGGCAGCACAGCAGCCAGGGTCTCCCAGGTAATCGTGCCTGAGGGTAGTCACAGATGAGGCGAGAAGGAAAACGGCTGGAGAGCTAGCACACCCCACGACCGGTGTCCTTTAGGACTGGCGGAGCAGGGGAAGGAGGCACGGGGCACAGGGAGGCTCTGAGGACAGCACAGCTGCGTCTGAGTGTTCCTGACACTTAGGGGGAGAATGGAATCAAGAGGCCTCTGGCTGTGCCTTCCACCACTGAGGCTGACGGTTTTTGACAGCGTTATCAGGGAAGACTACAACAGTGTCTTGAATATCTGTCTGGTTGGTTTGTTTTACCATATGCTATAATCCTGGATACCTGTAAATGCACTAAAGGAATTTATCCAGCTGTTTCTTCCCAGCACCTAAGATGGGCAATTTTTTTTTTTTTTTTTTTTTTTTTTTTGGCCATGCCTCATGGCATGTGGGCTCTTAGTTCCTTGACCAGGGATGGAACCCGTGCCCCCTGCAGGGGAAGCGCGGAGTCCTAACCACTGGACCGCCAGGGAAGTCCCAAGATTGGCAATTTTGTCCTCCCCTTTCCAGATATCAAGGTGGAGGCCGTCACTATTTTGCATACACCAGCAACAATTTGCGTTTTGCTGTGTGAATCAGAAGTTTAGCTAAACCTTGGTGCCAGTAAGGCTAGCTGCTCCCTCTGTGAGCAAATGCATCCAAGAACACACAAGCCTGTGTGCGCCCTTCAGGTGGGGCACTGACTCGAGTGGCCGAAGGGCCTGGCACGGTGGGGGGGGGGGGTCTTGGGGGACTGGTCAGACAGAGAGCACGCCGAGCTGAGGCCGGGGGCCGGGAGCATACCGTTGTTCCGCTCGTCAATGGGCGACCGGATGCCACCTCCGTTTAAAATGCACATGGACACGTGGTTCCAGGACATCTCATCCGGGTGTCTCAGGTTGTTGTTAATCTGCAACAGCAGCATGAATTTACACTCGTTATTCTGGGTCCTCCTCCTTAGGATCAGTTCCTGGAACTTGGTTAGCTGTACCGGGCAAATAAAGCTGCTGCTCTCCTGCTCCTGTGTGCCCAGAGCTTTCTCAAGTGTAATTCATCAGAACTGCATCAGAGAAGCAAACCTAAGATACTGTGGCCAGTCCCAGGTCAGACTCTGAGTAGCCAGTAGCTCTGAGCCCCTCTCCTAAGACCCCTGCACCCGCCAGGCCAGGGGCCCTTAGCAAAGCCAGCACTTGAAGGAGGAGGAAGGGGCTTCTGTGCAGACTGACCCACGGGGCTGCTCCGCCCGGGACCTCCTCCAGGGCAGGACCCACATTTGCTCCTGAGGGCGGAGCCCAAAAGCCTTTCAACTCCAGACCTCAGGCCACAAAGGACCCTGGCATCCATGTCTAGGTCCCTAGCCAGTTCCCAAGTTGGCAATTTTGGAGACAGAGAGACGGGGGAGCCCCTGAAACGGGGGTGAGTCAGTTTCATTCTTCCTTTTCTTTTACAAAACATCATGTTTAGTTACAAGAAATAAAATGAATTACATTCTCATTTGAAAAAATATGATGGTGGAGGAGGTGAGGGAGACACAGGGCCACAGGGCAGCTATTAGGGCAGCACAGCTGCAGTGTTCCTGACGCTTAGGGGGAGAAGGGGCTCATTCTCTCTATGTTAGGTAAGCCCTGCTAGAGCCTGGGGTGTTTCCTTCCAGACCTGCCTCTGCACATTCACACTCTGGCTTCTCTTCAGCTACTTGTCTCGCGCTGACCGTGTGATACTGAGGAGCCAGCACTGGCCCCACCTTGGAAAGCGTGAGTGTCGTCATTTACTTGGCAGACATTTATTGAGTGTGGCTGCATCCCAGGTACCCGGCACCCGGCACCGAGCTGAGCCCAGACAAAGGAACGGCCTCCTGGGTGCCCCTGGGCGTGGTGAGTCTCAGCTGGAGACCTCGGCTCGGCACGGCCCTCCCGGGGCGCTGCCCGCAGACGGGTGGACAGAGGGGTGTTTTTGGTGTGGGATCTTGCTCCAACATGGGACTGGGACTTATTATTCTTGTGATGACTGCTTTGCTTGTGAAGGTGGTTCACACAAGGTCCCGAGTTCTCTGGGGCCAAGAGGACACAGATCAGTGAAACACACTCTGGCCTAGTTAGGGCCAGGCAGATGCATTTTATTCTATGTCTACTTCTCGGGAGGAGCAGAGTTTGTGGATTCAGGTCATCTTACAAAAGGAAAGCAACATCCAGTATTCAGACGCCTAAGGTGAGCACCTTGAAATAAAGGCCTAAGGTGAGCACCTTGAAATAAAGGCTTCTGTCCTTTTTTTTTTTTTTTTTTTTTGGCTGCACTGCGCAGCATGCAGAACTCACCTGACCAGGGATCGAACCCTCACCCCCTGCAGCGAAGCATGGAATCTTAACCACCGGACCGCCAGAGAAGTCCAAGGCTGCCGTTCTTGTAAAGCAATAAAGGGATGGCCCACTGGTCTGCTTTGGGCACCTTCCCAAGGTACTCAGTGTGATTACACGCCAAGCTTTTGTCTGGGCACTAATTTTTAAAAGTCCTCAATTCTGTAACTATCAGGTTGTCCCTCCTCGCATCCTCCCTCCCTCCTTCCGTCTCCCTTCCTCCCTCCCTAGGCACGGGCCCTGCTCTCCTGTGGACCACTCACCACAGCATCACAAATCAGGTTGCCCATGTTGCATTCTCGAAAGCGGCATGACTGAGTGGTGCCATCCAGATAGACAATTGTTTTCCCCAGTTCCTGGGACGAGTAATTATCTAATTTTATCCGCCATTTGTTAATGTCTGCTTTTATGCTTGGATCTAGAAGAAAACAAACAAATCAGCCTGCAGTTAAAGCCTAAATGGTGGAGAAAGGCTCAAACGTCATTCAGCTCACCTGGCTTGAGTATACAGTTCTTTACTGTATTTGTGTACATTTTGATTTTGACTGGGAAATTTCCTTAGGAACCTCTATTCCGTTTCCTGGGAGTAAGACCCAGCTTGGATCTTAAAGACGTGCCAAGTAAACCAGCATCAACTCGTCACATCTGAATGAGTGTCTGCTGGCCCACCGGGGAGGGCATTAGTGGTGGGGAGACAATGAGAGGCCCAAGGGCTGGTATAAAGGGCTGAGACGTCCGGCTACAGGGTCCCGGCCCCTCCCTCTGGCTGTCGGGAGCTCTGGCTCTCCAGGGCCCCTGGTCACCCGTCCTTCCCTGTCTGATCATGGTAAACAGAAAAGGGCAGGCGAGAGAGAGAAGCACAGGAAGGTGTTCATGTACACTGTATGAAATGCATGATGTGAAATGTATTTTCATTTTGATTCCCAGCTCAAAAAGTAAGAAAGACACACACGCATTTGATGACCTGAAGCCCATGGAGACTGGGCCGCTTGCCCAGGCACACTGCTCCTGGTGGTGGGGCTGGGTGGAGCCCCGTTCACCCAGCCTGAATCCCTTTGCCCCAACAATCAGCTCTCCTCTGGACATGGGCCGAGAGTGGCTCTCCTGCGCCAGGGTGAAGCTGGAAAAGACACGAGAGGCAGCGACACAGTGTTTGATGCTGAGAGGGCTTGGGGCTTTTGCAATTCGTGTGTGTTTTAAATCTCCTTATCCATGAAGAGGGTAGAGTAAACTCAAGGGAGAAGCTCAGGTCTTCAAAAACATTGTCCTGAAACATTAACCAAAAAAAAAAGGAAAAAAAAAAGAAAAAAAAATCCAGCCACCAAATCTTTGCATTGGTGGATCACTGCCCTGAATTTCACGTACCTTCCAGAATGCTGCTGTTGAGAAGGATGGGATTTCCATGTGAAGTGACGACATTTCCTTTTTCATCAAACTCAACCTTCAAATAGCCTAGGTATTTGCCAAAAGCATAGGCCTGGACCACGGGAACCTGCCGTCCGTCATCGGACGTGACTATGAATGGGTACTGCCCCTCTGGCACCTCTTTGGAAGGTGGAGTGCCTGCAATGAAAGATCCAAAGTTGATCAAGTAGGCCCTTGTTCACTGACGGCCGGGAGCCTGCAGGCCGCCGGCCAGGTGACTGCGAATTCTGAACTGACGATTTGCCAGCTGCTGCTCTACACAGCTGGTCTTTCAGAGCCCGGCTTGGGCATCTGTCCCTGTTTCCGAATGCCCTTTTGGCACGTGAATCCTTCCATTCTCAACCCAGCAGGGGTTGCTAAGCTCTTGCTAAGTCCTGGGCACCGTGCCTGGTGCTATGTGGCATACAAAGATGCGACACTGCTAAGACTGTCCCGCCTCCATCCTGACCCCGGCTCCAATCTCACCAGCCAGGTGGAGCAACCAAGCCACTTCACTTCACTGTGCTTCAGTTTCCCCATCTGTAAAATGGGCAAAATTAACGGGTTATTGCTGCCATCCTGGGCTTGGCAGTGCCAATTTCAAAGCTCTCAGGCAGCGGACTCTCGTGGCTACTGAGTCCTCCCTGGTGGCGGAGTCCTTCTGTGTGGGGGGAACGTGTCGCAGTCCCCGGTTTGTCGCTCCGGTGGTGTTGGGGCTCTGCGATGTGCAGAGGGGCGCTCCGGGCAAGAGTGGCGGGGGGGATGGCGGGTGCACAGGCAGGCTGTGGGCAGTGCTGACTCCTGAGGTCCAGTGTCTCACTGTGACCTCTAGAAAGGGTCCGCTCTTCACTGGGCCCAGAAAACCCCATACAATCATGCAAATCAAGCCGTTCAAATCTTCATCTTCACTTTAAGGACACTCCTGAAACTGCCCAGGCCAAAAGCCACCAAGTATCTGAAGGATGTCACTTTAAAGAAGCAATGTGTGCCATTCCATCATTTCAATGGTGGAGTTGGTAGGTGCGCCCAGGCCAAACAGTGGGGCCGGACGCAGGGTCGGTGGCCCCCAAAAGGTGCTGAATTGTTACTGCACATGCTCAAAAATGCAGAGGGTAATGCTAAACTTAAGGGCTTAGATGTAGATTCTCTGGTCATTGAGCACATTCAAGTGAACAAAGCCCCCAAGATGCAATGCAGGATTTACAGAGCTTGTGGTCGGATCAACACGAGCTCTCCCTGCCACATTGAGATGATCCTTAGTGAAAAAGAACAGACTGTTACTAAACCAGAAGAGGAGGTTGCACAGAAGAAAAAGATACCCCAGAAAAAACTGAAGAAACAAAAACCTACTGCCTGGGAATAAATGCTGCAAAATAAAAAAAAAAAAAATGCAAATAAAAGTAAAAAAGAAAAAAAAAAGGGCAAAATAACAATTCCTATTTCACAGCAATGTTGAGAGGATTAAACATTTAAACTCTCTTGCTGGGACTTCCCTGGTGGTCCAGTGGCTAAGACTCCGTGCTCCCAATGCAGAGGGCCCAGGTCTGATCCCTGGGTCAAGGAACTAGATCCCATGTGCCACAACTAAGTGTTCGCATGTCACAACTGAAGATCCCGTATGCCGCAACTAAGACCCGGCACAGCCAAATTAAAACAAAACAAAACAAACTCTCTTGTAGAGTGCCTGGCACATAATAGATACTCAATAAATGTGTATTTCTTTCCCCCATGAGGGAATGGCAACCTCTAGAAACCCTAGACACACGCTCCAGAGCTTAGACTCTTTCATGGAAGATCAGCAGAAATGACAAGAAATTAACACAACATTGTAAATCAACTATACTCAATAAAAAATAGAATGACAAAAGGCCATCCTTAGGTTTTGTTGCTGAGTTCTGTGTCCCCTCGGGTGCCTTGAGGAAGAGCCACATTCACCGGGGCGGCCGACTGGCACACACACCACCCGCCCCAGCCAGACTGCAGACCTGCCGGGTTCTGCTGAGCTCTGTCTCAAAGGGGAGCCCTGGCGAGAGCCTGGGAGCCACTTATCTCAAAGGGGAGCCAGAGGCTGAGACCCACCCCAGCACGGCCTCCCGGACACACGCCGTATGAGGGTGGGAGCCCGGCACTCGGAGCATGAGCCCTGGGCTCTGATCACCTGGCACGTTCCAGTGCTGCAGCTGCACCCCTCCTATGGGTGCCCTGTACTTCCTGTCTCATCTCCAGCGAGAGCAGGATCTCATCTGGGCTGTTCTGAGTCAGAGACTATAGAACAGATACCCTTGACCCACTACTATTTCTATTACCTCCCTCTGCACACCCACTACCAGCGCTTCCTATTAGATGTTCACTGAGAGCCTGGGGAACTTCAGCTTGTGTTGGTTCCTCATTGGACCAGTTATGAGAGTCAGCCAGGAGCCAGCCCCGGGCTAGATCTCATTTAATCCTCCAGGCATCCCACGAGGCAGCTCCTATTATTATCCCCACACTGTAGACCGGAAGACCAGTTGTCACAGGCATGTGTCCATGGTCACGCAGCTGGTATGTGAAGGAGGGCAGGTTGAAAAGCAGGGCTGTGAGGCACCGGAGCTTATGTTCTCTCCACCACCCAACACAGCCTACGATGTGCTGTTCTCAGAGAGCCTGCAAGAGCTGGTTTCCAAAGGGCACTCACCAAAGCAGGTGCAAGTCCAGGGGCTGCACCTTTGTGCCCCAAGCTGTGTCTGGGCTTCCCTTTTCACTGAAGACATTATGTTGTACACCTGGGTTTATGAAAAACCCAGTCCTGCCTTGCTCCTGAGCCAAAAGCAGCCCCTTTAGCTCAGTAACCACAGAGCAGAAGTGCTGCAAATACCAACATTTCACCAGCAGGAAATATTCATGGCTGTGGCCAATCTTAATTTCCCATTGTCTTGCTTCCTCTGGATAAAGAAGAAAGCCTTGGAATTTTATTTTTACAAAAGCATGGACTTGAGATCCAGTGCAGGCTGTGTCCCATCTCCATTTGCACAGGCTTACGGGTGGCTGGCAGATGGTGGCTGTGACTGTCATAGATGGTCTGATGCATTGCAGAGTAGCATTCCGTTTTGTGGTGGTCCTTCTTGGACAAACTTGGAGCCTGGCCTTTACTTCAGGGGACGGGGATGTGGCAGCCCCCTCACCTTCTCAGCTGGGCACGGTTAGGCAAGGTGGTTCCTCCTCTGAGCCCAGAGAAGCCTGGCAAAGTGCAGTTCCCACTATGTCCCCAAGGTGGCGCACAACACCTCATCCAGGAGGAACAGGCCCTACATCTGTTTCAGAAAGGGGTCTGGCAGATTCCTGGAAACCCAAGAGAAGGGCAAGCCTGACTTTTTTAGCCTTTATTTTTTCTGCCTTCCATGAATATATCTGAGTTTAAACAGAACATAAAAATTCGGAATCTAACTATGGGGTCAGATACCTCATCAGATCAGCTTGCTCTTTACAAATAGGAGCTACCAACCCCAGCTCCTGTAGGACAGGGGACTTTCTCCAGTGCTGAAAGGCCTTGATATGCCATTTGTTAGAACAAAAGACGTGTCATGTTCATCTCGGATGGACTTAATCGGGGACAAGGAGGACGCTTCCCACGTGGCTGAGGCAATAGCCAGTCTAGTTTGGCTCCAGTCTGCGTTCCCCACGGCTGGGCCCTCTCTGCTTCCCGTCCACTCGGCAACCCCAGAAAACCACCGGCAGAGAAAGCAATCCAGGGCTTCAGAGTTCCCACAGCACTCTATTCAGCCACAGAGGCTCACGGCCCAGATCGCCTCTCCACACACAGAGCCACATATCTGTCTTTAGAAACACAGCCTGTCCTCTTGGCAGGGGGAAAATTGTTTACCAGAACTCTATTCCAGCCTTTTGGCAAATAAATCATCTTGGAAGCAAGCCTTGGAGGAGCCAGGAGCTGTGGGCTGACATTTAGAGCTGGTAACTGGGCATTCCCTAGAACAGCGAGGGTGTCTGAGGGAACCGAACAGCAGCCCTTCAGGAATGCGGGCGATCCCAGCGCAGGCCCGGGCAAGTGCCTGCCCCGCTGATACGGAGCAGGGCCCTGTGGGACTCCTGGGCACAAGACTCCTGGCTTGGTCCCTGGCAAACAAACGCTGTACTTTCCTTCACTACAACCTGGTGTCAGAGGATTGGCTTTTCGGCATGGCGGGTGAGCAGACCTGTGCTCGGTTGGATAGCAACACTACAATTTTTGACGAGAACATCATAGCCTATCAGACCTACATGATGTGGCCCAGCTTCATCTAGACCCTCCACCCTGCACTTCAGCAATCTTAGTTTCTCCCATTCCTAGACCACACCTGCCTCCAGAGTCATGAATATAGAGTAAGACCTGGAACCAGAGGCCCACAGGCAAATTATTTACATTTTTTTGCTTCAGTGTATTCATCCATAAAAGGAGAAAATAACAATACCTGCCTTAGAGGTTGTTTCGAGAATTAAAGAAGTTAATGCAGCACGTGAAGCCTGACTCAGGTAAATGCTCAGTAAAGGTTAGCGATAATTATTTACCAGGTTACCTCCTGGATGTCTTTCTGATCTTAGCCAAACGTCAGTTCCTCAGGAGAACACTCTCTGATGATTCCCCAGACGTGGTCAGGCCCTCCTATACCTGCTCTCCCAGCATTGTGGACTTCTTCCTTCACAGCATGCTTTGTAATTACATATAATATGATTGATTTCTTTGCATACTTAAAAAAAAAATCTGGGGCTTCCCTGGTGGCGCAGTGGTTGAGAGTCCGCCTGCCAATGCAGGGGACACGGGTTCGAGCCCTGGTCTGGGAGGATCCCACATGCCGCGGAGCGGCTAGGCCCGTGAGCCACAGTTGCTGAGCCTGCGCGTCTGGAGCCTGTGCTCCGCAACAAGAGAGGCCGCGATAGTGAGAGGCCCGCGCACCGCGATGAAGAGTGGCCCCCGCTTGCCGCAACTGGAGAAAGCCCTCGCACAGAAACGAAGACCCAAAAAAAAGCCATAAATTAAAAAAAAAAAAAAAAAAAAATCTGATCAGCATCAGGATCCCTTTCAAGCCAGTAAGTTCCATGAGGGCAGAGGCTGCTGTGTCTCTGGGGCTGGCCCAGCACATAGTAGGTGGTCAATAAATGTTGAATGACTGATTTTAAGTGGTTTAGCCAACAGTTTTCCAGAGATCAGAAGATTTACATGCCCTTCCTGTGGAGGAATCCATAGGTCAAGAGGAGTCATGCCCCATCCCCAACTCCCCTCCATTCAATTTCCTCAACTAATGAGCTGGGTGGGGCTCATAAAGCTGAATGACCTGCTTGTCGAGAGAATAGGTTTTGGTGCCAGCTCCCTTTTAATCTGGTTTCACAACCTTGGGAGAGACTTTTAACTCCTGGGACCTAAATTTATTTCCTGTACTTGTAAAACAAGAGATTTGACAGTGTTTGACACCAAAAGTGGTTTAATTTTTAAGTTATGAGCATCTTTCACATGCAGGAAGTCTTGTGGCATTGCAAGCCATGAAGTAGGCTGGCCAAGATGCCCTTTTCCCCCCGGGCAGTCAGGCCAGCCGCTGTCAAAAGGTGTTCTGCAACCAGAGGGGTGAGTCACTGCCTCCTCAGCCATCTCTGTACCCGACCCTGATACACAGGCTGTCATGTCTCCTCCAGGGAACTCAAGGGGCCACTGACATTCTCCATATTGGGACTGTGTTCCTCTGTTTTGTACATGCTTTGATATACTGCCCACATTCTGGCTCTTGGACATTCAGTGATGACCGGAAGGTCTAAAAGTGATGATGTATCTTCAAGTGGTACCCAGAGTGGGCACAAACTCTCATGAAGTCCAGTCCGGGTTGTCTGCCTGTACCGGGTCCTGACTGGCTGGGGTAAATAAGAGACCCCGGCAGGGTGGGAACGGGTTCACACACATTTCCCTCACTCAACAAACACCTCCAAGCTCCAACAAGTGCCCAGGGTGTGGGACTCCACTGTCCCGTGGAGCCAGGCCTGAGGGCTTCGCTTCATCTTTGTGAGGCCTGGAGAGGCCACTCAATGGGGAAAGAGCAGGGGATGGAGTGATACCCCCGCTGTCCATCACCCTCTTTTCTTCACGGAGGATCTAAGCCAGGGTGACTATCCTTCCAGACACCAGACTTCCCATTCGCTTTTTACATTATAGAACATGGTTTTATATAAAAATTGAAAACAAAATCATAACAATGCAGCCATCCTCTGGCTCCATCACTATGGCCTGTTAAAATGCAAAGTCCAAAGGAACTGGCTGGAGAGAGAGAGACTGATTTTCATCTTAACATGCTTTGTAGTTCCATTCGAAATTAAAAAGGAGGTCCACAGGACCATGAATTGATGTAAACCTGATATTTTTTTTTTAGGGAAAATCAGCATTTAGCTGGACAGGGCATTCCGGAGTGGTTCTGTACCCTGGGAAATGCTAGGTGTTTGTATTCAGTGCGGGTCTGAGCTGCTCATTTCCACAAAGCATTAGCTTCGGCCACAGTGGTGAGCACACGATGCACAATTCAAATGCGCTTATCTCAGAACCTGCAGGACTTCTGGTGGGGAAGCCCGAAGCTCTGTTTCACAACATGACAGATGATTTGTAAATTTCCTTTCACGTGAGACGTCAAAACTGACAACCGTATGAGTGTCTAGGCTTGGGGGAAATTAATAAACTGAGGACAAGAGATCTGAGTGAGGCAGAGCCAGGCTGCTTGGGACAAAGCACCGCACTCCCGGTTTCTTACCTTTTAAAGGTAAGAAGATACATTTGGTCATTTGTGTATTTCGCTCAGATTCTCAAACTGAGTATACACCTCTCCTTTTTAAAAAATTTAACACATATATTTAGAGTTCAAGTTGTGAAAGTAACCAGATCAGGCCCAAGATGGAGCCACTCATGCTAAGATTCCCATCAGCAAACCAGAACTCAACTGCGCTTCTGCGTGGCTCTCCCAGAACAGGCAGGCCCAGCGCTCCCAGCCCCTCAGGCCCAAGCCGCACAGGCTCCAAGACCTCCGTCTGCTCCACAGAAGGGAAGTTAACCGTCAGCAATGCCCAGGGCGACTTCCTCATTCCTGCTCCCTTTGGTCTCTAAGACCCTCTGGCCTCCTATAGCTCTCCCGAGCCCCCTTTTCTCTGCCAGATGGGACGCTGCTGCACCCATGAATTGCCGAATAGAAGCCTACCGATCAGTAAGTTGTCTGTGGAAAATTTTCTTTTAACAAACTTTAGGATTAGTGGTTCAGTTTCTAGGGTTTAGAGAGGTTAAAAAATTTTTTTATCAAAGTAAAACTAGCATGACAATATTTGGCAAATGGAGAAGAAAAATTTAATTGCAGTCCCACTCCGCCATGGCAATAACCAATATAATTTCTGTGAATTAAAAAAAATATATATGTATGAAGAGAACAGACTTGTGGTTGCTAAGGGGGGGGAGGGAGGGTGTGTGAGGGAAGGATTGGGAGTTTGGGATTAGCAGATGCAAACTAGTATATATAGAATAGATAAACGAGGTCCTACTGTAGAGCACAGGGAACTATATTCAATATCTTGTGATACACCAAAATGGAAAAGAATATAAAAAAGAGTGTAGATATATGTATAACTGAACCACTTTGCTGTACAGCAGAAATTAACACAACATTGTACATCAAGTATACTTCAATTAAGAAAAATATATGTAGGGCTTCCCTAGTGGCGCAGTAGTTAAGAATCCGCCTGCCAATGCAGGGGGCACAGGTTCGAGCCCTGGTCCGGGAAGATCCCACATGCCGTGGGGCAACTAAGCCCGTGTGCCACAACTACTGAGCCTGCGCTCTAGAGCCCGCGAGCCACAAATACTGAGCCCACATGCCACAACTACTGAAGCCCACGTGCCTAGAGCCCATGCTCCACAACAAGAGAAGCCACCACAATGAGAAGCCCACGCACCACAACGAAGAGTAGCCCCCGCTCGCTGCAACTAAAGAAAGCCCGGGCGCAGCAACGAAGACCCAACGCAGCCAAAAATAAATAAACAAACAAACAAATAAATAAAATATGTATGCATGGATAGCAAAGAGGGGGAAATGGGTGGCAGAATCCATTCTAGGGAGAAAATCATTTTCTGTCTAGTAAACACCTGTGAGAGGACCAGGGTCCGCCAGCCTTTCCTAATGACGGTCTTGGGTCCCCACACCTCTCCTCCTCCCCTGGGGGAGGTGAGGCAGACCTGCCTGGAAGGACGGGTCCCCGACAACGATGGGGATGGTGGAGCAGGGGTGCACACAAAGAGCTTAATTTTTTGCATAAAAATAGTGAGAGAGGGCTTCCCTGGTGGCGCAGTGGTTGAGAATCTGCCTGCTAATGCAGGGGACACGGGTTCGAGCCCTGGTCTGGGAAGATCCCACATGCCGCGGAGCAACTAGGCCCGTGAGCCACAACTACTGAGCCTGCGCGTCTGGAGCCTGTGCTCCGCAACAAGAGAGGCCACGATAGTGAGAGGCCTGCGCACCGCGATGAGGAGTGGCCCCCGCTTGCCACAACTAGAGAAAGCCCTCGCACAGAAACGAAGACCCAACACAGCCATAAATAAATAAATAAATAAATAAATAAATAAATAAATAAAAAATTTAAAAAAAATAGTGGGAGAAAACTTGAATTTCAAGGGTAGCCTTGGATCAAGGGGGTGCGGACAGAAGTAACAAGAGGAGAACCTGGAATGGGAGGAGGGCGGGCTGCGGAAGAAAGTCAGCCAGCGAGGCACGCCCTGGGATGGCAGAGACTCAGAAGGCAGGGTCATCCCAGACTGCACAGCGACGGGTCCCCTGCTGTGCCTGACCGACTTGGAGGGAAGCTGCCTCGTGTGGATGGAATTCAGGGAGATCAAGAAGAAAGGGCACTCTTGCATATTTGGGTCTCTGCTGCGTGGACAAGAAGAGGCAAGAACAGAGGGGACACAAGTAAGAATCAGGACCTAGGGGATCAGGAAAAATATAGGCTCCCCAAGGAATGATCAGATTTTGGGGGGAGGGGGGGGAGAAGAAGAGCTCCAGTGTTTCCCGAGTGTTGTAGGATAAACAGTCTTTTTATTTATTCAAGGGAGGAGTGACCTCATAAATTACTTTGGAGTTGTGTCAAGTGACTACAGTCTGGGTAATAAATGTTTGTATAGTTGTAAAAGAAAAAAAATTGTATCTTCCTCTTTTTCATTTAAAATGAAATTGTATACATTTTCCCATGTTGCAGAATATTGGAGAACTGACGTATTTTTCTTGGACCCACTATGCTCTGTTCCTATACCACCTCATTTAATCCCTACAACATTCTCTGAGGTAGTCAGAGAATCACTGTATCACTGTAGCGGTTTTTTAAAATAAAAAGCTGAAGCTCAGAGTGGTTAAGTAACATGTGTGAGGTCGGGCAGCCAGTAGTGACCAACCCCGGGGGGAGACTGTGGCCGTCAGAGTCCAAAGCCCTCTCCATGACCCCGTGCTGCTTGTCACAGTGAGGCTGGAAAAATGAGGTCCTTCTTGAAGACCATCAAGGGGCAAAATTAGGGCAACACGAATGGCAGTTCCGGGAAGAGATCTGCCCTGTGGTAGGAGCAGGCTTTGGATTTCACAATATGTAGTCGGTTATCAGCTTGCCTGACAACTCAACCCTGCCAAAGGATATGACCCTGTTTTACAGATCATTTGGGGTTTGGCTCACCCCACTTCACCCTGGAAAGCAGTTTCATGAGACGTAACTAAAACTGATCAGTGTTATGTGGCTGCAAAAATCGTTAACCAGAAGGCTCTGGCTTTGCTCCGTGAAGGAAGCTGGTGCTGAGGCTGGGCTATGGCTGGAAGCTGACCGAGGGGTCCTGAGTAGTGACCTCTGGGACAAGTGAGTCCCTGTGCCACCAAGGACATCATCTTTGAAGTTACTGGCCACACCTCTGCCCTTTGGCTGGTTCTCCCAGCTCACTCAATAAACCCACACGTCAGCAATCCTATGGATGCCCAAAGGAAGCGGATCTTTGTTGCAGAGTGTTTCCCTGTCCTGTGGATGTAGTAAATAATAAGACCACTTTCTTGTTCTGAAAGACAAGATTATCTAAACTACAAGAGTGCAAATCAATGGCGAGATGAACAGTGATTGCAAACCACAAACAAGTCTTTTGTCCTCGCTCACTTATTCTATCAAAGCAGGGATGGGTCCACCCCTGCACTCGAGTACCAGCCTCTGGCTGCCGTGGGAAGAACAAACACTAAGGTTTCCTGGTTTTATTTATACTTAAACTGTGAACTCCATTTGTTTTGGGAACAAAATACAGTGGTCATTAAAATCATTTATGTTCTCTAAGTCAATGAAAAGGCTTGAATTTCATATTCAAGAAATGTGTGCCAAAATCCAGAAGCAATACAAATGAGGTACTTAATACAAAAAGCTGTTCAAATAAAGAAATCTTACTTAAAAAAAAAATTTTTTTTTTTTTTGGTCACGCCATGCGGCATGTGAGATCTTAGTTCCCTGACCAGGAATCAAACCCGTGCCTCCAGCAGTGGAAGCAGGAAAGCCCTAACCACTGGACACCTGGGAAGTCCCAAAAGATCTTACTTTTAAAGGAGCTACATCTGTTGGCATTCACTCAACAATTTTGGGCACCCGCCTTCCAGGTGTCAGCCAGAGATGTGGTGGTGAGTCTGTAATGGACGCTCCCAGGCTAAGGAGGAGAAGTGACACCTGCTGGGCTGGGAGGGGAGGAGGGTTCACCATACCGAGGTTTCCGTGAGGCTGCAGGCCGCCTCGCAGAGGAATAAGGGTGAGAGAGCCTTAAGGAGAGGAGGGAGGTGGGCAGTGGGGCTGTGGGCATGCCGCAATTCAGGACGATGACTAGGTCTCAGTCTGTGGTCCCAGAAGTGAGGTTGCTGAAAAGGAGGCGACAGTCACGAGTTGATAGGATCAAGGGACTCTGAACTTGGGTATTGGCTCCACCATCCATATAGACACTCAGCCAGGATGCAGGCAGCAGCTTGAGTGCAGAGGAAGACAGGACGTTGGGTGCTAAATTCTTGGTGACACTGGGGAGGGGCTTAGGTGACAGTGATAAGGGGGGAGACAGGGCAACCAGGAGGTATGAGCCTCAAAGGAGCTGGAGGTATAAAGAAAGTCACTGCAGTAACCTAAGGAAGTTAGAGAGTATTCTACCAAGAAATGTTTTACTTCCCCAAATTCCCGAAAGTAAGCAATCAGGCTCTTGGCATGGATGCCTTTCTAGGGAGCAGGGTGTTTGAATAGATGGGATCATAGACTTCACACTTGTAACTCCTTAACTGTGCAGATGGAGGAACGGACGTCTACACTCACCAAGGCCACAGCTAACCGATGGGCTTGCATGATCCAAAATTCAGTTAAAATAGTGGGAGGCAAACAGAGCGACGGCGTCTCAGGAGCCTGTCTGCCTTCAAGGGTCACACACCGAGGAGAGTCCCCTGGCACACCTGCCACATCTTCCAACCTGCACACAATTTACTACTTTTTTGTCCAAAGGCAACAGCATGGACCAGTTCCTTAACTCTAGGATTTAAATCCTTTAGAAGTCTGCATTCTAGCCCTCATCCTTGCAGCTCTGACATTCTGCAAGCCTGGACGGGGAAGTCCTCTCCTCTTCATCCCAACGTGAGAATGGTCAGGCAATACCAGGGTTGTCTGGTCTGCATGTGCACGGTGGCTGTAATCCAGAGAACCTGCAGGGGCTTCACTATTTGGAGGGGAACCGTCCATGTGCTATTTTGGTCGTGCCCCACTTAAAGCTGAGGTTTTAAAAATATGGACTGGTTACAAGACAATGAACCTTATTTAACAGGTAGTCACCAGCATTTAAAAAAAATTAAATTACAGAATAGAAAATATCAGGTGCAATCCCGACACTTTGTGAAATTCTCTTTCAGGTGAGTGTATTTGTGTGTGTGTGCTGAAATGGTTCTCAGCAAGGAGGACTTGCTAAAATTCCAAAAGATGTATTATTTTAACCCTAATTTGATTAACCAATCATATTTAACTTCGTGCTAATTCCAAAGGCAATTCAGCAGAGGGTTGTTTTTTGTTGTTGTTTCGTTTGTTTGTTTTTCAAGGCTGGGAAAATTTATTGAAACAAGCAAATATGCCTCATCCTCTACTGTGTCCTGGAATTACCTTTAATTGTTAAGTTCATTCCTCACAATGATGAATATCCAAATTGAATATTTTCAGGAGAACAAGTTTAATCTTGGTAAGCAATCATGAAATGTGAGATAAATGACTAAGACTCTACAGGCAGTTTTTTCCAGAGATTGTAATTATCTACTTTAAGGTTTATGGATAAGCAAATTGTAATTTTTATCCTCAAATCTTTCTTTCATCCAGTCATTCATCATTCACTAAATTCATCTCCTTACCAAAAGGCACATTCTCTTTTGCAGGATTTCATTGGAGCATTGTCACTGACATTCTGAAGCGAAGCTAACAGGTTCAGAGAGGGTGACTACTCAAGGTCCTTCAAGTGAACCAGGAATGAGGACTTCTGACCCAATACTGTGTTTCTTTCTTTCTTTTTTTTTTTATAATTTGTCTCTCTTTTTCTCATTGTAAAAGCGACATGCATTCATCATTTGAAAATACTCAAAGGTGCTAAGAAGAAATTAAAAATGACCCGTACGCTCTTCTTAGTGAGAACTTTTAACACGTTTGGACATTTCTTACTGTTTTGGGTATTTTTAATTGTTGCTTTTATAAAAATAGGATCGCCTGAGATAGTTCACATAGAGACGGGCGAAGCAGCGACCTCACCAAGGGGAGGGTTGTTCCCCACCGAAGTCATCCTTCCCAGAGCTGATAGAAGCCAGTTCCAGCAGGCTCTCCTGCTCGTCTTCCTTTTCTTGAAAATACTTTAAAGCCCCATGAAGCAGTGGTTGGGGCAGGGAGAGGGCATGGTGGGAAAGACTCATTGAGCCGGACCCAAAAGTTTTGTGACAGTATAGGTTCAAATGGGAAAAAAAAAGAGTTAGACTTTTTCTAACTAAAACTACCTGGCACCAAGGGAAGAGAGAGAGAGAGAGAGAGACATGTGGAAGGAATGGAGGGAAGATGGGAAGGAAGAAAAGAGAGAGGGAAGGGAAAGAGGGAGAGGAGGAGGGAGGGATGGAGAGAGGGGATGGAGGAGGAGAGAGGGGAGGGAGGGGAAGGGAGAGGAGGGGGGAAGAAATCGAGGGAGGAGAGAGTGCTCGCAAGAGCACGGGGGCCTGTGGCTTCTAGGGTACCACAGTCCTGGGATGCTGCAGGGTTAGGGCTTGAGCCCAGAGTTCCAGCTTCTGCCACCTGTGAACCTACCAATCAAGCCCTGTCACCTTGAGCTGTGAAGGCCTTATTTACATTATGTTGTTTATGCTTAAAATTTTTATATGGCATGTTGCTTTTTGATGTACAATGACTTTTAGTTGGGTCTCAGTAACCTTTTTTATATTTGAATGTGTATGTTAAATATATTTATAATTTACATAAATGAATGGAATTGACATACTCATGAAACTAATAAATTACTCTTAGTAATGTCTCTTTGCATGGAGGCAACCTAAATGTCCATCAACAGATGAATGGATAAAGAAGATGTGGTACATATACACATTGGAATACTATTCAGCCATCAAAAAGGATGAAATAATGCCAATTGAAGCAACATGGATGGACCTAGAGATTATCATACTAAGTGAAGCAAGTCAGACAGAGAAAGACAAATATCATATGATATCACTCATATGTGGAATCTAATTTAAAATGATATAAATGAACTTATTTACAAAACAGAAATAGACTCACAGACATGGAAAACAAACTTATGGTTACCAAAGGGGAAAGCAGGGGAGGGACAAATTAGGAGTTTGGGATTAACATACACACTACTATGTATAAAATAGATAACCAACAAGGACCTACTGAAGAGCACAGGGAACTCTACTCAGTATCTTGTAATAACCTATAATGGAAAAGAATCTAAAAAAGAATGTACATATACATATAACTGAATCACTTTGCTGTAAACCTGAAACTAACACAACATTGTAAATCAACTGTATTTCAATAAAATTTTTTAAAAAGTCTCTTTGAGTAAGATTTATACATGTTACCACTCAGTGTGCATCACCTATGTACATTATTACATGTATATATTATACTATATATGTAACGTATATTATCTAGCCCTCCTGCTGCCATTACCTGTGTAAAGAAAGGTGTTGGAATGTCCTCCCACCACTACGTCCACGCCCTTCACTTTCTGAGCGATGAGTTTATCCGTTTCAAAACCAGAATGTCCCAGTGCAATAATTTTGTTCACATTTAGAGTTTTTAGCTTATCTACTTCAGGTTGCAATGCAGCGATTTCATCTTCGAATACTAAGTTCGTTCCTAAGGAAGAAAATAAATATGGACATTTATTGACAACAATTTTTATTATATTGCTTATTATACAAGCATACCAAATACAAACACCTTAACCTCCTAAAGCTCTTAAATTACTAAGACCAAAACTTATTTATAAATTCAGTGTAAAATCTCTACAAAGCCAATAAAAATTCACATCAATATGCTCATTTGCATTCGCTTAATGTTGCACTGGTTTAAGGTTGTGGATGATATTATGTTACTCAAATTCCAACTGTGAGGAGGCTTCAGATTTGGAATGTCTCTATTTTCTTACATCTATTTGTATATTTAGACTTCCATCAGGCCAGTGCAGAGCATGGCTGAGCACATAAGCATGATGGACTGTATCTACGCCAAATCACTGTGCTGCACACCTTAAACCCATACAGGTGCTGGGTGTCAATCATACCTCAATAAAGCTGAAAATAACAAACCAACCAGATTAGCTACTCTACGGCTCTGTTTGCAAGTTCAACATAATCAGTCTTCACACTTGAAGCTCTGTCAGCAATCAGCCCTTGAATGCCAATCGTACGACACCGTTGACAACTCTGTCTTGTCCACTGGCTAAGGTCAGCATTAGAGCATCACGGAGCTCTGATTAGTCGGCAGCGGGCGGGGGGTGTCTCATCCAAGGACTGCCGGCCCTGGGGAGCATGCGCATCTTTCCCTGGAGGCTCGCCCCCGCACGCAGTGGGAGCGGAAGCTTGCCCACTGGTGCAGCTGGTGAGTGTGGGTGTGACTGCCCAGCTGGGCGCTCTGTGTGTCGCAGGCAAGTGCTACCCCTGTGGCCAAACCCCAGCGCGGCTTGAGGGCTTATGGCTCTGACTGGCACACAGGTGACTGCAAACACAGACACGCTGCCCTGAAGTCACATCCAGCCGCCTGTGACTCGGGATCCTCTAGAGGATCCAGATTCCCTTATGCAAATATCTCAGAGCCATCTCTCAAATGAAAATGCCGAGACATGAATCAGTCTCGTAACGATCTTTCGAAACCCAGGAGTCTGCCATCTCCAGTGTGAAAAGTATTCAACTCTCTAAGGAGCTACAGGACTGTTAAAACTCATCCCTTGTGATGCCGTGGGGTTTGGGGGTCTCCGTGTGCTCCAGTGGGGAACTCTGGAGTCTCTCGAATCAGTCAAGCCAACATGTGCCAATGAGCACATAAAATAAACAGCATGGCTGATGGCAAAGCTGGGGGCATCCCAGACAGATGGCCTGAAAACGAGTGGCTCACAGATGTGGCACGGGACCCGCAGTGCTGTCAGTAACTCACAGGCAACATTTACAAATCAAGAGGTGATGTTTGCAGGGCAGAAACAGAGACACAGACGTAGAGAACAAACGCATGGACACCAAGGGGGGAAAGGGAGGGTGGGATGAACTGGGAGATTGGGATTGATATATATACACTAACATGCATAAAACAGATAACTAATGAGAACCTGCTGTAGAGCACAGGGAACTCTACTCAGTGCTCTGTGGTGACCTAAACGGGAAGGAAATCTGAAAAGGAGGGGATATGTGTATACATATAGCTGATTCATTTTGCTGTACAGCAGAAACTAACACAACATTGTAAAGCAACTATACCCCAATTAAAAAAAAAAGAAATCATCTAGCCAATCCTACTTTACTTTTAAAAAGTAAATAAATATTGATTTTTTTCAAAAAAAAAAATCAAGAGGTGTAACAGCTTGGCCACCATTGTCTGCCATGAGGCCATCAAGAATAATCTGCTTCTTGCCAGTCACCCCAAGAAACTCAGGGCTCCCCGGTCACCCTCAGTGCCATGTCACCATCTCTGTGAGCTGCTCATTGAGTCTCTCCTTAAAACAACAAGGTGCGCTCACCCCTACGCCCCACTTGCCACCCCGTCTCCTGCTTAATTTCTCTCTATATCATTTATCACCTTCTGATGCACCAAACATTTTCCTCATTTATTTCTTCTCCCACTAAACGTGAAGCTCCAGTGGGCAGGGCTTTTTTTGGGTCAGTATCTCTGATGCCTAGAACAGTGCCTGGCACAGAGGCAAGCTCTCAGGGGGAATGAATCAATGAATAACTGAATAAATGTTTGCTGAGACTTTCAGACAACGCTACCGTCCTCTACTTCAGTGTGGCTGGCAAGAAGAAAGAAAAAAGTTGAGAGAAAGGCCTCTGAGGACAAAGGAATGTGTTCTCCTAACACATCAGAAACCTCACAGGATCGGTCATCTCAACATACAGAAAGCATGGGATATATTTCAGGATATCATGAGGGGAGTGAGAGGAAGTCCATTATCTAGCTAAAATAAATTAAATGTGCTAGAAATACAAATTATACCTGTGGGTCACCAGCACGGGAGGAATGAGGCTGGATTCGGGGTCAGAGATCTGTAGGAGGAGCCGGGCTGCTGGGCTGTGGTCTTGGGAGAAGCAAGTGTCCTGCTCCACCCCTGCCCAGCTCCTGCTCTGGTCCCTGCACGGTGCAGCCTTTCTCTCCTGAGAGCTGCTGGAAAGAGCACGGCCCCTTCGGAGCCCCTGTCTGTTGTAACCTGGTAAAGAACTAAGACGGGGTGCTGTCAGAGTCCCAGACAGGGTGGGCTGAGTTCTGGAGCCCTCTGTCTCTCCACCACCCCACTCCCCTTCTACCTTTTTATTGGTGACAATTAAAAAAAAATTTTTTTTTAAGTCTTTATTGAATTTGTTACAATACTGCTTCTGTTTTATGTCTTGGTTTTTTGGCTGCGAGGCACGTGGGATCTTAACTCCCAGATCAGGGATCGAACCCTCACCCCCTGCATTGGAAGGCAAAGTCTTAACCACTGGACCACCAGGGAAGTCCCTTTACTGGTGGCTATTAAAGGAGGGGTAATGCTTTTCTCCAAATCATGCTGAACTCCTCAGCCTGACAATCCAGTCCTCACCCCCCTTTCTAGCTTTCTCTGCTTAGAACCCATGTTCCAGAAAACTGAACACCCAGCCACTTTGGGATTGTGGTCCCACACCTGCCTGCTCTCACGAGTTCATTCCAGCAACTTTCACTGGGAACCTCCCCTGTGCTGGCACCCAGCAGGTCCCTGTCCTCAGGAGCTTGTGTCCTAGCAGGTGACTCTGACCTCACTCCTGGAATGCCTTTTGCCCCAGATGCCTCGCACACCCTGGAGAGGCCAAGCAAGGTCTTCATCGTGTGTACCTCACCCCCAAGCCGGCCGTCACGTCCTTTGCTCACCGGAACCCCTCCCTCTCCCTCCCTGACTTTGTTTATGACTCTCCTATGGCATTAATTACATGCCGCCTTAAATGAACTCAAAACCCCCTGGATGGAATATACATTATGGAGACACATAATTATTCAGCTATTCAACACGTCCACATCTTTAGCCCAAGATCCTCAGCCGGCCACTCTACTGGGTTCCAGATGTTCAGTGAGAGGAGACCCAGCTCCGTCCTCAGGCTGCTGCAGTCATGCAGGAAGCCCAGAGCGAGGACAAATGTGACGAGGGGGAGGCGTTTTCTGGGGGTGACGGGGACCCACAGCAGAAGCGTCCCACCCGAGGGCGCCCTGCGGCAACTGGGCCACATTACTCCAGCCCTACCCATGTCGGTGATTGGTTCACTCTGTAATCGCCACCCTGGCCTCTTGGCAGGAAAGCCCCAGGTGGTTCAGAGAGGCAGCATCCCCTGAGCCCCGGGGAAGGTCTGATCAGCCCGCACAGCGGTGTCTGCAGGGGTGGGGAGAGGAAGAGGTCAGGCTGGGTGGTGGAGGGCGGCCCGAGACTGTACACCAGGTCCCTCCGGTGGGACCACATCCCTTTGAGGCAGAAGAGCACTCCTAAAACACTTCAAAAGCCAGTGACTCAGCAGGAACTAACACACCATTGTAAAGCAATTATACTCCAATAAAGATGTTAAAAAAAAAAAAAAAAGCCAGTGACTCATCACGTCCGTGGCTGCCCTCTGTGGCTTCACAATGACCTCAGCAACAGCCGGTGACCGTGTGCAAAGGCTTGGTCACCGTGGGATAGACGTCCACCTGCCGCCTGGGGTGCCTGACAAGCCCCAGGTCCCCAGCCGTGGGGAGCGGCCCAGCCCTGCCTCCAAGCCCTGCAGGACCCTCTGGCCCCCAGAGCTGCTCAGGGCCAACCATTGACCTTTTCCGTTGTTTCCGATGGCCTGCGACTATTTTAAACAGCAGCAACAAACATGCGACTTCTCTAATTGTTAATTAGATGTCCTTTATCAGTTCATTCTTAATGAAAACCCTTATTTCCCTTTTTTCTTCAAATATGGAAAGAACACTGATTTGGAAAATTTAAAAAAAAACATCTTTTTGTTTTTACTGCCAAAGTGCTCCTCTAAAAGTGGCTCAAAAATGTTTTCTGAATGGTCTTAGGGTTATACATATATATATATATATACATATATATATATATATATGTGTGTGTGTGTGTGTGTGTGTGTATAAGTAGATATAGCAGATATAGATATATATATATCTCCTGTATGATAATATATACACATATATATACACACACACAAACACAAGACCATTCAAAAATGTATATACATTTCCCAGAAAGCCAGATACAACAAAGTCATTAAAACTGCAAGAGATAAATAACTAAAAACAGAGAAAGCAGAGTTAACTGGACATGTAATAATCATATTAGAAAAGGAAAGATGAGGTAAATTGAGGTAAAACCCTGGCTCTGGGCTCCCTGCCTCCACAGGAAGAAGGGCATGAGTCACGTGGCTCTCATCCTCCAGTGAGTGACTCTGTACTGTTCAGCTCTGGATATCAACGGCCCTCTCGTCCAATTCTGAATGCACTGAATTAAACAAAGATACTGTTTATGTCAACAAATAAGTTCATTGAGCAGGAGAGCAAATGTCTTTAAGAAGTAACTCAGGGCAACTGGAAGCCACTAGACTGGTTTTTCAGCGTCATCCTAAGAACACACATGTCCAATACCACACCTTCCTACTTTAACCAATGGTCCAGAAAAATAATGCCAAGCTCTGATTTAGTGCATCTATTTTCAAGCAACAAGTGCTGTAAAAGAAGAAAATACCTGGATTGGAGAGAAAGGGGGTTTCTTTTGAAGTGTATCCAACAATCCCTACAACTTCATTACCAACAGGAAGAATTTTATACGGCGAATAAAGTCCTGATATTTGAGACGCCAGCGGCCCCTTGGCTTTAATGTTTGCACTCAGAATTGGAAATTTGGCCTCTTTGAGGAGTGGATCAATCAGGCCTTCTACACCATTATCAAATTCGTGATTTCCCAGTGCCTGGTAGAAAGGGAAAAGAGAAAAAGAATCAGGTACTCTGGATTTGCCAGTAAAAGCATACTTTAAAGAACATTACCTTGGGGAATTCCCTGGCGGTCCAGTGGTTAGGACTCCGTGCTTTCACTGCTGAGGATGAGGGTTCAATCCCTGGTCGGGGAACTGCGACCCTGCGAGCCACGCGGTGTGGCCAAAGAACAGTTACCCTGGCACAGGGCTCCCAAACCTGGCAGAGCCCTAGGAAGCCGCCTGCATGACCGCTGCCCTCCTCAGGCTCAGAGACTTTATTCTGGGGCCCCGGGGTAGGGCCCAGGGGCATCCAGATCATCAGGCTGGTTTGAAAACTGCTCCCCAGGGCCCGCACCACCTGCTAAAGGTGGCATCAATGTGCGTAGGAGTCACCTAGAGACCTGGCTGGGCCTCCACTGTCCTGCCACTTCCAGATCTGGCACAGGTCAAGAGTCTGTATGGGCTCAGAGCCAGGGCTTTGGGAGGGGCTGGCACGGTTTAACACAACCCTTGCTCCCACCTGCTTCCCTCGCTCCCTTTCCTCACTGTTCTGGGACTGGCTATAGGGGGCAAGATGACCACTTTGACGTCTGGCAGCTTCCCCTGGGGTGATGCTGACAAAACACAACATGCCAGCCACCTCCTCAAAGGCCTTCCGCCCCCTTGTCCACGGGCCTCCTGGAAGAAGCCCACCTCCTGGGGGCAAGCACCCACCTGCTCTGGCTGCCAAGGCTGATTTGCTAACTTAGTACTTAAACCAGTGAGTCTCAAACTTTCTCACCACCACACCCGATTTTGCTCCACTTTGAGGGTCATCTGGGAACAGGCCTGGAAGTGCTGGCTGGTGACCCCTCTGTGTAAATGAACCCCCCCCCATATTCTCTCACTGCCCCGCCCTTCTCCTTCCTCCACGCTCCCCTCTGCAGCGGTGCGCTCTGCATGCCCGTGGGGTCCTCCCCGCGTGCAGGGCTCCCTGAGCCACTGCGTCCCACCACCTCCACCCTGCTCAGCCCTGGAGCCCCTCACCTGCCTGGCAGGTGCCCCCTGGGTACCTGGGCTCAAAGGGCCATGTGCGTCGTGTCCTCACGTGCACTGTGTTTCCACGGAGAAAGCAGCACAGTGTCTTCATGTTCCCATGTGCCTGTCTCCCCGACCGAACTCAGAATTTCTGAACTTGCCTTTTCCTCCATCTCTGAGTATCTGCTCATTTTTATTTCTTCCTCTAACCTAATTGCTTCCCTCTTAAAGGCTGACCGAGTTAAAGGTTCTCCCAGTCTTGGGTAATTGCCTTTTTCTCTTCTATTCTTAGAACATTATGTTTTTTTTTCTATGGTGAAATAAGTCTGCCTTATGAGGTTATAATAACTATCTTGCTTAGCTGTAAAGTTTTTTTTAAAAATGAATGTTCCTACAGCTCTTCATGAGAGATTATCCAGTAAGTCAGCCGCCTTACACTTTACCATTATATTGCTAGCACTCAGCAACAGCTGAAGTTAGTTTTCCTTTATTTGTCTTGCTTGGTGTCTCCTCCTTGGACTTGAGTGTAATGCCCTGAAAGTGGTGACCTTGGCTGCCTTTTCCCCTCTCTGCCCCGCGGGGAGAGGAGCCCTGATCCGGATGCTTGGAGCGGTGCACGGGTGCCTGAACGATCTCCCTGGCACTCACACCTTCCACTCCAAACTGAACATCTGCTGCCCTGTCTTTTCTCCTGACTCTGCATCTGTCTGTCCGGCTGCCACGTGGACATTGCCCTCCAGGGTCTCACAGGCACCCCAAGCTCACCCGGTTCAAAGCCCCTGCCTCTGGGATTCCCATCTTGGTCCAGGTGCCACCATCTCCCAAGTCAGTACAGCCAGAAGCCCCAGGGCAGCTGAATCCCTCCCCCTCGCTCCCTCTCCCACACCTCCCAGCAGCATCCCTCCCCTTTGGCTAAATGCTCCGGTTCAGCCCACCCCATTGCTCCCACCTGCCTGCGCCCTGGCCACTCCTCCTGGGAACTGCAACAGCTTCCCAGCCGGGCCTCCAGCTGCCACCATCGCCTTCTCTGAACCATCCTGCATGCATCTTGCTGCCAGAATCATCTTTCTAAAATGCAAATCTGAACTTGTCGGTCTGACCTTAAGGTCCCGCAGAGGCTCCCCACTGCCTTTGTGATAAAGTTCAATGTCCTGAGCTCTTTGAGGTCTGGTCTCGCCTTCCCCTCCAGCCTCCCTCTGACACCCACCCCCAGGCAGCAGCCAGGCCTGGCGCCATCACTAACGAGCTGTGATTCAGGCACATTTCTAAACTGCAGTTTCCTCCAGAAGAGCAGTCAATGAATAAAACAAAAGTCGTAATGAAAATGAGCCGGCATTTACTAAGCACTCGCCACACACCATGCAAGGTGAGTTTGCAGAGCAAATCTGGTTTCGTGCTGTGACGTTGGTATTATTACTATCCTCATGTTACAGAGGAGAACTGAGCTCTACAGACATTAAATCAGTCGTTCAAGGTCACACGATTAGTAAGTGGTGGAGCTGGGACCAGAGCCACTTTTGTTTGACTCCAACCTTCTTCACCTCTATGCTTGGATGTAATGGGTTTCGCATAAGGCCTAGTACAGAGTGAGCGCTGGAAAGAAAATCCTGACTACTCGTACTTTTCCATGCTCTCGCTGATCTTTGTCTCTCTGCATACGATAGATAAAGGATGATCGATTGATACATAGATAGGGAGATAGAACATTCCTTTCCCATGCCAGGCCTTTACTACCTTATTCAACTAATGGCCTTAGCTCCTGAAGTCTGATGGTCCTTCTGGAAGAAAGACTTCCCCAAACCCTCATGGTCCTCCCTGAGTTAGCTGTCCTTCTCTGCTCCGATGGTCCCCTCAGGCAGCCCTAGCAGACCCCACAACTGCCCACTGAGTCCCCGTATCACCCAGCACAGTCCCTGGAGCAGAGCATGAATAAATGAATGAGCAGAAAAATCTCCATCAAATGTCCTTCTCCTACACACAGCTGACTCTTCCTACAAAAATCAAGGCAGGAGACGCTCCACGGAGTTGCCTGGGAGTGACCTGGTGCTCACTGCCCTCTTTCCCACCCTCCCCATGGCTCCCCGCTCCCCCCTATCCGGCCGTGGACCTCCAGCAGGACACTTACCCTCAGTAAACAAGTGAAGGAGACACTTGTGAGGATGCCTGTGATCCCAGGTGTTGGGAAAGAGTCTCCACAACCTCAGAGAAACTCCTGGAGAAGCACTGCAACCCTCCCTTCCCCTCACGACCAACCAGCCACCAAGCCCCGTTGCTCCTGCACCGCCCCCTCCAGGGGTCCCCTCCTCTCTGCGCTCCCAATGCCCCACTCTGCCTCATCGCTCTTCACCCAGACCTTTCCAGAGTCTCTGAGCCGGTCTCTGGTCGCCAGGCTCACACACCTCTCGACCACACCCCGCGGGCCCCCAGAACTCGCGTCCCCAAACACCCACCCGACTGCTTCCAGCGCCGCTGTGAGTCTCTGCGAGGCTCCCCACTGCCCACCGAAATCCCAGTCCTGCCTCCTCGGACGCCGTATGAGCGAGCCCCTCCCTGATCTCCCTGAGCTGTCGCGTTTTTTCTGCCAGACCAGGTGCCCTCAGTTCCAGGAACACTAATCCACCTGCATGCAATGAGCTGCCTTAGATGCAGCTCAAGTGTGAGCTCCGTGAGAAGCCTTCCGTGGCGCCATGACCGCAGATAGCCCTCCTGCCACATCCGTCACGCCTCGCTGCCGCTGCCTGTTCACACATCTTTCTCCCGGAGGCAGGAGTGGTGTTGACTGTCCCAGTGTCCTTGGTGATGCCAGATGAGCGCCTGGCACCAGCGCCCAGCAGGTGTTTACTGAACGGATAGTAAAACGACCTGCTTCTTTCAAATGGGCTCCATTTTCACCTATGATTTGGTAAGTGAGCCGCTGAAACTTTTCAGAAGGCAGGATATAAAAACACTTGGTAAATAGTAGTTAAGTGATACTTAGTTTTAAAACAAGAGAAACCAAACTGCTTGGAAGCAGGTGAACCAGACAGTAAGCTTGGAAGCTTAGCCAACTGCTTCACAATTCACCGCCTGGTCCTCTTATTTCATTTCCTGTGTATGTTTTTTTAAAATTAATTAATTAATTTATTTTGGGCTGCGTTGGATCTTCGTTGCTGCGCGCGGGCTTTCTCTAGTTGTGGCGAGCGGGGGCTACTCTTCGTTGTGATGCCGGCTTCTCCTTGCGGTGGCTTCTCTTGATGCAGAGCACAGGCTCTAGGCACGTGGGCTCAGTAGTCGTGGCGTACAGGCTCAGTAGTTGTGGCTCGCGGGCTCTAGAGCACAGGCTCAGTAGTTGTGACGCACAGGCTTAGTTGCTCCGCGGCATGTGGGATCTTCCCGGACCAGGGATCGAACCCATGTCCCCTGCATTAGCATGCGGATTCTTTTTTTTTCTTTTAACATTTTCATTGGAGTATAATTGCTTTACAATTGTGTGCTTTACAATTAGTTTCTGCTTTATAACAAAGTGAATCAGCTATACATATACATATATCCCCATATCTCCTCCCTCTTGCGTCTCTCTCCCACCCTCCCTATCCCACCCCTCTAGGTGGTCACAAATCACCGAGCTGATCTCCCTGTGCTATGCGGCTGCTTCCCACCACCGTGCCACCAGGGAAGTCCCTCCTGTGTTTTAATTTATATTTCCACTAATATCTTATTGGCACTTGTTGGTGAATAGATTTTTAAACAAAGTTTTCTGAACTGTTCAGTGTCTTGTGTGTGCACATGTGAACGTTGTACAGATTTCATGATGGCAGTTGGCAAGAAAATGGAACTTTTTGAAGTCTCTTTCTATTGGAAATCTACCAAGAGGATCAACTCTTTGGTCTATCAAAGGATACCTATAGGGTATCTGAATTAGAAAGGGGACATTTCATAGCCCCAGTTTTGTCTACAAAGAACTGAAAATTACCAGTGAATTTGACATGAGGGAATTTCAAGAAAGAGAAAAAAATGTTAAAAACAAAAAAATGACAAAAAGAAATACTAATAGTTAAGACTTTCATGCCACATGGCCAAGCCCTGTTCACACATGAACTCATTCAATTCTTACAATGCTATGAGGTAGGTGCTATTATTTGTCCTTTATAGAGATGGGAAAACTAAGGCATGGGGCTTCCACAGCTAGCAAGCGGCAGAGCTGGGGTCTGAACAAAGCGAGGCTTTAGCATCTGGGACCTTAACTATTCTGCCAAACTGCTGCTAATACAAGCGCCTGTAAACCATGATGTGAAAGAATATATAGGGACTTCCCTGGCGGTCCAGTGGTTAGCACTCTGCGCTTCCAATGCAGGGGGCGCGGGTTTGATCCCTGGTCGGGGAACTAGGATCCCACATGCTACACGGGGCAGCAAAAAAAAAAAAAAAAAAAAAAAAAAAAAAATTAAAAAAAAATTAGAAAAGAATATATAAAGAAAAGAATGTATATATACATGTACAACTGAATCCCTTTGTTGTACAGCAGTAATGAACACTACATTGTAAATCAACTATACTTCAATAAAAATTATAAAGAAATAAAAAATAGTTATTATATACAGAATGGCTAAGCAGCAAGGTCCTACTACATGGCACAGAGAACTATGTTCAGTATCCTATGAAAAACCATAATGGAAAAGAATATTAAAAAATACAAGCAGGCTTCCCTGGTGGCGCAGTGGTTGAGAATCTGCCTGCCAGTGCAGGGGACACGGGTTCGAGCCCTGGTCTGGGAAGATCCCACACACCGCGGAGCGACTAGGCCCGTGAGCCACAACTACTGAGCCTGCGTGTCTGGAGCCTGTGCTCCGCAACAAGAGAGGCCGCAATAGCGAGAGGCCCGCGCACCGCGATGAAGAGTGGCCCCCACTTGCTGCAACTAGAGAAAGCCCACGCACAGAAACGAAGACTCAATGCAACCATAAATAAATAAATAAATAAATAAATAAAACTATAAAAAAAAAATACAAGCATCTGGAAGGGATGAGTATCATTCAACAACCCACTGGTTTCTTCCAGGTTTCTACAGTGCCAAGCAACACGGCCCTGGTCCTTGTCCTCAGGAAGGGTAGGGCAGACAGGGAGAGAGCGTGACATAAACACATACATCCATGCATCCATAAAGCAAGTGGGAACCACAGACGGGGACGTGTGTGAGAGAGCCTGGCAAAGACGCAGGCCCGCCCTGCCAGTGAAGGATGGACAGGGCTCCAGGTGTGAGCTTCACCTGGTCAGGGGACGCTCCCACGCAAATGACGTCAGCTATATTAACAAATGAGGGGATGAAGACATGAGGGCTGAGATAGTCAAAAATGTTCCAAGTGAAGACAAGAGGCTTAAATCCAGGTGGAAGAAAAACGAAGGAAAGAAGCATTGATTTAAGAGCAGTGCAGGATGCATTACACAGAAGAAAAGAATTTCTGTGTTAATCCGCAGAACTCAATTGTGGTAATGTCAAGAAGCCATATATCAGAAATTTGCAACACGTGAATTTAGTTAGTCATTTAGACACTAGCTCGTCCCATGAAGGAGTCTGCAGGAAACCCTCTAATTTAAGGGTTAGGGGAGAATCTGGTCTATCACACAACAGGGCTCAGCTGCCAATCACTCAGGGAGACTCAGCAACAACTGTAAGTGGGGAGGATCACAAGATAGGTCTGCTTTGGGTGGTACATTTCTGGCGCTGTGGCCACTTCTGGTGTTGGGTTGCACGCCACACCCCCAGTTTTAGGCCCTGGCAGGTGAATGTGGCATCTGATTGAATAGCAGAAAAGATCCCCGGGCTTAATCCAGCTTACCTGCACCTCAATGTTTGCTGAATGAATGACTGAACAAACAAGTACTGAACAGACAGCATTTCACATTTGCCATAGAAGCTCTCCGTACATGCAAAATACCCATACCATTGTTACCTTTAGAATTACCTGCTCAACTAATTGGGTTCCAGGCAGGTTTAACTACATCTCGGAGCAGCTAGAAGGCTCCAGCGAATGTTTGGATTCTATGTAGAACCAACTATTCAGGAGAGGGAAAAGAAGTATCAAGAGGATTTTCAAGTTCTGGTTTCACAGCTGAAGAACACAGCCAGGGAGGGAGCTTACACAGCATTCAGAGGTATCTGTGAGTGAAGTGGGGAAAGCTGTCAATCTGCTGTGGGATTTGTTTGGTTCCTTCCCCTTTTCAGTTAAGAAAACACAGATGGCTAGGACAAGATGAGCTAAGAAGCTGCCTTTGCTTCCTCCTCTCCGTGCCTGAGGCTGGTCTCACCCAGCCCAGCTCTGGTGTGGAAACTCAGACTGGAACAGAGGAAGCATAACGTCCGGGACCACAGCCACAGGACAGGGTTGGGGTCGGGGGGTGACTGTTCACATCACTGAGGCCCGAGGATCCACAACCCACTAGACACGCACAACTTCTGAGGTCTGAGCTCTAGGAATAACTACCAACTTTCTTTGCTTTTAAAAAGAGAACAACAAAAACCCCACTGCCATTAGATATCTCTTTCAAGCTTCCCAAACCAGCAAGGCTAGTCTGTCTTCCCAGAACATCTGCTTTGTTATTGAAGATAAAGTCATTTAGTTTCCTCGATATGAGAGGCTTTGTAATGAAGCACTTGAATAGAAGGTGACTTCTCTTTGCTTAGGGATTGGTTTTCTGGGGAGGAGGGGAAACATGCCCACTGTTGATTTGGGCATATATGGTACCCGAGCATTGTCTTCTGCAGACAAGATGTTTAGCTGGAGAATCCCTTTGCACAGGTATTAGAATTTCAGTCATTTTTGCTTTGCTCTGCTCCTCCCCCCTCATCCCCTTCATAGGTCCTACCTAGCCTCTTTATGTGGTTAAGAAGGGCTCAGACGGGCATGGTCCCCTCCACTGAACAGTAAGTTTCACCCTGGCAGGTCTTGTTCACTGCCCAAAGCACTTAGCACAGAGCCTGGCACAGGCTAGTGCCTAGTGAATGTTTGTGGACTGAATGAATAAAAGAACCTCAAAGACAACAGGCTTGAACCTGGGCTCATCATTCTCCCATTTTGGCCACCACTTACTATTACGAAGAAGGTAACCCTCCATCCAAAATTCTGGGAACCTGTTTGTCTGGAAGCAGTGGCCACCTGCAGGTACCTGGGAGAAGACCCAAGCCATCCCTCCACAAGGAAACAGCTGCCATGAAAGGGACTGTGAAGGGGAAATAAGAGCGTTGTCAGGCAAACTTAGACTTGTGCGTAAAATTCAGTCCCAGCACAAACCGAGTTATGTTGGCAGATTAGAAGCAAGACAGACGCCGGGCAGGGGCTGAGGCGCTGAGAAATGACATGGGCAGACCACCCTCTCCAAATGCCCTGTTTCATAGTGGAGGAATCTGCTGCCCACACCCACATAGATAATGACCTGCAAAAGCCAAGAAGTAAAACCTGGGTGTCCTGAGGTCCTGTCCAGATCTCTTTCCACCGCTTCTGTCTGCCACAGCCCTACAGGGGACAAGCATGTCCAGTAAGTTCAGGAAACGCCTTTAGCTGGAAATAACAGACTTCAGCTGTTAGGGAGTAAGCTTACTACACCTCTGCACTCCTGAGGTGCAGTGTTAAACACTGCTGACTCTCCCCGTGTCCGCGGCTTGAACCCTCTTAGTCACTTTTTGATTATAACCTCTCCTGAGCCACTGCTGCCGACAGAAGGTGACCGTGGCCAGCACCGTGCAAAGAACTTTCCATGCATTATCATCTCCTTTAAACCCCACAGCAATCTATGGGGGGAAGACCGCCATCACACCCACCTTACTCCTGTGGAAAGGAAGCCTCCACGAGATCCAAGAACCTGCTCACAGCCCATAGATTTTAAGTGGTAGAAGGGGGACCTGATCCCAGACAGTCACCCTGAGTTCACCCTCACAGCCCTGTGCCACGCTGCCTGCCTACTGACACTGGTCCCGGTGGCTTCAGCCTTTCTTTCCCCGTCACCATAGTTCCGAACCGGAGTCCCCCTAAAACCGAGTTCCCTTACTGAGTTTATGATTAATCTCTCTGTTCAAAACTTTATTTCCTTTCTTGTCCCCTCTGACCTCAACCACATGCTAACTGAACAGTAATCAACCAGAGTCAGAGGAGGAAGATTGCCCGTTGTAGATTTCATCATTAAGGTACAAACTCAGGTTGTTCTCCTAACAGGCCCTGGAGCCATGGACCACCTGGGCAGAGAATCCTAAACCGGAGACATTCTGACTCCAGAAACCGCAATTAAGAAATGTCACAAGACATGTCACAAGACAATGATTAATCCCAGCTTCTTTGTTCATCCCCTTTAAAAACACCCCTAACTCAAAGACTAATCTGGAGTGGATCTGAGGCTCATCTCCCACTCCCTTGCTTGGCGCCCTGCAATAAACCCTGACTTTGACGCAAACTCCCGCTGTCAGAGTTTGGCTTTCTGTGCCGTGGGCACGTGAGCACTTTGCCCGGTTGCATTCAGGCCCCATCATCTCCCACCTAGACCACTGCCCAGCCTCTTCTCCCCTCCTCTTCTCTGGAATCTTCGCCCTCCCATCCATTTCTGCTCATCTTCCAAAACTAGGATTTCCTTCTGTTGCCGGGAGGTGTCTTCTCACATCAACCAGTTCTTTAGTTCTCTACGGTTACCAACTGGGTGTCCAACAATTCAATTCCATTTTGACACTGTCTACCTGGAGTGAGCATCAGATCACAAATCCCGGGCTCAGAGTCACAAGCCTGCCCCTTCAGATGCCAGCTGCAAGTCTTGGGTCACTTGTACTTCTGACCCATCAGCTATAAGTCAGGGATTCCCACAAGCCCCTCCACAGGCTTGATAATTTGCTAGAACCACTCACAGAACACAGGAAAGTGCTTTGGTTACTGTTACTGGTGTATTTTAAAGGATACAACTCAAGAACAGCCAAATGGAAGACACGCATGGTACAAGATGTACAAGTAGAGGGGTGCACGCGGCCTCTTTGAACACACCACCCTCCCGGCACCTCAATGTGTTCACCATTTAGGAATTTTTATGGAGGTTTCATCACACTGACATGATTGATTAAATCACTGACAACTGGTGATTAGTTCAATCTCCGGGCCCCCTCCCCTCCCCAGAGGTTGAAAGTTCCTACCCTCTAATCCTGGCTTGGTCTTTCTGGCCACCAGCCCTCATTCTGAAGCTGCCTAGGGGTTCCCAGCTATCAATCACCTCATTAGCATACAAAGGACACTCATCCTCAAGAGTTTGGGGAGCTATGTGCAGGAACTGCAGACAAAGACAAAATATTTATTTTTTATTAACCACAGTCCCTCTACTCGGAAACCTCCAGTGGCTCCCCATGACAACAAAGCAGAGCCCACACTTTTCAGGGTGGCCTGTAAACCATACACAATCTCATCTCCCCTGATTCCTGCCACCTTGTTCTGGTCCGGGCTGATCCATCTTGCAGATTCCTGCCTCTGCACCTGTGCCTCATCCTCCTGCCCCTTCACTAAGTCAAAATGGAATCAAGGGACTTCCCTGGTGGTCCAGTGATAAAGAATCTGCTTTCCAATGCAGGGGTCGCGGGTTCGATCCCTGGGCAGGGAACTAAGATCCCACGTGCCGCGGGGCAACGAAGCCTGCGCACCACAACTTCTGAGCCTGCACGCCTCAACTAGAGAGCCTGTGTGCCACAAACTACAGAGTCCATGCGCCCTGGAGCCCGTGCGCCACAACTAGAAAGAGAAATCCCACACGCCACAACTAGAGAGAAGCCCGTGCACCACAACTACAGAGAAGCCCGCGCACCGTGACAAAGACCCGATGCAGCCAAAAAAAATTTGTTTAAGAAAGAAAATAAATAGAAGCTCACGCGGGTCAATGAAGACCCAACACAGCCAAAAATAAATAAATAAACAAAAAAATAAATAAATAAAATAAATTTTTAAAAATGGAATCAAAACATTTCTTAGGATGCCATTGGTTTAGAGATGTGAGGAACCTCAGATTTTACAGATGAGGAACTGATGACCCAGACTGCTGAATGGCATAGCCCCAGATTATAGATTCATTATCTCTCAAAGGCAGAGAGAACGGTACCCATCTCTGAATTCCGGGGACGAGCGCTGGGGATGACAAGCTCCAAATGAACAAAGTCTTGTGTAAACTTTCAAAAGCACAAACCACACACACACACACACACACAAAACAAAAATTAATTTGATATATACCAAGTGGAGGATTTCTGATCAATGAAAAGACACTACGGACAAAATTACTAAACCTAAATAGAAGATATTTGCAATGTCTAAAATTGATTACAGATCAACACTTAGAATTCCTGAAAATCAGGAAAAATAGAGCAAACCTAATTTTTAAAAAAAGAGCAAAGTATGTGAACATGCAATTAGGGAAGAGGAAACCCCCAAAGTTAACAAACATATCAAATTCACTAGTTATTAGAAAAATACAAGATCAAACAATGAGATGTCATTTTACACCTCCTGGAAAGCTGGAGAATGATGCAAAGCGGGGGTAAGGATGCGGGGGTCGCATCTGCCTGGGGGTGGGTGTGGTGAGTAGAGGGCTCCAGGAAAGCAATCTGGCGGTCCTTACAGTACAGTCGCTGTGGCCAGCAATTCTGCCCTTGGGTTTGGATCCCAAAGAAATCCTCCCAGGCGGGACCTGCAGGAGGCTGTTTGGGGCAGCACATTTGTGGAACTGCAGCACGATGTGTGCGATCTCCAAACCCATCCTGGGGGAGCAGATGCTAAAATGTGTGGAGGTCTCCATGGAGCACAATGCACAGTGTACGTATGGGGTAGATACGGAGTGACACCGCTCGATGAGGAAACATTAAGAATAGCTCATGTGGAGGGGGCGGGGTAAGATGTGACAGGGTGAGAGAGTGGCATGGACATATATACACTACCAAACGTAAAACAGATAGCTAGTGGGAAGCAACTGCATAGCACAGGGAGATCAGCTCGGTACTTTGTGACCACCTAGAGGGGTGGGATCGGGAGGGTGGGAGGGAGGGAGACGCAAGAGGGAAGAGATATGGGAACATATGTATAACTGATTCACTTTGTTATAAAGCAGAAACTAACACACCATTGTAAAGCATTTATACTCCAATAAAGATGTTTAAAAAAAAAAAAAGGAAAGAAAAGAAAAAAAAAAAAAGAATAGCTCAGTCCAAAAAAAATAATAATCAAACCTCGGGTGAGCCTTGCAAATACAAACTGCTACATGGTGTTACGTGATTAGCATTTAAAAATAATTTTTTTTAATAAAAATTTTTTTAAAAAGGTAAAGAAAAATTAGTTCAGACAATGGGACTTAGAAGAGATGGTGGAGGGGCTGGAGGAGGGTGGTAGGCTGTGCGGGGCAGTCAGAATCAGATAAACTGAGAGCTGAAAACCCAAACCTCCATTCCTCACAACTTTTGCTTTTTTTGGCAGGGCACATGGAGCTAACCTTTACTGAGTACTCTGAGCCAGGAGGGTACTAGGGATTTTTACATTTATTATCTCATGTATCGCTTGCAAAACTCCTACACCGTTGGGTAGGGGTGATCCCTCCTGTTTTGCAGTTGGAAACAGGACGCTCAGAGAAAGCAACGTGCTAAACTCACATGGTGATGCACATTGGATGCGTATCTGAGCTGTCTTCCTGTCCCTCTGCCAATACAGCGACACCAACTAGCGACTTGTGACATTCTCCCTCTAGAGTTTTCTGCCTGGCAGCTGGGTCCAGGGGTCTTCCCCAGGCTTGTCCTAGGCTCCAGAGCTATCAGAACCCCTCCAGCTCTCTCCCTGGGACACGCGGGTCCAGAGGTCTAGGGAACTCCTGAGGTTAAGCTAGATTCTAGTAGCTTCCCCTTTGCCCTCCAGACCCACGCATCCTTAGATGTGGCTCCTCGAACCAGGTCCAGTTTCTAGAGAACTGGAGATGCCCCTGCACAACTGTTTTCCACCCTGATCTAAATCTCCAGCTTCCTGGGAGTCAAGATGTAGCGGCAGGTGGGTGGGCGTGGGAGGAACATTAACAGCAGAACAGCGATAAATTCCCTGAGAGCAGTATAAGCAAAATGACAGTGAAAAACCTCTGTAAACCCAGAACACGGCAGAGCTTTGTTAAAGCAACGCGAGAACTAGGATTTTACGCAGGTCAAATCATGTTTGTCAAACCCCAGAACTGCACAGAGTAAGTCTAATAAGATGCTATCAGGACCCCGGCTGTTGACCCTCCTCCCCCTCCTTACCCCCTGCCAACATTATATAAGCTGCCCAGTTTTCCTCAGGCCCCAGTCCACTTTTTCTTAGTGAAATTGAAAAGAAAGTAATTCCATCCAATAGAAAGTATTCTAAAAGGTCCCGGTGGTGATGGGCTGTAACTTGCAGCAGACTGCTTCGGCTTTACCCAGCATCCTGTCACAAACACTTGATATGATGACTAACACCGTGAGCTTAATTTGACTTAAAGAGAAAAACATTATTATTCAGGAAAACTAGGAATTATCCATCTTTTTTTCACCAAAAAGAGTCTACACAACTGTGGAGAAAAGAGTGTCACAAAAAGAAAAGTTTAGAAAGTTGTGGTTTATACATGAAGTCAAAACAAACTTACGTAAGGTTTATTCTTCCTCAGAGGAAATGGCAATGTAGGCTAGTAACAAGTCAATTTTATAAATATTTATTCTGCTGTTACCTTAGGGCAAAGCATCAGGCAGGTTGAGCTGCGGAGATAAGAATGCTAAGAGGCCACACACGGAATTATTGAGACCCACGATTCTTTGGTGGAGTCCAGATGCTGGCAAGCTCCCCAGATAAACTCTGGGGCTCAGGGGTCCCTTTGTATTGCTGCTGCTTTGAGCATCCCTGATAACCTTAAAACCAACGATCAGAATGGAGAGGAGAGCTCTCTGCCCTTCTCTCATCTCTCTACAATGGGCTTTCTTGGAAAAACCCCCCCAAACAAAACAACTCTACCCTCTTATCTTTTCCTGTCCTCCTCTCTCCAAGTTTCCAGGGGCGGGGGGGGGGGGCGGAAATACAGCACTGTGCTTTGCTGACCTCTGTGCTCTTCTGATACAAAGTGTGCCATTAGCCCTCTGTATTCCAGCCTGTACCATACCTCTCCCTGCCTTCCAGATGCACACACATGGACTTCACAGATTTCCCTGGACCCCTGCTCTGTTCTTCTTCTAAAGCTCCTAGGATTTCTTGCCCCCAGTTTCTCCACGGAATCCCTTTACTCTAGGATTTTACACAGGGTTAAACTTGGTGCTGGTCTGACTTACAAAAGTCATACCTATTTATTACTGTGTAACTCCTCTCTGCTCCTTTTCTAGAATTCAGTCTAACAAATAAGGCATCACCTTTAACAGAGCACTGGGGAACTTGGACTTAAACTCTTGCACATGTTTTAAGAGCCTCTCATATCTTAAGTTGGACTCTCTTCCTAAATCTCTTCTGCTAAACTGGTTTTACTGCAATCCTTTGAAACCCAGTGTTTTCAGCATTTTGGCCTCCTCTGGAAGTTTCTTTCTGTGTTTAAACCTCTACAGCAGGGTCTGGTAATAAAAGAACTAACATTTAAAGAGGCCATACTATGTGCCAGGCAATCCTTTGAAGTAGATAGAATTATCACCCCCATATTATAGAGGCAGGAACTGAGGCAGAGAGAAAGTCAATTGCACACAGAAGGTGCCCAGCCTTTTCCCCAAGGCTGCCAGCCTAAATATGCTTAAGCTGCGGGGTCAAAGGGCTCTGGAGTCCATTCTTAATCTGTCTCCCTATTCTGGAGCTGGGTGACCTGGATAATGCACTCAACCTCTTTGACCCTGAGTTAGTTTCACTTCCAATTATTGGTAAATCGAGATAAAGCATTCTTCGAAAGACCGAGCAGTAAATGAGAGGTTCGTGACGAGTCTGCCTCGGTCCCAGGCACTGGATAACTGGGGTCCCACGCACCCCAGCGGAACGCCCTCACTGGCAGGGCTGGGACCCGCTCCTCGAAATGCCCCATCTCACGGTGAGGGTGCAGCAACATCAGTCCGTTTAAGACGAATCGGCCAAGGGACGTCTATGTCTGCGTCCACCTGGCACACTTACGGGGAGTCTCGCTTTCTCCCCACAGCGCTCTGCGCCCCGGTTCCAGCTCGCCACCCGTGCCTCGCCGTCGGCGGCTCCTCCACCCCGGCTTCTCTCTCGGTCCGGGGACTCTACCCAGGGGGCTCCCGAGCTTCCCGGGCTCGCCGTCTTACCATGGCATCGTAGCCCAGGGCGTTCATGAAGTGCGCCACCTCGACGCCCTTGTACACGGTGAACCAGATGGTACCCTGGTACTGGTCGCCGGCGTCGAGCAGCAGCACGTGGGGCTCGGCGCGGCGAATCTGGCGCACCTTGGTGGCGAGCCGTGCCACGCCGCCCACGCAGCGGCTGGCGTTGACGCACTTGCTCGAGTCCTCGCTCGTCTGCTCCAGCCGGCTGTGCACGTCGTTGGTGTGCAGTATGGTGAGCTCCCAGCCGCCTGCCGCGGGCCACAGCAGCGCGCCCAGCGCGAGCAGCCTCAGCGCTGAGGCGCGTGCGCCTCGGGGACCCATGGCTGCAGCTGCCGGCGAGGGCGCGAGCGCGGTGAGTGCTGGCGAGCCGCGCGGGTGGAGGCGTGCGGTGGCGAGCGCGGCGGGCGCCGGAGTCAAGGGCCCGGGCCGGCGAGCGGGCGGGCGGGAGGGCGAGGCGAGGCGGGGCCGGGCCTGGGCGGGCTCTCCTGCGGCCCAGAGGCCGGCCCCACGGCCAGGCGCACGCCCGCGCGGTGACCCGATACGACCCCGGCCCGCCGGGCTGCCGGGGCGGCTGGCACCCGCTCCGGGCGGGAACAGTGGGGAGGTTGTTCCCGCTGGGGACCGGGCACCGGCCGCGGTCCCGGCCCGTCCCGGGAGCCCGGGCGCCGGCGGTGGGCTGTTCTTAACGGGTTGCGAGGGGGGAGTTGGAGGGTCCACCCTGCTTCCAGGTCCTCCCTGATTCTCGCCTCTTTAAAAGTTTTCTAAAGAGGGATGCCTTGTTTGTGTGAGTGGGTTTGTGGTTGCGCGAGCTCATCACTTGAAAGAACGAAAGAGGAAAGAGAGAGGAGGTGGAAGGGAAGAAGGGCGAGACGAGGGAGACAGGGGAGCGCTGTGCTTTTGGGGCCGTGGGAGCCAAAGACGGGTCGTGAGCTGTGACTGCTCCCTTGCCAGTTGAAGGACACACCAAGTCTGCGTTGCTTAGACGTAGAATCTCAGAAGCTAGAAATCATTCTAATCCAGTCGCGCGTTTGTGGATGATTATAACCTTAGCGACACAACAGCAGCGGTGCGCGGTAGCTCTTGGAAGCTAAAACGGACCATCCCGAGTGAAACCAGTAGCTCTGAGGGTGTGATGCTGCCTTCTGTTGCTTTTCTAGGCTTTTTTTTTTTTTTTTTTCTGTCCTCTTTTTGAGGTTTTAATGTTTTAAGGATGGTGTGGTGTGTGTGTGTGTGTTTAAGGCAAAACTTGTGGCAAGGAAGGCAAGGCTAATAGGAATGCATACAGGAAACAAATCATCATTATAATCGAGTTTAATATTGCTGCGGAGTTTCCCTCTGTTTAAGAGATTGATTCCTGGGTACAGTTGATAATCTAATTTGGGAAGGGAAGGAGCCCCTACTAGGTGTCCCATTATTAATGCTTTAAAGAACAGCCTATGTTGTCCTCACAATTCTCCAAAATGCATCAAGCCAGTCCTGCTGTATTTTTTAAAGCTTTGGGGAACGAAAAATACATAACATAATTTACCATTTTAACCATTTTAAATGTGCAGCTGAGTGGCATTAAGTATGTTCACATTGTTGTGCAACCATCACTACCATCCATCTCCAGAACTTTTTCATCTTCCCAAACTGAAACTCCATAGACATTAAAAAATAACTTCCCATTCCCCTCTTCCCTCAGCCCTTGGCAACCACCATTCCACCTTATGTCTCTATGAATTTGAATACTCTAGGTATCTCATATAAGTGGAATCAAACAATTTGTCCTTTTGTGACTCATTTCACTTAGTATAGCGGTTCAAACATGGCTGTTCAAGGTTGTAGCATGTGTCAGAACTTTCTTTCTTATTAAGGCTGAATAATATTCCATTGTATGTATATACCACATTTTATTTATCCATTCATCCATTGGTGGACACGGGTTGTTTCCACTTTTTGGCTATTGTGAATAATGCTGTTATGAACGTGGGGTACAATATCTGTTCAAGTCTCTGCTTTCAATTCTTTTGGTTATACACCCAGCAGTGGAATTGCTGGATTGTACGTACGGTAGTTCTGTGTTTAATTTTTTGAGGAACTGCATACTTTCTTCTATAATGGTTGCCCCATTTTACATTTCCATAAGCAATGCACAAGGGTTCCAATTTCTCTACACCTTGCCAACACTTATTTTCTGCTTTTGCTAATAGCTATCCTAAAAGGTTTGAAGTAGCATCTCATTGTGGTTTGATTTGCATTTCCTTAATAATGGATGATGTTGAATATCTTTTCATGTGCTTATTGGCCATTTGTATATCTTACTTGGAGAAATGTCTATTCAAGTCCTTTGCCTATGTTTTAATAGGATTACTTGCGTTTTTTTTGTTGTTGAGTTGTAGCAGTCTTTATATATTCAGGGTGTTAGCTCCTTATCAGATATATCAGGGGTCCCCAACCCCCGGACCAGTACCAGTCCGTGGCCTGTTAGGAACCGGGCTGCACAGCAGGAGGTGAGCGGCAGGCCAGAGAATGAAGCTTCATCTGTATTTACAGCCGCTCCACATTGCTCGCATGACCGCCTGAGCTCCGCCTCCTGTCAGCATTATGGTGAGGTGTATAATTATTTCATTATATATTACAATGTAATAATAATAGAAATAAAGGGCACAATAAACATAACACACTTGAATCATCCCACAGCCATCCCCCCTGACCCCCACCCCAGTCTGTGGAAAAACTGTCTTCCACGAAACCAGTCCCTGGTGCCAAAAAGGTTGGGGACCGACCGCTGAGATATATGATTTACGAATATTTTCTTCCATTCTATGGATTGTCTTTTCACTCGGTTGATACCATTGCTGCACAGATTTTTACATTTTGATGATGTCAGATTTATCTACTTTTTTCTTTTGTTGCCTGTGTTTTTAGTATCATGTCCGAGAAATCATTGCCTGATCTGATGTTATGAAGCTTTCTCCCATGTTTTTTTCTAAGAGTTTTATAGTTTTAGCTCATAGCTTTAAATCTTCAATCCATTTTGAGTTAATTTTTGTTAATGGTGTCAGATGAGTGCAAAGTTGTTCTTTTGCGTGTAGATATCCAGTTTTCCCAACACCAGTAGGATGGATATTTATTTATTTATTTTAAGTCTTCCTGGCTTTTAAATATTTATTTATCATAAGGTATTGGCTCATGGGATATGGCAAAGTCCCACGATCTGCCATGTGCCGGCTGGAGGCCCAGGAAAGCCATTGATGTAGCCTAAAGTCCTAAGAGCTGGAGAGCCAAGGTGTAGATTCCAGTCTGAGTGTAATGGCCTGAGAACCAGGAGCATCAGGACAGGAGAAGATGGATGTTCCAGCTCAGCAGTCAGGCAGAGAGGGAATTCAACCTTCCTCTGTCTTTTTGTTGTATTCAGGCCCTCAGTAGATTGGATGGTACCTACCCACACTGGGGAGGGCCATCTGCTTTCCTTAGTCCCCCACCTCAGATGCTAATCTCTTCTGGAAATATCCTGACAGACACACCCAGAAATACTGTTTAACCAGCTATCTGGGCATCCTGTGGCCCAGTCAAGTTGACACATAAAATTAGCTAGCATGGAGAGTGTAAATCATTTGCCCAAGAAAAAGCTGTACAGGTTAGGAGCAGCAGAGTCTGAGGCCATACAAGACCCCTTAATCCTGAAATTCATGCTTTGCAATATTTGCCCACCTGGCTGAAGGTAGAGGAACTGGTAGTTATTTTTTAATTAAAATTAATTTTAGACTGACAGAAGACTTACAGAGGTAGTACAGAGAATTCTCACACACGCTTCACTCATCTTCCCCTAATGCAAACAGCATATATAACCATCAAAACTAAACAAATAATACTGAGACAAAACTATGAACTATGTTGCTGACTTTGTTTGGATCTCACCAGTTATTCCACCATGACTTTTCGGTTCTAGCAGCCGATCCAGGGTACCCGACTTAGACCTTAATCTTGTCTCCTCTAATCTGTGACAGTTTCTTGGTCTTTTGTCTTTCATGACCTTGACACTTTTGAAGAGCACTGGTTTTTGTATACTGTCCCTCAGATTGGGTTTGTCTGATGTTTTCTCCTGGTGAGGCCGAGGTTATGGATTTGGGGGGAGAATACTGCAGAGGTGAGGTGCCTTTTCATCACGTCATATCTGGGGTACATGATATCAGCACAGCTTACCACTGACCACTGGAGGACTGATGCTTTGTTGTTTCTTGCTTTTTAAACCTGGGCCATTGAAATACCCTTCAAAATTCCTGTCCTGGGGATGCCACCAGACTTCTGCTCCAACATCATTCCTCTGTCATTTGTTTGCACACAAGATCTAAAACGGCTTTGATTGCTTATTGGATCAAATTCAAACTTCCCAACCTGGCCTTTTAAACAGTCACTTCATCCATCTAACTTTACTTTCCACTGTCCCTCACCGGTCCATGCTTCCTCTTTCCTTCCCTCCCCACCATTCTCAGCCTGCCCTCAGGCCAAGGCCCAAGTTTCCTTGAGGGCCTAGTTCAAGTCCCTGTGAAATTTCTTTGACTACTCCAGACAACAGTGAGCTTTCTTTTCTCTAAATTTCTGATCTATTCTTACAATCTCACTTGTGGTTTTGCCTTTTTCCCTAGGTGTTTAATGTGTGTGTCTTGTCTTTCCTCCAAGTGCTAAATACAAAGTAGCTGCTTCAGTAGTGTGATTCAAGTAGCACCCACCTAAAATCTACTTAGACATCATTCAGTTAGTAGGTGGCAGACAGATTTTGAATAGAATTGAGTTGCAGCACTCAGATTACATTGTATGGTCCTTAAGTGTTAAGGAGTAGACATTATCACTCCTCTTTTATAGGTAATAAAATTTAGGTTCTGCATGTTAAATGGATTGCCCAAGGTTCCACAGGTGGACTTTTTTTTTTTGGCCACACGGAGGGGCATGTGGGATCTTAGTTCCCTGACCAGGGATTGAACCTGTGCCCCCCTGCGTTGGAAGCGCGGAGACTTAACCACTGGACCACCAGGGAAGTCCCCCACAGGTGGACTTTTATCTTTTATGTATGTAACTATATTTCACACAAGTTCTCTGTCCACTCACCATGTTTATTTCCTACTGACCTTCATCCTGGCATCTCTGATACCCAGGGAGCAGTTCTTGGGGATTTCTGAGGTCCCTCAAGAAGCTTGGGATCATCTCCTGCAGCTTTTGCCATGGTCTCTTTGTGGCCACAGCAGGATGATCAGTGTATAGCTGCCCCTTTCATAAACCACAAGGAATAGAATGGGTTGGGTCCGAGTCAGTCCGGGACACATAGAATTTACAGGGCCTGAGGACACAGGCCCTCGTGCCCACACACCCCCTCTGGTACCTCAGTGCAGACCCACCTCCCTCTCCAGCATCCTGGAGGCAGACAGATGTTCGATGTGCAGCCTCTCTGTCACAGCCCACTCCCCCCTACCCCTGAAGATGTAGCAGCAGTAACATCTCCCCCCATCAGACCCCGCCCCCTCCACACAGTGCACTTCCTCCCTCCCCTCAGCCTCCATCAGAAGCCGCATGGAATGTGGGCCTTTCTTCCTCCAGGTGGGATTGTAATGCTTTTACCACAGGCAGGAGGACCTGTGACACTCCTGGGACAGACTCCTCTGTGGCCCTGAGTGGACAGGTTTGAATATCACTGTTGCCTCTAGGCCCCTTCTGCTTCTACAGTATGTAGTGCCATGTTGCTGGATTCAGAGTCCAGAGAATTCAAGTACATCCTTCTGTTAGATCCTACCAAATCACCAGGAAGAAAAAGAAAGGTGCACAGAAAAATGTAAATCCTTACCCCATTTTATACCAGAGGATCAACTTGAGAGCTACTGCGATTCTTTTTTTTTTTTTTGAACATTTATTTATTTATTCGGCTGTGTCGGGTCTTAGTTGCGGCACTCGGGATCTAATTCCCTGACCAGGGATCAAACCCCGGGCTGCCTACACTGGAAACATGGAGTCTTAGCCACTGGACCACCAGGGAAGTCCAAGAGCTATTGCAGTTCTTAAAGGGAAAACTCTGGGAGCCTTGTTCTCCGTTTAGCAGGGAACACCTTAAGAACTGCTCTTGCTTAGCAGTTTCCATTTCCCATGAGCCCTAGATATGTATTTCCTGGCTCTTCAGAAAATCTTCCGGATGTTTATGTCCATTTGAAGTCCTTAATGTGCTGGGGCAAAATTTAACTTTTCTTCCAAATTCTTGTAACATAACTTGGTGTCTGTTCCCCAAGTGTGTAGGCACTCATGCTTTAGAATTAGGGAGAATTCCAAGCAGAATTGTTAATATCTTCAACAACAAATAAAATTGTATCCAGTGCTTTGCCTGTAGTGTGTACTCAGTTCATATTTTACTTGGTTTGAGAGAAGTCCATAGGAATTGGGATTGGAAACTATTTGTTCATTTATTCAGCAAATATTTACTGAACACTTACCATATGACAGGTGTCAGAGGAGACCAAAGTGTTATGGGTTGAATTGTGTCCCACCAACTGTGACCTCCAGGACCTCAGAATGTGATCATATTTGGAAATACAGTCTTTATAGAGGTATCAAGAGAAAATGAGGTCATTAGACTGGGCCCTGATCCAGTATGACTGGTGTACTTATTAGGGAAATTTGGACACAGAGACAGGTGCACATAGAAGGAAGACATAGTGAAGACTGTTGAAAACAGACAACAGGCCCTAAGTGGAGCCAGTTATGCTGAGCCCCAAGTCACGAAACCAAGACTTAATTACAGTTTCGGCTCTCCCAGAAATGGAATCTTACACCAGTCAATCAGGAATAGCCTGACCAGCACCAGTCAGGTAATCTGCCTGGCAGGCCCCTGCCATCCCCTATAAGGAAAGTAATCTTGCAATAACCAATCTGCTGTTTTGCCTTGTGCAACTTCTTTATTCCTGCTCCCTTCTGCCTATAAAATCTCTTGCCTTGTATAACTCTTCAGGGAGCTTTTCCATCTACTAGATTGGATGCTGCTTGATTCATGAATCTTTGAACAGAGCCAATAAGATCTTTAAAATTTACTCAGTTGAATTTTTTTTTTAATCAAGACACACACAGAGAGAACACTACATAAACTTGAAGGCAGATAGCAAGGTGATGCTTCTACAAGCCAAGGAACGCCAAAGATTGCCTGCAAACCCTCAGAAGCTAGAAGAAAGGCATGGAACAAATCCTTCCATCACAGTCCTCAGAGAGAACCAACTCTGCTGACACCTTGATCTCGTTCTAGCCTCCAGAAAAGTGAGCCAGTAAATTTCTGTCGTTTAAGCCACTCAGTTTGTGGTACTTTGTTATGGCGGCCCTAGGAAACTATACATGAAAGCAGAACGAAGCAATCACAAAACTGTGTGACATGATGCACAGGGCATACATGTGACCCCTCAGGGGGAGCAGAAGCCAAGTCATACAGTCCTTGACGGCCAATGTAAGGGGTTTAGATTTGCCCTTGGGTCAAAGGAGGGAAGACAGTGGAGAGACAAGCCAGGAGGTCCATGCCAGCTGGCAGAAGGCACATAGGGATTTTATTTTTAGTTTTTTAAACCACAGAAGAGGACATATTCTTCCCCACCTGAACTCTTTTCTTCTGGCAGGATGGAGGCTTCCTCAACTGGAAACAGCTAAGAGATGGAGCAAAGCCCCAGGATCCTTGGCAGCAGAGGGAAGATAAGGAAGATGTAAAAGTAGTCCTCGAAGGGTCTTACACTGGAGTGCATGCCCTGGTCCGGCTGCCTCCCGATCCGTGTTGCTCCAGGTGCCACCCAGGCCACGCCGAGCTGCTGTGGGAAGAAGACCATGGATGGGGCCATTTTGATTTCATGTACTTGATGATTTTTAGCCAGAATGTCTGTGAATGAAATTATAACAATTAGGTGAATTAAACTGTTTTTAAAGCAATGATCCTTTCCCCCCCCCCCCCAGCAGAGTTTAAAGCTCAAGAAGGGAATTTATATTTGAGCCAATAAGAAGAAACCAAAGAATTGATAAGAAGCTTGGCATGAGACCAAGGTCTTCCAATCTTCCAAAGGCAAAAACCTAGATTCTAAAAAGGAGCAGGGAATTGCCATTCTTTGGCAATATGCTCATTTTGAAATAATATTTCTTTTTCTGCCAAAACTGTTGTTTCCAAATTTGGGGATTTTTGTATCGAATGCCCTTTAAATTTCAAAAGTTTTTTTTTTTTTTTAAACATTGCAATAAAACTGGAAAAATCTATGGATTTACCTTGATTTTAAAGAATATAATTTTGTGTTTCATTCTGTAGTGATACATGCAGTTTTTACGGAGTGCAAAATTGGAAATTTGGTGTACAGCAAGTATTTGGATTTTTACACTAAAACCAAAAATGCTAAATACTATGCAAATGTGATAAAACATGGGATTTCAATTGCAATTAAAGTGTATTATAATGGGAAAAAATAGTGTCTTTTAAGAAGAAAATAGTTCTAGTAGGACCCTGGACTTATATGAATCTATACAATTTTCCTCTTGAACATTCTGAGTAAGATTCATTTTACAGTCAGTGTTTATTTTTTGTTTTTGGTTTTTCCTTTCATATGCTTTAAAATATTATAATATTTTAAATTGGCTTGGGGGAATTTGAACTTTAAAATTATAAGATTTTAAAGTAACCGATATTTGTATTTATTCAGTGACTTCTGAGAATTTGCAATTCTACACTATGTTTATCTGTAATTAAAATAAGGATCCTGATAATGTGAATTTCACCCAGGAATCTTTTGAACAAAACCTCAAAAGCCTGTATTGCATCGTTTCTTGCTAATTGGTAGTCGGTACCTTCTCTGCAGGAAAATTAAAAACTTTGATGGGCATTGGTTAAAATAATACTAATAATACTAACTGGGAGAATCATTTGGATGTATATGCTACACACTTTAGAATAAGTATTATATTTTAAATTTATAAGAGAATGTTGTACGTTTAAAACAACAGACGTTTATAGGTATGAAAAGTGTGCAAAATTTAAAATCTTTGGAGATAAGGCCAGGATGTAACAAAGTTAAAAAAATATATACTTGAACATAAGAATTTTGATGTTACTAGAAATTAAACAGTAGGAGTTAGAATTGGTTTATTTAGTTAGAAATCATATGAATCTTGTATTTATAAATATTAAGTCATTATAGATGGACCAGAGGATGATGACAAATAAACTATTGTTTATGTGCTAGGGTTTTCCCATTATTTCAAAATAGAAGACATCCTTCTATTAGTAGCTAAAACCAGCTATCATCTAAAACCAAAAGGAATTACTAGAAAGTTCTGAATTATATTCAGAATTGAGATTTGTACTGATACTGTATTTTTTTAACTTAAATTGTGGGATAAAGTAAATAATTATATTAATTTTATCAGGAAAAAGATAAGTACAAGATATTCAGTTTAGAGGAAATCAAAAATTTTAATAGGAGCACCGACCTGTTACAACTGGATTGGAAATATCAATATGAAATCATTCCTTTAAAAGAAAAACCTGTTTAGCTCTTCCACTAAAATCGCCCAGGAGCAATATCACCCCATGACACACGCTAATGTCCAGTACTATGGTCTCTAGTGCTATTTTCCTCTAAAACAAACAACTGATTCCATGTCTGGGGCTAAAAGGTACAAGTAAACATGAGAATTAGGCAATGTGTGTAACATGAATCTGGGGAAGTGGCCAAGGTGATCGCCCTGTCCTTGATGGTGTGAAATCATTGTTATAACAACAGTAAATAGGGTTCTAGGCATCCTATCAGGGTCAAAAAAAAAAAAAAAAGAAAGAAAGAAAGAAAGAAAAAAAGAATCTAGGTAGCTGTATGGCCCAAATCAGTGCTAGTAGATGAGATCATTGACTTTATAAGAAGCAGCAAGTGGTCTTCCAATTGCTGTGATGGGAGACTCACATCGTAAGTAATCTCATGAGATTGCCCATGATGGTTCCAATAACTGGAGGGCACACTGCTGTCTTCATTAAGGGCAGTCTATTCCAACTTCCTTTCAGAAAAACCGTGAGCTGCCAGGCCACACTTATTTCCACACCAACGCAACCTTTCCAGTTCAGAGTGAAACTGAGCGGGACCCTGTGGGGCTCCTGGGCAGGGAAGCCTTTCTGTCCCCCGTTTCTTGTAGGACTCCGGCCTCCACGACCTTCCCTGGGTTCTAAGGGACAGATTCCAACGGTTGCTAATCTGGGAAGGGAGGGGATGCAGGGATGGGGGAGGGGCAGCCAGGAAACAGTAGTGCAGCCTTGGGGCAGGGTCCTGGTTCCCCCTCAAGGGATACACACAGCAATGTCTTTAAGCTCTTTAAGATGTCAGCATTTTTCACACCAGAGGAAGACCACCTGAGGCTACATTAAAGGAACCAGAGAAACTCATCCAGAAGATTACCTGAGACCAGATCAGAGGAGTGCAGGCCCTGCACACACCCTAATCTCATCAGCAACCCCACCCTTGAACTGTTGCTATAAAACTCCTCATCAAATCCTCCTGGGTTGGGATATACAGTTTTTCAGGGCAGGAGCCCGCTGTGTCCCCTTTGGCCTGGCAAAGCAATAGAGCTATTCTCTTCTACTTCACCCAAAACTCTTGTCTCTGAGATTTGATTCAGCACCGGTGCACAGAGGCTGAGCTTTCAGCATCAAGAGGTTCTTAAGGTTATCTGTGCAGTGGACCTTTTGCCAGTCTGGCAAAGCCTATGGACTCTTCTCCTAATAATGTTTTAAATGCATAAAATAAATTGGATTACAAAATAAGCTAATTATAGTGAAATATAGTTATCAAAATATTAAAAAAATTGTGATATAGTAATACATGTATTCTTTGTTAACACATTAAATGACAAAAAACATTTAAAATATTGGCAAGATAAACTAGGTTTTATTTTTTGAAGACATTAGTGTGAAGGCAGTAGTTGCTTAGCTTGAATAAGAGAATTAAACTATGGGGAGGGCCTTTGTCAAGGCAACATGCATGCGTGTTGGGAAGCCAGTCAATTTTGATCTTCTGTTTGGATGGTCACAGTGTTGAAAATCCCAGTTCTCAAAATATATTGTTGTGATTAGAATTAAGGCTTCCATAGTTCACTTTACAAGGCCAAGATTGGCAGACGTATTTCAAAGAACATCACAACTTTAAAAATTAAATGCCAATTGTAGTCAAATTTTTGTCCAGAAGCCAGTGAGTTCTTCTTTGGCTAGGTCATTATTTTCAACATAGATTCTCAATCTTTCTTTTATGTTTAGTACTTTTTGCTTCCTGTAGATGACCTGGAGTAGGCAAATATTTCTTCAACAGAAGATCTTCAGTATAAAAGTAAATAGAAATGATGATAGTAGACATCCTTATGTTCTTCTAAAATTGAGGTGGAAATCATTCACTATTTTCACCATAAAGTATGATAGTTTCTGTAGGGTTTTTAATGTAACTTTATCAGACTAAAAACAATCCCTTCTATTTTCACCTTGTTGAAGAGTTTTGGTCATGTTGATTTCTTTGAAAAGAGAAATCTGAGAACACCTGGGTCATTTCAGAGGCCTATCAAAAGTTATATCTATTTAGATGACATTAAAGTTGAATGACGGATTCACAGTTCTTTCCTTTCTGATATTAACTGTGTCCTCCAGCATTTAAAAGTTGAAAGGATCAGCAAAATATTCGCAAATCAAATCCAGCAATATATGAAAAGAATTATATACCATGACAAAGTGAGATTTATCCCAGGTATGCAAGGCTGATTCATCATTCAAAAATCAATTAATGTAAACAATCACATCGACAGGCTAAATAAGAAATATCACATGATCCTATCAATAAATGCAGAAAAAGTGTTTGACAAAATCTAACACCCATTCATGATAGAAACTCTAAACTAGGAATAGAAGGGAGCTTATTCAACTTGATAAAGAATATTGACAAAAAATCTAAAGCTAACATTATACTTAATGGTGAAAAACTTGAAGTTTTCTGACTAAGATCAGGAATAAGAAGAGGATGTCCCCTCTCACCTTTGCTTTTAACCATTTTATGGAAAGTCATAGCTACTTTAATAAGGTAAGAAAAAGAAATAAGGTAAGCAGATTAGGAAGGAATAAATAAAACTGTCTTTGTTCACAGATGACATGATTACCTATGTAGAAAGCCGGAAGGAATTCCTGGAACTAAAATGCAATTATAGCAAGGTTGCAAGATTCAAGGTCAATATTCAAAAGTCAATTGCATGCAAAAGAATTAAACTAGACTACTATCTTACACCATACAACAATATTAACTCAAAATGGAGTATGACTTGAATGTAAGACCTGAAACCATAAAACTCCTGGAGAAAACATAGGTGGTAAGCTCCTTGACATTGGTCTTGGCGATGATTTTTTGGCTGTGACTCTAAAAGCAAAGTCAACAAAAACAGAGATAGACAACTGGGACTACATCAAATTAAAAAGCTTTTACACAGCAAAGGAAATCATCAACAAAATGAAAAAGCAACCTACTGAATGGGAGAAAATATTTGCAAATCATATATCTGATAAAGGTTAATATATAAAATATAAAGAACTCATACAATTCAATAGCAAAAAAATCAAACAGTCTGATGAAAGAATTGGCAGAGCATTTTCGAAAGAAGACATACGGATGGCGAACAGACACATAAGATGCTCAACATCACTAATCAGGGAAATAAATGCAAATCAAAACCATAACAAGATATGACCTCACACCTGTCAGAATGGCTATTATCAAAAAGGCCATGAATAGCACAGCATTGTAAATCAATTATGTTTCAATAAAAAAATATTAAAACTAAAAAAAAAAAAAGACCACGAATATCAACTGTTGGTGAGGATGTGGAGAAAAGGGAACCCTGGTGCACTGTTGGTGGGAATGTAAATTGGTGCAGCCACTATGGAAAACAGTATGGAGGTTTCTCAAAAAATTAAAAATAGAACCACTATATGATTCAGTAACTTCTAGATATCTACCCAAAGAAAACAAAAATACTAATTCAAAAAGATATATGCACCCCAATGTTCATTGCAGCATTATTTACAAAAGCCAATATACAGAAATAACTTCAGTGTCCATCAACAGATGAATGGATAAAGAAGATGTGAGATACACAGACAGACAGACAGACACACACACACACACACAATAGAAAACTATTCAGCCATAAGGAAGAATGTAATTTTGCCATTCACGACAACATGGATGGACCTGAAGGGCATTATGTTAAGTGAAATAAGTCAGACAGAGAAATACAAATACTGTATGATTTCACTTATATATGGAATCTCAAAAACAAACAAAACAAAACAAAATCAACCCCATAGATACAGAGAACAGAGTGATGGTTGCCAGAGGCGAGGGAGGTGGGGTGGGGGAGGAAATGGGTGAAGGGGGTCAAAAGGTACAAACTTCCAGCTATAAAATAAATAAGCCCTGGGGATGTAATGTACAGCATGGCAACTATAGTTAATAACACTGTATTGCATATTTGAAAGACGCTAAGAGAGTCAATCTTAGAAGTCCTCATCACAAGAAGAAAAAGGAAAAAAATTGTAACTATGTATGGTGATGGATGGTAACTAGTTGTGGTGGTCATTTCACAATTTATACAAATATTGAATCATTATGTTGTACATCAGACACTAATATAATGTTATATGTCAATTATACCTCAATAAACAAAGAAAAAAAAGTAAATTGCTTTCCTATATACCAGCAATGAACAAGTGGAATTTGAAATAAAAACACAATACCACTTACATTAGGACCTCCATAAATGAAATAGGTATAAATCTAACAAAATATGTATAAGATCTATATGAAAGAAATCAAAGAAGAACTAAATAAGTGGAGAGGTGTTGCATATCCATGGATAGGAAGACTCACTGTTGTCCACATGTCAGTAATTCCCAACTTGATCTATAGATTCAATGCAATCCCAGTCAAAATCCCAGTGAGTTATTATGAGGATTTGGACAAACTGATTCTAAAGTATGTATGGAGAGGCAAAAGACATAGAACAGCCAAAACAATATTAAAAGAGAATAAGAAAGTTAGAGGACTGACACTACCCAACTTCAAAACTTACTATAAAGCTACAGTACTCAAGACAGTGTGGTATTGGTGAAAGAGTAGATACATAGATCAATGGAAGAGAATAGAGAGCTCAGAAATGACTCACAAAATTACAAATTGGTCAGTAAACTGATCTTTGACAGAAGAGCAAAGACTATGCAATGGAGAAAAAGTAGCCTTTTCAACAATTCCTGCTGGAACAACTGGTCATCCACATGCAAAAAAAAAAAAAAAAATCTAGAAACAGACTTACATCGATCACAAAAGTTAACTCAAAATTAGTCATAAACCTAACTGTAAAACACAAAACTATAAAACTCCAAGAAGATAACAGGGGAAAATCCATGTGACTTTGGGTATGGTGATGCCTTTTTAGCTACAACACCAAAGACATGATTCATGAAAGAAATAATTGATAAGCTAGACTTCATTCAAATTAAAAACCTCTGCTCTGTGAAAACTCTCAGGAGAATAAGTAGACACCACAGACTGGGAAAAAAATATTTTCAAAAGACCTATCTGATAAAGGACTGTTATCCAAAATATACCAAGAACTCTTGAAGCTCAACCATAAGAAAACAAACGATTCTATTAAAAAATGGGCAAAAGATCTAAACAGATACTTCATCAAGGAAGATATACAGATAACAGATAAGCATATGAGGACTTCTGTGGTGGAGCAGTGGTCAAGAATCTGCCTGCCAATGCAGGGGACACGGGTTCGATCCCTGGTCTGGGATGATCCCACACGCTACGGAGCAAGTAAGCCCGTGCGCCACAACTACTGGGCCTGCGCTCTAGATCCTGCAACTAGGCACCGCAACTACTGAGCCCGCGTGCTGCAACTACTGAAGCCGTGCTCCTAGAGCCCACGCTCTGCAACAAGAGAAGCCACCGCAATGAGAAGCCTGCGCACCACAACAAAGAGTAGCCCCTGCTCGCTGCAACTAGAGAAAGCCCACGCACAGCAACGAAGACCCAACGCAGACAAAAAACAAAAACAAAAACAAAACCCAAATAAGCATATGAAAAGATGCCCTACATCACATGTCATTAGGGAAATGCAAATTAAAACAACAATGAGATACCACTACACACCTATTAGAATGGCCAAAATCTAGGACGCTGTAAGAGCAAATGCTGGCAAGGATGAGTAGCAACAGGAACTCTCATTCATTGTTGGTGGGAATGCAAGATGGTATAGTCACTTTGGAAGACAGTTTGGTAGTTTCTTACAAAACTAAACATACTCTTACCATATAATCCAGCAATCTCATTACTTGGTAATTTACCCAAATGAGTTGAAAATTTATGTCCACACAAAAACCTGCACATAGTAGCTTTATTCAGAATTGCCAAAACTTGGAAGCAACCAAGATGTCCTTCAGTAGGTGAACAGATAAACTGTGATACATTCAGACAATGGACTATTATTCCATGCTAAAAAGAGATGAACTATGAAACCATGAAAAGATGTGGAACTATGAAACCAGCTCCATTCCATAACCAATGGAATGTTATTCAGTGCTAAAAAGAAATTAATTATGAAACCTTAAATGTATATCACTAAGTGAAACAAGCTAATCCGAAAAGGCTACATGCTGGAAGATTCCAACTATATGACATTTTGGAAAAGGTAAAATTCTGGAGACAGGAAGACGGTCAGTGGTTACCATGGGTTAGAGTGGAGGGACGGATAAAGAGGTGAAGCACAGAGTATTTTTAGGGCAATGAAACTACTACATACGATACTGTAATGGTGGGTATTTGTTATTATACACTTGTGAAAATGCATAGAATGTGCAACACCAAGAGTGAACCTTTATGTAGAGTATGGACTTTGGGTGATAATCATGTATCAGTGCGGGTTCATAGATTAAAACCACTGTACCGCTCTGTACAGGATGTTGGCAGGTGGGGAGACTGTGTGTGTGTGGAGCCAAGGGACATATGAGAATCTCTGTACCTTCTACTCAGTTTTGCTGTGAACCTAAAACTGCTCTAAAGAGTAAAGTCTGTTTTCAAAAAAAGTTGGAACGATGCCAGTCCTGTTCTCCTTTTTCATCTCAGCAGCTTAGCTGAGAAAGCATATTATTTTTCAGTAGTATCCATGATGGTGACTGTAGAAATTTAAATGGGAAGATTTATTTTATTCATGTAAGTGTAACTAACTGGCAGGTAATGCAACTAAAGGATATGTTTTTTTCCCCAAAGCCAAACAAGAATGGGTTTTCTTTTTCTCTTAGAAAAAGGGAAACTTCTGCTCATAGTTCAAGTGCTTTTAAAGATTTCCCTCTCCTGAGTGGTAGAGAAATGATCTCCACCATGTTCCCATTTCTTGAGAAAATCTTAAAAAATATGTGGTGATTCAGAGATCTGCTTCTGATAATGGGCTTGCCTCTATGACTAAAAATCATCTTCAGGGTAACATGAGGAGTCTTTGTTATCAGCGCCTGTCTGTGTAGTGGGTAATGACTGATGATGACCTGAGGAGGTCCCTTTCTCGTGGAAGTAGCAGAACAAGCTATATGACGGAGTGTGGCAGGAGTTTTACCTGTGCAAAGAGTATGAAGTGCTTCTTTTCAGACAAAGTTGTGTTTGGCATTATTTTTCCTTTTTCTTTCTTTTCTTAAAAAAAGTCATTTTGAAAACATTCAGTCATTGTAATTCCTAAAATGGACTAAAAAAAAAAAAGAAAATTTCTTCAATAGCACCAGCAAACACATAGTGAACAAAACAAGGAGATGCCTATTTTTTAAATAAATAAATTAATTTATTTTTGGCTGTGTTGGGTCTACGTTTCTGTGCGAGGGCTTTCTCTAGTTGTGGCAAGTGGGGGCCACTCTTCATCGCGGTGCGGGCCTCTCACTATTGAGTCCTCTCTTGTTGCGGAGCACAGGCTCCAGACCCGCAGGCTCAGTAGTTATGGCTCACGGGCCCAGCTGCTCCGCGGCATGTGGGATCTTCCCAGACCAGGGCTCGAACCCGTGTCCCCTGCATTGGCAGGCGGATTCTCAACCGCTGCACCACCAGGGAAGCCCGGAGATGCCTATTTTAAGGAGATGGCCTGTCGTTCCCATCAACTGCATGCCGAAGGGAAACCTGAGGTTGTCAATTCTTCAGTGATGTGCTTCAAAATACCCATGAGTATGGACCATACTTTCCTGTTTCTTTGCACAGCTTATAGTTTTTTTTAAAAATTAAATACTGCATTTAAAATAATACATTGTGAAAACGCTGAAAATCAGACCATACCCTCCCTTCCCACCTGTTGTTGCTGTTTGGGATTGTGGGTGTCACTGTTGTTGCTGTTTGTTTGTTTAGTGACTTTCCTGGATTAGTTAGAGTCAGTATTCTCTGTTGTGTACGGTCACTGAAGTCTTTGCTCAGTTACCTTCGTGATTAGCTAACGATTGGACATACGTGTCCTGAAATTCCTTGACCCAGTACGTCTCCCAGCCTTTGCCGGGGCGGTTCTCTGTGCATGTTGGGACTTACTTTCAAGGTTCTCACAGACAATTCACAACTCTCCCTTAGCCTTCACTTTCTGCTTGTGCAGAATCTCGAGGCTAGCCAGAGGGGGGAAAATTAGGACCTTCTCAGATCTTCCCTGGGCATACTCACAGCCCAGGACATGCAGGTGGCCTTGTAGATTCCCAGGAATATGTTGAGCTTTTCAAAGCCCCCTAAAAACTTCTTATTCACCAGATTTGCCTCTTAAAATATTTTGTTCAGTCTCTTATTTGCCCAAATGTTATTGCTAGGATAGGCGCCTGTGATGTTAAAGAATTGCCATGGATTGTCTTTGGGTTTTGTTTGGTTTTATTCTTTTCTGCCAACGAGTATTTGTGATTTTTAAAAATTGAAGTATAATTGACTTACAATTGTATATTAGTTTTACGTGTATAACAGTGATTTGTTATTTTTATACATTATAAAATGATCACAAGTCTAGTTACCATCTGTCACTATACAAAAACATTATAATGTTATTATTAACTATATTCCCTATGCTGTATGTTAGATGCCTGTGACTTCTTTATTTTATAACTGGAAGTCTGTACCTCTTAATCTCCATCACCTATATAGCTCCTCTTCCCATCCCTCTCCCTCTGGCAACCACCTGTTTGTTCTCTGTATCTATGACTATTTCTGTGTGTTATGTTTGTTAATTTGTTCTGGTTTTGAGATTCAACATATAAGTGAAATCATACAGTATTTGTCTTTGTCTGACTTATTTCACTTAGCATAATACCCTCCAGGTCCATCCATGTTGTCACAAATGGCTGAGTGAAAAAAGAATTTCATTCTTTTTTATGGCGGAATAATATTCCATTATATATATATATATGTGTGTGTGTGTGTATAAAATTGTCACATCTCCTTTTATCTATTGATGGGCACTTAGGTTACTTCCATATCATGGCTATTTTTGTTTGTTTGTTTTGACCATGCTGCATGGTTTGTGGGATCTTAGTTCCCTGAACAGGGATGGAACCCATGCCCTCGGCGGTGACGGTGCAAAGTCCTAACCACTGGATCACCAGGGAATTCCCGTCACGGCTATGGTGTTGCTGGATTGTATGGTAGCTCTATTTTCAATTCTTTGAGGAATCTCCATACTGTTCTCCATAGTGGCTGCACCAATTTACATTCCCACCAGCAGTGCACGAGGGTTCCCTTCTCTCCACACCCTCTCCAGCACTTGATATTTGTGGTCTTTTTGATAATAACCCTGGTGGGCAGGGTTGGTACCCAACATAGCTCGCCGTGGGCTCCTGAATTTTCTGGAGCTGGTGTCGGCCTGCTCGTGGGTAGGGCTGGATCCCAGGGTGGCTAGCTGAGGGGCCCAAAGTGTCGAGGGCTGGTGTTGGTAGGCTGGTGGGTTAGGTCAGGGCCCAGGTGATCCTGGGGCTGGTGCCTGCCCACTGGTGGGTGTGGCAGAGTCCTGGGGCTAGTGTTGGCCCACTGGTGGGTGGAGCTGGGTCCTGGGGTCTCTGGTGGGTGGGGCTGAGTCCCTGGCGGCTTGAGGCTCAAGAGGGTCCTGTGGTAGCCTGCCTGCTGGTGGGCGAGGCTGTGTTTCCACCTGGTTAGCTGTTTGGCCTGGGGCATCCCAGGACTGGTGTCCACTGAGCAGTGGGAGGGTCTGGGTTCGGGTTCTAATAAGCTAGAGGGAGGAGTCCAAAATGGGGCTTACCAGCACCAGTGTCCTCACGGTTAGAATGAGCGCCCCAACATGGCTATGGCCAGTGTCTGTGTCCCCAGGGTGGCTCCCAGTTGTCTCCTGCGTCTCCAGGAGGCTCTCCAAAATTAGCAAATGCGTCTGACCCAGACTCATTTCCAATTACTGCTTCTGCCCTGGGTTTCGGAGCAGGTGAGATTTTGTGTGCATCCTTTAGGAGCGGAGTGGCTGTTTCCGATAGTTCTGTGGCTCTCTTGAAAGTCAGCCTCGCTGGCCTGTTGCATGCATGCATGCAATTTCGAAACGTTGGAGTCCTTCTCTTTGAAATCATGGCAAAAACAACCACTTCTTATTGCCCCAGAATTGACTTCTGACTGTGTGTGCTGTGTCTTTGTTGTCTCTTTCCACACTGGAAGGAGAAAATTCTTTTTAATAGCTCTTGAGTCTGGGGGTTTGGTTTTGGTTAGAAAAGACCAATTTGCAGACAGAGTATAGTTTGAACAAGACTCATAATCCAGAAGACATCAACTCTGGGACATTTCCTGTGCATCGTTATCAGATACTTTCTACTCTACCCCATCCACGCTCTATAATAATGTCATGCCCTCCAAGAAACATGCTTGATTCAGTGGAGAAGATGGAAAAGAGTAAGAGAAAACCCAGTAGTTATGCTGCCAGGTTTGGATGTGTGATTGAGGGCAATTTCTACAGTCTGGGAGGCTGGAAAGAAAGGGGAAAAAAAGAGAAGAGGTGTGAACTCACAGGAAGCCTCAGAGCTGAAAATGCTAACATGGTAAGTAAGAGGCGTAAAAGAACTTAAAATACTCTAGTGTTTGGTCTAACATTGACTGCTCCTTCACCATGAGTTTTCAACTCATTCTTTTTCCTTAACATATAAATCAAATGGTTAAAAAGAAGTCAATGGTAATAAATTACTCAGAGGTTTCTCCCTTGTTCAACTTGGCTATGAGACATCCATTCATCAAAGGAAGTGATCGTGTATTAACTTGCTCTGTGCAATGGTTACATATTAGTAAACTCAAGGAGGGGGAGTTAGATTTAGAAGTTTCTAAGAAAAATGAATGATACACAATAATGCTCTAAAATCCAAACTGATGAAATGGAAAAATTATTAAATCCTTAATTATCAAACCTAAGGGGACATTTACACTTCAAACCCCTTTCTCTTTAAGAGTTAAGGGATTGGATGAAGGATCAGAAAACCATGTGACTTTTTTCAAAGGCAATTATAGTGATCAAAATTGAACAACAGACCTGTGGGGCGGGGCAATGAACAAGGAACTGGGAAATTTCTGTTTCTCTCCTGGACAAGTTTCAATATAATTGCTTTAAAAAAAAAAAAAAAAAAAAAGGACCTCCCAAATTCACTTCTTTATAAAAAACAATAACAGTACTGGCAAAAATTGTCAAAATTAACTTTTGCATTATTCTGGAAATTAATCAAAGGCTTGCAACAATCCAATTTTTCCTATTTCCTCGAGAAAAATGCCTGGATCTCTGTAAGAAAAGAAAATCGTGTGGAATTTTAATTTGCCCTATTCCCATCCCCATGGTAATCTTGAAATGCAACAGTCTTGCAATCAGCAGCTGTTAACACAAGCAACCTAGCAGTCACTGGGGGATGCAGAACAGGTTTGACACTCCCCCAAAATCTCCATTCCCAAAGAACTGTCATTCTATAACCTGTCTGGTAGCTCCCTAGAAACCCGCACTCACAGGGCTGGTTTTTATTTGACCTAACTCAGCACCTGCTCAGTGGAATAGCCTTTCCCCCACAAGGCTTGTCACAAACGATCCATGGGTGGCCAAGATGGTGGAGATGGAAGGCACTGAGCTCATCTCCTCCCACTGGTGCACCAATATTACAACTATCCACAGAGCAACTATCTATGAGAACAGCCTGAAGACTAGAAGAAAAGCTTTTCCACAACTAAAGGTATAAAGAAGGAACCACAACTAGATGAGTAGGAGGGGTGCAGAACAGTATAGATAGTCAAGACACATACCCCTAGGTGGGCGACCCACAAATGGGAGGAAAATTGCAGAGGTTCTTCCAAGAAGCAAGGGGTCTGAGCCCCACATTGGGTTCCCCAGCCTAGGGGCCCTGCACAGGGGAAATGCTCCCCCACAACATTTGACTTTGAAGGCCAGAGAGGCTGACTTTCAAGAGAGCCACAGAACTATCGGAAACAGCCACTCCGCTCCTAAAGGATGCACACAAAATCTCACCTGCTCCGAAACCCAGGGCAGAAGCAGTAATTGGAAATGAGTCTGGGTCAGACGCATTTGCTAATTTTGGAGAGCCTCCTGGAGACGCAGGAGACAACTGGGAGCCACCCTGGGGACACAGACACTGGCCATAGCCATGTTGGGGCGCTCATTCTAACCGTGAGGACACTGGTGCTGGTAAGCCCCATTTTGGACTCCTCCCTCTAGCTTATTAGAACCCGAACCCAGACCCTCCCACTGCTCAGTGGACACCAGTCCTGGGATGCCCCAGGCCAAACAGCTAACCAGGTGGAAACACAGCCTCGCCCACCAGCAGGCAGGCTACCACAGGACCCTCTTGAGCCTCAAGCCGCCAGGGACTCAGCCCCACCCACCAGAGACCCCAGGACCCAGCTCCACCCACCAGTGGGCCAACACTAGCCCCAGGACTCTGCCACACCCACCAGTGGGCAGGCACCAGCCCCAGGATCACCTGGGCCCTGACCTAACCCACCAGCCTACCAACACCAGCCCTCGACACTTTGGGCCCCTCAGCTAGCCACCCTGGGATCCAGCCCTACCCACGAGCAGGCCGACACCAGCTCCAGAAAATTCAGGAGCCCACGGCGAGCTATGTTGGGTACCAACCCTGCCCACCAGGGTTATTATCAAAAAGACCACAAATATCAAGTGCTGGAGAGGGTGTGGAGAGAAGGGAACCCTCGTGCACTGCTGGTGGGAATGTAAATTGGTGCAGCCACTATGGAGAACAGTATGGAGATTCCTCAAAGAATTGAAAATAGAGCTACCATACAATCCAGCAACACCATAGCCGTGACGGGAATTCCCTGGTGATCCAGTGGTTAGGACTTTGCACCGTCACCGCCGAGGGCATGGGTTCCATCCCTGTTCAGGGAACTAAGATCCCACAAACCATGCAGCATGGTCAAAACAAACAAACAAAAATAGCCATGATATGGAAGTAACCTAAGTGCCCATCAATAGATAAAATGGATAAAAGAGATGTGATAATTTTATACACACACACACACATATATATATAATGGAATATTATTCCGCCATAAAAAAGAATGAAATTCTTTTTTCACTCAGCCATTTATGACAACATGGATGGACCTGGAGGGTATTATGTTAAGTGAAATAAGTCAGACAAAGAGAAATACTGTATGATTTCACTTATATGTGGAATCTCAAAAACGGAACAAATTAACAAACATAACACACAAAAATAGTCATAGATACAGAGAACAAACAGGTGGTTGCCAGAGGTGAGAGGGATGGGAAGAGGAGTGATATAAGTGATGGAGATTAAGAGGTACAGACTTGCAGTTATGTTAGGTGTGGGATTCAGAAATGTATAACACAGATGATGAAGTCTACCTGTTGTCCCACCTTTCAGAGATAACCACTCTTAACATTTTGGTGTATACTCCTCTTGATTTTCCCCCATATGTTATATATATATATATATATATATATATATATATATATATATATATATATATATATATATATATATATATATATATATAATATCAAGTTACATTTTTAACTTAATGTATCCTGATCATTTTTTCCATATGAATACATAGAGATTTTACGTTAAAAAACCCAAACAGTTGTTTAGTATTCCATATTATACAAAAGTCCTAATTTATTTAATTCTCTTAATAGATCCTTGGGTTGTTTACAGTTTTTCACTGTTGCAAACAATGTTTCTATCGACCTTTACAACCTATACATGAATGTCTATGCATCTGGGTCAGAACAGATTTTGGTGTTTAGCTACCTCCAAGTGCCACCCACATCATGTTATATCAATTTACACTATTACCAGTAACATGAGAGAGAAGCTATATCCCCCTGTCTTAATCAAATGCTGAGTATTTTAGAAAATGTTTTCCAGTTTCATAATGAGAAAATAATGTCTTATTGTGGTTTAGTTTATATTTCTTTTAATTATTATGGAGATTGGGCATCTTTCATAAATTCATTGGTCTTTTGTGTATCTTATGTGAAATGACTATTTATGTACCTTATCTAGGATTATTTGTTTATTAAATAATATAGATTGAAAATATTTTTTCACATGTTGGTTCTTGTCTTTGACTTCTGTTTCTGGTGTTTTTAGGCATATAAAAGTTTTACATTTTAATGTAGTCTAGTTTATTTTTCAATTTGGTCTCCGGGTTTCATGTTATACTCTGAAAAAGTCAAGTTTTCTTCATGTATTTTCTTCCAGAGTCTTAATAGTTTCATTTTTAATAATTGTCCCAACTAAAATTTATCTTAGTCTAAGGAGTGAGGTAGGGATTCACTTTTACTGTTTTCCCAAATGATTTGCCAGGTGACTCACTTCTATCATTAAATAGTTTTACCTTTTCCCAATTTATAGATAATGCAACTTTTTATTAAAAAAATTTCCTTATGTACTTTAGTCTTGGTTATGTTTTATTTATCAGTCTATTTTGACAGAGTTATCAATTACTGTTGCTACTAAAATCTAGTAGAACTACCAGTTCATTACTGAGCTTGATCCAGGTTTTGTGTGACCTGAAGTTTTAAGAAAAAGAATGCAAAATTATGAAAATTAGTACAAAGGAGAATATTTATTTAGAAAGAGAAAAAAATCATCACAAGTTACAGAGTTTTAAAAGATGATAAATGCTGCAAACATCATAATATCTGGAAAAAGCATTATTTCTAATCATTGCCTCTGATCTTTCTATATTTCCCCTGCTTTTTTGGCTGCATCCTCTGATTGTCTCTTCATATCAAACAATTTTATTATATAATTTTCTGTAGAGAGAAGGAAAAAATCAGTTTTTTTCTATCATGTTTAGATGAAATTTATTTTTTATGATTGAAACATTTTTATGATTGAAGTTTATAATTTTTTAGGAATTTATTTTAAAATTTATTTTATTGAGGTAACAGTGATTTATAACATTATATAGGGTTCATGTGTACAACATTATATTTCTACTTCTGTATACACTACAGTGTGCTCACTACCAAAAATTTAGTTTCCATCATTGACGTACAGTTGATCCCCTTTACCCATTTCACCTACTCCACCTCCCCACTCTGGTAACCACTACTATGTTCTTTGTATCTATGTGCTTTATTTATTGTTTGTTTGTTTATTCTTTTTTTATATTCCACATATGAGTGAAATCATACAGTATTTGTCTTTCTCCATCTGACTTATTTCACTTAGCATAATAACCTCAATGTCCATCAATATTGTTGCAGATGGCAAGATTTCATCTTTTTATGGCTGAGTAGTATTCTATTGTATTTATTACCACATCTTCTTTATCCACATATCCACTGATGGGCACTTAGGTTGTTTCCATATCTTGGCTACTGTAAATAATGCTGCAATGAACATAGGGGTGCATATATCTTTTTGAAGTAGTGTTTCTGTATTCTCTGGTTAATGTCCAGAAGTGGGTTAGCTGGATCATTTGGGGTAATTCTGTTCTGAGATTTTTGAGGAATCTCCATAGTGTTGAAGTTCATAATTTTTTATGATTGAAATGAAATTTCTTTCAGCTTCACAGCTTGTCATTAGTAATGTCATGTAAATTGGGGGAAGCTTCAAGTTTGGCTTTTCAATGTCCATAAACCTCTATAAAGTTTCTGTAATATATGAGCTGTAAGAGCTCAGGGCATTTTAAGGTGTTTTTTTTTTCAGTGACTAATATATTCTTTGAAATGTTTTTTTTTTTAAATTTATTTAATTTATTTTTGGCTGCATTGGGTCTTCATTGCTGCACACGGGCTTTCTCTAGTTGTGGTGAGCGGGGGCTACTCTTCGTTGCGGTGTGCAGGCTTCTCATTGTGGTGGCTTCTCTTGTTGCGGAGCACGGGCTCTAGGCACGCAGGCTTCACTAGCTGTGGCACGTGGGCTCAGTAGTTGTGGCTCGCAGGCTCTAGAGCACAGGCTCAGTAGTTGTGGCGCACGGGCTTAGTTGCTCTGCGGTATGTGGGATCTTCCCGGACCAGGGTTTGAACCCGTGTCCCCTGCATTGGCAGGCGGATTCTTAACCACTGCGCCACCAGGGAAGCCCAACTAATTGGTTTCTGATGTTGTTGTAGTCACCTTGCACCTCCACATCCTGAATCTGAGGGAGCTGGCATAGTAGACAGTAGAAATATTCTTAGCAGCCATTCCTATACTGAGATGGCTAACAGTGAGTTTAACTATACATCAAAATGACTGAATACTGCATAAATATATCCAAATAAACCTAAACTAAATGAATCTTCAAGTCAAGTTCCTCTTACTTGGCTCCCAAAAACCATTATGTCTGCTCTGGTACCATTCATCACAAGAGAAAGTGGGATGAAGAGGAAGTTGGAATGAAAAGAGACAGAGGTCCTAACTGATGGTGGTTAAAATACCCTACATTTGAAGTTTTCACAAAAACATATGACCATATGGATACATTGCTAGACCCCTCCCAGGACCTTGAAAGTATCCATGCAAGGGTGGGGCTCTGAAGTTTAAGCCTATTAGCTTCATAGCAGGTCTGTCTCTGTACATTACTCTCCTTTTCCATAAATCTCCAAGCTGTTCTCATTTGTTTATTTCTTCGTAAAAGCTTTAGAATAATTTTATCCAAGTCACAGGAATCTTATTTGGTATTTTGGTTAGTGCATCAGTCAATGGAAGGAAACCACACAATAATGTGAATGGGGAAAGTTTAATATAAATAGCTATTACCTACAACAGAGGATTGGAGTAATAAGGAATTGGCTAGTAAGAAGTGAATAGAACTCAAAGAAATTTAGAAATAGCAGCTATAAGGAGCAGCCACTACTCCTATGGCTCAGAGAGATGCCCAAGGAAGAGCCCCCCAGGCTGAAATCCAGAATGTTAGTCTCATGCACAATGTTAGATTTTTATTTGAATAATATATTTGATCACGTTAAGAAAGTACCTTTTGATTCCCACTTTTCTAATTAAAAAAACAATTGATATTGGATTTTACAAATGTCTTTTCATCATTTATTGAGGCGATGAACTGTATTTCTCCTTTGACCTTTAAACATGATGATTTGCTGATATTGAACTAACTTTGCATTGCCAGACTGAACTGCCCTTGATCTTGGGGTTGTGGTCTTTTCAAATATTGTTTGATTTTATTTTCTAATACTTTATTTAGGATTTTTGTATCAATATTTATGAGACAAATTGGGATACAGTTTTCTGTTAAATTTTGAAATCAGTGTTACATGGTTTTGTACAAATAATTAGAAAGTTTTCCGCTTTTTCCCCTGGAAATGTTAACAAACATTTAAATATTTGTTCCATGAAGACTGGAAAGACTTCGTCTGTAAAACTCTCTAGTCTCTGTGTTTTGGGGGATGTTTAGCCTTAGGCAACTTTAAAAACATTTTCCAGGGTTATAAGTTTCTTTAGATTATCTCTCTTTTCTTGAGTTATTTTTGCTAATTTGCATCTTTCTCAAAAGTCATGAATTTCTTCTGGATTTCCAGACTTCTTAATAAGAAGTTTAAATTACCTTACTCTTGGTAGTTATTTTTACTTTCTCATTCTTTTTTTTTTTCTTTTCTTTTTTATTGAAGTTTAGTTGATTTACAATGTTGTGTTAATTACTGCTGTACAGCAAAGTGACTCAGTTATACATATATACATTTGTTTTCATATTCTTTTCCATTATGGTTTATCACAGGATATTGAATATAGTTCCCCGTGCTATACAGTACTTTCTCATTCTTAATTTTGTGTATTTGTACTTTTAATTTACAATTTTATTACATTGATATCAGAGAACGTTATCTGTACTCTTTCTACTTCTGGAATTTATTGACTTCTTCTCTGTGCCAGTATAGGACTGATTTTTGTAAAGATTTCAGGGGCAAATGATTTAAACTCTTTGCTATAGGATATTCCTTTTTGCCATTAAATCAGCTTAATGTTTTTGGGAGCAGGCCACATTCTTTCAAGTCCACACACTTTCTAACCAATGTAGTCTAGCTTAAAATATGGTCCCAAGATCATCAGCACCCACTTGGCCAGGGAGCTTGTCAGAAGTGCAGAATCTCAAGCCCTATCCCAGATTTAATGAATCAAGCTCCATTTTAACAAGATCCACTGGTCATCTGTGTTCACATTAAAGTTCTAGAGCATTTCATACTTCATATAAAACACTTAAAATGAACATACTCCAAATTTGTTATTTATCAATGTTGCCCTTTTAATTTTTTTATTTTTAATGTTGCCCTTTTAAAATGAATCTATTATTAAAATCTAACAAAAAGTAAGTTTTGTAAGGCACTGGATAGGATATAATTATAGCTGAGGCTGGCCCCTGGCCATGTTCTGACATCATCCTTTCTTCCATATGCCCTGCCGTCCTCATCCTCCCTCCCATTGCTGGGGAACTGATTAGGACCCAAGGAGTTTGGCTCTGCAGACGTGGGTGACATGGTCACACCCACGATGCAAAATCAAGTGTAAGAACAATGTTTTTGTCTGTATGTTTTTCTGGGAAGTTCAGGCTTGAGCTCAAGCCACCAGGCAGCAGTGCCAGACCTCATGCCAAGTGCTAGCAGCAACAGAAAGAAACAAGAAGCACATTCTTTTCTCCCTGCAGCCCAGCAACCCCAGGAAACCTTAGGAAGTGGGGGGCAAGGAACGACCAGCAACCTGGGAGCCACCGAGGAGCTTAAAGGCTTAAGACTGGGCCTAAGTCAAGCCAGCAGTGCTAGGCATCTCAGGAATTAGGGCCTTTCAGATGTAATTCATCAGAAGTTGTTACATCCTCATCACGCCAGGCCTCAAGGACTTTTCTTAAGGGAATTGTCCAACGTCTAAAACAGGGCAAGAGTTCTAGGTTTCCTAGGCTATTGCATTTCGTTTTTGTGGAACTAACTCTCGGGATATCTCTGGCAGAGGAGAATTTCAAACCAAGCAAGGAGGGGATAGACCACGGCAGCCCATTCTTACAGGGCCTGTCCAGTTACCCAGTCCAGCAGCATCATCATGTACAGGGTCAGAAGCACTTCTGCAAAGGTGTAACTCTCGTTTATCTCAGAAGAAAGTGCTGATTATTGGTCTAATCAATAGCCTGGAAGAGCCTGAATTCTCATATGGATAAAGCTTGGCATGAAAAATCTACTTAATTGATGCATTTGAGAAATTGGCAATGCCTTGTTCCACAGTCATCTGAAATGTTCTGAAAGTAGGTTTTGACTAATGTAACCCCTTTAAGTTCTTATCAACTAGACAGGTGTTTCTTGGATTGTTTTATAGTCATACCTTTCTGAAATCACGGGGTTGCCTTAGACTGAATTAGGTCACCTGTACCATTGAGGTCACTAAATGGACTCCTGTGACAGCGTTCCAGATTCTAGATCAGGCCCTCCACATAGAGCTTTCTTCCTCCTCTCTCCCCTTCCCCTTCCTCTTTCCCTCTCTTGTCTTCCACCTCTCTCTCTACTTTCCATTCCTCTCTGGACTATGCTGGGAGCCCCAGTAGCACCAATAAATCGACTCTCCAATAGACCTCTACGATGCACCATGCACGGTGCTGGGCACTGTGGAGGATGCAGAGATGACCACAACCTGTGTTTGTCCTTGATGAACTTACACCTTAGCTAGAGTAACGAGAATATCCACACATAAAGATGACCTCACATAGTGCATACTATACTGTGTATATAAATACTATAGGATAAATTCAGGACAGGGAGACATCACCATTGTCTCAGATGGTCAGGGGAAAAGACTTTCCAGGGCAGTTGGGACTTGAAGAATAGTCAGGAATCAATAGCTAAGATAGTCTTACTGATGATTCTTAAAGAAAAACAAATATTGTTGTGCCTTGGACTAGTTCCTTCTGAACCTATATTTTTTTTAAGTTCTCTATAGTCCAAAGTGAAATATTGAATTTCTGGAACAGATTTTGAGGCTAGAGGGTCAAGCACTCCCACTTTTTGTCATAGGCTGTCTTTCCTACACTTGTCCTCTCCGAGTTATCTAATTACTGACACACAACCACTGGCTCAGTTAAATTTGTTTAGGTTACCCTGTTAATTCGATCACCCTAAGTACACATTTTGCCAGCTGCACCTGGTATTATTCCTGTCTTTGAGGTCATCAAGAAAAGCAAACATCTTTTGTAACAGTCATTTCATTTTTCTTGTCTTAGTAACATCATCCTGAAATGAGGAAAATCCTTTCTGGTGACAGTTCTGTTGGAGATAAAACTTAGATCCATGCGAATATTTGGTGTGATGGAGAGTCACAAAGAAAAAAGTGAACTTTCCCCTCATGTGAAGTTTGTGGGCTCTCCTGGTGTGGGTTTGCATTCTATGTTGACTGGATGGTTGGAAATCCCCACCTGGAATTTGCAGCAATTTCCTACCTCCAGACCAATAGACCATTCTTTGTTTAGTTAACCTAATCTCTCACTGTGTATGGATTTTATTTTTTTTATTTCAAAAAATTTTTTATTGGAGTAGAGTTGATTTACAATGTTGGGTTAGTTTCAGGTGTACAGTAAAGTGAATCAGTTATACATATACATATATGCACTCTTTTTTAGATTCTTTTCCCATATAGGCTATTACAGAGTACTGAGTAGAGTTCCCTGTGCTATACAGTAGGTCCCTATTAGTTATCTATTTTATATATAGCAGTGTGTGTATGTCAATCCCAATCTCCCAGTTCATCCCTCCCCCCTTTTCCCCCACTGGTAATTGTAAGTTTGTTTTCTGTATGGATTTTAAATGGTCTGTGAGTAACAAAGTAAAACTCCGTATATTCATTTTAATTGGGAAACATGATTAAATTAGTCTTTCAAGTCAACGCTCTTTTTCCTTTTGCTGCCTCGGTGCTGCTTTATCCATGGTAGCTGCTGACTAAGGGGTAAGGCGTCAGGGTCGGCCATCGTGGACTCTGCTGACCAAGGACGAGTTTTAGGACCCGAGGACTGGGAACATTTTCTAGATAGCCGGGAGGGAAAGCTCTGTTCTCCTGGGCCTCTGTGTCCCTCCTTGCTTATCTTGCTCAGGGTTGCTTTTTCCCCTTTTGAGTTCTGTTGAATAATATTATTGTTTATCTTTAGTGCTCTCCCCCCTGCTTTGACCAGTTTCCTCCCTGTTTGCTGAATAATGTTTCACATTTTCCTGAGGTCAGCACCTGGCTGGCTGGCCAGGAAACTCAGTGGCAGAAAGCACCAAAACAGCCTTTTCTCTAAGCAGCCTTAAAACACAGCTTGAGGGGACTGAAGTTCTAAAGCTGAGGGAGAACTGAGGTTGACCACAAATTCTGGTTGCCATGGATGTGGCGCTTCACTTGTTTTTCTAATTGTGTGTGTGTGTGTGTGTGAAAAAGAGAGAGAGAGAGACTGTAAGTGTCTGTGTGTAGGGCTGTCTTTTACGTCCAAGTTGCGTTCATTCATTCGTTCTCACCTTCTCTTTTTTTATGGTTTCAAAGTATTTTTTTTTCCTATTACTTCTACCATTAAAACAAAACCAGAACTGATGTTCACACAGTGCACAGTGGTATGGCTATGATGCCTGTCAAATGTGGAAATGCTTTTGGACCTGATGGCAAATAACTGTTGCCACAAATCCGCTCCCCCCGCCACCACCACCCAAATGCTCCTCTGCTGCCAGGGGGTCCCCCAGCCTCCACACAGTCCAGCTACTGGCATGTTCACCCCTGGCATAGGCGGGGCAGGATCCCCTGGGGCCCTAGGGCAGTGTACCCCTGCCTGCATCCACTCTGCTTAGTTGGTGCTGTCTATGCTAAACCAGGTATTACATATTGGGTTATCGCCTCCTGAAAATAACTGAACTTAACCTAGACAGTGCATGGTTATCCACTCAGTCTTAGTCCTGGAATTTATTTGTTTACTTTTTAAAAATTTATTTATTTATTTATTTATTTTTGGCTGCGTTGGGTCTTCATTGCTGCATGCGGGCTTTTCTCTAGCTGCGGCGAGTGGGGCCTACTCTTTGCTGCGGTGCGCGGACTTCTCCTTGCGGTGGTTTCTCTTGTTGCGGAGCACGGGCTCTAGGCATACACGCTTCAGTAGTTGTGGCATGTGGGCTTCAGTAGTTGTGGCTCGCGGGCCCTAGAGCACAGGCTCAGTAGTTGTGGCGCACGGGCTTAGTTGCTCCATGGCATGTGGGATCCTCCCGGACCAGGGCTTGAACCCGTGTCCCCTGCATTGGCAGGAGGATTCTTAACCACTGTGCCAACAGGGAAGTCCCAGTCCTGGAATTTAGCCAAGATCTGTGAAGGAAGCTCAAGAAATCCCTGAACATTGAGGATAGATCCCTCAAAGTCTAGGCACTAATGATCACACACTTTCCTCATAAGGAAGAACTTTATGATAAATTAGATGGTCACAATCCAGACCCAGCTATCTTGCTGAAGTGTGAGCTTCCTGTCACGAGAAGCAGACTTGAATGTCCTCCAAGGCCCCTTCCAAACAAATGATATTTAAAAAATCATAAACCTTGCGAGCTCTTTCACAAAGTGCATACCTCGCATGTTACATGAGATTCATAGGCACTAAGTAAGTGAAGAACCAGGTGCTACCTTAAGGCCTCTGTTTGCCTGTCCTGGGTTTAGACATATGGTGGCCGCAAGAGTCAAGAGAATACAGTGTAAGTCTGCAATTATGGGACTTGATCTTGGAGCGTGGCTCATCCATGGCCGCGGGATGAAACGGCCAGAGAGCGTGGGATGAAACGACAAGGCTGTGTGTGGGATAGCAGGATGTTTAGGAGGGAAGTGGTTTGATTTGGGGAATAAGCAGTTGAGCTTCGTAAGTACAATGATGACAATGAAGGGAGGATTTATTTTCTGGGATAAAACGGAAATGGAAGGAATCCCTAGTCTCCTGAAACTGATAGGGCAGCAGTAGCTGCAAGTTACTCCAGAGAGACATCAACTTCCTAGTTCTTTGGGCTCTCTGGAGTTTGGAATCCGGATGCAGAGGTTCTGGTAGCCCAAGGTACGTCCTTTGAAGAAGGTTGGAGGTGAGAGCCATGGGGAGTGAAGGAGAGAGAAGTTGGGAGACAGGCCCACAGAACTGTTCAAAGAGACTCCAGGGGAACCAGGCAGGACATCAGCATGCCTCCTGCAAAGAGGCCTCGCAAGGCAACTGACTTGGTCGTGCTTCAGTTTGCTCCTCTGTAAAGTGGTGATTATAATATTTTCCCCTGTATCTTTTGCTAGCAATTGTAAGTTATGTGTTTGGCCGTGACAAGTGTCAGTATGATTTTTACTAGGAGCCCAGGAAGCAAAGTGACTCCTGGGAAAGGGAAACATCCTGGGGTCCTGCAGCCATGAGACCCCCTGGAACGCCCACATGCTCTCTGGCCATGTTAGGTTGGGTTGGGTTGTATACCTTTCTTAAGGTAAAATATCAAATCCTGGGACTTCCCTGGTGGTCCAGTGGTAAAGAATCAGCTAGAGCCCGTGTGCCACAAACTACAGAGCCCATGTGCCCTGGAGCCTGCGCACCACAACCAAAGAGAGAAAACCCACACACCACAACTAGAGAGAAGCCTGCGTGCTGCAATGAAAGATCCTACATGCCTCGATGCAGATCCCACGTGCTGCAACTAAGACCTGACACAGCCAAAAATAAATAAAATAAATAAGAAATCTTTAAAAAAAACAATCCGAGGCAAATTGAAAGAACAGAATTATTAACACCCATATACTGGTCTTCTAGATTCACCAGTTTTTAACATCTTCACACACACACACACACACTTTCCTTTCCTTTTGTAAGCCATCCAAAGGTAGTGTGCAGGTATCATGACATTTCACTCCTATATGATTCCAAATAATGGATTTCTCGTAAACAAAGACATTTTCACTTTCCTAGCCAATAATCATAATATTTCCACATCTAAGGAAACGTTAATTCAGTAATATGCAACACATAATCAATTATCAAATTTCTTAAATCGTTTCTAGAATGTCATTAGAGTCAAGGTTAATGCCTTGCATTTGCCTGCTGTGTTTCTTTAGTAGACGTCAGTCTAGAGCAGCCTCCCCTTTTCCCTCTGTTCCTTTGTATTGAATCTTGCAAGTGTCCAGGCCAGATGTTCTGCAAAGCGCTCCATGGGTTCCTATCACTGTTTCCGTGTTAGGTTGTATTTCTGAGTCAGTCCTTCTAGGCCTGGTCTTATGAGTCATGGGGTTGCCTTTGATGTTTTAGCCTGAGAACCTGACTGGATGTTTAGGGTAAGCACTTAGAGAACTGAGTTTATTTTTATACACATTTGAAGACCCAACCTCATTAATACGCCTCCGAAGGACTCCAGGTTCATCCAGTTCCTACTCATCACCATCTTAACCTATGTTTCCACAAAATCAGTCATACTTGACATACTGCGACCTCTGGGATCATTTCTAAAATGTGAAGCAGAAAAGGAACAGGGGTGTTTGATTCATTTTTCCTCTGCAGTGATGATGTGGACTCACTCTCAAGGCATCACAAGTAAAGTGGATGTTGAATGCAGATTTGGAAGAAGAGGATTTGTTTTTTCTGTCTTGGGTATTTGCCCATAACAGACTGACATACCATAGGTTGTAAATTGGGCTAAGACTTTGAGTTGTGACATGTCAGGTGAACGGAGTGGATGGAAAAGTGGGTTATCACTGCCACATGCCACTCCAATATTTATACAGATCCTCATTTCCCCAAGAATCTATAATTATGGAGACCGAAGGATCATTTTGCAGATGAGGAAATGGAGGCCCAGAGAGAAAAGTGATGTGACCGATGACACCCAGCTTGCTCATGGGCAGACCCGGGATTAAAGCCTGTCTTTCAAGTCCAGCCCTATGCTTTGTCTGTTATCTATAATGATGGAGTCATTAGATTTTGTTTTCAGATGCTCGAGGAAACAGTTTTGAAACGGCAAGTGCTAGGGAAGAAGAGCACATGATTAATTAAGCAGACATGAGAGACTCTCATAACTTTTGAAATCAGACCACAGTGTTTCACTGTCATATCCTTGAATCTTGAAACAGGGCAAGTGTGACATTCTCTAAGAAAAGGCAGAGCCCTGTGCTTCTTGAAAACTCTTTCCTCTTTCGTCTGCCAAAATCATACTCTTTTAACCTTCAGAGTTTGACTCAAGATACTATGTGTTTGGGGGTAAGTAACTTTTTCTTGGGTTGTCATAATGGATTGTTTGTCTTTCAGATTGAAAACTGAATCACTTTTGGAATCACGTCTTTTTTTATAGGCATTTTCCTTCTGAAGTAATTTTGCAAAAATCTCTCTCTTCCTCCTCCACAGGCGTATAAATACTCTTCACAATTACCAGGTGTCTGTCTTCACATGCCTATTGCAGAGAGAGTTTTCAGAAGTTCCAATTATATACCAAATTTCAGATCATGGCCTAGATTGTACTTTGATCTTAAAAACAGAATTTAAGGTAAATTTTCTCAACCAAGTTGCATGTATTGCTGTGTTTTTATTTTTTGTGCACAAAATATATTTGTTCAACTAGGTCTCCGTTTTTCATTCTTAAAATAAAAGTATCTTCAGTTCCCTATAGAAAGGAAGGGAGGGAGGAAAAGAAAGAGAAAGAAAGGAAGGAAGAAAGAAAGAAAGGAAGAAAGAAAGAGAGGAAGGGAGGGAGAGAGGGAGGAAGGAAGGAAGAAAGGAAGGGAGGAAGGGAGGAAAGGAGGAAGGAAAAGAAAATTTATCATCAGCCACTAGCGTTTGGTCACAGTTCAACTTTTTTCGTCCATTGTCTTGGCTAAGGATTTTTCAAGCTTTTTTCAATGAACATGAAAACCTCCTCCTGAAGCAGTAAAGGAAGGGAGAGTTAGTAAAATGCACATCTGTATCAGTTAGATGTTTCGGCAGCAAGTAGCAGAAACAGACAAAAAATAAGCCTTCAGACTGCCTTAAATAATAAAATCTATGGCTTATATAATGAGAAATCTAAAAATGGGGTGGCCTTCAGGGTGCGTTGACTTTGTGACTCAATGATGTCATTAGGGACTCAGGCTCCTCCCATCTCACCATTCTGCCAATCACAGTATAAACTTTGTTCTAAGGCTGGATGTTCTGGGGATCAAAATATACTTGTCAGTTGCAATTGGAGGTATAAGAGTCCTTGTTCAGGTTTAGTTTGAAAGAGTGATCATCTTTTCCTATGCTTCTCTCTAGTGGCAGGAAGATTTCCCAGAAGATCCCAGAACAAGTCCCTTCATTTCATAGTAACCTGATTTGAGTCATGTGCCCATTTCTGAACCAATTCTCATCACAAGGGGAGCATCATGCTTAGACCTAGTACATGTCGTATGGTGGGTTCCCCAGGAAGCAAACTCTGAGACAGTTTGTGTGCAGGAGGTTTACTGGAGTGTGTCCTCCAGTGAACACTTGTTGGGGAGTGAAGGAAGTAGGATTGGGCAAAGGAAGGGGTTAAACAAAAAACTCAGCCAACTCCATGGGGAACTGTTGAGCTGAGGCAGCCCTGCAGAGTTCTCCTTCCTTGCATTAAGACTGCCCGGCTTTATACTTAACACCGTGACCAGTCCCTGGATGTGAGCTAACTCATATCCATAGCATGTGGCCTTGGGGAGAGTGGCTTTCTTTGGCTTGCCTTTCCAGGGCAATGACCAGAGAAGGACTCGGCCGAGAGCCATCAATTCCCAGCACACCTAGCGGCTGGGAGGATGAGCGTTTCAGCCCCGGAGGGGGGATCTGGATAGCACAGCACAGCATACGTTATACTTCAGCTCTTGAACCACTTGGATGCACCTTTTTGGTATAATATGTTCTGGGAATAGCTCCTTCAGGATTCTGATTAGTCTGTGTTGCCAGGGAACTTATAAAAGGAAGGTTACCAGTCAGCATGAATTGCTGCCCCTTTGAGGGTTGAAGGGGTTGAATTAAGTCAACTTGCCAACAAGTGGCTGGTTAGTCTCTTCAAAGGATTGCCCTACTGCCCTTCACTTCCATCTGCAGTAGTAGTCAGGTTGGGAAATATCAGAATTTGGAGTACCACCAAATTAGCAGGGAGTTAACTATATTTGTTTCCTCAAGTATTGCCAGCCTGATCTCATCCAGTCAAAATGCAAAAGTAAGCATTACGGAATAGACAGAGAGAGACCCAGGAAAATCCTTTTAGTTCTGGCTTGAGGAGCAGAAAAGAACTCCTAAAACTCAGAGATTGAGGAAATCACTCTTTTTTTCCCTCCCCTTTTTCTCCATTCACTTTCACCCCAGGCCCCAGGCAGTTTTGTGGTGGGAGCAGTGGTAGCAAAGCAGCCCCTGTGGAAAACTGCAGAAGCCAGACTTCTGAGCGGGGGGACAGTGCAGCTGCAGTTATAAGCGGTGGGGCCAAACCACCTCTCCCTTCCTTTTTTTTTTTTTTTTTTTTTCTTTACTTTCTCTCTCTGACCTCTTGTTATTTGGACCCCAGATGTGACTCAGTCACAGAAGCGAGTGACATTTGGCTGATGGACTGAAAAAAGGAGACTCTGGGAACCAGACAGTGCTGGGGAGATAGCGGAGAAGGAAGAGGTCAGGAAATGGATTCCATAAAATTGTTTGTCTTTCTGGACTGGTCTCCAACCTGTGCTGGTCTCCAACATGTGCAACCTCTGCTCCTAATTAGCCTTCCCAAGACTATGAGAACTGAGCTAACAGACCTCTTCCCTTGTCCCAGATTAATCACTGGGTGACATACTTACAGGACACATCTGAATAGCAAGTAAAGCCTTTGAAATCTGAATTGATGTTGTAACCACAACACACAGAAAGTGAGCTGGAACTTATGACTTGAAATTAACCAAGTCAAATGCTGCTAAAACAGAACCATCAACATTCTCTCATATGATTTAAACAAGACCCAGAGTCTTATAAAGTATTTATAATGGTGTGTTAGTTTCTGCTTTATAACAAAGTGAATCAGCTATACATATACATATATCCCTATATCTCTTCCCTCTTGCGTCTCCAAGAGGGAAGAGCTATGGGGATATATGTATATGTATAGCTGATTCACTTTGTTATAAAGCAGAAACTAACACACCATTGTAAAGCAATTATACTCCAATAAAGATGTTAAAAAAAAAAAAAGGAATGTCCTGGATACAATCCAAATTACTTGGTATATGGAGAACTATGAAATTCTCAACTTGTTTTGGAAAGGACAATCAACAGATGCCAATGATGAGATAATACAAATGGTGGAATTATTTGACAAAGACTTTAAAACAGGTATTATAAATATGCTCAAAGGAGCAATCATGAGTGCTTTTTGAAACAAAGTTAAAATGGAAAGTTAAAAATAGAATAGAAGACATAAAAAAGAACCAAGTGAAAATATTAGAACTGAAAAACACAATAACCAAAATTAAAAATCCACTGAAAGGACTCAATAACAGAATGAAGAACAGGGCAAAGAAATAGTGAATCTGATGCCAGATCAATGGAAATTATCCAATCTGAACAACAGAGAAAAAAAGAGATTGAAACAAAATAAAGAACAAAACCTCAGAGTCCAAGGGAACAACAGCAAAAGGTCTAGTATTTATGTCATCAGACTCCCAGAAGGAGACAAGAAAATGTGGTGCTGAAAAAATGTTTGAAGAAAGAATGTTTAAAAACTTAACACATTTTGAGAAAGACACATACCTACAAAGTTAAGAAGTGGAGCAAACTCCAAATAGGACAAAATCAGAGGAATTTATGGCTAAACACATCACAAATTTCTGAAACATCAAAGACAAAGAAAAATTCTAGAAACAGCTAGAGAGAAACAGTGACTTTTTTAAAATTTTAATTTTATTGGAGTATAGTTGATTTACAATGTTGTGTTAGTTTCAGGTGTACAGCAAAATGATTCAGTTATACATATACATATATTCATTCTATTTTAGATTCTTTTCTCTTGTAGGTTATCACAGAATACTGAGTAGAGTTCCCTGTGCTATACAGTAGGTCTTTGTTGGTTATCTATCTTATATATAGGAGTATGTGTATGTTCATCCCAAGCTTCTGATTTATCCCTCCCTAAAAAGCAGTGATTTGATGACAATGATTCTTTCATCAGAAATCGTAGATATCAAAAGGAAGTAGTACATTTCTCAAGTGCTGAAAGAAAAGAATTGTCAACTCAGAGTTCTATGTACAACAAAAATATCTTACAGGAATGAAAGTAAAATAAAGGCATCCTCAGATGCTTTAAAAAAATTGCTGGGCTTCCCCGGTGGCGCAGTGGTTGAGAGTCTGCTTGCCAATGCAGGGGACATGGGTTCGAGCCCTGGTCTGGGAGGATCCCACATGCCGCGGAGCAACTGGGCCCGTGAGCCACAATTACTGAGCCTGCACATCTGGAGCCTGTGCTCCGCAACAAGAGAGGCCGCGATAGTGAGAGGCCCGCGCACCTCGATGAAGAGTGGCCCCCACTTGCCGCAACTAGAGAAAGCCCTCGCACAGAAATGAAGACCCAACACAGCCAAAAATAAATAAATAAATAAATAAATAAATAAATTAAAAAAAAAAAAAGAATTGCTAAAGGGAATTCTACAGATGGAAGGGAAATGATACCCGAAAGAAGCAGGGAACATCAAAGTGAGAAAGAGGAACAGAACTGGTTAATATTTGGGTAGATGTAATAGACTCTTCTCCTCTTGAGTTCTTTAAAATACGTTTTATGGTTGAAAGCAAAAAGTATAACATGGTCTGATGGAGTTTTCAGTATATGTGATATTTAAGACAATACCTCTAACAATAAGAAGGGCAGGGTAAGGGGAACTTTATGATGTTAAAATTTCTGTATTCCAATGGAAGTGACAAAATATTGATTCCAAAAAGACTGTAAAAAGTTATGTATGTATTTTGCAGTCCCTAGAGCAACCACTAAAAAACTATACAGAGAGATACTGTTAAAAATCATAATAGATAAATTAGAATAGAGTAATATTAAAAAGTGCTCAAATAATGCCCCACAAAAAAAGGCAAGAAAGGGGAAACAGAGAAATGCAAAATGAGAGGACAAAGAGAAGACAATAATAAAATGGTAAACAAATCCAAACATATCATTAATTTCACTAAATGTAAATACTTTCAATACACCAATTAATAAACAAAGATTGTTAGAATGGATTTAAAAAAGCAAGTCTAAACTATATGCTGTATGTAAACAAAGTACTTCAAATACAGTGATATAGGTGGGCTAAAAGTTAAAGATTGGGAGAAGATATACCATGCAAAAACTAAATAAAAAGGAGGCTGGAATGATTATATTAATGTCAAAGCATACCTCAGAGGAAAGAAAATTCAGGGATAAAAAGGAACATTACACATTGATTACATAAGAATAAAAAGACTAATTTGCCAAGAAAACATAAAAATTCCTAATGTGTGGACTTCCCTGGTGGCACAGTGGTTAAGAATCCACCTGCCAATGGAGGCGACACGGGTTTGAGCCCTGGTCCGGGAAGATCCCACATGCCGCGGAGCAACTAAGCCCGTGTGCCACAACTACTGAGCCTGCTCTCTAGAGCCCACGAGCCACAACTACTGAGCCCTCACACTCTAGAGCCCATGCTCTGCAACAAGAGAAGCCACCACAATGAGAAGCCCACGCACCGCAACGAAGAGTAGCCCCTGCTTGCCGCCACTAGAGAAAGCCCGCACACAGCAATGAAGACCCAACGCAGCCAAAAATAAATAAATAAATGAATAAATTTATTAATTAAAAAAAATTCCTAATGTGTATATACCTAACAACGAGCTTCAAAATACATGAAAATATAGTTGGAAAGATAAACACTTCTCTCTCAGTAATAGAAACAATAGACAAAATGTTAGTGAGGTTAGGAAGCTGAAAAACACCATTAACCAACTGAATCTAGCTGATATTTATAGAAAACTCCATCCAACAGCAGAGCACACATTCTTTTTAAGTTCACATAGAATATTTTCCAAGAGAGACCATATCCTGGATCCTTAACAAATTTAAAAGAATTAAAATTCTATTCCCACTAAAATCTGAAACACGACAAGGATGCCCACTCTCACCATGTCTATTCAACATAGTATTGGAAGTCCTAGCCACAGCAATCAGACAAGGAAAAGAAATAAAAGGTATCCAAATTGGAAGGGAAGAGGTAAAATTGTCACTATATGCAGATGACATGATACTACATATAGAAAACCCTAAGGACTCCACACAAAAACTACTAGATCTAATAAGTGAATTCAGCAAAGTAGCAGGATACAAGATTAACATTCAAAAATTAGTTGCATTTCTTTACCCTAACAATGAAATATCAAAAGGGGAAAGTAAAATAACAATACCTTTTAACATAGCACCAGAAAAATAAAATACCTAGGAATAAACCTGACCGAAGAGGTGAAAGACTTATATGCTGTAAACTATAAAACATTAATAAAGGAAATTAAAGAGGATTCAAAGAATTGAAAAGATATCTCATGCTTTTGGATTGGAAGAATTAATATTGTTAAAATGGCAATACTGCCCAAAGCAATCTGCAGATTTAATGTGATCCCTATCAAAATACCCATGACAGAACTAGCACAAATAATCCAAAATTTATATGGAACCATAAAAAACCCAGAATTTCCTAAGCAATCCTGAGGGAAAAAAACAAAGCAGGAAGCATAACTCTCCCAGACTTCAGACAATACTACAAAGCTACAGTAGTCAAAACAGTGTGGTGTTGGTAAAAAGCAGACATACAGATCAATGGAATGGAATAGAGAGCCCAGAAATAAACCCACACACCTATGGTCAATTAATCTTCGACAAAGAAGCCAAGAATATAAAATGGGAAAAAGACAGTCTCTTCAGCAAGTGGTGCTGGGAAAGTTGGACAGCTGCATGTAAATCAATGAAGTTAGAACACACCCTCACACCATGCACAAAAATAAACTCAAAATGGCTTAAAGACTTATAAGACATGACACCTTAAAACTCCTAGAAGAGAACATAGGCAAAACATTCTCTGACATAAATTGTGCCGATGTTTTCTTAGGTCAGTTTTCCAAGGCAATAGAAATAAAAACAAAAGTAAACAAGTGGGACTTAATCAAACTTGCAGGCTTTTACACAGCAAAGGAAACCATAAAAAAAAGAGAACCTATGGCATGGGAGAAAATATTTGCCAAAGATGCAACAGACAAGGGCTTAATCTCCAAAATACACAAACAGCTCATACAACTCAACAACAAAAGAACAACCCAATCAAAAAATGGGCAGAAGACCTTAATACACATTTCTCCAAAGAAGACATACAGATGGCCAGTAGGCACATGAAAAGATGCTCAACATCACTAATTATTAGAGAAATGCAAATCAAAACTACAATGAGGTACCACCTCACACCGGTCAGGATGGCCATCATTAAAAGTCTACAAATAACAAATGCTGGAGAGGGTGAGGAGAAAAGGGAACCCTCCTACACTGTTGGTGGGAATGTAAGTTGGTGCAGCCACTATGGAAAACAGTGTGGAGGTTCCTCAGAAAACTAAAAATAGAATTACCATATGATCCAGCAATCCCACTCCTGGGTATATACCAGGACAAAACTATAATTCAAAAAGATACATGCACCCCTAGGTTCATAGCAGCACTATTCACAATAGCCAAAACATGGAAGCAACCTAAATGTCCATCAGTGGATGAATGGATAAAGAAGATGTGGTACATATATACAATGGATTACTACTCAGTCATAAAAAAGAATGAAATAATGCCATTTGCAGCAACATGGATGCAGCTAGAGATGATCATACTAAGTGAAGTAGGTCAGAAGGAGAAAGACAAATACCATATGATATTGCTTATATGTGGAATCTAAAATATGGTACAAATGAACCTATCTACAAAACAAAAACAGATTCACAGACATAGAGAACAGAACAGATTTGTGGTTGCCAAGGCGGAGGGGGGTGGGGGAGGGAAGGACTGGGAGTTTAGGATTAGCAGATGTAAACAATTATATATAGGATGGATAAACAACAAGGTCCTATTGATAAACCATAATGGAAAAGAAGATTAAAAAAAAGAATGTCTATATGTGTATAACTGAGTCACTTTGCTGTACAGCAGAGATTGACACAACATTTTAAATCAACTATGTTTCAATAAAAAAATAAAGTAAAAATAAAATAAAATAAAATAAAATTCTATGAAGTATCTCCACTTCACTTAGTTCTTCTGTGGTTTTTTGGAACATATTCCTCTGTCTTCTCATTTTGCCTAATTCTCTGTGTTTATTCCTATGTATTAAGTAGGTAGGTTACATTTCCCATCCTAAGATATGTACTATATATTTCTCAGCTTAGCAGATCCAGAACCTAGATATTTTTAAATAGACAGGTTTTTAAAAAAATTAATTAATTAATTAATTAATTAATTTTTGGCTGTGTTGGGTCTTCGTTTCTGTGCGAGCGCTATCTCTAGTTGCGGTGAGCGGGGGCTACTCTTCATCACGGTGCACGGGCCTCTCACTGTTGTGGCCTCTCTTGTTGTGGAGCACAGGCTCCAGACGTGCAGGCTCAGTAGTTGTGGCTCACGGGCCTGGTTGCTCCGTGGCATGTGGGATCTTCCCAGACCAGGGCTCGAATCCGTGTCCCCTGCATTGGCAGGCAGATTCTCAACCACTGCGCCACCAGGGAAACCCAAATAGACAGTTTTTTAGAGCAGTTTTAGGTTCACATCAAAATTGAACAGAAAGTACAGAGATTTCCCATATACCCCTTGTCCCCACACATGCATAACTCCCCCTTACCAGAGTGGTACATTTTTTTACAATCAATGAATCTACATTGACTCATTGTACTCACCCAAGGTCCATAGTTTACATTGGGGTTCACTCTTGGTGTTGTACATTCTGTGCATTTGGACAAATGTTTAATGACATGAATCCATCATTATAGTATTATACAGTGTATTTTCACTGCCCTAAAAATACTCTGTGCTCTGCCTTTTCATCCTTCCCTTCCTCTTCCAACTCCTAATAACCACTGATCTTTTTACTGTCTCCATAGTTTTGCCTTTTCCAGAATGTCATATAGTTAGAATCATACAGTATGTAGGCTTTTCAGATTGGCTTCTTTACTCAGTAATATGCATTTAAGTTTCCTTCATGTCTTTTCATGACTTGATAGCTCATCTCTTTTTTTTTTTTTAATTTATTTTATTTATTTATTTTTGGCTGCATTGGGTCTTCGTTGCTGCACTCGGGCCCTCTCCAGTTGCTGTGAGCAGGGGGTTGCAGAGCACGGACTCTAGGCACACGGGCCTCAGCAGTTGTAGCACACGGGCTCAGTAGTTGTGGCTCACGGGCTCTAAAGCGCAGGCTCAGTAGTTGTGGCACATGGGCTTAGTTGCTCCGCAGCATGTGGGATCTTCCTGGACCAGGGCTCGAACCCGTGTCCCCTGCATTGGCAGGCGGATTCTTAACCACTGTGCCACCAGGGAAGCCCAGCTCATTTCTTTTTAACTCTGAATAATATTCCATTGTCTGGATGTACCACAGTTTATTTATTCATTCAGCTAATGAAGGGCATTTTGATTGCTTCCGAGTTTTGGCAATTATGAATAAAGATGCTATAAATAAAGATGTAGGTTTTTGTGTGGACAGACGTTTTCAAGTCATTTGGGTGAATACCAAGGAGTGTGTGATTGCTGGCTCTTATGGTGAGAGTATGTGAAGTTTTGTAAAAAATCACCAAGCTGTCTTCCACAGTGGCTTTATCATTTTGCATTCCTGGCAACTGTGACTGAGAGTTCCTGTTGCTCTACATCCTCAGCAACACTTGCTGTTGTCAGAGTTCTGGATTTTGACCATTCTAATAGGTGTGTAGTGGTATCTCATGGTTGTTTTAATTTGCATTTCCATAATGACATATCATGTGGAGCATCTTTTCATATGCTTACTAGCCATCTGTATACCTTTTATTTTAGCATCTTTATTGGAGTATAATTGCTTTACAATGGTGTTTTATTTTCTGTTGTATAACAAAGTGAATCAGCTATATGTATACATATATCCCCAATATCTGCTCCCTCTTGTGTCTCCCTCCCACCCTCCCTATCCCACCCCTCTAGGTGGTCACAAAGCATCAAGCTGATCTCCCTGTGCTATGCAGCTGCTTCCCACTAGCTATCTGTTTTACATTTGGTAGTGTATATCTGTCCATGCTACTCTCTCACTTTGTCCCAGCTTACCCTTCCCACTCCCCATGTCCTCAAGTCCATTCTCTACATCTGCGTCTTTATTCCTGTCCTGCCCCTGGTTCATCAGAACCATTTTTTTTTTAGATTCCATATATATGTGTTAGCATACGGTATTTGTTTTTCTCTTTGTGACTTACTTCACTCTGTATGACAGGCTCTAGGTCCATCCACCTCACTACAAATAGTTCAAATTCATATCTTTTTATGGCTGAGTAATATTCCATTGTATATATGTGCCACATCTTCTTTATCCGTTCATCTGTCAATGGACACTTAGGTTGCTTCCATGTCCTGGCTATTGTAAGTAGTGCTGCAATGAACATTGTGGTACATGTATCTTTTTAATTAATAAATAAATAAATAAATAAATAAATTAATTTTTGGCTGTGTTGGGTCTTCGTTTCTGTGCAAGGGCTTTCTCTAGTTGCAGCAAGCGGGGGCCACTCTTCATCGCGGTGCGTGGGCCTCTCACTATCACGGCCTCTCTTGTTGCGGAGCACAGGCTCCAGATGCGCAGGCTCAGTAGTTTTGGCTCACAGGCCTAGTTGCTGTGCGGCATGTGGGATCTTCCCAGACCAGAGCTTGAACCCGTGTCCCCTGCATTGGCAGGTGGATTCTCAACCACTGCACCACCAGGGAAGCCCCATGTATCTTTTTGAATTATGGTTTTCTCAGGGTATATGCCCAATAGTGGGATTGCTGGGTCATATGGTAGTTCTATTTTTAGTTTTTTAAGGAACCTCCATACTGTTTTCCATAGTGGCTGTTTCAATTTACATTCCCACCAACAGTGCAAGAGGTTTCCCTTTTCTCCACACCCTCTTCAGCATTTATTGTTTGTACATTTTTTGATGATGGCCATTCTGACTGGTGTGAGGTGATACTTCATTGTCATTTTGATTTCCATTTCTCTAATGATTAGTGATGTTGAGCATCCTTTCCTGTGTTTGTTGGCAATCTATATATCTTCTTTGGAGAAATGTCTATTTAGATCTTCTGCCCATTTTTAGATTGGGTTGTTTGTTTCTTTGATATTGAGCTGCATGAGCTGCTTGTATATTTTGGAGATTAATCCTTTGTCAGTTGCTTTGTTTGCAAATATTTTCTCCCATTATGAGGGTTTTCTTTTCGTCTTGTTTATGGTTTCCTTTGCTGTGCGAATGCTTTTAAGTTTCATTAGGTCCCATTTATTTATTTTTGTTTTTATTTCCAATTCTCTAGGAGGTGGGTTAAAAAGGATGTTGCTGTGATTTATGTCATAGAATGTTCTGCGTATGTTTTCCTCTAAGAGTTTGATAGTGTCTGGACTTACATTTAGGTCTTTAATCCATTTTGAGTTTATTTTTGTGTATGGTGTTAGGAAGTGTTCTAATTTCATTCTTTTATATGTAGCTGTCCAGTTTTCCCAGCACCACTTATTGAAGAGGCTGTCTTTTCTCCATTGCATATTCTTGCCTCCTTTATCAAAAATAAGGTGATCATATGTGCGTGGGTTTATCTCTGGGCTTTTTATCCTGTTCCATTGATCTATATTTCTGTTTTTGTGCCAGTACCATACTGTCTTGATTACTGTAGCCTTGTAGTATAGTCTGAAGTCAGGGAGCCTGATTCCTCCAGCTCCATTTTTCTTGCTCAAGTTTGCTTCGGCTATTCTGAGTCTTTTGTGTTTCCATACAAATTGTGAAATTTTTTGTTCTAGTTCTGTGAAAAATGCCATTGATAGATTGATAGGGATTGCATTGAATCTGTAGATTGCTTTGGGTAGTATAGTCATTTTCACAATGTTGATTCTTCCAATCCAAGAACATGGTATATCTCTCCATCTGTTTGTATCATCTTTAATTTCTTTCATCAGTGGCTTATAGTTTTCTGCACACAGGTCTTTTGTCTCCTCAGGTAGGTTTATTCCAAGGTATTTTATTCTTTTTGTTGCAGTGGTAAATGGAAGTGTTTCCTTAATTTCTCTTTCAAATTTTTCTTCACTATTGTATAGGAATGCAAGAGATTTCTGTGCATTAATTTTGTATCCTGCTACTTTACCAAATTCACTGATTAGCTCCAGTAGTTTTCTGGTAACATCTTTAGGATTCCCTATGTATAGTATCATGTCATCTGCAAACAGTGACAGCTTTATGTCTTCTTTTCTGATTTGGATTCGTTTTCTTTCTTTTTCTTCTCTGATTGCTGAGGCTAGAACTTCCAAAACTATGTGGAATAATAGTGGTGAGAGTGGGCAACCTTGTCTTGTTCCTGATCTTAGAGGAAATGTTTTCAGTTTTTCACCATTGAGAATGATGTTGGCTGTGGGTTTGTCATATATGGCCTTTATTATGTTGAGTTAGGTTCCCTCTATGCCTACTTTCTGGAGAGTTTTTGTCATAAATGTGTGTTGAATTTTGTCAAAAGGTTTTTCTGCATCTCTTGAGATTATCATATGGTTTTTATTCTTCAATTTGTTAATATGGTGTATCACATTGATTGATTTGCATATAGTGAAGATTACTTGCATTCCTGGGATAAACCCCACTTGATCATGGTGTATGATCCTTTTAATGTGCTGTTGGATTCTGTTTGCTAGTATTTTGTTGAGGATTTTTGCATCTATGTTCATCAGTGATATTGGCCTGTAGTTTTCTTTTTTTGTGGAATCTTTGTCTGGTTTTGGTATCAGGGTGATGGTGGCCTCTTAGAATGAGTTTGGAAGTGTTCCTCCCTCTGCAATATTTTGGAAGAGTTTGAGAAGGATAGGTGTTAGCTCTTCTCTAAATGTTTGATAGAATTCACCTGTGAAGCCATCTGGTCCTGGACTTTTGTTTGTTGGAAGATTTTTAATCACAGTTTCAATTTCAGTGCTTGTGATTAGTCTGTTTATATTTTCTATTTCTTCCTGATTCAGTCTCGGAAGGTTGTGGTTTTCTAAGAATTTGTGCTTTTCTTCCAGGTTGTCCATTTTATTGGCATAGAGTTGCTTGTAGTAATCTCTCATGATCCTTTGTATTTCTGCAGTGTCCGTTGTTACTCCTCCCTTTTCATTTCTAATTCTGTTGATTTGAGTCTCCTCCCTTTTTTCTTGATGAATCTGGCTAATGGTTTAACAATTTTGTTTATCTTCTCAAAAACCAGCTTTTAGTTTTATTGATCTTTGCTATTGTTTCCTTCATTTCTTTTTCATTTATTTCTGATCTGATCTTTATAATTTCTCTCCTTCTACTAACTTAGGGGGTTTTTTGTACTTCTGTCTCTAATTGCTTTAGGTGTAAGATTAGGTTGTTTATTTGAAATTTTTCTTGTTTCTTGAGGTAAGATTGTATTGCTGTAAAGTTCCTTCTTAGAACTGCTTTTGCTGCATCTCATAGGTTTTGGGTCATCGTGTTTTCATTGTCATTTCTTTCTAGGTATTTTTTGATTTCCTCTTTGATTTCTTCAGTGATCTCTTGGTTATTCAGTAGCGTATTTTTTAGCCTCCATGTATTTGTATTTTTTACATTTTTTTCCTATAATTGATATCTAGTCTCATAGTGTTGTGGTTGGAAAAGATGCTTGATATGATTTCAGTTTTCTTAAATTTACCAAGGCTTGATTTGTGACCCAAGATATGATCTATCCTGGAGAATGTTCCATGAGCACTTGAGAAGAAACCGTATTATGTTGTTTTTGGATGGAATGTCATATAAATTTCAATTAAGTCCATTTTGTCTAATGTGTCATTTAAAGCTTGTGTTTCCTTATTTATTTTCAGTTTGAATGATCTGTACATTGGTGTAAGTGGGGTGTTAAAGTCCCCTACTATGATTGTGTTACTGTCAATTTCCCCTTTTATGGCTCTTAGCACTTGCCTTATGTATTGAGGTGCTCCTATGTTGGGTGCATAAATATTTACAATTGTTATATCTTCTTCTTGGATTGATCCCTTGATCATTATGTAGTTTCTTTCTTTGTCTCTTGTAGTAATGTTTATTGTAAAGTCTATTTTGTCTGATATGAGAACTGCTACTCCAGCTTTCTTTTAATTTCCATTTGCATGGAATATCTTTTTCCATCCCCTCACCTGCAGTCTGTATGTGACCCTAGGTCTGAAGTGGGTGTCAGGTAGACAGCATATATACAGATGTTGTTTTTGTATCCATTCGGCCAGTCTATGTCTTTTGGTTGGGGCATTAATCCATTTGCTTTTAAAGTAATTATCGATATGTATGTTCCTGTTACCATTTTGTTAATTGTTTTGGGTTTGTTTTTTTAGGTCTTTTCCTTCTCTTGTGTTTCCTGCCTAGAGAAGTTCCTTTCGCATTTGTTGTAAAGCTGATTTGGTGGTGCTGAATTCTCTTAGCTTTTGCTTGTTTTAATTTCTCCATTGAATCTGACTGAGATCCTTGCTGGGTTGAGTAATCTTGGTTATAGGTTTTTCCCTTTCATCACTTTAAATATGTCCTGCCACTCCCTTCTGGGTTGCAAAGTTTCTTCTGAAAGATCATAAGCTGTACCCTTATGGGGATTCCCTTGTATGTTATTTGTTGTTTTTCCCTTGCTGCTTTTAATATTTTTTCTTTGTATTTGATTTTTGATAGTTTGATTAATATGTGTCTTGCCGTGTTTCTCCTTGGATTTATCCTGTATGTGACTCTCTGCGCTCCCTGGACTTGATTGACTATTTTTCACATGTTACGGAAGTTTTCAACTACACTGTCTTCAAATATTTTCTCAGACCCTTTCTTTTTCTCTTCTTCTTCTGGGACCTGTATAATTCAAATGTTGGTGCATTTAATGTTGTCCCAGAGGTCTCTGAGACTGTCCTCAATTCTTTTCATTCTTTTTTCTTTATTCTGCTCTGTGGTAGTTATTTCCACTATTTTATTTTCCAGGTCACTTATCTGTTCTTCTGCCTCCATTATTCTGCTATTGATTTCTTCTAGAGAAATTTTAATTTCATTAATTGTGTTGTTCATCATTGTTTGTTTGCTCTTTAGTTCTTCTAGGTCCTTGTTAAACGTTTCTTGTATTTTCTCCATTCTCTTTCCAAAATTTTGGATCATCTTTACTATCATTACTCTGAATTCTTTTTCAGGTAGAGTGCCTATTTCCTCTTCATTTGTTTGGTCTGGAGGGTTTTTACCTTGTTCCTTCATCAGCTGTGTGTTTCTCTGCCTCTCATTTTGCTTAACTTAATGTGTTTGTGGTCTCCTCTCTGCAGGCTGCATGTTCGTAGTTCCCATTGTTTTTGGTGTCTGCCCCCAGTGGGTAAGGCTGGTTCAGTGGGTTGTGTAGGCTTCCTGGTGGAGGGGATTAGTGCCTGTGTCCTGGTGGTTGAGGCTGGATGTTGTCTTTCTGGTGGGCAGGACCGCATCCTGTGGTGTGTTTTTGGGTGTCTGTGGCCTTATTATAATTTTAGGCAGCCTCTCTGCTAACGGGTGGGGTTGTGTTCCTGTCTTGCTAGTTGTTTGGCATGGGGCATCCAGCGCTGGAGCTTGCTGGGTGTTGGTTATAGCTGGGTCTTAGCGTTGAGATGGAGATCTCTGGGAGAACTCTTGCCGATTGTTATTTTGTGGGCTATGATGTCTCTGGTGGTCCAATGTCCTGAACTTGGCTCTCCCACCTCAGAGGCTCAGGCCTGACACCAGGCTGGAGCACCAAGAGCCTGTCAGCTGCACGGCTCAGAATAAAAGGGAGAAAAAAATAAATAAAAATAAAAATATTACTAAAAAATAATAATAATAAAAAAAGAGAGCAACGAAACCAATAAACAAATCCACCAATGATAACAAGTGCTAAAAACTAAACTAAGATAACAATCAGAAACAAATCAGTTGCAGACAGCAAACCCCAAGTCTACAGTTGCTCCCAAAATCCACACCTCAATTTTGGGATGATTCCTTGTCTCTTCAGGTATTCCACAGATGCAGGGTACATCAAGTTGATTGTGGAGATTTAATCTGCTGCTTCTGAGACTGCTGGGAGAGATTTCCCTTTCTCTTCTTTGTTCGCACAGCTCCCAGGGTTCAGCTTTGGATTTGGCCCCGCCTCTGCATGTAGGTCGCCTGAGGCATCTGTTCCTGCTCAGACAGGAGGGGGGTTAAAGCAGTGGCTGCTTAGGGCACTCTTGGCTGGTGTGATGTTACAACAGCCTGAGGTGTGCCATGTGTTCTCCCGGAGAAGTTGTCCCTGGATCACCGGACCCTGGCAGTGGCGGGCTGCATAGGCTCCTGGAGGGGAGGGTGTGGATAGTGACCTGTGCTTGCTCATAGGATTCTTGGTCCAGCAGCGTTAGTGTTTCATGCCTGTCTCTGGGGTCCACGCTGTTAGCTGTGGCTCATGCCCGTCTCTGGAGCTTGCTTAGGCAGTGCTCTGCCTTCTGTGGGCACACAGGGAAGGAATCTCCTCTCCTTGCACACCCTGAAACAATGGTCTCTTGCCTCTTAGGCAGGTCCAGACTTTTTCCTGGACTTCCTCCTGGCTAGCCGTGGCACACTAGCCCCCTTCAGGCTGTGTTCACGCAGCCAACCCCAATCCTCTCCCTGGGATCCGACTTCCGAAGCCCAAGCCTCAGCTCCCAGCCCCCACCCGCCCCGACCGGTGAGCAGACAAGCCTCTCAGGCTGGTGAGTGCTGGTTGGCACCGATCCTCTGTGTGGGAATCTCTCTGCTTTGCCCTCTGCACCCCTGTTGCTGCACTCTCCTCTGTGGCTCCGAAGCTTCCCCCCTGCCCACCCCCTGTCTCTGCCAGTGAAGGGTCTTCCTAGTATGTGGAAACTTTTCCTCCTTCACAGCTCCCTCCCAGAGGTGCAGATCCCATCCCTATTCTTTTGTCTCTGTTTTTTCTTTTTTCTTTTGCCCTACCCAGGTACATGGTGATTTTCTTGCCTTTTGGGAAGTCTGAGGTCTTCTGCCAGTGTTCAGTAGGTGTTCTGAAGGAGTTGCTCCACATGTAGATGCATTTTTGATGTATTTGTGGGGAGGAAGGTGATCTCCACGTCTTACTCCTCCACCATCTTGAAGGTCCCACTACACTAATTCATTTTCTAACGTTGAAACAGCCTTGCTTTCCTGGGAGAAATCCCATTTGGTAGTGGTGTACAATTCTTTTTATACATTGTTGGATTTGATTGGCTGATATTTTGTTGAGGATTTTTGCATTTATCTTCATGAGTGATGTTGGTCTATAGTTTTCTTTTCTTATAATGTCTTTGGTTTTGGTATTAGCATTATGCTGGTCTCATAGAATTAGTTAAGAAGTATTCTCTCTGATTCTAAAGAAAGATTGTAGAGAATGGGTATAATTTCTTCTTTAAATGTTTGGTAGAATTCACCAGTGAACCCATTTGGACCCAGTGTTTTCTCTTTTGGAAGATTATTAATTACTAATTTAATTTATCTAATAGATGTAAGCCTATTCATATTATCTATTTCTTGTTGTGTGAGTTTTAGCAGATTGTGTCTTTCAAAGAATTGTTCTTTTTCATCTAGGTTATCAAATTTGTTGGCATAGAGTTGTTCATGGTATTCTTTATTGTCCTTGCTCATGAGCTCTGTAGTGATGTCCCCTCTTTCATTTCTGATATTAGTAATTTGTGACCTCTCTATCTTTTTTTTTCTCAGTTAGCCTGGCTAGAGCCTTATTTTGTTGATCTTCTAGAGAATCAACTTTTGGTGTATTGATTTTTCTCTGTTGATTTCCTATTGTCAGTTTGATTGATTTCTGCTAAAATTTTTATTATTTATTCCTTTATGTTTACTTTGGATTTAATTTGCTCTTCTTTTTCTGGTTTCTTACGGTGGAAGCTTAGATAATTTATTTTGACTCTTTCTTCTTTTCTAATATATACATTCAATGCTATAAATTTCCCTCTAAGCACCGCTTTCACAGCATCCCATAAATTTTGGTAAGTTGTGCTTTCATTTTCATTTAGTTCAAAATATTTTAAATTTCTCTTGAGATTTCTTTTTTGGCCTATGTATTATTTAGAAGTATATCATTTAGTCATCAAGTATTTGGTGATTTTCCAGCTACCTTTCTGTTATTAATTTCTAGTTTAATTCCTTTGTGGTTTGAGAGCAGTCATTATATAATTTCTATTCTTTTATATTATTAAGGTGTGTTTTATGATCCAGAATATGGTCTATCTGGGTGAATTTATTATACTCAGAGTTGATCTTAAGCTGAGTTAGGTACAAGAGAGACTGTCTGTAAATCAGAAAGTCACTTTATCTATTTACAATAGATAAAGCATATAATTCTTTTACATGAATATTTATATCTGTGATCCAGGCCTCCCCCTAGTCCTGGTGCCTTTTGGTATTAACATTAATTTAAAAGTTGTTTGATGAGTTTGGATCTCAGGGCAAAGAAATTTTCATAGTCTTATGGAATAAAGTCCATCTCTTGGCTGACCTGAGGAGTCTAGGTGCTGTCATGTCCAAACTTCGACCAGCTTCATGACTGTAAATCATTGTGCAGGAAGCTATGCAGGCTTGGCTAAGTGCTTGACTTCGGAGCCAGGCAGCAGTTTCACCACCTACTTGTTGAGAGACCTAGGAGAGGTTATGAAACCAGATATTGAAAAACTTCTCTACGGCTCAGCTTTCTCATCTATAAAATAAGAACAATAGTAGTCCCCATCTTATAGCATCATTGTGAAGATTAAGTTAATTTAAATTTGTAAAGCATTTTGCAAAGAGTATGTCATGTAAATGCTCAGTAAATATTCACCATAAAGATGAAACTAGCCCTGTGGCTGGGATCTCTTTGACCTGGGACTCCACTTCTTCTCAGTGAGCCTTCTCAGTGAAGGCTTCTAAGCCTTCTACCTTATTTCTCATACCTGAATATCTGCCCTTACAACCTGCCCAGTTATTCAAGTTCCCCTAGACCTTGTTCCAAGACCTGGAGCACGTTCCCAAACCTGATGGGGCCTGGGGTGAGAGGGAGAATTGATAGAAGACATAAGAGCTGAGTAAATTCTCAAAGGATAAGTAGATCTGAGAGAGATGAGAAGAATGGGGACCGGTATGGAGGGGACTGTGTGAGCAGAGGCATGGAGGGAAGCACATCATAATGTGTGGGGGAAGCAGCAAACTCCTAAGTGGCTCTGGAGGGTAAAATATGGCACCAACCAGGAATGGTGAAAGATGAGATCAGCATGCAAGCAGGGGCCAGATCAGGGATATTTCCTCCTACCATGTTAGGAAGTTGAATTTTATAGCATTTATACCACAGCCGGTTAGAAGCACAGAAGCATTTGTAACTTCTGAGAAGCAAAGTGACATGGATAAATTTGAGTTTTAGCTGTAATCCAAAAGCCTCTGGCCTCTCCAACCTGGAGGCACACATGACTTAGCAATTATAAGAATTGTTAGGAGGATTTCTTCCTGCCTTCATTCGGATAATATTTATTGAACTACTAGATTCCTGGAATGTTGTAGGTGTTGTAAATAAATAAATGGTAGATAAAATCTCTGCTCTAGTGGGCAAAGCTGACAGTTAACAAGCAATGAAATACATGAAGCATTTTCAGGTAGAGGGGCTGCCCTAGTATGTGGAAGCAATGGTGGGCTTATGAACCAGGGCAGTGGGATCACGGATGTAGCAGAGGCAACAGAGGTCACTTGTTTTTGTCCCTGGAACATGCCATGTCAACCAGAGGTAGAATCCTACATCTATCATGATTATTCCTAGAAGACTCTATGCCCACAAAAGCAATATAACACAATGCAGTGAGCTGTGAGAAAGGGTTTCACTGATCACCCTATTGCAGAACCATGAAATTTCTACTGAATATTTTGTTTCTTCTAAGTTCTTTCTCAACTTCATCTACCAGGGTGAGGAGATGATGACAGACTGGAATTCTGTGGTTACATAAGGGCTCACTGAGGCAGGAAGAGGAAAGAACATTCTGGGTAGAACACAATACAAGCCAAATTTTCCAAACCTTGAGAGATCATGTCAAGTTTGAAGAAGAGTGAGTAGTTCAGGATTGTTATGCCCTGCGAAGATTTTGGGGGGTGGCATGAGTAGAAGTAATTTTAGAAATATCTCCCTGATGTCAGGGTGGAAAATGATTTGAGTGGTGGAGACACTAAACGTAGGGAGACCTGTTAGAATCTTGGGGTAATAGTAAGGAAGGAAGGGGATCCAAGAGGGAAAAGATGAATGGAAATAAATGGAAGGTTAAAGTCCTAGATATCTATATGAGGTGGAAGGGAAGGTTCTGTGGCAATGAGAACATGAGACAGCTAAGGGTTTGCTAGAGTAGGATATTAGCATATCTTATGTAAAACTTAAGAGGAGGAAGAGCTCTGGGTGATGGAAAATTGAAGATGTGGTTCTAAAGGTGAGAAACCAAAGTCTAATGGCAGATAAGAGATGACGATGATGATGACGATGACGATGATGATGACGACGATGATGATGATGATGGTGTGTGACTTGCCTTTAGTTTCATGATGGGAGAATATAGAGATAAAAGGCATGCTTGGAAGTGAGGTCATTACTTAGAACACAGCCTGGCATATTGAGGCATTCAATAAATAAATGAATGATATGCTGGGTGTCATATAACTCTCTTTGACATGAGTTTTTTGGTGCCAGAACAAGCTTCAAGTTGCAGGCAGTGTCTGGCATAGTTTAACATAGGCAGGGAGGCTCTCTGAACCAGGTGAGGGCTTCCCTGCCCCATTAAATTCTTCCTCACCCTCAGGGATCTAGCTTGAGTGGGTCCGTCTCATGTGTGCTTGTACAGCACATTATTTGCCCCATCTTCACAGCACGTATCATGGGCTGAAACATTTTATGACTTGTTTTGCCAGTTTGTTCCTTATTCTTTCATGGTAGGGACTCAAAGGACCTGAAAAAGCAAAATCGTTTGTGAAACCTGGAGCTGGCCTTACTTGTAGGTGTATTACACAGTCCTGCATTAATTAAAGGAGCACTTGTGCATCCCTGCTATATCAGTCTGGGCCCCAGAAGGAAACAAAATAGGATAACTTAAGAAGGTTTTAGTTAAGGGACTATTTACAAAGGTGTGAGCAGGGTTTGGGGGAACTACTGGGAAATTCAGTGTGGGTCTAGAAATAGCCTAGGCTTGAAGGGGCCAGGGAGGGAGTACAGCTACCAGGGCAGAGAGTCATATGGAAAGGCTGCCTTGAGAGAAGCTGGGACCTCTCTTTGGTGGAGGCCATCCTGCAGGAAGGAAGCCAGGGTAGTAAATACTTCTCCCTCCCTGTTCCCATCTCTCTGCTCTCTTGTCATCCCCCTTCCACCAAACCCACTAGAAGCTGGAGGGCTGGAGGGGCTCTTTGATGTGGCCTATCACCTAGTCTCCTGAGCAGAGAAGGAGAGGAAAAGGGGAGAGGGATATGGAGGTGCTAATAGGTGCTCTTAGCACACTGCCTTCCCCATTGGCCTGCCAGAGCAAGTGACATTCTCCCAACTTGCCTGGAAGATTTAGTCATCTCCAAAAGAGCAAGTTAAACTGTGACGAGGGGTAGAAGAGATGGGCCCAGTCTGTTTGTTTATACACACCTTGCCTTCCCTACAATGGTTAGAAACCCAAACCACAGGCAATAATGGGTAATGCATAAATGGACATATCACAGTCAGGCCCAATGGAACAATTCCCATACTTCCAGAGGGGTTCACCAAGATGGCAATATAGGAGGCTCCAAACTCCCCTCCTCCCATGGACACAGTAAGTACACAGGTACACAGGGAGCAATTACTTCTGAGAAAAAACTAGAAACTAGCAAAAAGGGAGCAAGCAAAAACCACCCATTTCTCAGTCTTAACCTGAAAGGGGTCCATCTTCATACTTTGGAAACTGCTCCTGAGGGTTAGGCATCTAATCTGTACACATCTAGGTGCTGCCTGAAGTCCTCTCTAGAGTCTGGGGAAACTGGCAAACACCTCCTTTGCCTTATCCCTCTAACTGGCTCCAAGTTGCCAGTATCTCTTTGGAAGGAGTTTTACAAACATCTGGCACCCCGCTTTTTGTAGCTGCTATCTGAGAGATGGGCCCCCAGATCACCTGGCTCTCATAGTCAGTGGGGCTTGCATTCACAAGTCCTACAAGGTTGTAGCAAACAAATAAGCAGTTCTTAATGGGCACAAGAACAATCTCCTGTGGGCCCAGCACAGAAAGAGCAGGTTAAAACACCCATCTCCCAGTTTCTCCCTGGAAGGACCTTAACCACATACTTTCCCAGTTGCTGCCTGAGGGTCCAGCTTCCAGTCAGCCTGCATCTAGGTATTGAATGTAATCTTCTCCTTTGGGACACTGATGGGTCTTGGCATATTCAACTACTGGAAGCCACTAAGAACAAAGAAGGTGGCTTGGACAAGCAAAAGGTCTGAAAGACAAACAGGAGCTCAGGCAGGAGTGATTCATGAGGTTTATCTCCTACACAAGACCAGGCTGTCAAGACTTGTGTAGAAATCAACACTGAAAGTCAAGGAAAATGAAGAAAGCAAGGAATATGTCCCAAACAAAAGAACAAAATAAATCTCCAGAAACATTTGTTTTGTTTTGTTTTTGTTTTAGTTTTTAATTTTTAAACGACTTTATTTTTAGAGCAGTTTTAGATTTGTAACAAAATTGAGAGTAAAGTACAGAATTTCTACATACCCTCTTCCCTCCCCCCCCCCCCCCCCCCCGCCACAGCCTCCCCATTATCAACATTCCCCACCAATGTGGTATATTTGTTACAATTGATGAATCCACATTGACACATCATAAGCACCGTGAAACAGAGATAAGTGATTTACTTGATAGAGAGTTCAAAATGACAAGTTATAAAGATGCTCCCTGAGGTCAGGAGAGCAGTGCCTGAACAAAGTGAGTATTTCAACAAGAATATAGAAAATATTTTTAAAAGTACCCAATAGAAATCACAAAGCTGAGGAATACAATAACTGAAATGAAAAATTCAATAGAGGGGGGGTTCAACGTCAGACTAGATCAAGCAGGAGAAAGGATCAACAAACTTGAAGACAGGGCAGTGAAATCCATGCAATCAGAGAAACAAAAAGAAAAAAAGAATGAAAAAGAGTGACGATCGTTTAAGGGACTTATGGGACATCAGCAAGCAGACAAATATATGCATTATAGGGATCCCAGAAGGAGAAGAAAGAGAGAAAGAGGCAGAAAGTTTATTCAAAGAAATAATGGCTGAAAACTTCTCTAACCTGGGGGAGGAAAGAGACATCTAGATCCAAGAAGATCAGAGAGTTCCAAATAAGATGAACCAAAGAGACTCACATGGAGACACGTTATGATTAAATTGTCAAAAGTTAAAGACAAGGAGAGAATCTTAAAAGCAGCAAGAAAAAAGTAACCTGTTATGTACAAGGGAACCCCCATAAGACTATCATCAGAATTTTCTGCAGAAATTTTGCAGGCCAGAAGGGAGTGGGATGATATATTCAAAGTGCTGAAAGAAAAGGAAAACTCCTAATCAAAAATACTCTACCTGGCCAAGTTTTCCTTCAGAATTGAAGGAAAGATAAGGAGTTTTCCAGGCAAACAAAAGCTGAAGGACTTCATCACCACCAGACAGGACTTACAAGAAACGTTAAAGGGAGTTCTTCAAACTGAAATGAAAGGAAACTGATTAGTAACAGGAAAATATGAAAATATAAAACTCACTGGTAAAAGTAAATATATAGTTAAATTCAGAATACTCTAATGTTGTCATGGTGATGGGTAAATCACTTATAACTCTAGTATGAAGATTAAAAGACAAAAAGTATTAAAAGTAGCTACAGTAATTTGTTAATGGATACACAATATGAAAAGGTGTAAATTGTGACATCAAAAACAAAATGTGGGGAGGGGTGTAAAAATGCAGAGTTTACACTTTTATTTGTCAATTACACCCCAATAAAGCTGAAGGTAAAAAATAGGTACTTTCATGCAAGGGAATATTATGCAGCCATTACAATGTTTCAAAAAAATTTTGATGGCATAGGAGAATAAGTATGATACCTTATGCAAAAAATTCCTATTCAATAATTTGCAAAAAAAAAAAAGAAAGAAAAGAATTAGAATAGGCTCTTATACTTTCTACAATAAACAAGTATCACTTTAAATTATAAACAAACATCAAAAACAGTGTCTGAGAAAGAAGGGCCCTGGTTAAGGCTTTCTTCTTAACCACTTTTAATTAGCATTCCAGCAAGGATGAGGTTAGGAAATTGTCACCTGAGGCTCTTTGGAAGTGACAAAGTGCCAGATGATCTGGGACCTGGCTTGAGGTGGTTCCCATGTTGGGTTGTGAGTTAGAGTTGGGGAGGAGAATGAAGACAGTCATGGGGTGTATCTCTGTGTGAACCTGTGCCCTCTGAGGGTGAGGGGAATATTGGACAGCTTTATAAGGGCTGCTCCCTGCCCCTTAGAGGTGCCATCCGTCAGTCAGGCTGGGATGTATGCTTCCATATCTCACACAAAGGGACTGAATAGGCTGGTAGTTCCCCTGTAAGGGAGCATCTTGCTGAAGAGAGAGCAGGTAGATAAAGGAGCATTAGAGTGGGTGGAGAAAGGCCAGAAAACAGGAGGGATGTTGGGAATTATCTCTAAAGGGCAAGGTCCACCCAGGTCAAGGATTTCTCCAAGTCAGAGTTAAGGATGACTTGACCTGGTTAGAACTGGGGCAGCCCTCCACCCTGGATTTTGCACTGGCTTATCAGGCATTAACTTATGAAGACGAACCCACCCATCCATGGAAAGAGGAAGTTTCTGCATTTTATACCACTTGGCTTTTAACCCCACCTTTCCTCTGGTTTGAGCCAAATATGTGTGTAGTTTTTCCCTTAACAATAACAACTGGCTTTCTTGTTTTTCTGTGCAAAGCTCTGTGGCTCTCAAGATCAGCACAGTTTATTTTGAATTCCTAGCCACAGCTTGAACTGGACTGCAAGGACATGGACTGGAATGAAATTTGAGGGATTGTGGTCTGGAAGTATGTATTATTTTAGCTTAGAAGAGAAATACAATTTTCTCTTGTGACTTGGTGTGCTGTGCCCAGTTGAGTACTGACACCTGTGATTCCCTTCCATCAACTAGGGGGTGCCAAGGATCTCTCACCTGTGTTCTGGTACCTATGACCCCCTTCAGCCAGGTTTGCAGTCAGGTCTCTTTTGGCTGTGATGAACAAAAGACAGGGGGAAGTAACTTCGTTTAAGTGGTTTAAGTCATCTGCCTCAGATGGCATTGTGAGTGCACTTCACTGCCCTTCATTGTTAGGCCTAAGAATTCACTCTAATTTTGGAAGGTAGATGAAAATCTTGCCTGTGTCTGGGAGTATTATTTATTTGCGTAGGACAGATGGGCCTCACCCGATTTCCTGAACTGCCTCCAGCTTGACTCACATTCCCCAGTAATGCTAAATTATTCCATCAAGTCTGAAACCCAGGGACAAATTGTGTGACCATAAACTAATAATATTGTTCTTTTTTTCAGAGTTTATCTTTGGACACAAAGTTCTAAATCTCTTTAATTTTTCCAGCACATTGATAAAAGATGCTCTAAATACATACAGCCTCTCCTTGGTAGCTCCCTAATATTGTTCCTTTAAAAGGAACTTTAGCCATGCTACTCCTAAAGCTAGATTCCCAGGCTGTTTTGATTCTCCTCATTTTTTCAGGTAAATGAGTAACCCCACTGAGTAAGGGCTCTACATTAAGCCAACTTGCCCTTTTAGTTCGACAAATACCTGGGCACCAGTGTAACCCACCTTGAATCAGTACCAGAGGATACCTGTTTCAGGGCTTCAAGTGTCTGGTTACAGCTACATTTGTCCAATGAGTCAACCAGACTAGCTTTATTTCTAAAGGCATTCCAGAGTGCTGATTTACTCGACTTGTTGTATTTCCTGAGGATGTGATTCATTCATACCCAGCAGAGAAGGAAAGAACAACACTTGAAAGCCCACTTAAGGAGGGGTGGATAAAACTCTGTTCTCTCTGGAAAACTGTCTTTTACAGTATGATGTGGTTGTTTCTGGCATTTCTCTCTGGGGCAAGAGTTGGAGATGAGGTTTCTGAGGCTGCAAATGGGGATGTGAGGACAGCTTGCAGGTCCACCCCAAGGCTCTGAGAAAGGAGGGATTTTCTGTTCAGTGAAGACCGGCAATCAGGCCCTTTTTGGAGCTGGGGACAGATGTTCCCTGACCATGAGGATTCACAGCTAAAGCCACATTTCTGTGCCTTGCTCCAGTACTGGCCATGGGGCTTTGGTAAATCAGGGAAGGGGGCCTGCTCTGGTGATGCAACCAAGCAGGGCCCTACAGGGCCCTTCCAGGTACAAAAGCATCTCTGTGTCCTTTTTCAGAACAATCTGATACATATCTCTGGGTTCTTCTTCAGGAACTAAGTCCCCACCTGGGTGGAGGATGGTAACTTCAGGCTGAGCCCAAGCACACAGACCCCAGAGTGGTCAGAATCAGAAGGCTGATGACTGAGATTCCTGATACACCACCTTGTTACCTCCAACCAACCAATCAGAGGAGGGTTACACACCCTACAGCCCTCACCCCAAATTTTGCCTTTAAAAACTCTTCCCTGAAAACCATCGGGGAGTTGGGGGGGGGTCTTTTGAACATGAGCCACCCATTCTCCTTGCTTGGCCCTGCAATAAACCTTTCTCTGCTCCAAACTCTGAGGTTTTGGTTTGTTTGACCTCACTGTGCGTTGGGCACGTGAACTTGGGTTCATCAACAGCGACAGGAATCCAGTCTTCTCACTGTCTGCCTTCTTGTCACAGGCAAGTGCTCTGGGTTTCTTTACTAAGGAATCTTCCCTTGCTCCAGCTTTGCTTTTCCTTCTCAGGCATAATATCTTTATTCTTTTTTTTAGAAAACATTCCAGGGACTTCCCTGGCGGTCCAGTGGTAAAGAATCTGCCTTCCAGTGCAGGGGATGTGGGTTCAATCCCTGGTTGGGGAACTAAGATCTCACATGCTGCAGGGCAACTAAGCCTGTGTGCCTCTACTAGAGAGAGAAAACCCACATGCCAGAACTAGAGAGAGCCCACGTGCCACAACTAGAGAGAAGCCCGCGCATTGCAACTAGAGAGAAGCCCATGCACTGCAACGAAGAGCCCGCATACCGCAACAACAAAAAAAGAGCCTGCATGCTGCAAGGAAGATCCCGCATGCCACAACGAAGACCCGACGCAGCCAAAAAATAAAAATAAATATAAATATAAAGAAATAAGTAAATAGAAAACATTCCAGCCTGTAGGTAACCTCTATGCCATATAGGCTTTTATTCCGTCTGATCAGGAAATTCAATGACAGCCAGATGCCTTGTGCTGACTTGTCCATTTTCATGTATTCTGCACCTCAACCTGGAATCCAGCTTGATTTAGAGGTACACATGACTAGCTTCCGTTCATTCATTTGTTCATTCACTCCTTTACATATATTCCACCACTATTTATTAAGTGTCAGCTATGGGCCAAATGCTCACTCAGTTATTCATTTATGTGAATACATTTTATTCACTGGAATTTTGGGAGAAACTGGGAATGACAGGGGCTGGCTCCCAGGAGAGAAGCAGGCAGGAGGGCATGGCTGACCTGGATTTCTCCAAATCTCTGTGTGTAGGATGCAGGTGGGTGGCTGGAGCTGGGGCTTCTGGAGACCAGGGCATGGGCGTGGGCTGGTTCTCTGAAAAAGACAAGAGGTGAGGGTGGGAGCCCTGTGATGTACTGTGACAAGGGCCCCCACCCCCAGGGACCCTCTGATCTTCAAGCCAACAACCATAATCATGATATGCTCAGTGTGTCTGAGTTCCTTTCTGGGAAAAATGATAGGTGTGGATTTTGCTTTTAGGGTGCCTCAGGGTAGAACTGCCTGTACAGAGGCAGGAGCAGAGACAAGAGTCTCTCAGAGGAATAGGGTTGGATGTCACAGCTCTCGTGGGGAGGACAAGAGACTCATCCAAGATGGTGTGATTGGGAGGCCCGAGCCAGGTTCATCTAATTTTTCTGAGGGCAAAGAAATCCTTAAGTGACACCTTCTGAGTTTCAGCAAGTTTTGATTCACTTATAGCCCTAGACCATGATGAACAGTCACACTAACTGGGCAGAAGGACACGTAAATAAACAAGCATAATATTATATACTATATAGTATGAAAATACTCTTAACTCCCAGGGAGAAGCAGCTAACTGTCTAGGGGTCTCTGAGAAGGGTTCATGGAGAAGGTGGCGTCTGAGTTGGTGGAAAAATTGCTAAGACACCTGACAAGCAGTTGCCATCACAGAGCCTCTGTAATCCAGCCCTTCCATCCTTGGGTGACTTTGACCTGAGCACATTGCTTATTTTATCAATCTGCTCCCCCCTATCACCCACTGGTGGACACTAGTTATCAATGGCATGGCTTCAAATGTCTGCTTGTTCATCTGCCAAACATGAGTGATGTTGACCTTGTTGGGAACTCGGTTTCAGTGTCTCAAGGAACATTATCTGTGGTGGATGTAGTCTGATAACAAATAATAAACATTCGTTTAATCCATGAAATAGTCAGTTTCCCTAAATACTATTGATAACAGTAGGCAAGTGCATTTCAGTTCCAGGGTGGGACTTGCGAGACATTGCCCTACCTTTAGGGAAGTTCTTCTTTTAGGAGATACTGCTAAATAATGATGCTGCTGATGATAATAATGATAGAAATAGCTGTTTATTTAGTACTTACACTGTGCTGTCAACTTTATAAAACTCTCACGACATCCTAGGTTCCTCATTGTACGGAAATGGAAGCTCAGAGAAGGTAAATGGTAAATAAGGGGCAGTCAGTCTTCCCTCAGACTCCTCCCCTCCACTCCAGGCCAGGTTAAGTCTGGAATCCAGCAGCGTGGATTTGCTTGGAGGTGCTCATTTTTTCTTCCTGAATGTTATCAACCCAGTCCCCGGCTAGGCTGGAACCACTCTGAGAGCAAGGACAGAACCTTCTACTTCTTTGCCTCCCAAAATACCTAGCATGGTCTCTTGAAAAGAGTCAATACATACTTATGGGTGGTTGAAAGGATTGCTTTCTAAATGGGCAGTCCTGGGTTTGGTACAGTAGGGAGGAAACAGAGAAAGATCCCACAAGGTAGAAATCTGCCTGTTAAAGTGTCTGAGTCTATTCAGTGTAATGTTTGCTGTTTTCTCCTCCACAGCAGCTGTGAACACATTTCTTGTTTGTGGCCACCACTTGTATTTTTAAGCACTTCTCAACATCCTCGTGGTCGCTGGGGATCATTCCACACTTCTGCTTTTTAAAATTTTTAAATTTTATTTTTATTGAAGTATAGTTGATTTACAGTGTTGTGTTAGTTTCACAACACAGTGTACAGCACAGTAATTCATATATATATATATATATATTCTTTTTCAGATTCTTTTCCCTTATAGGTTTTAATTTTTTTAAGGTTTTTTTTTGGGCTACATTGGGTCTTCGTTGCTGCGCGCGGGCTTTCTCTAGTTGTGGCGAACAGGGGCTACTCTTCGTTGCGGTGCGCGGGCTTCTCATTGCGGTGGCTTCTCTTGTTGTGGAGCACGGGCTCTAGGCTCATGGGCTTCAGTAGTTGCAGCACGTGGGCTCAGTAGTTGTGGCATGCGGGCTCTAGAGCGCAGGCTCAGTAGTTGTGGTGCACGGGCTTAGTTGCTCTGCGGCATGTGGGATCTTCCTGGACCAGGGATTGAACCTTTGTCCCCTGCATTGGCAGGCGATTCTTAACCACTGCCCCACCAGGGAAGTCCCAAGATTTTTTTTTTTTTTTTTTGATGTGGACCATTTTTAAAGTCTTTTAAAAATTTGTTACAATACTGCTTCTGTTTTATGTTTTGGTTTTTTGGCTGTGAGGCGTGTGGGATCTTAACTCCCTGACCAGGGATCGAACCTGTACCCCCTGTATTGGAAGGTGAAGTCTTAACCACTGGAAGCCAGGGAAGTCCCTCCGTTATAAGTTATTACAAAATATTGAGTATAGTTCCCTGCAGGTCCTTGTTGGTTATCTACTTTATATATAGTAGTGTGTATATGTTAATCTCAATGTCCTAATTTATCCCTCCTCCGTCTCCACTTTCCCCTTTGGCAGCCATAAGTTTGTTTTAAAGATGTGGAATGCTTCAGGAACTTGCGTGCCATCCTTGGGCAGGGGCCATGCTAATCTTCTCTGTATTGTTCCAATTTTAGTATATGTGCTGCCCAAGCCAGCACCACGCTTCTGCTTTCATTGTGCCCAGACCTTCCTGAGTCTGCACCTGGCATGTACACAGGTCTTTTGTTTTTGTTCTTCCCTTTCGTGTTCTCGGGTCCTCCTCCCTCTTCTGTTTCTTAAAAATGTAGCTAAGGAAGAGGTGCAGTTAGTAAGCTCTTTGCTTGAGGCTTCCTGGTTTTCATGTGATTTTGAAAATTCTGTTCTTTGAAGGCAGTCCTAAAACATGGGTAATGAGAATGTTTGGCATTCATTAGGCAGTTTTATATTTGTGAATAAAACTGGTAGGAGATCCCAGCTTACCCAAATAAAATAATCTCCTCTTAGCTTAGCACCATAATAAAGTTAAAAAACAATAAAAAAGAAACAGTTTGAACAGGAATAATTTAAAAGTTTAATCCTGAGGACACTTTTCACATTTTTGTTTTGCCCCAGAATAGTAGCTCTTAAAGATGGTCATCTTTAGTTTGGTTTAGAGATCAGTTTTGAGAGTGTACACAATTTCCCAGAGTTGCTTATGTTTATTTAAGCCCTCATTCTGAGCTGTGGTTTGTGCTAAACTCTGGTCAAATGTTCCTGCATCTCTGAAGACTCTGAGCTTGATCTGAGAATCTTTGCTTTAGTTTAAGGTGTTAAATTAGAGCTATTACAAAACAAGAGGACTGGAGTTGATAAAAATTGATAAGCAACCCTGAGTTTTATTACTGCTCTTACATTTATTTATTAGTTGATTTTAGGCTAATCTTATCATTATTAATGTGGAAAAATGTAAGATGTAAAAGCTGACATTCCCCCAAGAAATTCCTGTGTGAATTGTATAGCCTGATTAAAAATATTACATGTTGGCACCAAAATTATGGGCTTCTACTATTACCACCCACACTGTTTGGGGGAAACAGTGAGGGATAAAGAGAAGCTATGTAGAATCCCGGAGTTGTTTTGTATGATCCCGTGGTCCTCCTGGAACAGCAGCTCTGTGGAAACATAAAGTCACAGTATTTGTAGGAGGAAAAAAAATTTGATGGAAGCGTGAACGGAATGGCTAGTGAGGTGGAGAGTCAAGGATGTGGGTTGTGTGAGTGATTAATTACTTGTCTCACTTGATTGGGCTTTCGGAAAACTTGAGAAATGCCAAGTTGTTTTTCCAGTCTGAGAGCTGACTTGCTGTTTGGATCTGGACAAGTCACTGTACATTCATAAAGCATATTCAAAAGATGATTGAGAAAAGTTCTTGGTAGCCACCAGCTCCCACATTCCTCTTCATCTTTTACAAAACCCAGGGACTTTGACAATCTCCTAAACAGAATCGGAGGGTAAAATACCCATGATCTCTATTCTAGAACACTCCAGAATTGGGTCTTAGAACATTATATGTTAAATGGGTTAAATAGAATAGTGGATAAAAAAAATTCGGTGTAACTTTTCTAGATGGGTGACTTTACATTAAGATATAGGCAGTGTTTATGCAATATTTTTTTCCATTCATTCAATACCATCTAGATTTTTACTGAGCCCCATCCCCGAGTTCACCTGCAGCTGCAGCAGACAGCTCCTGTGCACACTGGCAGCCTCCCACCTTAAATGTTCATGTCTCTTTGCTTCAAGAGAAGCAAAGCAAGGAAGACCTGCAACCAAAAGGGTTTGTACAGTGCATGTACAAGGCTGCTGGAAGTGCTGGAAATGGATGCCCCAAGGTCAGCTCTTAACAGTGAGGGATGAGGGTCAGTGGATGAGTACTCCAGCTTTGCCAGTCCTTGGTGGGATACTTCTGAAGGCTCCTTTTCAGGGGGTCCTCAGCGGGACTGAGCTCTCGCTGCCCACAGTGGCCATCAGCTCATCAGAGCATGCTTTATTGGCATTCCTCCCACCCCTGCCTTGCTTCCCCCACTTGTGCTTCTTGGGATCCTTTTCCTAATAAACTGTCTAACCCAGCATTGCCTCAGGGTTTCTTGCAGAGGAACCCAGAAGCAGATAAGCATATACTGTGACTATGGCACCAGAGATACTCTCAAGGATCTAGTGATGGAGAAAGAGAAAGGGCTAAGCAAAATGTATCACCAGCTGAATGTGCCCGCGTACTGTGAATGGTAACAAAATAACAGCTATAGAGGGATTCAGAGAAAGGAGAGATGGTTTCAGCATAGGATGAACAGGACCATGGAGGGAGCAGGATAAGGTTAGGATTTGAAGAATGAGTCAGAATTAAGTTATTTTCCTACAGGGTTGGGTGGATGACATTGAATCTGTGGTCTGAGCCTGACAAATAGACCCTTTGACTGGAAGGGAAAGGAAAGGGGAGGGAACCAACATTTATTGAGTGTAGGCTATGGGCAACAGCCTTAAGGGGGTTTAGGAATTAGAATTAGTGATTAGGAATGTAGATTTTACCCACACTGTCACATTTACCCCTTGTATAACCATATGAGGCAAGGTATCTGTTGTAGTCAACTTAGGCTGCTATAACAAAGTACCGTAGAGTGGGTGGCTTATGAACAACAGACATTTATTTCTCACAGTTCTAGAGGCTGTAAGTCAGAGATCAGGGGGTCAGCAAGGTCGGGTTCTGGTGAGGTTCTCTTCTGGGTTGCAGGCTGCTGACTTCTTGTATCCAGTCATGGCAAAAAGAGAGCCAGCTCTCTGGCCTCTTCTTATAAGGGCACTAATCCCATTCATGAGGGATCTGCCTTCATGACCTAATTGTCTCCTAAAGGTCCCACCTCCAAATGCTATCAACATCAGGATTAGGGTTTCAACATATTTGTTTTGGGAGGACACAAACATTCAGTCCATTGCAGTATCATGATCTGTAGTTTATGGAACAGAAATTTGAGGTGCAGAGAGTTTCATTGGTTGGCTCAAGGTATTTACAGTTGGTAAATAGCAAATATAGGATCCAGATCTCTAGAGGCCAGTCTTGGAAAGTGGATGCAAACGCAGCTGGTTGAAAAGTGAAAGATTAAATTGTCCCATTGGACTACAGTACCCAAAATGATGTTCATTATTTACCCCCCACTCCCAAGTTCTGGCTTATTATATGGCCAAGTCAAACTTGGTAGACAATTTTAATCATGGCTACTCAACAGATGAAGGCCTAAGACCTGGGAGTTAATACTACCAGCTCCAAGACACTGCATTATTTTTTAGACGGAGAAACAGTTGATTCCCATCTCCATAGACACTACAAAACACATTAGGGCTTTGATTTATATTTAGTTTCAACTAGAATAAATGGCTTGCATCTGGTCAACTAATGCAGATGTTTAAAAATATTCTTTATCTAATACTCTAGTTTGTCAGTGGACTTGATTAGGGTTGTTTATTTAGCTGAGCATTGCCCCCAGATCTGGTCTCCACCTAGAATGATTACTGTTACATATTTGGAGGGCAATTAGTAGTCATTCTCTCTCTGGGGATGTAGTTGGCTTTGTTAAAAGTGATGTAAATTGTTAAATAGGTATGAAATGGCATGAAAGGCTAAGCTTTTCTCTTTTAATTCAGAAACTACCAAGAAAAGAAACAAGTGAAGAGGGAAGGCAATAAGTATTAAGAAAGGATGAAAGCCAGAAGCCTTCTCTCTACTGCAGTTTTGGAATTTTGTGCTTCTTTAGGTTTTTCAAATTATTTCCATTTGCTTTTAAATGGGTTTAATCTGGATAATATCGTGTCTAGAGATATTGTAATTCAAGGGGTTTCTACCTAATTAAAAATGAAAGAAACAACTTGAAAGCATGATGGAATATAATTCTAACACTCTTTCTCCATCCCCATGGGCAAAAGGGAGGTGAAGGTGAAGAGAGAAGTAGAAGAAAAAGAGAAAGGAGTGAGATGGAAGGTTTGCTTTAGCATCTTGGAAACACTAATGAGAATTAAAAGAATCATAGCTAACACTGATTACACACTTATATATGTATACACACTTATACTTCTCTAAATACTTTACTTATGAAGAAATTGGGGAACAAGATAAGTGATTTTCGCTAAAGTGGGTCTGGGATGAAAGCCAGGCAGGTTCAGAGTGTGTGCTCCAAACTTCTATATTCTTTTGCTTCAATGATAGTAACATGAGTGCTTAATAACTCTTCTTATGTGCTCTCTGTGGAAGGGATCATCTCCATTTTACAGACAAGGACATTGAGTTTTGGAAAAATTAACTCATCAATTAGCTCAAAATCAGACAACATAAATGATGGAGCATGGCTTTTAGTGCAAGTCTACTTTCAAAATTTGTGATTTATGGGCTATATTGCTTAAAGATCATGGTCAAACAGGTTATCAAGTAACTTTTCAGAGAGAGGTTTCACCTTTCTGTCCTCAGAGTTGGCCTTAGCGTCCTGTGCCATGGCCAGGAGACCTGGTTAACAGAACACCTGTGGTTCTGGGGCTGCTCCTGGGCACTTGTGTTTAGGTGGGCAGGACAGTCTTAAGGCTTCCAGGAGGGCTTCCAGGAGGGCTTCTCTTGCTACTGTAAGTTCAAATGCTAAGTTAATCTCTTGCCAGCTTACAGCTCAGGAATGTTCTCTCACAGACCTGAGATCACATCTCTTTGAAACGTGACCATCAAAGAAGGAAAGGCCCTATCTCCAGCTTCCTGGGAGAAGATGGGCCTAATTTCGACTGTCCCCCAGCTCCAAACAGCAATTCCTACCTCCAGTCATAAAGATATGATAGAATTAGCAATTTTATCTTGAACACATAAATGCAGTGAATTGTATCCACTTAGCTGTATAAAAGACTTTCCTCTGTCTTTGCAATCTCTTTAGCGAATTGCCTGTGATGAGTATCATATTCTGGTTTTATTCGATTATAAAATTGTTTTCTTTCTCTTTTACCTTGGTGGAGAGGTTTTCTAGGTTTGGAGGAGATTCTGATTTTTAACTAAATTTCGCAAATAATACCTTATGTGGCCTCTTCTGGGGGAGTCTGATAAGGCAAACTGCTTCTGAGAAGGATCTAGGGTGCAGGGGAGGGGGAAGGTATACCAGACTTGCTAGGAGCACTTCTAGTATTGATAGATTTGATTGTCTGAACCATTAATTAATTAATTCAATATTTATTGAGCACCTGCTTTGTGCCTGGCTCTGTGCTAGAGTCAGAATGTCAGAGAAGTACAGTTCCTGATCACAGCCCACTGGGGGCACATTTGAAAACATTGAAACATACATGCTCCTTGGGTTCCTAGGGGCAGGAATTACCTATGGGTTCCCAGCCTGGAAACCTGGGAGCTCTACAGAGAGATAAATAGCTGTAGAACCTAAGATCTCCTAAAGAAAGTATCAGCATGTCTTCTTGGGATTGGACCTTGAAGAAGGCCTAGAACTCTTTTTTTTCTAGACTGGCATTCTTAGATGGCACAGCTCCTGTGTTAATCGTCTTTGCCAGAGTGTGTCTGAGTGTCTAACAGGTAGTAGGCAGGGTATAAATGGTCGTTGACTTAATGAATGAAGAAATTAAACTTTTCCCTCTGGCCAGGAAAGACTCAGAGGCAAAATTCACTATGACCTTTTGTCAACTGAAAGAAAAGTGCACAACGTAAGAGTTGCGAGTTTAAGTTTATTCGAGGGCCTTACTGATGACTACATCCTGGGAGACAGCCACTCGGTAGCTCTGAGTAAACTCCAAAGAGGTAGGGGGAGAAGCCCAGTTTAATCATGATTGTTGGGTGGGGAATATGTGCAGTCAAGCTCACACTTCAGTAAAAAAAATCACTGCTAGTCACACAGAACAGGTATCTCAAGTTAATGATTTTAGTGCTTTTCTATGTACGGGAAGATGGAAGAATCCATCATAGAATAATTAATTATAAAATAATTATTATTAGTTAAATAATAATTAATATAATTAAACATAATTAAAATTATCCCTGAGATAGTCATCTAACTAACCCTAGCCCTAACTACCTACGGAGGCTGAGTGTCCAAAGCACAAAGCATGCTGTTATCATCTTAATTTCCTCTCAGAGTTCCCTGTCGGTCAGTGACTACAGCAGCTGATGACTTAATCCTTGCAGAACTGAGTGGTGAGCAAAAGAAGCTCTTTGTTCTTCTTTATTTACACTGTCAAGGCGTTTGTGGGCATTCATTTTCATTGTTTCCCTCCTGGGGAGGCTCTTTCCTAATACTGTCATTGTATTAGAGCTCATGCCTTAGGGTTACAGTTTTCATATTCCGGAATGTCCCTCCTTTTTCCCATTTTAGCTGCTCTTCACTATTCCCTTTCTCTTTTGGACTCGTTTCTCTCCTCCTCTCCTCCCCTTCTCCCTCAGCAACTTCTCTCCCTACTGAAGTTGAAACAATACTGAAACTTAACAATTAAGTAGCTTCTGGAGCAGGACTATTGTTTCTTTTGAAATATAATATAATGCCTCTTTATTACACAAGACACCCTTTACAATGTCTTCTTGCCATTCAGATTTGTCAGTTGGCAAATTAGCAGAGGAAGGTACATGTATTAGTTGCCAGAGTTGCTTTAACAAAGTACCACAGGCTAGGTGGCTTAACCAACAGAAATTTATTTTCTCACAGTTCTGGAGGCTAGAAGTCCAAGGTCAAAATGCCAGCAAGGCTGATTTCTTCTGAGGTCTTTCTCCTTGGCTTAGAGATGGCTCTCTTCTGCCTGTGTCTTCACATGGTCTTCCCTCCATACCTGTCTGTGTCTTTATTTCCTCTTCTTACAAGGACACCAGTGATATTGTATTAGGACCTACCCTAATGACCTCATTTTAACTTAATTACTTCTTTAAAGACCCTGTTTCCAAACAGTCACATTGTGAAGTACTGGGGTTAGGACTTCAACATATGAATTTGGGAGAACATAATTGAGCCCATAACAGTACACCTTCAAGTTTGTCTTTTTTTTAAAAAAAAATATCGCTGGTCTAAAGCAATGTTGCTGAGAGTGGCTGATCGTAAGAATTACCTGGGGAGATTGAAAAATTCAGACTACTGGGTACTCCTCAAGTGATTCTCATTCAGTGGGTCTGAAATAGGATTGGGAATGTGAACATTTAAAAAACACCCCAGGTAATTCAGATAATTAGCTAGGTTTGAGAACCACCGTTCTAACTAATTCCTGGCATGTTTATTACCATTCTAGAAAGACCAAGTCAAACAAAAGAAGCGTAGTTACTCAGGAGAACCATAGGAGGATTACCCCTGGTGAGGACTCCAATGAAACTTTGTTGTTTTCTTTCATTTGGTTTCATTTTTTTTTTTCCTGTCTTCACTGCTTTTCAGTTTTGCATGAATTCATTGATACAAGCTTTTAAGGCACCCAACAAATTCTGGTCCAAGTTTTATGATTTAATTAGCTGCAACTACTGGACTTAGGTTCCAAATAACTTCTTTTTTTTTTTTTTTTAATGAAGTGGAACTCCACAATTTTTGCATGAGTCTGTTTACTGCCATTACATTCTTTTATTTATTTATTTATTTAATTTTTGGCTGCATTGGGTCTTTGTTGCTGCACATGGGCTTTCTCTGGTTGCGGAGAGCAAGGGCTACTCTTCATTTTGGTGTGCGGGCTTCTCATTGTGGTGGCTTCTCTTGTTGCGGAGCATGGGCTCTAGGTGCGTGGGCTTCAGTAGTTGTGGCACGCGGGCTCAGTAGTTGTGGCTCATGGGCTCTAGAGTGCAGGCTCAGTAGCTGTGGCGCATGGGCTTAGTTGCTCCGCAGCATGTGGGATCTTTCCGGAGCAGGGATCAAACCCATGTCCCCTGCACTAGCAGGTGGATTCTTAACCACTGTGCCACCAGGGAAGTCCTCCAAGTAAGTTCTGACTCATATACTGCTATCTCAACTACAAGTATTAATTAGGTGTCTAATTTATGCTGTGTCTGCCAGTCGTGGTGGATAATGATGACATAAAGAAGGATGTAGTAAGGTTTGCCCTTAAGAAATTTAGGGCCTTTCTTTGTTAGATTAGCAAAGACATTATCTCCTAATGCTTCCATATTATTAAACAAAATCATATCATTGGAGACTTACTGTGTTTTTGGTTGTTTTGACTGGGTGCTTTTATTACCCCAGCTTTGGTGACACATTCACTGGTAAGTCTATGACTAAACCAGGCGTTGGTTGCCTAGGTTCTGTGCCTTGAAGCTGCCACCTTGATAGATTGCCAGGAGTTCCCCAGCTGCCTTTTCCGCAGCACAGCTGCAGCAAAGGTGGTAAAACCATGACTGAGCACATGTCAAAGGTTTTACTAAGCACAGTCCTCCCTAGATATGATTTTGTATCTGATTAAAACCAATATCCCCAAAACGCTTTCTGGATTCAGGTGAAATTATGCCCCATTTCTGTTGAAGTAAACCCAACAGCTATTGTCAACATAGGGGATCATTTAGGCATTTAAAGATAAAATGCAATCCCTCTGTTAAAAAAAAAAAAAAAGCCAAGTTAAGAACAGGGATCATTCTTTTCATAGAAAGTCATCATCTGTGTTACCTTGAGGGTAACATAAAATATGATTATAGATTTAAAACTTTTTGCTTCAGGTCTGTTAGAGGCAGAAAACATGAAGGAGGCAGAAACAAAGAGGAATGGGTCCTGTTGTTTTGAGATGAGAAGTAGAGGTCAGCTCATCCTGGGGGCTTCAGAATGTTAGTGCAGGTTACCTATTGATTGCTCTTTGACTTGTTATTTGTTCATTTCTTCTTTCACCCATTTCTTAAATCATTTATCAAACATTTATTATTTGCCTCGAGTTGTAAAGATAAATAAGAAACTACCTGTTCTCAGGGAGCTCAAAGTCCTGGAAGAGATGGCCACGTAGACCAGTAGTACAGTAGGTGTGATGGGTGTGTAGTGGAGCTTTGCTCAGGGCAACAAAGAGTCTGGAAGATGGATGACCAGCCACCTGGCTGGGGTAGGGTGTGGGTTCAGGGAAGGAAACGCTGAGCTGAGCAGAAGAGAGGAGAAAGGCACTTCATTCAAAAGGAATAGTTCAACAATAACCCACAACCTTGCACCATTAACATATACACACTACTGTATATAAAATAGATAATCAACAAGGACCTACTGTATAGCACAGGGAACTCTACTCAATACTCTGTTATAGGGACTTCCCTGGTGGTCCAGTGGTAAAGAATCTGCCTTCCAATGCAGGGGACGCAGGTTCGATCCCTGGTCGGGGAACTAAGATCTCACATGCTGCAGGGCAGCTAAGCCCCGCACTCCGCAAACTACAGAGCCCATGTGCTCTGGAGTCTGTGCGCCACAACTAGAGAGAAGCCCACGTGCTGCAACGAAGACCTGAAGCAGCCAAGACAAACAAACAAATGAAAAACTCTTATAACCTATATGGGATAAGAATCTGAAAAGGAATAGATATATGTATATATATGTATAACTGAATCACTTTGCTGTACACCTGAAACTAACATGACATTGTAAACCAACTATACTCCAATATAAAATAAAAATTAAAAAAGGCATAGTATATGTAAATACAAATTACCCTCCCTTCTCCCCAAAAGCAAGTAGTTGCTTAAGTCTTGCTCATAACTTTTCATCTGAAAGGCAGGGTAGCTAGAGCAACCTATCCTGGTGCATGTACTTCTTGAGGCTGCAACAGTGAGAACAGTAAGAGACATTCTGCACCTCCAGATCTAACAAAACCTGGGCTGAGCATGGGCGAGGAGGTGCACACATTTTTTCCATGCCACCTTTTTTCCAGGTACTATGTCCCTGCCCTAAAGAGGCATTAATTACCTATTTGTTGAATTTGGTTGACTTGATAATTGTTTTTCCTCATGAAGATAAGAGAGTAAGAAAGCAAATAGAGAACAATACATATCGTCTTTTTGCCGTGAGTGAATCTATGGTAATCAAATCTCACCTGTGGTATTTTTCTTACAGAAATGTAACTATTGTTATTAAGATGTTATTATGGGGTCGACGTTCCATTTCAGTATGTTTTGTATCCACGGAACAAAGGGAAATGACAATTCCACTGCAAACCAAAGGAAAAAAAAAAAACCCACCCCCTAATAGTGTGCACCAGTATTTGTACTCAGTAGTGGCTCGACTGAGTCTCCAGTGGTAAGATCTCTTAATCTATATCACTGTTACTGTCTCCTAGGAGGGGGAAGGACCCATCAGCCTTTGCAGATGAAGACATACATCCTTTAAACAAGTGTTTACCGAGTACCTGCTTCACACTAGGCTAGAGATGCTGCCTGTGATCAGTGTGGTCGCTTGTTTACAAAGACATTTGCAAAATACCTCCCATGCTCTCACTCACTCCCCCTTGCCATGTGACTCTGCCTCTCCTGTCCATTGGTGGAATCCGTTTCTCTTCCCCCTTGAATCTGGCTGGCTTTGAGGCTTACTTGAGGGATAGAAGACAGGGGAATGATGTGCAACTTTCAAATTCAAGGCTATGCCTCTAGAGGCCCTGCCCAGGAGCTTGTGCTCTCACCGTCTAGGAATGCTGCTGTCTGTCAAATGAAGAAGCTCTAAGCAGCCTTCTGGGGACACACAGACCACCTGGCTGACAATACCAACTTTCAGATATTAGACTCATGCTGTCTTAGACCAATGCAGCCCAGGTGAGCTCTCAGATGACTGTAGCTATGTGAATGACTCGGGCCAAGACCAGCAGATGAATCTGCTAGCTGAATCTAGGCCAAAGTAGACTCACAGAATTGTGAGCAAATAAAGTGATTGTTGTTTTAAGACACGAACTTTTAGGGTTTGATGCACTAGTGATTTTTTTTCTGTGCAAACGTCAAAGTCTTATTCTGGAATCAAACCAGAGTCTGTGATCTTACCTTCTCAATGCTTTGCCACTACCCACGGGCTGAAGAGGTGGCAGCTGCTCATTTATTCTCACGCTCATGTTTATTATTTGCATTTGGACTGAAAGGAGCTCTGTTCTCCAGGATGGAACTACTCTGAGGCTCTTCAAGAACAGGAATAGGAGTCCATCACACACAGCCAATTTGAACTGTGTCCTAAATAGAGGCATACAGACCGAGAGCTGAGGGACCAGGAATTATTCAGCGTCGCTCCCTCATTTTGCATTCATACCAGAGAGATGAGATAACTTGCGTGGGTTCTCACAGCTCATTAATGGCACAGTCAGGACAGGGAAGATATGTCCTGACTACTGATCTAAAATGCTTTGAACATCCTAGTTGAACATACAAATTTGAACATTTAAACTTGAATGGCTTTTTGAGCAAGGGGAGAAGCTAATCACTTCAAGGTATGATTTTGGGGTCACAGGACTTCAGAGACAAAAATGCCTCTGGAACCCAGGTGCTAATAACTGGGGAGAAAACGGGCCTGACTACAAATGGCAAACCCTATTTCTAATCATAAGGACAAAATAAGCTTAACAATCTCATCTTGAAAATATGAATATAATGGGTTGTATCTACTTAGCTATACAAAAAAAGTAAGATTTTCTTCTGTCTTTGCAATCTCCAGCAAAGATATTGCCTGTGATCAGCATCACACTCTTGTTTAATGATTATTCAATAATAATTTTTTTTCTTTCTCTTCTGTCTCTGGGGAGAAGTTTTCTGGGTTGGGAGAAGCTTTTGTTTTAAATATTTCTCAACAACTTATAACTTTCTTTCTTCCTTCCTCCTTCCCTTCCCTTCCTTCCTTTCTTCCTTTTCTTTCTTTCTTTCTCTCTTTCTTTCTTTCTTTCTTTCTCTCTTTCTTTCTTTCTCTCTTCCTTTCTCTCTCTCTCTTTTTGTTTTTGTTTCTGTTTTAACCTTGGCTTTGTGTAGGTTACTCATTTCCATTTTGTGGGAGTGTATCCTTCAGTAGGCTTCTCCAGTGAGGGTCTCTGGAAAGTTACCTCCTTGTCTTTGTGTGCTTTTATTTCCTCTAAATTCTTATAGTTAAGCCAGATATAAAACTCTAGAGTGACAATTATTTTCCTTCATCATTTTTAAGATATTCAGCCATTGTCTCTGGCATATATGGTTGCTGATGAAAAGTATTCTGTCTTATTGTTGATCCTTTCAGGTAACCTATTTTTTCTCTCCAGGAGCTTCCAAGATTTTCTGTTTATTGTGGATGGTTTGGCAGTAGATAAACCTTTGTTTTTATTTATTTTGTTCAGTTTTGTGCATTTTCATCTGACATAACTTTTTTCAAATCTGGAAAATTCTCCACTGTTACCTCAAAAGTTCCTCTTTCCACATCTCCTTAGTCTTTTATTCTAGAGCATCTGTTAAACATAGGTTAGAACTTTTCATTCTAGCTGCCATATTCCTAACTTCTGTTTCATATTTTTCACCTCTTTTTCTGTCTATACTGTTTTCTGGATGCCTCAGATCTATATTCCAATTCATAAATTATTTCTTCATCCGAGTCTAGTCTGTTATTTAGCCAGTTTAATGAATCTTTCTATTTTGACTACTGTATCTTTCACATTTAGAAGTTTCTTGTTGGTTCATTTTCAAGTCAACCTGTTCTTGTTTATTCTGTACCTTTTAAAAAGTTATATTTACATTTCCTTTTCTCTCTTTATACAATTAAAATACTCAGCTGAAAATCTATTTAACAATACTCATTATTAAGCATAAATTCTTCTATTTTGGGGTCTTTGGACTTTCTCTTTTTGCTTTGTATTTCCTCATGTGTTTTATAATTTAGGTCTACAAGTTCATCTTCAGGAAGAGTTATCTTTGGAGGGAATTCTGTCCATGCCCTGGGTTAGAGAGTTCTCTAGATGACAAGGTTCACCGTTGCCATCCTCTAGTGACTTCCTCTTCCCCTTGTGATTTCAGTTCAAACATTACTGACTCCAGGCTCGTGAGATCAGGGACGTGAAATAACTTGTTCTAGTTTGTTACAGTTCTACCTGCCCCACTTATAATTCCTAGGAAAAGAAATATTCCAAAAGTCAAAGGCTAAGGTAAAGAAAACTGAATGTCAGCAAGTCCACATTTAGAATTTTAAAGTCTTTGACAACTGTGAAAGATGTTGTGACATTATATGTTTTTGTGTGTATGTTGTGACATGTCAGTGTTAATGACATCATATTATTAACATATTTTTATAAGTAGGTTTAATTGTAGTGCTTGAGAGAATTACATGTGATTCAAATCTAACAGTCTCCAGCTCCCCCAAACCTGAAATTGCACACTGGCTAACCTATTACTGGTTGAAACTAAATGCCAAATGCCCTCTAGGAAATGTAAGAGCGAGGGAAGAGGGATTAGTCCAGACCTAGCTCACAGAATAAGAACATGGACAAGTCTAAGAATATCCTCAGGTGGCTCCACCAGCCTTTGAAAAAAATTAAGGCCAGAATCAACAGGCCTAGGGGAACCCCTGGTAGAATTCATGAGTTGCATTTAGATTCAGAGCTGCACCAAAGCAGCTCTTAAGTTGAGGAACATGTTTTCAATTAAGTCATGAAAAGTTCTTTTAGCTTTGCAGCAGGGAAAGATGCTACAGGGCCTCCTGGAGTACACTTGAATAACTTAATTAAGTTGTTAAATACCATTGCTCCAATTAAGCAGTTAAAGCTGAGGTAATTTTGTGGGGTGCTTCCGGGGGAATGCTGTTCCCACATCCTCCACTAAGGTCTCCTTTCACCTTCTCTGACTGCAATTTCTTTCAATAAGTGGAGGGGGAGCAGCTCCAGTGATCAGGGCATCTACTCAGTGCTATGGAGGGAGCGGGGCAGATCAGAGCTCAGTGCCAGTCGTCCAAGGCTCGTAAGGTGGTCTGGAGACAACAGGCCTGAGGAAAACGGCAAGACACACCATCTTCAGGTGACAAGCCCAGCGAGACAGCACGAGCGAAGCAATGAGGCTGCTGAATCGTGGTTGAGTGTGCACAGAGAGATAGGGATTTTGTCTCCTTTGAGCGTCGTGAAGTCCTTCCCCCTTGCAATGAGCAACCATTTTCGTTTCTAGGTTAATATGATCTCGGGTGGCCTTGGCCTGAAACAGGGTTTCGGTTCCCGGCCAGAGACTGAAGTCAGGCTGCAGCAGTGAGAGTGCCGAATCCTAGCCACTAGACCACCTGGCACCAGTGGCCGGTGGCAAGGCCCTGGCCCGTCAGCTGTGTAGAAATGAATTTCCACATAGAGACGGAAAGTAGTGAAGCAAGTAAAGTGTTTATTAGGAGAAAAAGAGTACGTGTGGATAGACACACGGGCGGGCTCAGAAAGAGTTGCGCCCTCGTGGTAGTCTGAATCACTTTTATGGGGCATTTCTTCCGTGTTTCCTCTGGCCAGTCATCTTGCTTTGCCTGGTTCTGAGTCCGTATTTGCTGTATCTCAGGGTCCTCCCCTGTGTGCGTGCACGTCTCTTAGCCAAGATGGGTTCTAGCGAAGAGGCCTATGGGTAATTGGCATCACTTACTATGAGGTGACACCCCGTGCCTTTTGACCTCCGGGGAGCCTTCCTGTGCCTGTGTAGTCGAGAAGGTCTCCTTGACTTCGAGAATGAGGAACACGTGGTCTTTTATCTCTTATCTGGGCAGGGCTCAGCTTCTCCTCTCTCCTGCTATTTTGGAGCATCTGTCCAAGGGGACGAATTCCGGCTGTTCAACCTGGGGCCCATCTATCTCCTGCCTCCGTGTAGCACTAATTTATTGCCTAACAGGATATGTTTTCATTCCTTTTAATGCTCTACTGAGAGATTAAATGAGATAATGTGTGGAAGGGCACGGCCTAATGCCTGGCAAAGAATAAATCTTTAATGCATATTTGTTCCTGCCTATGAAGCCTCCTTTCTCCTCATTCTTTCCAAAATGAGGTCACTACAACTGGGTAGCCAGTAGTGAAGCTTTCCCTGGCTAGGTGAGTTGAATTGATCATTTTACTACTGGTGATTAATAGTCTTTGTATAAACACCTTATGACAGGAAACTGTTAGGACTCTCTGGAGCCAAACGGCTGAGTTCTGATCCTACCTCCCTCCTGTGACCTTGGGGAACTGATGTACACATCACGACCCCCAGGAAATGTAACATTGATACACTTCTGTTATTTAACGTGAACTGTGTATCTATACTTGTTTTTCTCCAATTTTCCCAATAATGGTTTCTTTATGGCTTTTTTTTTTTTGGTCAAATCAGTATTTGACAAAATATTTTGTACATTTCTAGTGCACATTATTGGCAAACAAACAGCTTAGTGATTCATACTAATAGGGATGTGTCTGAAGTTCTGAAAGTCTGAATAAATGTTCTTGATAACAAGCACATACTCTGCATTTGGCATGGCCCTCAGGAGCTGGGAGTGAATCCAGTTAGCACACAGTTCCTGAGTGCTCAGAACAAAGCCCTCAGAAAATTTAATCTAAAAGTTGCAAATAAAGCTTAACCACCGAGAATGAAATGAAAGGCAAATGAAAGCAAAAGCTCTCAACACCTGCTTATTAGAAAAGGTGTCACAGAGCAGAATATGGATGATTTCCAGGTAGGTGAATTGTAAAGACTGTGGTTGTTTGTTTAGGGGTGGGTAGAGGAGGGAGGAGTGATGTGGAAGTCTGCCTTTAACTCTGAGAACGTTCCTTTAATCTCTTTCCACATCTATTAAAACAGGAGCATTGCATATGATCCAACAGTCATACTCCTTGGTATTTACCCAAAGGAGTTGAAAACTTAAGTCTACACAAAAACCTACACACAGATGTTTATAGGAGCTTTATTCATAATTGCCAAGTCTTAGAAGCAACCAAGATGTCCTTCAGTAGGTGAGTGGATAAATCAGCTGTGGTACCTCCAAACCATGGAATATTATTCAGTGCTAAAAAGAAATGTGCTATCAAGCTATGGATATTAATAGGTGAAAGAAGCCAATATGGAAAGGCTACGTACTGTATGATTCCAACTAGATGGCATTCTGCAAAAGGCAAAATATGGAGACAGTAGAAAGATCAGTGATTACCAGGGTTTGGGGGACAAGGGGTGGCATTAATAGGCAGAGCAAAGAGGAATTTTAGGGCAGTGGAACTACTCTTTACGATTCTATGATGGTAGATATGTGTCATTATACATTTGCCCAAACACATAGAATATACAATACCAAGTGTGAACCCTAGTGTACACTATGGACTTTGGGTGCTACATCAATGTAGGCTTATCAGTTGTAGCAAAGGCATCACTCTGGTGAGGGATGTTAAGAAAGGGGAAAGCTATGCACATGTGGTGGCAGGGGATACTATATAGGACATCTCTGTACCTTCCTCTCAGTTTCGCAGTGAACAAAACTGCTGTAAAAACTAAAGTCTTTTTTTAAAAAAACATTTATTTATTTTATTTTTGGCTGTGTAGGGTCTTAGTTGCAGCATGCGGGCTCTTCCTCGCGGTGCACGGGCTTCTCTCTAGTTGCAACACGCCAGCTTCGTTGCCCTGTGGCATGTGGGATCTTAGTTACCAGACCAGGGCTCGAACCCGCGTCCCGTGCATTGGAAGACGGATTCTTAACCACTGGACCACCAGGGAAGTCCCTAAAGTCTTTTTAAAAAAAGAATAAAAATGAAACACAACATATAAAAACAAACAAGCAAAAAACCCAAACCAAAACAAAACAGGAGCATTGGAGTCAATGATTTCTAACATTCCTTTCAGTATGAACACTTGAAATCCCATGAGTCTTTGAGAAGACTCTATGAAGAAGGTGTTTGGCATGGATAAGATATGGTTGGGCTGGGAAGACTTGTTCCAGGTCAAAATAATAACCCATCCCCTCTGGACTCTTTCAATAAATGACATCACCTGCATCACCTCCACCACTATCACGTCATCACCCATTGATTGCCTACTATGTGTCTGTCTTGCGGATGAGAAAAGAGGTTTTAATTTATGTCCTATGTGACTGTAGGAAAAAGGCTGACTTAAATCAATGTCAAGACTTTCATTCTGTTCTGAGGTGGAAGATTCCTGGATTCTGCTCCTCAGCGCTTTAATTTGTACAGGTTTTGTCATTCGGAATCATATACTGCATCCCAGATGTGGTCCATTTGCTATCAGTAGCCCTCTCAAGATTAGCTCAAACCCCATTCCCTTGGTAGTTCAACACTAAATAACTAGTTAATAAAATTCTACCAAATAGCCACCAATCACAGATTACCCACATTCACAGCTGGCCTCTCTGGTTATTTCAGCTGTGAAGAACACTGATTCCCTTAATTAATAACTTCTCCTGATGGTGGTTCAGCAACTCCTCTCCCACCACCACCAGGGATTGTCAGCCTTTTATGGATTGTGAACCCCTGTGAAAGATTCTGTTGAAAGCTAAGAAATCCCATTACAGGAAAACCCCCCCAGCATATACAGTGCTTATTATCATAGTTTGTATAAAATTTCAGGGACTTATTATTATAAACCCTTATTGCAAACTGCCCATAAAATCATTATTATTTTTTTTTTGTTAAACTCATGTCAAAAAAGAATAAAGTTGCCTTACTATATGATTCAGTTCACTGATTTCCCCCTCTCCACTTCAGAACGGGATAGTCTCAGGGATATGGTTGGCTAATTGAAATCTCTGTCGGGCTGACCTCCAGGTTTTCATTGATAAAGTACGCATTAAAATCCTTTTGAAAACTCAGCTGCAGGAATAGAAGACCCGTGTTATCTGACACAGGCCATGTCTTTAGTCTGTGTTTGATAGTCTTTCAATCAGGCTCTGATGTGGATGGAGAAGGCGAATCTGACCAGCCCAGGATATCTGGTTTCCTGCATCAGAGCCCGTTTCATCTGAGTGGATGCTTTAGGAAGGGGTTCCCCTCCCTCTTTTCTGTTTTCCCCTAGACTATCATCACTTTTCTTGCTTTTCTACAGATTCTTCAGGCCATTTGGCAATGATCAATGTCTTCCTCTTCCAAGTCCAACAGTACGCTTTGCAATCACCTCCAGCCTTTAAAAAGGTAGAGCTAAATTCTATGAAGCATCCTCTGAGAATCCACTCTCATCAGTCAGTGACAGTTTTAGACTCTGAGTTCGGGTGTCTGTTTACACTGTGGTGTGGACTTTCCCCAAAGTTCTAAGCTCAAAGGGCAGAAATCCCAGAATCCCAGGAATCATGGTACCTGAGACTGTAGGGCTCTGGCTTTTTATGTTACAGATAAAGAATTTGAAACCTAGAGTTGTTAAAAATAACATAGCTAAGATTTGCAAATGGAAAGCACTTTCTAATAATGATATAGTTTTCACTGGCGTTTGTTTTGGAGCTCAAAATTAAAACCCAGTGAGTCTTGTGGGAAAATATCCATGTTCAACAGTTGTTTTCCAGGAAAATTAACTTTGGGAATGAAGAAGCTTTATAATGCATTTACTGTGACTTCAGGAGTCAAATGGAAACCCCCAAAGAAGTCTTGCAGAAGTTGCTAAGTGATTTGTGATGGTTTACAGGGGTACCCCTTGCTTCTCCAAGCTCGAGTCTGGGGAGGATAATCAAGGAGACGGTAATAGTCACAGAGGCATCAGAACCCCCATAAGCCTCCACCCCTGAGAATCAGTGGCCACATGTGGCCAGTGGCTACCATATTGGATGGTGTAGATATAGAACATTTTCATCATCATACAGAGTTTTATTGGATGGCATTGCTTTGTAGGAGGGGTCGGCAAACATTTCCTGTAAAAGACCAGGTAGTATATGTATTTTAGGCTTTGCAGGCTAAGAGCCCAAATTGAAGAGACCATGTGACTCTGTGGCAACGACCCTACTGCTCGAAAGCAGCCACAGATGATGTGTAAACAAACGGGCATTGCTGTGTTCCAATAAAACTCATTGCACAAATAGGCTCTAGGCCTATTTGCTGAGCCCTGGTTTATGGTGTTGGCTTCTGCGATGCTTTCTTTGTGGCTTCAGCACAAAGCATCCTAATCTGTCTAATGCTTCTATCTCAACCGGGTGGTCAACAGAATGTACCTTTGACATCATTCTAACAGTTTCACACAAACATTATCAACAGGTGCTCAGAACAAATATAAAGGATTAGAGCTTAAAGTTTCTTTTTGGGGGGTGGTTAAAAATACCCCTGCTTCAGCACGATTTTATAATCTTATCAGTGTGCAAATTCTTCATCTCTGGTTCTTTCCTCAAGCCTTAAGGTCGTCTTCATGATGAGCAAAGCGTTCAGTTGAACACGATAAGGGCTTAAAACTGGCACAAGGGATCATAAGTATAAATATCGCTCATGAGCCGATTTAGGCTAATCTGATTTCTTGTGTCTGCTGCATCCTTCACAGGGCTGCTAACAGACCTCCCAGAGTGCTGGACTGGAAGGCAGAGATAGTAAACATTAACTAGCTTTGCGACCTTGGGCAAATAATTCACATGATCAGGCTTGTGTTTCCTAATGTTACCTTCTAGCGCTTACAAGTTCTGTTAGAGGCCTCTCCTAATGACCCAGTTGTCCGAAGCCTCCAACCCGCATCTGCACTCTTTTTATTAGATGATGTCGCCCTCTTCTGGATGCCTTCTGTATCTGCACTGTGATTTCTTTCCAGTGCACCCTTTGCCTTGCTTTGCTTCATTTAATTTAGCCTAGCCAATTGCTCAGGCCGAACTCCTCTGTATTATCATGTCATGAGGTGCAGTATTTCATTCATGATCAATGAGACATAAGTGTAGAGAGAGAATTTAAGTTGTCCCTTCACTTGGTATTTTACTAAAATAAAAAAGCTGAGCTGTACTGTAGAATTATAGTTACAAAAGACCTTAGACAGCATGCCAAAAATTTCCAACGAACACCATATACTGTTTTTAAATACATAATTACATTGTGAGAAAATAAAAGCACAGGCAGAAACGAAACACGCCAACTTCAGGATGGAGGTAGCTCCTGGAGAGGGAGGGGGATAAATGGTATCAGAAAGAGGGGACTTTGTTAAGTTTTATTTATTAAAAAGAAGGATCTGAGGACAACGTGGCAAAATATTTATGTCCTGGCTGGGCTCGGTGGGGTAGATCTCACGAAATACTTTTATGTTCTCACACCACTTTTTTCACATCTGTGTATGGAAATCTCCTTTTCCTATCTCTGGATGATATTCTGGGCAGATTCCAGAGCTTTTACTGTCACTTTTAGGTATTAAAAATTTAATACCTTTAAAAGTTCTTTAAAAACTCAATCTGATCTAAACAAAAGCTTTGACGTGTCCTTCAAGCATCCCTCACCATGTCTGGTACCTGGACCTACAGGCTCGGACACTTCCGGAGTCAGCCTCTCCTCTTCCTTACTCTCTGCTGTCCCTTGAGCATAGAGACAGCTGCATTGGCACACACACACACACACACACGCACACATGCACACACACACACACACACACACACGAAGCAGGGGCGGGAAGGAAAGGTCAAGGCAGAGAAATTGGATCTGACTGGCTCAGTTTGCGGTTTGGGCTGGTGCCCGCTGGCTGAGCAGATGCCCATGTGATGTGGGGCACATCTGGGCTACTTGGAGCATCTCCCCCATGAGGGACCCTCCTACTGTGCCTTTGTCTGGCATCGTCCTCTGCTGTGCTTCTGGCAGTGCCCCTGGCACAGGACCTTTCTGTTGAGGTCTCCCAGCCCAGGCAGATGGAGCTCTTGGATGGGGTTCCCTCCAGATGCCGCAAGCCCTGCTCTCTTCCCAAGGTCCCTTCTGGCCGTGGGAAACACACCGCCTACTGTCAGCTGCTCTCAGCAAGGTTCCCTCCCCTCCCCTCCCTTGACCACCAGGGCAGCACAGCCACTCTCGCCTTTACCTGTCAGAGTGTCCCCTAGACTTCAGGGGCTCAGGCCAAGCTCTCTGTGGAAGCTGGACCTGCCCACTGTTGGAGTGAGTGAGGGGGACCCAGGACCCCTGCTGAGAGGAGGAAGCTCAGTCCTCTGACATCTCTTTGCCCAGGGGTCTTCTCTGCCAATCTTCTTAAAGAATCTTTAGCTCTTTCTTTTATAGCCTGGAGATTGATGGACTTAAATGGCAGAATATATCTTGGGACACCCTCAGCAAGTCCCGCCTCGATGACCCTGTACCTCTTTTTAGAAAGGGTGACACATAATATTCTTTGTTCTCAGCTGAAGTCCAGAGTCCCATTTGAACATCCTTTTAGTCACCTCTTGGCCAGGTGTCTGTGCCCTTGCAAAACCCCAGTTCCAAATGGCAGATCTCCGTCTAGAATCCTGTTTCTGTAATTGCCAGCTGTAGGCACATGAGTCCCTCAGGGCTGGTTTCACCCCGGGCCTCGTTTTATAAGTCTGGGCCTTTTTGATGAGCCCAGTTCAAAGGGTTACCAATACATTTGTGAAGCTTGGTTTTTTAGGTACATGAGAGTTATTACACTACTTTTTATTTTCACTCTACAGAAATATTTAAAAATATAATATAAGAAGTTATTCTAATCTACCACACCGTATTCTGCTAGTGAGGAGACTGAGATCCAGAAAGGCTAAAGCCACCTGCCCCAAATCACACACCCAGAGTCAGAAGCCACGCCCCCAGCTGCCCCCCGGCCTTGGCTTTGTGACCTGGAAGTCTGTTACACCACTTGCCCAAAGCACAGAAAGAGTAGTGCTCAGTGCCTTTTTGAATTTGTGAGTATGAGTTTAAGATATTTTTAGCTTAGTTAATAGTAAGGGACCAGCTATCAAGTATTCTTAGAGGTTATCAAGTTAGAGGTAACTTTCTGAAATTTGGAGGTATCTGGAATCTTACTCATCTTTTTTTTCTTTTTGCAATTTTATTTTATTTTATTTTTTTCATTAGTTAATCTATTTTATACATATTAGTGTATATATGTCAATCCCAATCTCCCCATTCATCCCAACCCCCCTTCTCCCCCTTGGTGTCCATACGTTTGTTCTCTACATCTGTGTCTCTATTTCTGCCTTGCAAACCGGTTCATCTGTACCATTTTTCTAGATTCCACATATATGTGTTAATATACGATATTTGTTTTTCTCTTTCTGACTTACTTCACTCTGTATGACAGTCTCTAGGTCGATCTGTGTCTCTACAAATGACCCAATTTTTTCCTTTTTTATGGCTGAGTAATATTCCATTGTATATATGTACCACATCTTCTTTATCCATTTGTCTGTTGATGGACATTTAGGTTGCTTCCATGACCTGGCTATTGTAAATAGTGCTGCAATGAACATTGGGGTGCATGTGTCTTTTTGAAGTGTGGTTTTCTCAGGGTATATGGCCAGTAGTGGGATTGCTGGGTCATATGGTAATTCTATTTTTAGTTTTTTGAGGAACCTCCATACCGTTCTCCATAGTGGCTGTATCAGTTTACATTCCCACCAACAGTGCAAGAGGGTTCACTTTTCTTCACACCCTCTCCAGCATTTATTGTTTGTAGATTTTTTGATGATGCCCATTCTAACGGTCATCTTTTAAGGAATAGCAATATACATACAAATAGAATTCATGAGTGTACACACACACAATGACTTGTTGAAACCGAAGATATATTGTTCCTATTAGCTGAGGGTTTTGGTAATTAACAGTTAAGCCTAGTCTCACTTTATAGAAAGTAAACGTGTAAGTCGTGGCCCAACGCAGAGCTCATTAACCACTTTATCATGTCGTTGAAAGTTTAAACAACCTTCTTCCATCTTCCTGGGATAGTTATCCATCCATCTGTCCATCCATGCATCCAACAAACATTTATTTAGAGCCTAGAATGTCTATCTCCTTCCTGTCCCCCGCCCTGACAACTTATTTTATGAAACACATCCCACCTGGGTATCAGGTTACTTGATCAACTAGCCACTAATGGTTAATTTGTCTCTGCTCTTACTCTGCCAGAAGGGGATGGCTTCAAGTTGCTGGGGACTGTGTAGGGTCATGATGAGAATGGGTCTCAATTGTGAGGATAATTGAGAAGACTCTGGATATTTAGAGGTGCACCCAAATGTGATGGATTTTTAGTAAATATTGGGGGTTTTGATCATGTCTCACTCCTGCCCGATTCCTCCTGCTTGTAAATAGGTGTGCCTGGCGGTGAGAAGGTGAGTGTGGCACCAGGCCAGGAGTGTATGGTGCGGGTGCAAGCGTGCACGTGTATGTGTGCAAAAAGCCCAGAGTTCCAACTTTTAAATGAGGTACCTCTAGAAATCTCTTTTACCTTTAGTGAATCTTTAAACAGGTGGAACTTCAGAATGCCTCAGAGCACACCCACTTTTTCAAATGCCATTTTTAAGATTTCTAAGTTATTCGAGAAGTTCAGTGTATGATTTGAAGTAGATCCTGTAATTTAATTATGTATTCGGGTGAATCGTATTCTCTTAGGAGAACAGCTGCTTCCTTCAGTTGCCTGATGGAGAGAGACTAAACACTTGGACATTTTCAGTCTCTGGTTAAGAGTTTGTCAACATGTGGAACGTGTGCATGTTTGCAGGAGTAGAGGGGGCCTCAGGAAGAGGGTGGGGTTGTGGAGAGAGCACAGCTGGCTGCTTAGGAGGTCGTTCCCAGACCACCCCCTGCGGTGAGGCCACCTTGGGACCAGGGCAGGTGCTTAGCTTGGCTCCTCCCAAAGGCAACTGTGTGAGTGTTGAGGCTTAATTTTACTAACATCCCACAGATGTACTTTTTCTTGAAAATCCATTTGAGAAATTCTGTTCTAGGTAACTGATAATAATACTTATAATCAAACCTCCTCTTTCTGGGATGGTACCAAAAATTACCACGAGGCTTGCAGACTCCCCCTCCTCTGGCCTCGAACATCCCTATCTTTCTGTGTAGACACAGGTCTCAGTCATGTAAATAATTGGTAGTACGCAGAGATTTAGAAGGTATTCCTCTCCCTGTGTGAGTCATAGGAAGCACCTCATTCTCAATGGGGAACTCCTCTACATGACTCATCTCACTTCTATATTCACGTTTACTGGCTTCAGAGTTGGAGGGTGTGGTGGGTTAATAGTGTCTCCCCCAAATTCATGTCCATCTGGAACTTCAGAATGTTCCTTATTTGGAAACAGGGTCTTGGTGGATGAAATTAATTTAGGATCTCGAGATGAAGTCATCCTGGATTTAAGGTGGGCCCTAAATCCAATCATTGGTGTCTTTTTCTTTGGTATTAGTAGTACATTGTTTATGTATTTTTTTATACAGCAGGTTCTTATTAGTTATCTATTTTGTACATATTAGTGTATACATGTCAATCCCAATCTCCCAATTCATCACACCACCACCACCCCCTGCCCCAACCCTGCTTTCCCCCTTTGGTGTCCATACATTTGTTCTCTACATCTGTGTCTCTGCTTCTGCCTTGCAAACAATCATGGGTGTCTTTACAGAGGAAAGAAGAGGGGGATTTGGATGGAGAAGACACAGAGAAGACCGCCATGTGAAGAAAGAGGCAGAGGATGGAGTGAAGCAGCTAAAAGCCAAAGAATGCCAAGGATGGCTGGGAGCCACCAGAAATTGGAAGAGCCTTCAGAGGGTGTATAGCCCTGCTGACACGTTGATTTCAAACTTCTGGCCTCTGGAATGGTGAGGGAATATATTTTTTGTCATTTTATGCCACCAAATTTGTAGTAATTTGTTGGAGCAGCCCTAGGAAACTCCATAGAGGGTGTTATTTCTTGGTATGTCTTCCCAAAGTATTCTTTTTCTTTTTTTTAACATCTTTATTGGAGTATAATTGCTTTACAGTGGTATGTTAGTTTCTGCTTTATAACAAAGTGAATCAGCTATACATATACATATATCCCCATATCTTCTTTAGCTCACAACTTATTGACTACATTCAGCACAGGGGGTCTTCTATTGAACAAACTGAACAAAGTTTGGAACTTAGTCTGTATTTTTCCAAGAGATTACTAATGAAAATATAGTAAAAATATAATTCATTAATTATATTAAGTATACAATATATAATATAATATATATTGTATACTTACTATAATTCATAATTCATTAAGTATAATTAATTATACTTATTAATTCATTTAACATACCCACATATATCGTATTCCTAACGTTTATGAGTTAAGAAATATTTTCACAAGGGCTTATTAACTCCTTACTGCATAACCTATAGTAGTACCCTGAGTGCTGGATTAGTTCTTTGGTGCCGGGCAGAGGAAAAGACAAATTACTCCCCCCTCTGGGACACAGAACCAACCAGACCTAATTTTTTTTTTTTTAAACAGATTGTTTGTTTGTTCAACATCCCCCTCCCTCATGTGCCTTAGCCTTATCCCTAACCCTGCCCCGCTCCAGAAAGGACCCTACGCTCTAAAATCATTACTGTCATCACCACCCAACCGCACCCTCCACCTTCCAAACAAAATTCATTCCCTGTGCAGTTGATCTTTTATGATGTGGTTAATCAGATTACTTCTAATTCTAGTGGATGGGTTCTTGACTTTCTTATAAATTAAGAACATTGGCCTTTTAAGAGGATACTTATGTATTTGTTACCTGCCTTACTTCCAGCCACTGAAAGGTTGGAATGATCCTTAATGCTTCATCTTTTAAAAAAAATTAATTAATTAATTTAAAAATTGAACTGTTTTTTTTTTAACGTCTTTATTGGAGTATAATTGTTTTACAATGGTGTGTTAGTTTCTGCTTTATAACAAAGTGAATCAGTTATACATATACATATGTTCCCATATCTCTTCCCTCTTGCATCTCCCTCCCTCCCACCCTCCCTATCCCACCCCTCTAGGTGGTCACAAAGCACCGAGCTGATCTCCCTGTGCTATGCGGCTGCTTCCCACTAGCTATCTATTTTACGCTTGGTAGTGTATATATGTCCATGCCACTCTCTCACTTTGTCACAGCTTACCCTTCCCCCTCCCCATATCCTCAAGTCCATTCTCTAGTAGGTCTGTGTCTTTATTTCCGTCTTGCCACTAGGTTCTTCATGACCTTTTTTTTTTTTTTTCTTAGATTCCATATATATGTGTTAGCATACTGTATTTGTTTTTCTCTTTCTGACTTACTTCACTCTGTATGACAGACTCTAACTCCATCCACCTCACTACAAATAACTCCATTTTGTTTCTTTTTATGGCTGAGTAATATTCCATTGTATATATGTACCACATCTTCTTAATCCATTCCTCTGTTGACGGACATTTAGGTTGCTTCCATGTCTTGGCTATTGTAAATAGTGCTGCTATAAACATTGGGGTGCAGGTATCTTTTAGAATTAGAGTTTTTGTCTTTTCCACATATACGCCCAGGATCGAAATTACTGGATCATATGGTAGTTCTATTTTTAGTTTTTTAAGGAACCTCCATACTATTCTCCATAGTGGCTGCACCAATTTACATTCCCACCAACAGTGTACATTCCCTTCCCTGCACACCCTCTCCAGCACCTAATGCTTCATCTTCAAAAACAAAGTACAATAGTTTCACCAGAATGCTGCAGTGCCTTTGATTGTTCTTAGGCTAGTCTGTTGGGAGCCAAAGTTGTACTATCCCTGGGATGGGAGGTATCAGTCAATGGCCTGAGGGCCTCGCCTGGGAGACCCAGAGTAAAAGGGAGCAGGGTCTATTTTCAAGAGATTGAGGCAAGTGGAGGAGACTGGGTACTGGGTCCAGTTGTACTGACTGGGAGGTGAATCTCATCATCAGAGAGCTGGTCTGATACTGGGGACTCAGCCTGAAGGTGAGGAGAGGAGCTGGGCTAGTCACCCAGCATCAGTGGTCCTGAGGAAAGGAGTAGAAAGGAATGACCTAACATATTTTCACTTTTTCTTTATGCAGACTGAGGGTGTTTCACTTATTTTTGAGATCTAAAAAAAATCAATGCTATCCATATCTTAAGAAAGTCTAGATTAATTTTTTTCGATCTCAAACACAAGTGAAACATGCTCAATCTGCATAAAGAAAAAGTGACAAGTATTACCTCGTTCTCTCCTTTCTCATCCCCTCAGGGTGACTAACTAATCAACAGCTGGTGACTATCCTTACACGTCCCATATGAACATAGATACACACGTGTTGTTCTTACTTTTGATCTCATTTGGCTTGTTTTCACAAAAATGAATTACACTGTAAACATTTTGTGACACTTGCTTTCACTCAATCGTATATCAAGGACGTCTTTCTGGGCAACAAAGCTATGAATCTCATTTGCTCTGTTCAATAGTTAGGTAATATCCCATCACATGGACTTATTGAACTTTATTCAGTCATTTCCTTATGAATGGACCCTTAGTTCCCCCTCCAGGTTTTTGACACTAAAAATATTCTTGTACAACATCTGTGCATATTTTTTGTAGCATAAGATTCCCCAAAGTGGGATTCCTGGGCAACACAGTATGTGTATTTTAACAGATATTTCCAATTTACTTTCCAAAAACACGATCGCATTTCACACTCTGATCCACAATGTAAGAAGGTCTGTTTCTGACAATCTCACCAGCACTGGATGATATCACTCTTTTTTATTTTTGCCAACCAGATGGATGAGTGATGTTTTCTCCTTGCTGATTTTACTTGTTTCTCTCTTCTGTAGGCCTAGAGAGGAACTTCCCTGGGCTTTGGAAAAAAAGTGATAGATCTGATTTAAATCCTGGCTCTGCTAATTCCCAGTTCTGTGGTCTTGAGAAAGTTAGCTAACTTTTCTAGTTCTCAGTCTTGCAATTTGTAAAATCGTTGCAATTATTAAATAAAATACACGACGTGAAACTCATTACACAATCTCTAACAGCTACCAGAACTCAATACATGGTAGCTGTTATTGTTATAATTAATAAATAATGACATAAGGGGGCTTCCCTAGTGGCGCAGTGGTTGAGAATCTGCCTGCCAATGCGGGGGACACGGGTTCGAGCCCTGGTCTGGGAGGATCCCGCGTGCCGTGGAGCGGCTGGGCCCGTGAGCCACAGCTGCTGAGCCTGCGCGTCTGGAGCCTGTGCTCCACAGCAAGAGAGGCCGCGACGGTGAGAGGCCCGTGCACCGCGATGAAGAGTGGCCCCCACTTGCCGCAACTAGAGAAAGCCCTCGCACAGAAAACGAAGACCTAACACAGCCAAAAATAAAATAAATAAATAAAATTAAAAAAAAAAAAAAAAAAAAATAATGACATAAGGGGCTGGAGAAAGAAGTGCGGATCCGTTATTACATTATTTCTCTTGATTGCTAATGTGGTCCCCTCAATTTACAAACTAAGTTTAAATGAATTAAAAATACTTTTAAACTCTCTATATTTGACTTTATCTTAAAGGAGTAGTTTATTATTCAGTAAGTTATTAATGCAATTACTCATTTCTTTAAAGAACATTTTTTCAAGTAATGGCCATATCATAAGGATTATGCTAAGCCTTAGGGATTTCTCAGTCATGAGAAGTTAGGCCAAGCTGTGGTGACAAAGCATTCTAAAATCTTGGTGGCCTAAACAACGTGGCTTATTTCTTGCTCTCTCTGCATGTCCGTTGGGGGTCACTCTGAGTCATCGAGTCTTTACTTGGGGACTTGTGGTGACAGGGCGGCTACTCTCTGGCAGAGGGGAAAGAGCACATGGCTAATGCATATTGATCCATTGGCCAAAGAAATTCATGATAGAGAAGTGCCATCCTACCAGGTGCCAGGAAAGAGATATTTGTATTATTTAACTGTCCTGGTGACAATCACAGAAGATAAAGATGAAAAAGACAGAGTTTTGACTTTGAAGGAGTTCCCAGTTGGAAGGGAGGGGAGAACAGCACTGAGACAAATTCTTTACTTATAATTGAAAAAAAATTATTTTTTATTTTATTTTTAAGTTTTTTTAAATTGAAGTATAGTTGATTTACAGTGTTGTGTTAATTTCTGCTGTACAGCAAAATGATTCAGTTATACATACGGATACATTCTTTTTTATATTCTTTTCCATTATGGTTTATCACAGGATGCTGAATATAGTTCCCTGTGCTATACAGTGGGACCTTGTTGTTTATCCATCCTATATGTAATAGCTTACACCTGCTAACCCCAAACTCCCACTCCATCCCTCCCACACACCCCTCCCCCTTGGAAACCACAAGTCTGTTCTCTATGTCTGTGAATCTGTTTCTGTTTCGTAGATAAGTTCATTTGTGTCGTAGTTTAGATTCCACGTATAAGTGGTAGCATACAGTATTTGTGAGACAAATAATTTAAATTAGGTGCTAGGTGTAGTAGGAGCTCAGAGGAAGGAAGGACTAATTCTGTTGGTGCTGGGAGATGGGAAAGGTTTTCCAAGAGATGTTGATACTTGAGATTTAAACATTTTAAAATTATTTTTAATTTTCCAACTTTTAAATTTAAAAAATTATGGTAAAACACACGTAAAATTTACCACCATAACTATTTAAAAATGTACAGTGGCACCAAGTACATTATCATTCTTGTGCTGCCATCACCACCATCCATCCACAGAACTTTCATCTTGCAAGGCTGAAACTCTGTACCCATTAAACAATAAATCTCCGTTCCCCCCTCCTCTCAGCCCCTGGCAACCACCACTGTACTTTCTGTCTCTATGATTTGACTACTCTATGTACCTTACATAAGTGGAATCATACAATATTTGTCTTTTTGTGATTGGCTTATTTCACTTAGCATAATGTCCTCAAGGTTTATCCATTTTGTAGCATGTGTCAGAATTTCCTTCCTTTTTAAGGCTCCATGATATTCCATTGTATGTACACACCACATTTTCTCTATGCAGGCAACCGTTGATGGACACTTGGGATGCATCCACATTTTGGTTGTGGTGAGTAGTGCTGCTACGAATATGGGTATGCATGTAACTCTTAGAGTTCCCACTTTCAGTTCTTTTGGGTATATACCCAGAAGAGGAATTGCTGGATCTGATGCTTGTGTTTTAAGGGATAAGAAGTTCACTAGGCAGACCGGTTGGAAAGGGTGTGCCAAACAGAAGAGCGGGTGCCAGGATGGGGAAGTGAGAGGGTGCTGAACCCTGGGGTGCTTGGAAGACCAAATGGTGGAGAAGAGTTTGGAGCCAGGTAGGGCCAGAAGGTGGAGGCAGAGCCTTAACGTGCCTGTTCAGGGTCTTGGCTTTGACTCCACAGCTATGGGGGGACAGTCTTAATGACAGTGTCACCCTGTCAGGTGAACATATGCTCTGCAAGGTCCGTGGAGAGCCCTTCCAAAAGAGTTTAAATGATTTTTTTCTTAATCAGTCCATTTCAAAAAATTTAAGAAGTGTCTAGTATGTTGTTGACACCCAATAAATTACTGAATAATGGTAATTTTATTAGAAGAAAATTCCTATGATCTCCAAACTCTGAGTTTCTTTAATGCGCCACAGACTTCCTGCATCCTTTTCCAATTAAATAAAATGCAGTATCAGGCAGCTGTTGTCACAAATGGCCAAATTGCTTTTCTTAAGTGGCCACATTTCTATCCTTTTCTGCTGCCAGACAGAACTTTAGTAGCACTAAGTACACTCAAGCAGAAGAAAGTAAATAAAAATTTCCAATAGCTGTTAACTTTGGACATCTAGCGTGTCACCGTCCCATGCCAGCTCCACTAGCCCAGAGGTTCTCGGAACTCACATCAGAGAAAAAGTTATTAAAATCCTTATAAAGGCAAAAACGTGCCCTGGAAATCTAAATGTGCCAGTATTTTATCAAGAACCAAATAATTTGTGTTAAACATATACATTCAAGGTGCTTGTAAAAACCACTCTCTGGAGAGAGGGATCTGGTAGCAGTCGAGAACCGTGTTCTTAGAAATGGTACAGCATTCTCTACTGGCCTTCCTCAAGTCAAGAATTTGCTGGTTCTACCAAAACCATCCTTTTCGGGGCCATGCAGTGTTTAAGGACAGTGTTTGGATTTCCTTCAAAACAGACTTGGGAAAAGACAGGTGGAAGAACCCATGTTTCAGATGAAACCACAGAAATGTGTTTAAGTGATTTTACCCCCCAAGACTGAGCTAAATGAACGTGCCGTCTTTGAGGGGGGCTGGACCTTGGGGAAAATCACACTGTTTCCTCCCCAATTCCAACCTTAGTGGACGCAAAATCAAATCTAATGAGCAATAAAGCAACGTGGATGGAGAGAAAGCACCCAAAGCACTACTTGAATTAGAAGGTGTGTTTTGGTGGTGATGGTGGCGACCGGCTTTTATGGAGCGTGAGTGCTTATGCTTATATTTCTGTTTTCATATGTTTTTCTCTTCAGTGAAAGGAAGCATAACCTTCTTTTTCTAAGCTCATGTGACTTTGGGGAGAAAATTTTTTGTCCTTTGGTTGGAACCCTTGTAGCCTGCTTTCATAGGAGGCCAGAAAGCTTTTGACTCAGGCCTTACTACAAAGATTAAGATCCTCTCTCTAAAATGAAATGTCCCCTTTGTTGTCTATTTGATGCAGATGGAGGGTGGGTGGAGAGTGGGGATGTGTCCTCAGTCAGTACAGAAATACTGGCACTTCGGCTGCTGATCAGAGGTCAACCCTCGGTTAGCATAACCCAGCATCTACCAAGTGCACGGTCAAAATGCTGCTACACGAGAAATGAAGTTACTGTTGTGTTTCTGTTAGCATGTTAAGCATGAGGTTGTCCAGAAGTTCTAAGCCCCAACCCCACGTTGAGTTAGATGTGCCCGGGAGATCTGGACTCCAGTCAGAATCCCGCTGCTGGCCAGTGTGACTGGGATCTGTTTTCACATCTGTATAATGGGGATACTGCTGCCTGCTGGGCTGACCTCACAGTGTAGCTATGCATGTCAGATAGATGCAAAATATGAAGTCCCATGCAAATGTAAAGGACTTCTTAAGGGATTAATATTATTATTATTTGATAGAAATGAAAATATAGGCATGGGTAAATGTGGTGGAGGGAAAGGAGAGAGCTCAGGTGGACTCAATGGGTATCACTGCACAAGCAGAGAGGAAGGCTCGAAGGATGCCTGTTTCCTAAATTGGTGTGGAACCCGCCTCTTGCCCTTTGAGCCAGGGTGACCGACCCCGCCACTCCTTTTATGCCCCAGAACTCTTCCAGGTGACTGCTTGGACCTCTTTGCTTGGAGGCAGCTTCTCTTGTTTTGGTCTTCTCTTTGCCAGATGTGAGCTCCTGTCTCCTTACTCCCATTCTGATTCTGCCTCTGGACCTGGTGTTTGTATTTGGTTGCCTTGAGGTTTGACTCTTCACTCTCCCTTGTTGAGTTAAGCTTGGAATACCGCTGGCCGTTGCCCTAGCCCTCTTGGCTGACAACTGGTCTAGTTCAGCCATTGCCCTACCATGAGTGGGGAAGTGGCCCATCTGAGCATCAAATGCTGGAACCAGCCTTCGTGTGGGGTAAGCCAGTAAAAATGGATTGGCTCCATAGAGTAATGTGACTGGAAGCCTTGATTTTCTGGGATTTTCTCCATTTCAATGATTTCCCAATTCCCATGTAGGTCTACTCAACCTCAGCAGAGATGTGTCCTCAGTATGAGAGCAGATGCAACTGGGAGCTATCTGGCTTGAAGGCGTAGCTTGAAATGCTGGACCAGGACAATCAGGTTTTCTCTGATAGACCAAGATTTTATAGTTTTAGCTGCAAATTTCATCCTAATTATGAGTGTCTGTAGAGACCTTCCTTAGTTCTTGGCCTCTGTTTTGTGAATACTTTTGTTATTCTGTCTTCTCACCTGTGCAGTAAACTCTGTTTCAGTTTAATCCAATTTAATCACTTGGCATTTATTGAGCCTCTTCTCTGTTCTTGGCACTGTGCGGAGATGAGTGACTCCTTGTAGTAGCTAGTGGGTGGCTAAGTGTGTCTGGTGGGTATTTCCTTCCTTTCTTCTATAAAACTGTCCAGGCCCTGGGTTTGAGAGACCTCCACGTACCACAGAGTCAGGATATGGGTGGTGGTGTCCAGAGCTCATTCTGGGAGAATTTGGGATGATACACTTCCACTTTGTGTGGTACCCATGGCTGGATAGGGACACAGAGAAAGAAGAATGAAAATGGCAGCAGGAAGGGAGGGAGGACGGGGTGGCTGTCTCAGTTTACACAATACCTCACAATTTTTACTGCTTGCAAAATTCTCCCATATGTATTCCAGTACTTTATCACTCCTTGTGAAATGGTATCTCTGGTCCCTTTTAACAGAGGAGGAAACTAAATATTTAAAAGGGCTACATGACGATTTACAGTCTCATAGTTAAATTGCATCTTCTACTTTTGTTAACCCTTCTTCACTCTGCTCCGGGCACAGTGGCCTCCTGGCTGTCTCCCAAATGAGCCCAGTGTTCTCCTGCCTTAGTGCCTTTGTCCTTGCTGTTCCTTCTGCCCAGAATGCTCTTCCCCCATTTATCTGCATGGCCTGCTCTCTTCCTGCCTGACCACCTATATACAGATGCCCTCTCCTCCAGGACACTCAATCCCCTTTCCCAGTTTTACTTTATCCACAACAGTTTCTACCCTCTAACACACCATATGTTTCACTTGTTAATTTTATTTGTCGTCTGTCTACCTTCAATAGTATGTAAACACCACGAAGGCTGGGCTTTTTGTCTATTTTATTCGCTGTTGCATCCGTACGGTGCTTAGTCCTATTCTTGGCAAGGAGGAGGTGCTCAATAAATAGTGTTGAATGAATGAACGAAGGTTCATCCAAGGGCCAAACCCAGTCCAGCTGACGTCAAGTCCTGCCTTCCATCTACATTGCATGAGGCCACTGGATTCTTCTTTTTGTTTGTTTAACTTTTTATTTTATATTGGAGTATAATTGATTAACAACGTTGTGCGAGTTTCAGGTGTACAGCAAAGTGATTCATTTATACATATACATGTACCTATCCTTTTTCAAATTCTTTTCCCGTTTAGGTTGTTACATAATATTGAGCAGAGAGGCCACTGGTTTCTGAGTTGATATATAGATTGATGCAGAAGTATGTTGGCATGACTGGTGGAGATAGGAACTTACCATCATGGAACACCTTCAAAATAGGTCGAATTCTCTTGGCTGTATTACTTCAGAATGTAGAATGCATATAACTTGACATTCAGAGCTGTCATAGCTCTGCAGATTAGGCAAAGAAATCTAATGTCCTCTTGGTGGATACAGCCTCATGCCAGGGTGCAATCTGCACCACTGTACAAAGAGGCCTTATCCTGATTCCAGCTGGGAAAACACAGCCATGTGCTGAAGTGGGTCTCAGGGCCCGTGGGCTGCTGAGTTGGGGAGAGGGGTCACCTTGCTTCTCTCTTTGCGGAGTGCTCATCGTGGTCACCAGGGCTGCCAGGCAGTTTGGTGGGTGAGAGCGAGAGAAAGGAGTGTATCATGGAGAAGGGGAAGATTTCACTTGAGTCTCCTACCTCAGCAGTGCAGGGAGCAAGGCACCTGGGGAGCAGCCTTGGGGGCGCGTGTGGCTACCTGAGAGACTCTTGTGAGGGACCATGGCTCCCTGCTCCAAAGGAAGTTAGGAAAGCAGATTTCTGAGTCAGAGCAGTGGATGGCAGGGAGCAGATGTTGTAAAAATCTCATTATTAATCCGAGAACTCAAGGGTGAGTGTACAAAACTGCATGGTGTGTGACTTTGGACCTTGGCGGGGGCCCTGTGAGCTTGGCTGTGTGTCCCGGGCTGGTGATCTAGGGAGAATCGTTCCAGGGGTGTTTGCTGTGGAAGAACGGGTGACTTCCTTTGTTCTCTGGCCACCTTCTCTAATGAATTCTTTCTTTCCTCAAATGAAATTGACTGACTGGAAACAATTTGCTAAAACACTGAGCAAGTATTCACCATGTTCTCTGGCCTGCAGAGGGCAGGTCTCATCCAGAGTTGCAGATTTAGGAGAAGATCAGCCCTGGAGAAGGGAACAGTTAGTGTTCAGTAGCCCAAGGTCACCGTGGGTCACAGACTGCTTAGAGCTGGTCTGAAGATTGGATTAGATCTGGTAAGACCTTTCCTGCCCCCTCCTCGCCCAGAAAGTCCTCAGAACTGGAACTCACGGTGGCGCATGAACAAAGGGGTGGGCAAGGGAGAGGAACTAAGGATTCATGAGATCCTACAAGTGCCTGGTACCCTCTCAGTCACTTTAACTAGTAATTTCTTTTCAGTCGTGCAAAACCTTATCAAGTGTGCTTTCTCTCTAGAAAGAAACTAGACCCAGACCAGTAGACACAGCTCTGTAACTTTCCTGAGTTACAGAGCTCATCAGGGGTGGAACTGGATTGCAAACCCGAAGCTGGCTTTCTTCTGGGACACACAAGGCCACCCTTCTGATGGGGATAAACTAGAACCAGATAAACACCCGCCTGATGCTTTCTGAAACTGGGCCTGTGCTCCACAGTACACATATTCCAATCCTGTGGTTGAGATTTCCAAAGTTCGTGAGAGACTGAATATACAGACAATAGCCAGACGATATATAAAAATAGAACTCTGACCCACCATCTGTAGCAACCAGCCCAGGAAACCAACCTACTATCCACAGCTCAGACTTGTAGGCAGGCAGACCACCATCTCCAGCAACCAGTCCAGGAAACTGAAACCCCTGTGACTCACGGGCCCAAACAGCCAAGCCATCGTAAAATCCCTAATTTTTCCCACGCTTTCAACTTAGGACCAACTGGAAAAAGTCAATATGCACCCTAAGCAACCAATCATACAGGGTGCCCCACTTTCACTTATCTTACCCACAGCTTCCCCAGGTCAGTAGCTTCCAATCAGGGCTTATCTGAAGTCTTCCTTTTTTTTCTACTGTGAAACTTTACTGCTCCTCTGCCTGCTTTTGAGTCCCTGCCAAATGCACGTGACGGTGGCTGTCTCTCTTGCTATAGCAAGCTCTGAATAAAAAAATAAAAAAAAGTGGTAAGGGCTTCCCTGGTGGTGCAGTGGTTGAGAATCTGCCTGCCAATGCAGGGGACACGAGTTTGAGCCCTGGTCTGGGAAGATCCCACATGCCGTGGAGCAACTGGGCCCGTGAGCCACAACTACTGAGCCTGCGCGTCTGGAGCCTGTGCTCCGCAACAAGAGAGGCCGCGATAGTGAGAGGCCCGCGCACCGCGATGAAGAGTGGCCCCCGCTTGCCACAACTAGAGAAAGCCCTCACACAGAAATGAAGACCCAACACAGCCAAAAATAAATAAATAAATAAATTAAAAAAAAAAAGTGGTAATTCACACAAAAAAGATGTCCATCGACAGAGGAATGGATAAAGAAGATGTGGTACATATATACAATGGGATATTACTCAGCCATAAAAAAACCGAAAAAATGCCATTTGCAACAACATGGATGGAACTAGAGATTATCATACTAAGTGAAGTAAGTCAGACAGAGAAAGACAAATACCATATGATATCACTTATATGTGGAATCTAAAATATAACACAAATGAACTTATCTATGGAACAGAAATGGACTCACGGACATAGAGAGCAGACCTGTGGTTGTCAAAGGTGAGGGGGAGGTGGGGAAGGGATGGAGTGGGAGTTTGGGGTTAGCAGATGCAAACTGTTATATATAGAATGGATAACAACAACGTCTGACTGTATAGCATGGGGAACTATATTCAATATCCTGTGATAAACCATAATGGAAAGGAATATACAAAAAAGAATGTTTATATATGTATAACTGAATCACTTTGCTGTAGAGCAGAAATTAGCATAACACTGTAAATCAACTATACTTCAATAAAAAAAAATTAAAAGAAAAAAAAGCATTTGCTTGTTTTCATTTGGGTGGTCTTCATTTATTTCCACACTCTTCTCAAGTAATTTCCTGCAAGGAATTGTCCCAATCCCTTAGCCTACAATGATATAAGCACTTCCTTGGATATTGATCTTTTTCATGTTTGTGTGTCTTATCTCCACAATGAAATGTTAAGCTTTTTGAGGGAAGGTACTCAAATATTTTCTCTAACGTCTTTTCAAAGACCAGCACAATCCTATGTGCTTAGTTAACACTTATTAATATGTACTTGATGGATTTATTTAACTTTCATATTTCCATGGAAACTGATCATTTCTGTGGCAGAGTCAAGTTAGATGTTCATGATACTTCCTTGCCATTTTGGAGGGCATATAAGAAAACGGTATTTCTCAAGCTCCATGAGGTTAGGCTGGGAATATTGGATTGAATTCTGGTCGATAACAACATGAGCAAAGTTGATATGACACTTGTGGCTTGAGGCAATTAAGAGAGCATGGGCTTTCTCTACTCTCTTTCTGTTCCTTGTGACTAGAGGCAAAGAACTCCAAGGTGGTGCAGTTGGAAGACAGAAGGCCTGGAGATGCTCAGAGTAAAGCCTCATGCGATTGTTGCCTGACTTGCCTCCAACAGTGAAATGAGCAAGAGGTAGACCTGGGCTGAGCCTCTGAGATCTAGTCTACCCCCCAACCCCCAAAACTGTTTGTGGAACCTTGACGAACAGTACAGTCTCCTTTTATCATAGGTCACTGAGGAGGTCTGTCACTTGTGCCCTGCACCCTCCACTAGAACTTTTCTTCAACGCAAACAATTTAATGATATTTTCACCATTGCAAAATGTATATTTGGTATGATCTCTTCCAATACACGCATCCAGGGCTGGCTTCACAGGCACACAAGCTGTGTGGTTGCACGGGGCCAATATGCTTAGAAGGGCCCTACATTGAATTTAATGCTCTGATGTCACTGTCTTAAAATTCTTAATAAGTTTTGAACAAAGGACCCCATATTTTCATTTTGCACTGGGCCTTGCAAATGATGTAGCCAGTTCTGACCGGGTGAAATGAGAACGGGGTTAGAAATGAATATCAGCTGTGGTGAAGGTGGGGTAGATTGCTCTTTCAACCATGACAAGACGTAACATTTAAATCCTATAATGTAATAAATTTGAGAATAAAATATCTGTGTTAAAACTTTTCCATGGCTGTCCATGACATAAAATTCACCATAACATCAGAAAATCATGACCCAGAAGAAACAAAGGAAGTTGCTCTGCTTCTTTGTTCTCCACAGGGCTGGCGCTCACCGCCATGGGAATTATCTCTTCTGAAAGGTCCATGAGTGTGGGAAAAGCTGGAATTTGTCTTGTAAGTCAATATTTTTTCTAAATTTACTTTTCATGTTAACATACACATATGGTTATCTTAAATCCTTTCTGAAGTGAATTAAGGTATAAAGACATGAACATGGTATATGTTATGTGTAGAATTTTGTCCCCACCCCCCAAAAAAGTTATGTTGGATCCCAAACCATGGTACCTTGTAATGTGACCTTATTTGGAGATAAGGTCTTAATAGACATAATTCAGTTAAAACGAGGTCTTGGGTGGCCCTAATCCAAAATGATTGGTGTCCTTAGAAAAAGGGGAAATTTGAACACAGAGACAGACAAGCATATGTCATTGAGAGACATAAAGAGAAGGCCATCTACAAGCCAAGGAGAAGGACCTGGAGCAGATCCCTCCCTCACAGCCTTCAGAAGGAACCAACCTTGCCAGTACCTTGATCTTGGTCTTGTAGCCTCAAAAACTGCAAGACAATAACTTTCTGTTGTTCAAGCCACCCAGTCTGTGGCACTTTGGTACATCAGCCCTAGCAAACTAATACAGTATGTATATGTAAAAATAATATCTTCATAGTAATTTTATCATTGCATATTTATCCAAGTTATCTAAGATGAGTATACTAAAAATCTAACTAATTCCATAAGGCACAAATGAAAATTAGCTTTAATGATTATAATCACCCTCTAAATAAAGAAAGAGATCTGGATTAATGCCATGAAATACATTTACCTTCAAATGCCTGAATTATGCCATGAAGGAACCACAGTATTTTTACCTTTATACTTTTCTGCATGCTTAAGGACATTTATTTCCCAACTAAAATTCATGAATTGGCTGTTCTCCCATAGTCTCAGCATGAATTTGGATGTTACATCTTCCCTGAACTCTTCCATTTTCTTTTTTCTTCCAGTTTTGGTCTGTGTTTTTTGGTTAATGTTGGCATCCATCAGATTGGAAAGAGCACCTCAGATTGGTTTCAGCTCAGACTTTATTTTAAAATATTGTGAAAGATGATACAGCAGTTACAATTGTTGGCCATCTCTTTGTTTCTGGGTACCTTGCTTATCACACCTCTCCTGTCAGTTGGTTTTAATTGTGCAAACTGACTGAAGACTATAGAGGCAGGAGAGAAGGAGGAACTTTAAAAACCAGTGGGCATCCTGAAGCAGAGGAGGGCATTTTCTAGTTATAAAGTTAAGTGATCCAACAGTTATAGAAAAATCGATCCAAGCAAAACTCTAGTTATTGGTGAAATGAACTTCATTAGGGTAGGGATGTTTGACTCTAAAGTGGATGATAAATTCAGGGGCTGAGATTTTGGATCTTGGGTTGTTTGGTTTTGCTCTAGATATAGAGCCAGATGAACAGTTCTAGGCACTTGAGAATTTGGAAACCCCATTTTCTATTGGCGTCAGGTAAGAAGTAAAATCTCCATTGAGGTGATAGGGTCCAAACTAAATTCAAATGTGAGAAGTCTGTAAATCACAATGCTAGGGCTTGAAACCCAGGGACGCTGGCCATAGGCTGTGGTTGGAGACTTCAAGGCAATGTCAGAACTATGGCCACAAGACAGGAGGTAAGAGCAGGAAACCACACAGTGGGTCAGGCATACCTACTGGAGGCTCAGCCAGTTCTGTAAGCCAGGAGGGAGACAGCCAAGAGCCCCAGGCTAGCATGCACACAGGACTCTGGTCAAGCAGAGACAGAGGTGGAATCAGTGCCTTAGAGAAACAGAACTAGGTATTGCTCCAACAATCCTCAAGGCTTGCCCCTCTCCTGTGCTATAGCTGACCAAGGGGATGGTGAGTGGGTGAAGGCAGTGTGGGGAAGCGACAGTGCGTGGTCCCTGGTCTAGAGGTCCAAGAACAAGCTGGAGACCAAGTAACCCTGAAATATCCTTTTCCGAGGAGTGCCAACGTTAGGACTTTCTAGAATACCAGCCCTTTAATACAGACCTATATGGATTATGGGGCTAATCTCAAAATTATATATTATTATAATATAAGATAATCCTATATGCATTATTGGAGCTAAACTAGATAAAGGCAAAGTCTCATTGAGCTACCTTGAAATACTCACTAATGGTGGGAAAAGGAGCTGAAGGGCTTTCATTCAACAAACAGTTGTTAAATGTCTTCTATGAACCCAATTCTGTATAAGGCAGTGTAGGTACAAAGATGAAAAAGACTCCATCTCTGACCTCAAAGAGCTCACAGACTAGAAAGGCAGATAGACAGAAGGCAGATAACCACAGTACGGCAGGATGTGTAAGCCAGGGTATGTGCCCTGTGGGTCTGGAGTATAAGAGGGGCTTGATGGTAACAGTCTCATTGAGGGGTGATGACTGCAGGAGGACTTGTCCTGAAGCTGAGTTTGCAGACAAGCATATTATTTCTTACCCTGGTTGTATGCTTTTTTGGGGTGGTGTGAGGACGGAGTTTGGCACCAGCAGAGCTGGACCTAGGATAAGACATGTGAGGTACTTGCCTTGAGTGCAACAGGTAAGGGAGCACCAAAAAAATCAGTAATCAAGACAAATGAAATTTTAGTGCAACATTTTAAAAAATCAAAATAATAGATGATGAACAAAATATTAAAGATTTCAGTAAAGGCAGCATCAGCTCTGAGCCATATTGGAGCCTGAAGCAAGAGCAAAAATCAGTGATACTGATCCTATTTTTATCTAACATTTTGAAGCTTTGTTCATCTTGAATTGTTTGCATCAATTTTGATTATTAAAAACATTGTCTTTAAGTATTATTTATCTTCATTTTATTAGGTGAAATAAGCCAGTCATAAAATACTGCATGATTCCACTTATATGCAGTACCTAGACTAGACAAACTCCTAGAGACAGAAAGTAGAATAGTTCTCACCAGGGGCTGGAGTGAGGGGAAATGGGGAGTTACTGTTTAATGGGTAAGGAGGCTCTGTAGGGAAGATGAATAATTCTGGAAATGGATAGTGGTGATGTTTGCACAACATTGTGAATATACTTAATGCCACTGAATTCTACACTTAAGACGGTTAAAACAGTAAATTTTATGTTATGTATATTTTCCCACAATGAAAATATTATTGGTTTTGATTACTGATTTGATTACTGAATGTTTTGGCATCCCCTGAAATGTGCCCCTGCGTTAAGTGCCTCATTCTTCTCTCTCTATTTCCCAGCCTGGCACCAGCGCTTTATGCACAAGGTTTAGAGGCACCACAAAGAAAAGGAAGATCCTGTGGGGGATGGAGAGGGGGGAGTTATTACCTGAGCCTCGAAGAGGAGGATGGGAAGACGTTTCCAGTAGGAGGCCCCGCATATGGAGAGCATGGAAGTGTGATAGAGCATCATGGGTCCCTGGAGGAAGGCAGTGGGCCAGTGATGCTGGAGGAGCACGTGTGAGCTGGGGATGAGAGTGGGGTGGAGATTTGGGAAATGAAATGGCAGAAATAGGCTGGGACCAACTTGTGGAGGACCCGATGTGAGGGTTGACATCCATCTGTAGACAGTGGTGAGATAATGGCATAGTGAAGGTTATACACAGAGCAAATATTTGTTTCTAGAGTGCTGTGAACAGTATGGGGTGTGGATGAGAAGGGGAGAAGACCTGGAGCCCGGAGAGCACCTAGGATGCTGGGATGCTATGATGGTCACCAAAGAGGATAGAACTGGGCTGGTGCAAAAACCAACGGGAGTGAGGCAATAAGAAGGACTTGAGACAGATTTAGGAGGTAGAATTGATGGAGTCTATCCTTCTGAGACATAGACTTTACACCTAGACAAAAAAGGGCTGGTGGATGAATGACTCTTCAAATTTGCTAAGAGGAGGCTTCCTGGAGTGATGGTTTTGAGCTTGGTTTCCAGAAGCCAGATTGTGGCTCTGCCACCTACTGACTGAGTGACTTTAGGAAAGTTTCTTTTTTTTTAAACATCTTTATTGGAGTATAATTGCTTTACAATGGTGTGTTAGTTTCTGCTTTATAACAAAGTGAATCAGTTATACATATACATATATCCCCATATCTCTTCCCTCTTGCGTCTCCCTCCCTCCCACTCTCCCTATCCTACCCCTCTAGGAATGTTTCTTATCCTCTGGGTGCCTCAGTTTCTCCATTTGTAACATGTGGATAATGTTAGTAACTACCTCATAGGATTACCATGAGGATTGAATGAGATACTATTTGTGAAGCACTTTGCACTCACCGGGCACAGAGTAAGTTCTAAATGAGTGTTTGTTAAAATAACAGATATAAATACAATGATGTTGCAGATCGTCTTTCCGAGGCATTGTCAAAGAAGACTAGGATGAAATTCTGGGACTTTTTAGTGTGGAGTCACTGTGAAGTACAGGAAGAATGCCTGGGGTCTGGGAAGTTGAGAGATCCTGAGTTATGTTATTCGTGCAAGGGAAAACTCTGGCCCTGGGGACCTGGGGCAAGATGCTGTAGGTTTGCAGAAACAAAGCCGAGAGCTCAGTGGGATCCAGAGCTCCCTGCAGGTAGACTTGAGAACTGGAGGAACGCCCACTGTCATCTCAAGTGGGCTGTCCTTGTCCTGCTGTGGTTCCTGAGGGACCACCTCAAAGATTGCCAGCAAGCTTGGCCTCTGTTCTCTCATTTCCCGAGACAGAATCTGATGACTCAATTTGCTGCAGGAATTTGGTCAATTGCTGGGAAAGATTTATTGGCTTTTGCAATTTTTTTTTTTGGAGTCAGTTTTATAGAAACACTGTCATAAAAGTGTGGACACCCACGGCAGGTTCACATCCATTGACTTGACCCTCTCTGCCTGGCAGTTAGTTGCTTTTCACAGGCTCATTGCTCTGCCTGGAATGCTTACCCCCAACCTCCAGTAACTCCTGTTCTTCCTCTGGTCTCAGTTCTAATGTCACTTCCTCAGAGAAACTGTGTCCAATCCCCTAGACTTTATATGCCCCCTGGCACCACATGCCTTTCCTCTGTGTCCTTTGCCATGGTTTGTAATATGTTCATTTTGGGGGTTATTTGCATGTTTCCTGTTTTTTCCTCCTGGACAACAAGCTCCATTAAGGGCAGGTTTTATTTATTTTTTTGTCCACCATTGTATCCTTGATGTCGACGGGGGGCCAGGACATTATCAGTGCTCACTAAATGTTTGTTGAACACAGTTATATTTTTGTTGAGTAGTGAATGACTGCATCGATACAAGGCTATACACTCCAGCCACCCAAAGTGTCTCCTGGTTTTCTGGATCCGTAGGGATTCCTTTGGTAGTAAATGGTCGGGGTGTTTGAGCTACTTTCAGATCAGGATTTATAATCTATAAATTTCTTCAGGGATTTCTTCCTGCAGACTCAAGCTCTTACTTGGTCTCTGGAGTAGTAAGCTGAGTGGCACAGAATCAGAGCCTCTCATCTCAAGTGGGCTGTCCTTGTCCTGCTGTGGTTCCCGAGGGACCCCCTCAAAGATTGCCAGTGGTGCTGGTCTCTTGTCCAGGGGTGGGAGTATTACACAGAGTGGAAAGAGTTGAGTCCCCTTAGTTTTGTCACACCCTATTAGTAACGGGGAACGATGCCATCAAGGTGTCATCAGTTCTAATGTGACTGGCTATATTAAATGCTAGAAATAATAATGGGAGAAATGTGAGCCTCTCTTTGCTGCAGTGTGCGTTGCTGAGGAAATGAAAAACGTTGCATTCAAACCCTCATTTCTCCTTCTAACTACAAGGGATTTCAAACGACTTCATACCCATTATTTCCCCCTTGTAAAAACTCAGCCTGCAAAGTACACCAGCAGGTGGCGCTGCTACCCTTCCTAAGAATCATGTGGTTCTCACTGGAAGACAGTGACATCTGGATTATGGACCAAAGATGATCAAGCCTGATATTTATGACAGACTAGTTACAAACCCCCAAAGAGAAAGGTTTATGATGGTGTAATTTATATGCTTTCTTTAAAAGTCACATGAAGCTAGTTTGTGTAAGCAATCTGTTTGCCACATAAAAATGTCTTCTTTTAGTTTGGGAAAGTCACCTTGTGAAAGAAAGGATGACCCGAGCTTTGGGAACAGTGATTTAACGGGACCCAAATTCACACGTCAGTTCAAGGTCATCTGAGCTGCTAGGGGTCGTAGGAACTTGGATGTGATTTCTCAGTGAATATGAAAGCAAGTAAGGGAGGTTGAAAGATGATTATGATAAATGAAGGGGGGGGACATTTCATAGTTATTACACTAAATATCGAAATCTGGTTTTAGCTCAAGGGAGGCCTTCAGAGAGAACCTACAATGAGCAGGAAGTTAAAGGGAAGCAAGTGGCCTCATCTGCAGGGGTGTAGCTGGTTCATCTAACTCTCTGGGATACGGTCCTGGTTTGAGGGGCCTGGGCTTTGGAAAATCTGTACCGCCTAACCAGAGATTGCTCCTGAAGGCCTCTCCATTTCCAGCTGGGTCTTGGGTTTCTCTGAGGGTTCTGTCATTGCAGACTGGAGTGGATGGTCACATCAGTAACACCAGACCCCTTCTCTTCACACAGCTCGAGGCCTTTCTGCTTCTGTTGCTGAAACAGAGGCAGATGGTGAGACAGGGCTCCGCCTCTCCCAGGTGGGTGATGGCCCTTCACCGGTCTCCAGGGTGGCCTGCCGAGGGCTGTGGGTGCAGTGATCACCCCACTTTTCTTGCATGATCCAAGCTTCTTTGATTACTTACTGATAATCCCCATATTTTTCTCTCAGGCCATTTGATGACCAACACAGGGGAAAACTTAAATCACTGCCAGGGGGAATGGAGGAAAGGCTGCTTCCGGGAACCCCTCCAAAGTGGAATGATAACAGTGGAAACAGGAGAGCGGGTGATCCCTTCAGCTGAAGGCGTGTGTCTCATTCAGGTTGCTGGCCACAAACATTTCCTGGGAAACATCATTCTTAGCACCTGTTTCTTTAGTCCTGGGGCTGTTTCCAGTACCTCCGATTCTTTCATATTAGTGAGGGAAACAAAGTTTACCTCCCTGCTGCTTCAAAGCTAGCAGAGTGGGAATTCTGTTAGAAGTTGGCCCTGCAGACTTTGAGGCTTGGTTGGGAGTTTGATTTGGGGAAGCTAAGTAACAGTCAATCCACTGTTTTAAAATAAAAAAGGCAAATATTTCATGTCAGGAGTCACATGCAGCCTCCCTGACAGATGATCTAAGAATCTTTCTTCCTTGTGAAGAATAAAACCTTCCAAAGCTCTCCAGTGTTTAGGAATTTGCCTCCGCTCATGGTGGCCTCTCCAAGGTGGAAGTGCTGCCGAGGTTGGGGATGTGAGGAGGGGCTCCGGTTGCCTGAGACCTGCACCTGTGCCTTGGCCCCAACTTAGAACAGGGCTCTGCTGTCTTGGGGGCTGGATTGGCAACACCAGGCAAATAAGCATGGGCAGATGTTGGGGTGTTTTGAGCAGAGACAAGAGGCCTACTCCTCTTTGCTGGGGTGGGATTGATTAATGGGGGTGGGACCAATGCAAATTCAACCAGCCAAGTCGCCTGCTGGCAGGAGAGCTGGTGTTTGAATACTTTTTGTAAAGACTTCGTGGAGGTCTTTAAAAACAGGATGAAGTCCCCATGTGTCTGGAGGTTTAGTGGGAGGTCTTCCTATAAGCCTGGGTGTGGATTCGATGAACCCTCAAAGTCTTTCAACGTTCTGATTCTGTGGTCAAGATTCAACAGACACATGTGGCCACAAAAGAAATAAAATAGGGATCTAATGGAAAGTTTTATGTTCTGTATCTTTAGTTCCTGCCTATTTCCAAATGGGAGATAATCTCCTGTAATGCTGCAAGCTTGGGCCTGTTCTGTCTATTTCAAGAGCTCAGTAGGATCGGTTCTCTTCATCTTAGTCTTAGCATTCTACTTTAATGTAGAAACATTTATTCCAAATTCTTTTTAAAAACCTGAAGCAAAGGGTCTGAGAAAATGTACTATTCCGGGATGTTACAGATGTACTTATTTGTTCATTTTTATTGCATTTTTTTGGATTGAGGTATAGTTGATGTACAATATTACATAAATTTCAGGTGTACAACATAGTGGTTCACAATTTTTTAAAGGTTATATTCCATTTACAGTTATTATGAAATATTGGCTATATTCCCTGTGTTGTACAATGTATACGTGTAGCTATTTATTTTATACATAGTAGTTTGTACCTCTCAGCCCCCTACCCCTGTCTTCTCCCTCCTCCCTTCCCTCTCCCCACTGGTAACCACTGGTTTGTTCTCTACATCTGTGAGTCTGCTTCTTTCTTGTTATATTCACTAGTTTGTTGTATTTTTTAGCTTCCACATATAAGCGATGTCATACAGTATTTGTCTTTCTGACTATTTCACTCAGCATATTGTTGCAAATGGCAAAATTTCCTTCCTTTTTTATGACTGAGTAGTATTCCATGGTGTGTGCGTGTGTGTGCGTGTGTGTGTGTGTGTGTGTGTGTGTGTGTGTGTATACACCACATCGTTATCCATTCATCTGGTAATGACACTTAGGTTGCTTCCATATCTTGGCAATTGTAAATAATGCTGCTTTGAACACTAGGGTGCATGTATCTTTTCAAATTATAGTTTTGGTCTTTTTGGATATATACTGAGGAGTGGAATTGCTGGGTCATATGGTAGTTCTATTTTTAGTTTTTTGAGAACCCTCCATACTATTTTCCACAATGGCTGAACCAATTTACATTCCCACCAAGAGTGTATGATGTTTCCCTTTTCTCCATATCACAGATGTACTTTTTTGAACTCATTCACTTAAACCCCTCACCCCTAATTTCATCAAAATAATTTGTTTTTCTTTTAACATTGAAAATTTGTCCCAAAAGAAATAACAACTGTCCAAAACAAACCAAAAATCCAACAAGTGTTTTACAGAAACTGTCTTTTTCTTTGGAGGTGCTTCTTGCTTGCAACAAGAGGGTCTTGTGGTTTGATAAAATATGTTTTGAATACCCAAGGAGGGCCTCCTTTTGAAGGCTTATACACTGCAGTCTCTCTCAAGATCTGAACTTACTGAGAGAAGAAAGGTGAACTGCATTTGTTCCAAGTAAAATACACATCCGTATTATTCACCATCGCACCCCTATTCCATTATAAACAAATACTGACCTTGTTCTTCTGATGTGAAGCCAGAGGGGGTGTGAAATATAGCAAGGAGAACAGTCTGATGCAGAAATACGAACATTCCAACCAACAGAAACACAATATTTAAAGGAATAGAGAAGGTCCCTAGTTGGTCTTTCTAATTCCTATTCTGTTGCTGAATAGGAGGGTAATGGGGAAGGTACCTTGGGGAAGGTAATGCAGTAGTGATCAGTCACTTAGGGAAAATTGCCTACGTTATTTCAGATAGCCAGTTGGATTTTTTTTTTTTTCTTTAGGATCTATTTTTTGGAAGTTCTTTTATTTCTTTCTTTAGTCCTCAAGAACTTCTTTTGAGAACTGTTTTTTTGGTGAACTTTTGACCTAAATACTAGAAACCAGTTTCCATTTGGATGCTGAGCAAATTCCCTCCTTTCAGAGGGGCTGGGAGCTACTCCCCTAATCATGATTTTTCTCAACATGACATCTTAGTAAAAGGCTTTTGAATGGAAAAGAAACTTGGCAAATGTTATATTAGAAAAAATAGGAGGAACACAAGTTGGGAAAAGATGCTCCAGATGTGGGGTTTTGATGTCAAATGAAAACCACTCCCAGTGTTCAGTATTTTCTTTTGTAAAGTCGGGATAAAAGGTGAATTAAGTGAGATAATACAGTTGTTTCTCCTACAACATAATATATGTTTTCCTAAAAATTGAGACATGATAGAATTTCATGCAATAAAAATGATGGGGCTCATGGGAAAAATAGAATTGGGTGGAACATTCAACACCTGTATAATCTAGTAAAGAATACTCTTCTAAAAACCTAATAAAAGTTTTAAACATCTTAAATCCCTAACAAATTAAAAAAAGACTATGGTACCTAGAGCATTTCACCTTTCAGAAAGCACGAGGTTTTCTTGGTGGAGTTGTACAGTGAAACGTGTGGGCTTCTGAGGTATGGAGAAGAGGCGGAGGGAAGGGAATCGGAGGACAGCACGCTATGGCCCCAGGGGTGCTCTGGTTTGCTGGTCCTGTTTTCCTTCTGCATTAACTTTAAAAAGAAATCCAGTGTTTGTTGTTTTGCCATTTCCTCCTTTCTTTAAGAAGCTGCACCTATGGCTTCAAGTGAGATGGGAGGCAACAAAGTGCCAGCTGCTGTGCATGGCGTTGGATGCGTGGCTCTCCGGGCCATGCAGGTGCCCGGCACCTGATGCCTGCAGCCCGTGGCTTGGGCGTGCTCAGCCCTGGTGCACAGCGACACCATTAGCCTCTGCATCAGCAGCAGCTCTGCTTTATGCAGCCTCCTCAGGCTTGTTCAGGAGACTCTGCAGCCCTTACCGTTCCTTCTGCTCAACAGCTTTCTTTGATTTTTGCTGCACTGTCACTGATGGTGCATGATGTCGATTTCCTTAGGCCTCTTGCTCTTGCTCTTGTGATATCACACGTTCTCCTGTTTCTTTCTACATGTCTTATCATTGTGAGCTCCAGAGACGGACTCCCCTGTCTTCTGAGCACATTTACCTCACTCTACACACCAGATTTAAAGTTATATATAAGTACAAATAAATGCAACATCTTTAAAGTTGTATAGGAATAAAAAAGGTTAATTGAATCTTTTTTTTTTGCCCTTGCCGTGCAGCATGCGAATCTTAGTTCCCTGAACGAACAGGGATGGAATCTGTGACCCCTGCAATGGACGTGCTGAGTCTTAACCACTGGCCCACCAGGAAAGTCTCTGAATCATTGTTTTTTAAAGACTAGTGCATTTATTCCTAAACCTATATGCAAACCAAACTCTGGGTGAGCTATTTAAAAATAAGGTTTCTAGAGCCCACCCCTACACCTTGCTCAGTCTACCCGTCCAGGTGAGGGAATCTGCATGTCATGTTCAAAATCTCTCCAGGCTACTCAGAGGCACACCCCTGGCTAAGAAATGTTGACTTAGAAGTTCTACATGAGCCGTTAATCTCTACATGCAGTTGGTGTCAGGCTGATAAATTATTGACGGAAATGCAAAATGTGAAAATGTGTGAATCTTGAGGGTTGATTAAAAGTTGAAGCTGGTCTTGCACTCAAGTCTTTCAAAGCATATTTCAGATATGTTAACCAATTATCAATTCTGTTATGATTAATTCAGGTGGGAAGGACAAAGCATAGCATAGTTTGGGTATTTCAAATGCACTCATTCTTCTTAATGAATTAAATTAATTTAGATTGTCATGTGTTGAAGGGTAATGGACCCATAATGACCATTATGAGTGAATTAGGAACTTCCCCAAAGATTTTGAAAACACTATGTTTTGAAATTAAATTGACACAAAACATCAATGTACCATTTGGAATCTTTCTGAGGCCCCTGGTAGGCCCCAGCACACACAGCATTACTGCTTGGGGGTCACCCTCTAAGATTCCTAATAGCTCTGTCTTAAGTATTTTCTCTCCACTTGGCAAGTCTGGCTGGTCACATGGAGGCCATTCACAGCCACACGTGGTCCTCGTTAGTACTTCATTGCTCTGCATCACAAAGTCTAATTCCCCATTGATTAACTGAACACCATCAGCAGCTTTGGAGTAGACTTACTGAGAAGGTCACACCACTAAATGCAGGCTGAAGGTGCCATGGTGTAGCATAAAGGCTCTGTTTAGGATACTTCTATTTTATGATGACTAGCGTTTAATGTGTGGACTTTCCCCTAGAGTGGTAGGTGCCTGTTTAATGATTCCCTTTGCTTCATATAATTGGGAAACACCTTCTCTATTTAAAAATTCATGTTTTGAGGATTTTTTTTTAGAGCCCGTGGTAAAAAAGGTAGATGTTGACTTTATTTTCTTTGAGTAGTGAGCAGGGAGCCAAAAAAAACTAGTGTGAATTCCCATTTTTGCCACCTTCACCCATGATTTGACAGTTGGTACAGATGATGAAAAATAAAGTTTGAAATTTGGGAAATTCGAAAAACTTTGTATGAAGAGAGACTTCAGAGAGGCTATGTTGTATAAAAACACATCTGGTATAAAAAGGGAAATTTGATTTTCTAGTTCACGGAGGGAAAAGTGATTAGACTACAGTGTTCAGGAGAAGCTCAGAACATATCTAACTACATTAATGAGTAGTAATGATTTTCATTTGATCGGGCACATGTTCTTTAGAGCAAAACAAAAGCTGATATTATTTGGACATATGCAAAGCAACAGCCAGCCAGTTTGGTGTCGTAATAATAATAAGCCATGGTGTTGGGGAGTCCATGTGGATACCACCTCAGGCATCTGCACGAGGGAACATTTTAGACCCTTGAGGGTATTCTGTATGTGCTGCTGGCTCCAGTGGAAGTTGGGCTGGGCCTCGGATGGGCCAGAGGTTTGCAGGGTTAGATCTTGAGATGCACATGCTGTGAAAGCAAAAGAAGTCTAAATCTTGCATTCCCAATGCAACATCACCTTCAAGGGGGTAAATATTGTTCTTGGGAGGCAAAAAAGTCTTACTCTTCTTTTTGTATACGAAGCATACATATATTAATACATACATAAACAGATGTGTAGTATGTCTGTGGTATTAAAATATCATTAGGAAGGGCAACTAGGAATAAAATAGTTTAATAAGGCTCCTTGGAGGGCAATAATGAAAGAAACTTTAGCAACACTGGTCTAAGTGGAGGGGAAAATTTGCCCCTGATGCTGAAGTCCGAGTGAGTCAAAGCACTTCTGTTGTCCGGAACCTTCTTTCCAAGTCCATGTGTAGAAAGACACAGGCCCATGGGAGGGAATGTCATCAAACTCTCATGAACAGCTCTGCTGTTTCCCTTCTGACATCCTCAGAGGGGTTCTGTGTGTGTTTGGAGTTCCCGGGAGTATGAGTCAAGAAAGAGCCAGAATCTACGTCTTCTGGTTCCTGTTTGCACCTGCTCGTGAAGGACCACAGCTCCTCCTGAAAGCCCTCCTCAGTTATTTCTGGGTGGCCCTAATTAGGTTTCTCTCAAGTGCCTGGGACTCAGGCTCTTCATATTTTCTTTTCCAGTGTCTCTGTTTGTGCCCACTGCTCTCCGTAATTAAGGGAGGGACTTTCCCCTGTCTTGTCGCTGGTGCCGTTCACATTGAAGGGTCCCTGGGCTCCCCACTCTTCACTGCAGCCCCAGAGACGCCTCAGAGAAAGGGACCCTATCCTCCCCTCCTCAGGGGTCTGATGGAGCATCGAGGGTGGGCTGGAGCAGGGGCTACATCCTGCCCTCCATTGTTTTTGTCTTCTCCATCCCGCTTCCAAATTCTTAACATAACATGACTTTCTTCTCACAGGATCCCTGTGTCCCCATGCGTCATAGTCTGTTCAGGCTGCTGTAACAAAATACCACAGACTGAGAAACTGATAAACAACAAAAATTTATTTCCTACAGTTCTGGAGGCTGGAAGTCCAAGGTCAAGGTGGCAGCATGGTCTGGTGAGGGCCTTTTTCCAGGTTGCAGGTTTCTCGTTGTGTCTTTACAGGGCAAAAGGTGCAGAGAGCTCTGTGAGGTTTCTTTCTTTTTTCTTTTCCCTGTTTATTTATTTATTTATTTACTTATTTTTTAACATTTTATTGGAGTATAATTGCTTTATAATTGTGTTAGTTTCTGCTTTATAACAAAGTGAAACAGCTATACATATACATTTATCCCCATATCTCTTCCTTCCTGCATCTCCCTCCCTCCCACCCTCCCCATCCCACCCCTCTAGGTGGTCACAAAGCACCGAGCTGATCTCCCTGTGCTATGTGGCAGCTTCCCACTGCTGATTTTACATTTCGTAGTGTATATATGTCCGTGCCACTCTCTCACTTTGTCCCAGCTTACCCTTCCCCCTCCCCGTGTCCTCAAGTCCATTCTCTAGTAGGTCTGCATCTTTATTCCCATCCTACCCCTAGGTTCTTCATAACCTTTTTTTTTTTTTGATTCCATATATATGTGTTATCACACGGTATTTGTTTTTCTCTTTCTGACTTACTTCACTCTGTATGACAAACTCTAGGTCCATCCACCTCACTACAAATAACTCAATTTCGTTTCTTTTTATGGCTGAGTAATATTCCATTGTATATATGTGCCACATCTTCTTTATCCATTCATCTGTCGATGGACACTTAGGTTGCTTCCATGTCCTGGCTATTGTAAATAGAGCTGCAATGAACATTGTGGTACATGACTCTTTTTGAATTATGGTTTTCTCAGGGTATATGCCCAGTAGTGGGATTGCTGGGTCGTATGGGAGTTCTATTTTTAGTTTTTTAAGGAACCTCCATACTGTTCTCCATTGTGGCTGTATCAATTTACATTCCCACCAACAGTGCAAGAGGGTTCCCTTTTCTCCACACCCTCTCCAGCATTTATTGTTTGTAGATTTTTTGATGATGGCCAATCTGACTGGTGTGAGGTGATACCTCATTGTGGTTTTGATTTGCATTTCTCTAATGATTAGTGATGTTGAGCATCCTTTCATGTGTTTGTTGGCAATCTGTATATCTTCTTTGGAGAAATATCTATTTAGGTTGTCTGTGCATTTTTGGATTGGGTTGTTTGTTTTTTTGATATTGAGCTGCATGAGCTGCTTGTAAATTTTGGAGATCAATCCTTTGTCAGTTGCTTCATTTGCAAATATTTTCTCCCATTCTGAGGGTTGTCTTCTCGTCTTGTTTATGGTTTCCTTTACTGTGCAAAACCTTTGAAGTTTCATTAGGTCCCATTTGTTTATTTTTGTTTTTATTTCCATTTCTCTAGGAGGTGGGTCAAAAAGGATCTTGCTGTGATTTATGTCAAAGAGTGTTCTGCCTATGTTTTTCTCTAAGAGTTTGATAGTGTCTGGCCTTACATTTAGGTCTTTAATCCATTTTGAGTTTATTTTTGTGTATGGTGTTAGGGATGTTCTAATTTCATTCTTTACATGTAGCTGTCCAGTTTTCCCAGCACCACTTATTGAAGAGGCTGTCTTTTCTCCATTGTACATTCTTGCCTCCTTTATCAAAAATAAGGTGATCATATGTGCCTGGGTTTATCTCTGGGCTTTCTATCCTGTTCCATTGATCTATACTTCTGTTTTTGTGCCAGTACCATACTGTCTTGATTACTGTAGCTTTGTAGTATAGTCTGAAGTCAGGGTGCCTGATTCCCCCAGCTCTGTTTTTCTTTCTCAAGATTGCTTTGGCTATTCGGGGTATTTTGTGTTTCCATACAAATTATGAAATTTTTTGTTCTAGTTCTGTGAAAAATGCCAGTGTTAGTTTGATAGGGATTGCATCCAATCTGTAGATTGCTTTGGGTAGTAGCGTCATTTTCACAATGTTGATTCTTCCAATCCAAGAACATGGTATATCTCTCCATCTGTTTGTATCATCTTTAATTTCTTTCATCAGTGTCTTATAGTTTTCTGCATACAGGTCTTTTGTCTCCCCAGGTAGGTTTATTCCTAGGTATTTTATTCTTTTTGTTGCAGTGGTAAATAGGAGTGTTTCCTTAATTTCTCTTTCAGACTTTTCATCATTAGTGTATAGGAATGCAAGAGATTTCTGGGCATTAATTTTGTATCCTTTTACTTTACCAAATTCATTGATTAGCTCTAGTAGTTTTCTGGTAGCATCTTTAGGATTCTGTATGTATAGTATCATGTCATCTGCAAACAGTGACAGCTTTACTTCTTCTTTTCTGATTTGGATTCCTTTTATTTCTTTTTCTTCTCTGATTGCTGTGGTTAAAACTTCCAAAACAATGTTGAATAATAGTGGTAAGAGTGGGCAACCTTGTCTTGTTTCTGATCTTAGTGGAAATGGTTTCAGTTTTTCACCATTGAGGACGATGTTGGCTGTGGGTTTGTCATGTATGGCCTTTACTATGTTGAGATAATTTCCCTCTATGCCTACTTCCTGGAGGGTTTTTTTTAAATCATAAATGGGTGTTGAATTTTGTGTAAAGCCTTTTCTGCATTTATTGAGATGATCGTATATTTTTTCTCCTTCAATTTGTTAATATAGTGTATCATGTTGATTTTTTTGTGTATATTGAAGAATCCTTGCATATCTGGGATAGACCCCATTTGATCAGGGTGTATGATCCTTTTAATGTGTTATTGGATGCTGTTTGCTAGTATTTTGTTGAGGATTTTTGTATCTATGTTCATCAGTGATATTGGCCTGTAGTTTTCTTTCTTTGTGACATCTTTTTCGGGTTTTGGTATCAGGGTGATAGTGGCCTCGTAGAATGAGCTTGGGAGTGTTCCTCCCTCTGCTAAAAATAGTTTGGAAAAGTTTGAGAAGGGTAGGTGTTAGCTCTTCTCTAAATGTTTGATAGAATTTGCCTGTGAAGCCATCTGGTCCTGGGCCTTTGTTTGTTGGAAGATTTTAAATCACAGTCTCAATTTCAGTGTTTGTGATTGGTCTGTTTATACTTTCTATTTCTTCTCCGTTCAGTCTCGGAAGGTCGTGCTTTTCTAAGAATTTGTCCATTTCTTCCAGGTTGTCCATTTTATTGGCATATAGTTGCTTGCAGTATATCCCTCATGATCCTTTGTATTTCTGCAGTGTCCGTTGTTACTTCTCCTTGTTCATTTCTAATTCTGTTGATCTGAGTCTTCTCCCTTTTTTTCTTGATGAGTCTGGCTAATGGTTTATCAATTTTGTTTGTCTTCTCAAAGAACCATGTTTTAGTTTTATTGCTCTTTGCTATCATTTCATTTCTTTTTCATTTATTTCTGAATTGATCTTTATGATTTGTTTGCTTCTGCTAGCTTTGGGGGTTTTTTGTTCTTCTTTCTCTAATTGCTTTAGGTGTAAGATTGTTTATTTGAGATGTTTCTTGTTTCTTGAGGTAGGATTGTATTGCTATAAACTTCCCTCTTAGAACTGCTTTTGCCGCATCCCATAGGTTTTGGGTCGTTGTGTTTTCATTGTCATTTGTCTCTAGGTATGTTTTGATTTCCTCTTTGATTTCTTCAGTTATCTCTTGGTTATTAAGTAGTGTGTTGTTTAGCCTCCATGTGTTTATATTTTTTACAGATTTTATTCCTGTAATTGATATCTACTTTCATAGCATTGTGGTCAGAAAAGATACTTGATACGATTTCAATTTTCTTAAATTTACCAAGGCTTGATCTGTGACCCAAGATATGATCTATCCTGGAGAATTTTCCATGAGCACTTGAGAAGAAAATGTATTCTGTTGTTTTTGGATAGAATGTTCTATAAATATCAATTAAGTCCATCTTGTTTAATGTATCATTTAAAGCTTGTGTTTCCTTATTTATTTTCATTTTGGATGATCTGTCCGTTGGTGAAAGTGGGCTGTTAAAGTCCCCTACTATGATTGTGTTACTGTCAATTTCCCCTTTTATGGCTGTTACCATTTGCCTTATGTATTGAGGTGTTCCTATGTTGGGTGCATAAATATTTACAGTTGTTATATCTTCTTCTTGGATTGATCCCTTGATCATTATGTAGTGTCCTTCTTTGTCTCTTCTAATAGTCTTTATTTTAAAGTCTATTTTGTCTGATATGAACATTGCTACTCCAGCTTTCTTCTGATTTCCATTTGCATGGAATATCTTTTTCCACCCCCTCACTTTCAGTGTGTATGTGTCCCTAGGTCTGAAATGGGTCTCTTGTAGACAGTATATGTACGGGTCTTGTTTTTGTATCCATTCAGCCAGTCTATGTCTTTTGGTTGGAGCATTTAATCTATTTACATTTAAGGTAATTATTGATATATATGTTCCTATTACCATTTTTTCAATTGTTTTGGGTTTGTTATTGTAGGTCTTTTCCTTCTTTGTGCTTTCTGCCTAGAGAACTTCCTTTAGCATTTGTTGTAAAGCTGGTTTGGTGGTGCTGAATTCTCTTAACTTTTGCTTGTCTGTAAAGGTTTTAATTTCTCTGTCGAATCTGAATGAGATCCTTGCTGGGTAGAGTAATCTTAGTTGTAGGTTTTTCCCTTTCATCACTTTAAATATGTCCTGCCACTCCCTTCTGGCTTGCAGAGTTTCTGCTGAAAGATCAGCTGTTAACCTTATGGGGATTCCCTTGTATGTTATTTGTTGTCTTTCCCTTGCTGCTTTTAATATTTTTTCTTTGTATTTAATTTTTGCTAATTTCATTAATATGTGTCTTGGCATGTTTCTCCTTGGATCTATGCTGTATGGGACTCTGTGCATCCTGGACTTGATTAACTATTTCCTTTCCCATTTTAGGGAAGTTTTCAACTATAATCTCTTCAAATATTTTCTCAGTCCCTTTCTTTTTCTCTTCTTCTTTTGGGACCCCTATAATTCAAATGTTGGTGCATTTAATGTTGTCCCAGAGGTCTCTGAGACTGTCCTCAATTCTTTTCATTCTTTTTTATTTATTCTGCTCTGCAGTAGTTATTTCCACTATTTTATCTTTCTGGTCACTTATCCATGCTTCTGCCTCAGTTATTCTGCTATTGATTCCTTCTGGAGAATTTTTAATTTCATTTATTGTATTGTTCATCATTGGTTTTTGCTCTTTAGTTCTTCTAGGCCCTTGTTAAACGTTTCTTGTATTTTCTCCATTCTATTTCCAAGATTTTGGATCATCTTTACTATCATTACTCTGAATTCTTTTTCAGGTAGACTGCCTATTTCATCTTCATTAGTGTCTTCTGCTGGGTTTTTACCTTGCTCCTTTATTGGCTGTGTGTTTCTCTGTCTTCTCATTTTGCTTAACTTACTGTGTTTGAGGTCTCCTTTTCACAGGCTGCAGGTTCGTAGTTGCTGTTGTTTTTGGTGTCTGTCCCCAGTGGGTAATGTTGGTTCAGTGGGTTGTGTAGGCTTCATGGTGGAGGGCACTAGTGCCTGTGTTCTGGTGGAGGAGGCTGGATCTTGTCTTTCTGGTGGGCAGATCCACATCTGGTGGTGTGTTTTGGGGTGTCTGTGGCCTTATTATGATTTTAGGCAGCTTTTCTGCTAGTGGGTGTGGTTGTGTTCCTGTCTTGCTAGTTGTTTGGCATAGGGTGTCCAGCACTGTAGCTTGCTGGTCGTTGAGTGGAGCTGGCTCTTGGCATTGAGATGGAGATCTCTGGGAGATTTCTGCTGTTTGATATTACATTGAGCGGGGAGGTCTCTGGTGGACCAATGTCCTGAACTCAGCTCTCCCACCTCAGAGGCACAGGCCTGACCCCCAGCTGGAGAACCAAGATCCTGTCATCCACACGGCTCAGAATAAAAGCGAGAAAAAAAGAAAGAAAGAAAAAAAATATATAAAATAAAGTTATTAAAATAAAAAATAATTATTAAAAATAAAGCAATTAAAAAGTAATAAAAAAAGAAACAAAGAAAGAAAGAAGAGAGCAGCCAAACCAAAAAATAAATCCACCAATGATAAGAAGTGCTAAAAACTATACTAAAAAAAACCCAAACAGAATGGCTGAGAGAACCCTAGGACAAATGTTAAAAGCAAAGCTATATAGACAAAATTACACATAGAAACATACACATACACAGTCACAAAAAGAGAAAAAGCAAAATGTATATATATATTGTTGCTCCCAAAGTCTACCTCCTCAATTTTGGGATGATTCATTGTCTATTCAGGTATTCCACAGATGCAGGGTATATCAAGTTGATTGTGGAGATTTAATCCGCTTCTCCTGAGGCTGCTGGGAGAGATTTCCCTCTCTCTTCTTTGTTCGCACAGCTCCCGGGATTCAGCTTTGGATTTGGTCCCGCCTCTGCGTGTAGGTCGCCTGAGGGCGTCTGTTTTCCACTCAGACAGGACGGGGTTAAAGGAGCAGCTGATTCAGCGGCTCTGGCTCACTCAGGCCGCGGGGGAGGGAGGGGTACGCGGGCCGAGCCTGCAGGCGGCAGAGGCCGGCGTGACGTCGCCGGCGTGACGTTGCGCCGGCGTGACGTTGCCCCAGCGTGAGGCACGCCGTGCATTCTTCCGGGGAAGTTGTTCCTGGATCACGGGACCCTGGCAGTGGCAGGCGGCACAGGCTCCTGGGAGGGGAGGTGTGGTGAGTTTCCTGTGCTTGCACACAGGCTTCTTGGTGGCGGCAGCAGCAGCCTTAGCGTCTCATGCCCGTCTCTGGGGTCCGTGCTGATAGCCGTGGCTCGTGCCTTTCTCTGGAGCTCCTTCAAGCGGTGCTTTTAATCCCCTCTCCTCGCGCACCAGGAAACAAAGAGGCAAGAAAAGGTCTCTTGTCTCTTCGGCAGCTCCAGCCTTTTCCCGGACTCCCTCCCGGCTAGCTGTGGCGCACTAGCCCCCTTCAGGCTGTGTTCACGCCGCCAACCCCAGTCCTCTCCCTGGGATCCGACCGAAGCCGGAGCCTCAGCTCCCAGCCCCCGCCCGCCCCGGCGGGTGAGCAGAGAAGCCTCTCAGTCTGGTGAGTGCTGGTCAGTCCCTATCCTCTGTGCGGGAATCTCTCCGCTTTACCCTCCGCACCCTGTTGCTGCGCTCTCCTCCGTGGCTCCGAAGCTGCCCCCCTCCGCCACCCGCAGTCTCCGCCAGTGAAGGGCCTTCCTAGTGTGTGGAAGCGTTTCCTCCTTCACAGCTCCCTCCCACTGGTGCAGGTCCCGTCCCTATTCTTTTGTCTCTGTTTTTCTTTCTTCTTTTACCCTACCCAGGTACGTGGGGAGTTTCTTGCCTTTTGGGAGGTCTGAGGTCTTCTGCCAGCGTTCAGTAGGTGTTCCGTAGGAGTTGTTCCACATGTAGATGTATTTCTGATGTATTTGTGGGGAGGAAGGTGATCTCCATGTCTTACTCTTTCGCCATCTTGAAGGTCTCCCTTGGGGTTTCTTACATTTACAAAACAGAAATAGAGTTACAGATGTAGAAAACAAACTTATGGTTTGTTTTCCCAAGGGGGGAAAGGGGGGAAGGGATAAATTGGGAGATTGGAATTGACATATACACACTACTATATATAAAATAGATAACTAATAAGAACCTACTGTATAACACAGGGAACTCTATTCAATACTCTGTAATGACCTATATGGGAATAGAATCTAAAAAAGAGTGGATATATATATAACTGATTCACTTTGCTGTGAAGCAGAAAGTAACAACATTGTAAATCAACTGTACTCCAATAAAAATTAATTTAAAAAATTAAAAAAAATAAAAGCACTAATCCATTCATGAGGGCTCCATACTCATGACCTAATAGCATAACCCATGTCCTAACCCTATCACACTGGGTTTGGATTCGGGCATGTAGATTTTGGGAGGATGCACATTCAGACCATAGCATCATGTAAATGAACTCATTCATTAGACACTAGGTGAGGGAATACCCTTGGCTACATACCTAGTTTGCTGTCAGTCTAGGTGCCCCTAGGATCACCCAGCTACAGCTGCCTGTTAATGATCAGCTGGTGGGGAATGTGGAGCCTATCAGGGATCCACGTGCAGTTGGGGTGTCCTTTGCTTCGAGGGAACTCACTCACTTGTTAACACTTAGCCTCAAATTCCCAGAATTTTCATGGGTTTCTTTTTATTGGAGAAGTGTTGATAAGTACCCTGGCTTATTAAGAAACTGTAAACACCCAGAGAAAAGGAATGGAAAAATGAAATTCCTGAAACTTTTAACAGAATATGAGAGATATTTTTAAAGAGTGGCAGAGGAGACAAGTGGGAGTTGGGGAGGGGCTAGCTGGGGAGGTGAGTGATTAGGGGACCTCCCAGGATCAGGAGAACTAAGATGGTAGATGTACAGTGGGGCTCAGCCTGCCTCAGCCCTTGAGCACAAGCCGACCTTCTTGGGTAGCACTGGTTTACAGCCCTATGACAAAGTCTGTTAGGAGATTTTCTTTGGGGATAAAAACCTTCAATTTCATAATGAAGTCAAAGTAGGAGTTGGGTTATTATTACAATTCTTTTGTGCCAGCTTTGCTGCACTATATCGCTGAAGAAATATAGGATTATTTTACACACTGGCTTCTTACTTTCTTTAACTGTGAAATTAGCCCATTTGCCCAGGAGCTAAAGAAAAGTATGATGAGTATAAGGGGAATCAGAAAGTAGGTGCTGGAAAGAGAATGAATGCAGTTTGCCTGTTTCCAAGAATAGTATTATGTCTGTCTGTTTGCCTGATCTCCATCTCCATCTCTGTGTAATCACACATAGCACAGGCACTGACCAGTCAGAATGTCTGCCTCTACAGGTGCCAGGCATTAACCTTTTATTTGCTAGACTATACAGATGGCTGGGGAGGGAGGGAGCACTCAGGTGGTGTAGAAGTATTTCAACCTTTTAACAGCTGGTGCAGCCATATTGGTGAATATTTACTTAAAACTTTTCCTTTATTTACACTTTCCTTTAATTAGCTTTTCCTTTTATTAGCATTTGGTTTGTTTATTATGATTTTGTATGGGACTGGGGGCAGGAGATGAAATGGTGCCCATGTTTTGTTTTTTCTTTATATTAGATATATGGGCAATGATGGAAATGTAGGGAGACCTTGGTTGAGTGAATATGGCCAGGGCCAAGGAAACCATGGAAGCCAAACAGTTTTGCTATTGGAGCCCTCCTGATTTTTGAAAGCTGTTTGCAAGAGTGATTTATTTGCAAAGAGCTACTGCAGGAAAGGTTTTTTGTATCTGCTGTTGAAGGCCACCCAGTTCAACAGTGTAAAAGTTCCTAGGATCAAGTATGATTCCAGACTCACTGTTTAGTTATTCAAAGACTCACTGGTCTTTTTAAGATGGTGAATGGAATTAAAAAAAAATGAGTAAGGCCTTTTTATGCTCTGTTTAATTCAAACAGTCCAAAAGTGCCAAGAAAACGTTCTCAAGTTCAAGTCTTACATGGTAGACAACTTTGAGCTTGAAGGACTGTAATGTTTATCATTTTACTGTTTTTATGATGCTGCGTCTCATGGTGGGATAAGATCATCATTTTTCCTGGGGAGTGACATAGAGCCACTTTTCATTTCTAAACTTTAATTAAATCTGAGAGATTGAAAAGTACAGTGATACTTCTTTTCTCAAGATTGTACTGCAAGTTCTAGTCTTTTATCTTACAGCTGTTGGAGTCATGTATAGGTTTATGGTTTGAAGTAGCACAGAAGTATTATTCATGGTTCAGTTAAGGTAAGAAATTCTATTCCTTTTACTGAAAGTGCTGTAGTAGAGAGCTGGATCCCACCTGTGAATACTGGGAAGAGTGGTTCTAGTAATAACATTTCCTTTTGTCGGCCACCCACCCTTCTAGCTTCAGTTCCATCCATACTCATTATTTTCTCTTCAAATCCTCACTGTCAAGAGTTAGCTTTCCCTATTTGAATTCACCCTACTGAGTGCATCATACTTGGAATGCCTTATGGCAAGTAGTTTGTACCATAGCAAATTGTGATGAAAGATTATTTGCTCATTAGAATTTGTCCTTCAGGCATGAGCCTATAGCACATCGTTCATTCATTTATTCAATGAATATTTCTTTTTGTTTAATATTTATTTATTTATTTATTTATTTATTTGGCTGTGTTGGGTCTTAGTTGCAGCACACGGGATCTTTGTTGAGGCATGCGAGATCTTTGTTGTGACGTGCGGGCTTCTCTCTAGTTGTGGTGAGCGGGCTCCAGGGCACGTGGGCTCTGTAGTTTGCAGCACAGCCTCTCTTGTTGAGGCGTGCAAGCTCAGTGGTTGTGGCGCACGGGCTTAGTTGCCCCGCGTCATGTGAGATCTTAGTTCCCCAACCGGGGATCAAACCCACATCCCATGCATTGGAAGGCGGATTCTTTACCACTGGACCACCAGGGAAGTCCCTTCAGTGAATATTTGTTGAATGTCTGGTATGTGCACCATGTCTTTTATATGATAAGGACTGAATAACTATTGGGTGAATGAATGAAAGAATGAATAAATACCAGTCAGTCTATTGGTGTCCACCATCCAGCACTGAACAAAAGAGACAAACTCCCAGACATTGTGGAGCTTACAATCAGGCGGGGAAAGAGGATAGATATTAAAAATGATGTACAATTCCATAATCAATATAATATTTATATTGTATATTTTATAAGTATATAACTAATCATTTAGCTGTCACTACTGTAAGAGGTACTAAGGAAAGACATATGGTGTGCTGAGAAGGGTTAATAGAGGGACCTGACCCAGTCTGGGAGTGAGGACAGGTTTCCCTGTGGAGGTAGCGTTTGAAAATGAGACCTGAAGGATGAGTAGACATTACACTGATGAAATTTTGGTGGGGAGTACTTAGAGTTCTCCAAATATTATGGCATCTTTGCATCTCTTGAGTCTAGCACAGTGTCTTATGCCAAGTAGGTACTCAATGAAAGACAATAAATACATTAAAAAAATAAATACCAAACACCTATTATGGGTCACCCACCTGAGGGGTATGGGGTGAGTGTGCCCTTCCTACCATCTCGTCGTGGTTCCTTCCTTATGTCTTTGGTTATAGAATATCTTTTTTGGTAGGTTCCAGTCTTTTTTTTATCGAGTTTTTATCCAGTTTTTCTTAACTGTTTAGCAGTTAGTTGTGATTTTGGTGTGCTCATGAGAGGAGGTGAGCTCAAGGCCTTTCTACTCTGCCATCTTGTCCGTCCTAAACACCTATTGTGAACCAGGCACGGGCTGTGCGTTAGGGACGGGGTGGGTAGGTGCTGAGGATGTGGAGTGGGGCAGGGAGGAATTTCCCGCAGCATCTTCTCCAAACATCATGGCTTCTCCCCTTCACTGCTGCCCCACTTTCTCTTAACAGATTCCCTTGGCTGCCTCTTTTCAGACGAATTGAGTCCATTGGCATGAACTTCCTCAAGTTCCTACCTCCACTCTTAACGGATGTCTCCTCTCTGCCCTCTCCCTCCTCAACTTATCACTAACCTCAGGGGCACCTCTTCCCTCTCTCCAGACTGATTTCTCCACCTGTGCTCTCGATTGGACCCTCTTGGACCTCTTTCAGGACTGTGCTCAAACTGCTGAATCCAAAGGAATCGTCATTATCCCTCTCTTCTTGTTTATGTCCTTAGTGGAGTTTGACCCCGTTGACCATGTCTTTGCATTTGAAGTGCTCTCCAGCCTCAGAGACTCTTTCCGTGGTGACATGAGCTCTTGGTCTTCCTCCAGCTGGCGAATATTCTGTTCTCCTCAGTCTCTGTGTTGGCCCCGCCTCCTCCGCTTGCCCCTAATATGGTGGGGAGGGGGGACTCCAGGTTCTATCTTCTGCTTTATTCTCTCTCGACACACTCCCTCAGAGACCTTACCTACCTACCCCTTTGCCTTAAACTGCCACCTATATGAATATGGAATGCAAATCCATAGTTTCAGTCCAGACTTCATTCCTGGTTTCCAAAATGATTTATCCATTGCCTTCTGGACATCCCCACTTGTCTTTTATTCAATTGCTTCAAATTCAGTACGTTTAATATTGAGCTCATTCTTTTCCCCACAAGTCAAACCTGTTCTTCATGTTGTAAATATCACTGCTTTATGCCCTGTGATTCCAACTGGAAAGCTGACAGTCATCTTTGACTCTGCCGTTTCCTTTTTTTCAGTTCCTAATTGATGAACATGTTGCATGCATTCTCAAAATGTCTTCTTTATGACCATCCTATCTCTTCTTCTACTGATTTATTTCAGGCTTTCCTCATTTTTTATCTGGATCATTCCAACAGCCTTCTAACTGGGACCCCTCCCCACTTCAGTGTCAGAACTCTCCAATCCATCTTCCATGTGGCTATTAAAATGAGCTTTCCAAGATACAAATCTGATCATGTCTCTCTTACTTTAAACCATCGCAAAGGATAACCTTTAAACTTTTTAGGTGGCTTTCAAGGTATTTCATATCTGGACCGTGTCCACTCCTCTGGTCTTAACATTTTCTACGTCTCACCATCTGCTGTAGTTTCTTATATTATTTCATGACTCCATGCTTTGCACTTGTGTTTTCCTCTGTGTGGAAAGCTGTTTTCTCCTTCAACTGCTGTGTTAATATTTGGGCCCTTCTTAACATTTAGTGCAGGGACCAAGCGTGTCTCAGGTTTAAGTGCATATGCATATCTGTATGTGTGTGAGTGATATAATTCCCTCATAAACACTCAGGACACAAACCCAATTAATTTAAGAGTTAGGGAGGAAGATATACATATTATAAGTCTCTGGGGGGGGGGTCTTTGGTTATGTGTATGTCATCCTTCCTAAATTATCCCCCTTAAACACAAGGGTCCTAACACATTGGTTAGGAATTCTTCTTCCACATAGTAGGCACTCAGTAAAAACTGATGGTTGATTGATTATCTGACATCGAATGGAGCAGGTCAAAAGTCATTCACAGCTCGGGCTTCCCTGGTGACGCAGTGGTTAAGCATCCACCTGCCAATGCAGGGGACACGGGTTCGAGCCCCGGTCTGGGAAGATCCCACATGCCACGGAGCAACTAAGCCCATGCACCACAACTACTGAGCCCACGTGCCAGAACTACTGAAGCCCGCGCACCTAGAGCCCATGCTCCGCAACAAGAGAAGCCACTGCAATGAGAAGAGTAGCCCCTGCTCGCCGCAACTAGAGAAAGCCTGTGTGCAGCAATGAAGACCCAGCGCAGCCAAAAAAAAAAAAAAAAAAAAAAAAAAAAAAAAACATTCACAGCTCAATGATTCAAAGGGGGTGAGTTGGGGGCAGGGCACAAAGCTGTGAATCAGGCCCCAAAAAGAGTGAAGAAAAAATAGGAGGCTTTGGGTCTGTTGTTGGTTTCCTCATTCAATGTCCTGGAATATTAATAGCATGAAGTGATAACTGGTCATCAGGTGGTAAATACCTGTGTTGCCAGGGTAGTGGGTAGAACGTGGGTCTTCCTGACTATTCTGTGTCATTTCTTATTTTGGCAAAGTGAACCCACGGGTCAAGGGGCACATTTATTATCTCAAAGCTGTCTCCTAGCTATCTATTTCTCTTAGTGAACATGAAAGAAAAGATAAGAAAAATACACATACCTCTCCAAGTCTGAGGACGCACAGGCTCTTGAGAACAAGTCTGTTAGTGACTTTGAGAATGCCTGCTAAACCCCAATAAAGCCTGAGAAGAAGACTTGGTATTTCTTTCTAGTTGGCAGAGAAAAAGGCAGTTGGGGTAGAGATGAAAGCCAGTGTTAATAAAAGGGATAGAAGGCTTGACTCTTTCTAAATGTGCTGTGCAATTTGCTAATAAAACCACTTATTTATTTTAGCAAAGCCGTGGGTTTAGCCAGACTTTGGTTTTAAAGATTTAGTATAAATTCAGCATCATTTACTGTAATCTAGCTCTTAAAGTGTTTGACCTTAAGAATCTTGCGAAGAAATAAAGTAGGAAATATATTGGATGTATAAAAAGCGGAGGCAAAATTTTCAATAGAAATTTAACAGTAAAGAGTCAGCTGGAAGCAAATTTCAACTTGGTTCTCAAATTAATTTTCATCTGAGAGAGTTTCTAGAGGAATGAACCTATTTATTTGGCTATGTGAAATGTCAAACTCCAGGCAGGCAGTCAAACTCCCTAATCCTGTTAGGTTTCCTCCCTTTAATAGGAAGGCAAAAAAAAAAAAACCCTGGAGAACTTGGTAGGGCTGCTCTGGAGAATAATTTTAAATTAGTGTGACTTTGAAGTGGAGCTCCTGTTGATCCTCCTGAATCTCTACTAGGAGAGAGTAGCCGCCACCTAACTGCTGAGGTTTAAAGTGTTACGTAGCCCGAGCGCCATTCATTGGAATGACTAGAAAATCTGCTCTTCCCATCAGGCCTCCTTCCTGGCAGCACAATCCTTGGATTGCTTCCGTCATGGACTCTCATGCCCTGTTGTAGGGGTTCCTTTGAGTTCCTTTGAATCCATCAGGTGGAGCATCTTGCATGTCTAAGTAATCTCAAAGGCCAATCGGTCCACCGGGCTTCTTCCTCAGGATTCCACTTACAGGTCCAGAAGAGCCAACTGTTTCCTCATCTCAGAGCTAAAACAATCCAGGGTTTTCCAACATCTTTGCAGACATGAAATTACATTAATTTGATCTGATGGTTTTAAATCTCCCTCAGACATCCAGGATGGCTCATGTTCAGTTTGAGAGGTGTGAGCTAACACCCGAGGAATCCTCCCCACGAGCCTTGTGGGCTGGCAGTGCTCAGACACCCAGGCCCACTGACTGTATTCCCCATGGAACACGCATAGACACTGATGTGTACACCACAAGACTGATTGGTTTTTTTAAATTGAAGTATAGTTGCTGTACAATGTAAGTTACAGGTGCACAGTATAGTGATTTGCAATTTTGAAAGGTTATTCTCCATTTATAGTTATTATAAATATTGGCTATATTCCCCGTGTTGTACAATATATCCTTGTAGCTTATTTTATACCTAATAGCTTGTACCTCTTACTCCCCTAGTCCTATATTGCCCCTCCCCCCTTCCCTCTCCCCACTGGTAACCATTAGTTTGTTCTCTCTATCTGTGAGTCTGCTTCTTTTTTGTTATATTCACTAGTTTGTTGTACTTTTTAGATTCCACATATTAGTGATATCATACGGTATTTGTCTTTCTCTTTCTGACTTATTTCACTTAGCATAATGCCTTCCAAGTCCATCCATGTTGCTGCAAATGGCAAAAATTTCGTTCATTTTTATAGCTGAGTAGTATTCTATTGTGTGTGTGTGTGTGTGTGTGTGTGTGTGTGTGTGTGTGTGTGTGTATATATATCTATCTCACATCTTCTTTATCCATTCATCTGTTTTTTTTTTTTTTTGGCCGTGCCATGCAGCTTGCTGGTTCTTAGTTCCCCGACTAGGGATCAAACCTGTGCCCCCTGCAGCAGAGGTATGAGTCCTAACCACTGGACTGCCAGGGAATTCCCTCATTCATCTGTTGATGGACACTTAGGTTGCTTCCATATCTTGACAATTGTAAATAATGCTGCTATGAACACTGGGATGCATGTATCTTTTCAAATTCATGGTTTGCTTTTCTCAGATATATACCCAGGAGTGGTTTTTTCATAGTGAGGGATGTCCCTAGTAGAGGCTGGATACTTGAAAGTTGGCAAGTAATTTCACTCCCCAAAGGTTGCTTGGTAGGTATGGAACAAGAGCCATGAGAATGAGGATCACGTAAGATTTTTTTTTCAGGCCATGGAGTGACTACCCCTCAGTGGAGGCTTCCTCTTTTGTCCTCAGACGTAACTCCTTTTTATAACTCAGTTCTTTCCTTCCTTGATGGTTCTGAATGAACTTTGACAAATTCTTACTCTTTATATAAAATATCCTAAGGTTCTATAAAGAAGAACACATATGCTTTCTTCAGGTATGTTGATGATGCTGATGAGACTGAAGATTTTGTTTACATTCATCAAGACCAAACTATTTTTTTCAGCTCCCCTCCTTCTGTTTTTGATGTGGAAGATACAAGCCTTGTGCAGATATCAGATATCATTTGCCATGTGTTGCTTTTAACCAGTTTAACCCTAGGGATTCAAGGATCTCCCCATGTACTACCCATAGCATATGTTCACAGTTTTTCATTAAAGTGAATTACAGTATTTAAAAAATTTTTATTTTATTATTTATTTTTATACAGCAGGTTCTTATTAGTTACCTATTTTATACATATTAGTGTATATATGTCAATCCCAATCTCCCAATTCATTCCACCACTACCCACCCACCCCGCTTTCCCCCCTTGCTGTCCATACATTTGTTCTCTACATCTGTGACTATTTCTGCCTTGCAAACCGGTTCATCTGTACCATTTTTCTAGATTCCACATATATGCGTTAATATATGATATTTGTTTTTCTCTTTCTGACTTACTTCACTCTGTATGACAGTCTCTGGGTCCATCCATGTACCTACAAATGCCCCAATTTCGTACCTTTTTATGGCTGAGTAATATTCCATTGTATATATGTACCACATCTTCTTTATCCATTCATCTGTCGATGGGCATTTAGGTTGCTTCCATGACCTGGCTATTGTAAATAGTGCTGCAATGAACACTGGGGTGCATGTGTCTTTTTGAATTAACGGTTTTCTCTGGGTATATGCCCAGTAGTGGGATTGCTGGATCATATGGTAATTCTATTTTTAGTTTTTTAAGGAACCTTCATACTGTTCTCCATAGTAGCTGTATCAATTTACATTCCCACCAGCAGTGCAAGAGGGTTCCCTTTCTCCACAACCCTCTCCAACATTTGTTGTTTGCAGATTTTCTGATGATGCCCATTCTAACTGGTGTGAGGTGATACCTCATTGTAGTTTTGATTTGCATTTCCCTAATAATTAGAGATGTTGAGCAGCTTTTCATGTGCTTCTTGCCCATCTGTATGTCTTCTTTGGAGAAATGTCTATTTAGGTCTTCTGCCCATTTTTGGATTGGGTTGTTTGCTTTTTTAATATTGAGTTGCTTGATCTGTTTATATATTTCGGAGATTAATCCATTGTCCGTTGATTCATTTGCAAATATTTTCTCCCATTCTGAGGGTTGTCTTTTCATCTTGTTTATAGTTTCCCTTGCTGTGCAAAAGCTTTGAAGTTTCATTAGGTCCCATTTGTTTATTTTTTTAAATTTCCATTACTCTAGGTAGGTCAAAAAGGATCTTGCTGTGGTCTATGTCAAAGAGTGTTCTTCCTATGTTTTCCTCTAAGAGTTGTGTAGTGTCCAGTCTTACATTTAGGTCTTTAATCCATTTTGAGTTTATTTTTGTGTATGGTGTTAGGGAGTGTTCTAATTTCATTCTTTACATGTAGCTGTCCAGTTCTCCCAGCACCACTTGTTGAAGAGACTGTCTTTTCTCCATTTTATATCCTTGCCTCCTTTGTCACAGATTAGTTGACCATAAGTATGTGGGTTTATCTTGGGGCTTTCTATCCTGTTCCATTGATCTATATTTCTGTTTTTGGGCCAGTACCATATTGTTTTGATTACTGTAGCTTTGTAGTATAGTCTGAAGTCAGGGAGTCTGATTCCTCCAGCTCTGTTTTTTTCCCTCAAGATTGCTTTGGCTATTTGAGGTCTTTTGTGTCTCCATACAAACTTGTTCTAGTTCTGTGAAAAATGCCATTGGTAATTTGATAGGGATTGCACTGAATCTGTAGATTGCTTTGGGTAGTATAGTCATTTTCGCAATACTGATTCTTCCAATCCAAGAACATGGTATATCTCTCCATCTGTTTGTGTCATCTTTGATTTCTTTCATCAGTGTCTTATAGTTTTCTTCATACAGTTCTTTTGTCTCCTTAGGTAGGTTTATTCCTAGGTATTTTATTCTTTTTGTTGCAATGGTGAATGTGATTGTTTCCTTAATTTCTCTTTCTGATCTTTCATTGTTAGTGTATAGGAATGCAAGAGATTTCTGTGCATTAATTTTGTATCCTGCAACTTTACCAAATTCATCGATTAGCTCTAGTAGTTTTCTGGTGGCACCTTTAGGATTATCTATGTATAGTATCATGTCATCTGCAAATAGTGACAGTTTTACTTCTTTTTCAATTTGTATTCCTTTTATTTCTTTTTCTTCTCTGATTGCCGTGGCTAGAACTTCCAAAACTATGTTGAATAATAGTGGTGAGAGTGGACATCCTTGTCTTTTTCCTGATCTTGGAGGAAATGGTTTCAGTTTTTCACCATTGAGAATGACGTTTGCTGTGGGCTTGTCATACATGGCCTTTATTATGTTGAGGTAGGTTCCCTCTATGCCCACTTTCTGGAGAGTTTTTATCATAAATGGGTGTTGAATTTTGTCAAAAGCTTTTTTTGCATCTATTGAGATGATCATATGGTATTTATTCTTCAGTTTGTTAATATGGTGTATCACATTGTTTGATTTGTATATATTGAAAACTCCTTGCATCCCTGGGATAAATCCCACTTGATCATGGTGTATGATCCTTTTAATGTGTTGTTGGATTCTGTTTGCTAGTATTTTGTTGACGATTTTTGCATCTATATTCATCAGTGATACTGGTCTGTAATTTTTCTTTTTTTGTAGTATGTTTGTCTGGTTTTGGTATCAGGGTGATGGTAGCTTCATAGAATGAGTTAGGGAGTGTTCTTTCCTCTGCAATTTTTTGGAAGAGTTTGAGAAGGATGGGTTTTAGCTCTTCTCTAAATGTTTGATAGAATGCACCTGTGAAGCCATCTGGTCCTGGATTTTTGTTTGTTGGAAGATTTTTAATCACAGCTTCAATTTCATTGTGATTGGTCTGTTCATATTTTCTATTTCTTCCTGGTTCAGTCTTGGAAGTTTATACCTTTCTAAGAATTTATCCATTTCTTGCAAGTTGTCCATTTTATTGGCATAGAGTTGCTTGTAGTAGTCTCTTACGATGCTTTTTATTTCTGTGGTGTCCATTGTAACTTCTCCCTTTCTGTTTCTAAGTTTACTGATTTGAGTCCTCTCCCTCTTTTTCTTGACGAGTCTGGCTAAAGGTTTATCAGTTTTGTTTATCTTCTCAAAGAACCAACTTTTAGTTTTATTGATCTTTGCTATTGTTTTCGTTCTTTCTATTTCATTTATTTCTTCTCTGATCTTTATGATTTCTTTCCTTCTACTAACTTTGGGTTTTGTTTGTTCTTCTTTCTCTAGTTCCTTTAGGTATAAGTTTAGATTGTTTATTTGAGATTTTTCTTGTTTATTGAGGTAGGATTGTATAGCTATAAACTTCCCTCTTAGAACTGCTTTTGCTGCATTCCATAAGTTTTGGGTCATTGTGTTTTTGTTGTCATTTGTCTCTAGGTATTTTTTGATTTCCTCTTTGATTTCTTCAGTGATCTCTTGGTTATTTATTAACGTATTGTTTAGCCTCCATGTGTTTGTGTTTTTTACAGTTTTTTTCCCGGCAATTTATTTGTAATCTCATAGCATTGTAGTCAGAAAATATGCTTGATATGATTTGAATTTTCTTAAATTTACCAAGGCTTGATTTGTGACCCAAGATGTGATCTATCCTGGAGAATGTTCCATGTGCACTTGAGAAGAAAGTGTAATCTGCTGTTCTTGCATGGAATGTCCTATAAATATCAATTAATGCTATCTGGTCTATAGTGTCATTTAAAGTTTTTGTTTCCTTATTAATTTTCTGTCTGGATGGTCTGTCCATTGGTGTAAGTGAGGTGTTAAAATCCCCCACTATTATTGTGTTACTGTCGATTTCCTCTTTTATAGCTGTTAGCATTTGCCTTATGTACTGTGGTGCTCCTATGTTGGGTTCATATATATTTATAATTGTTGTATCTTCTTCTTGGACTGATCCCTTGATCGTTATGTAGTGTCCTTCCTTGTCTCTTGTAACATTCTTTATTTTAAAGTCTATTTTATGTGATATGAGTATTGCTACTCCAGCTTTCTTTTGATTTCCATTTGCATGGAATATCTTTTTCCATTGTCTCACTTTCAGTCTGTATGTGTCCCTAGGTCTGAAGTGGGTCTCTTGTAGACAGCATATATACAGGTCTTGTTTTTGTATCCATTCAGCAAGCCTGTGTCTTTTGGTTGGAGCATTTAATCCTTTCACATTTAAGGTAATTTTCCATATGTACATTCCTATTACCATTTTCTTAAATGTTTTGGGTTCATTTTTGTAGGTCCTTTTCTCCTCTTGTGTTTCCCACTTAAAGCAGTTCCTTTAGCATTTGTTGTAGAGCTGGTCTGGTGGTGCTGAATTCTCTTAGATTTTGCTTGTCTGTAAAGCTTTTGATTTCTCCATCAAATCTGAATGAGATCCTTGCCGGGTAGAGTAATCTTGGTTGTAGGTTCTTCCCTTTCATCACTTTAAGTATATCGTGCCACTCCCTTCTGGCTTGTAGAGTTTCTGCTGTGAAATCAGCTGTTAACCTTATGGGAGTTCCGTTGTATGTTATTTGTCATTTTTCCCTTGTTGCTTTTAATAATTTTTCTTTGTCTTTAATTTTTGTCAATTTGATTACTGTGTGTCTCAGCACGTTTCTCCTTGGGTTTATCCTGCCTGAGACTCTCTGCACTTCCTGGACTTGGGTAGCTATTTCTTTTCCCATGTTAGGGAAGTTTTCAACTATAATCTCTTCAAATATTTTCTCGGGTCTTTTCTCTCTCCCTTCTCCTTCTGGGACCCCTACAGTATGAATTTTGGTGTGTTTAATGTTAAGACCCAGGGGTCTCTTAGGCTGTCTTCATTTCTTTTCATTCTTTTTTCTTTATTTGTTCCATGACAATGATTTCCACGATTCTGTCTTTCAGGTCACTTATCCGTTCTTCTGCCTCAGTTATTCTGCTATTGATTCCTTCTAGTGTATTTTTCATTTCAGTTATTGTATTGTTCATCTCTGTTTGCTTGTTCTTTAATTCTTCTAGGTCTTTGTTAAACATTTCTCACATCTTCTCCATCTTTGCTTCCATTCTTTTTCTGAGGTCCTGGATCATCTTCACTATCATTATTCTGAATTCTTTTTCTGGAAGTTTTCCTATCTCCACTTCATTTAGTTGTTTTTCTGGGGTTTTATCTTGTTCCTTCATCTGGTACATAGCCCTCTGCCTTTTCATCTTGTCTGTCTTTTTGTGAATGTGGTTTTTGTTCCACAAGCTGCAGGATTGTAGTTCTTCTTGCTTCTGCTGTCTGCCCTCTGGTGGATGAGGCTATCTAAGAGGCTTGTGCAAGCTTCCTGTTGCGAGGGACTGCTGATGGGTAGAGCTGGGTGTTCCTGTGTTAGGCAGAGCTCAGTAAAACTTTAATCCACTTGTCTGCTGATGAGTGGGGCTGAGTTTTCTCCCAGTTGGTTGTTTGGCTTGAGGCGACGCAGCACTTGAGCCTACAGGCTCTTTCTTGGGGCTAATGGTGGACTCCAGGAGGGCTCATGCCTAGGTGTACTTCCCAGAACTTCTGCTGCCAGTGTCCTTGTCCCTGTGGTGAGCCACACCCACCCCCCGCCTCTGCAGGAGATCCTCCACCACTAGCAGGTAGGTCTATCTCAGAGTTCTGCAGGATCACTGCTCCCTTCCCCTGGGTCCTGATGCACGCACTACTTTGTGTGTGCCCTCCAAGAGTGGAGTCTCTCTTGCCCTCAGTCCTGTTGAAGTCCTGCAATCAAATCCCGCCAGCCTTCAAAGTCTGATTCTTTGGGAATTCCTCCTCCCATTGCTGGACCCCCAGGTTGGGAAGCCTGACGTGGGGCTCAGAACATTCACTTCATTGGGTGGACTTCTGTGGTATAACTGTTCTCCAGTTTGTGAGTCACCCACCCAGTGGTTATGGGATTTGACTTTATTGTGATTGCGCCCTTCCTACCATCTCATTGCGGCCTCTCCCTTGTCTTTGGATATGGGGTATCTCTTTTGGTGAGTTCCAGTGTCTTCCTGTCGATGTTTGTTCAGCATTTAGTTGTGATTACAGTACTTCTGCAAGAGGCAGTGAACGCACATCCTTCTACTCCGCCATCTGACTCTTTCCAGCGAATTACAGTATATTTTGTTTTGAGAGTTTTACAGCACAATCGGCAACAGTATGATGCTAAAAACAGGTTATAAAATGTCTGCCTTAGAATAATCACAAAATGATAGAGAAGTTTTTCATTTGGGAAACTCAAAATGGATGTTGAAACTTGGAAAAGATATCATGGAAGAGAATAATAAGCAAGCAGAAAGTGTCAAAACATAGATGAGGAAAACTATAAAACATCTCAAGAAACAGAAAAGTGGGTTTGATCAAATAGAAATGCATACTAAGTTCTTGGGTAGAAAGACTTAACATTATAAAGATATCAGTACTCTGTAAGTTAACCAGCACCTGTAATGCAAATCCAATAAAAATACCATAAGGGTCTGTAAAGGAGAACAAAGCAGCAAGAACATCCAGGAAACTCTTAAAAAAGAAGAGCAATGAGGAGGGTGAGTTCTATCAGATATTAAAACATATTATAAGGCTTCTATAGTAAAAACTGTTGTAGTGTTCGTTCATAGAGAATGGAACTGTATAAACCTAATTGCAAATGGAAATAGTGAATATGATGCAGGCAGCATCTGAGCTCAGTGGGCTCAGATAGAATTTTATTTATTTTGTTAATTTGAATAGTATAAAGAACTCCTATAGAACCTTCCCCAAGGTTTACTTTATCATTCCCATTCCTTATCATTTTTTTTCTCTCTCTCCCCCCCAGCACACACAAACACACACACAATTTATGTATATACTATTTCTGAGTCACTTGATTCAGGGACACGTCATGTCCCTTTATCTGATAATATTTCAGTGTGTATTTCCTAAGAACAAGAATATTCTCATATGTACCTACCATATGAGTATCAATGTTGACACATCTAACATTGAAAAAGCACTTTAATATACAATTCGTATCCCAGTTCTGTCAATTACCCCAACTATGTTCTTCACAGCAAATTTTCCCCTAGTTCAATATGCCAGTTGGAATCAAGTATTTCTTTTAGTTGTCATCTCTCTTTAGTTTCTTTTCTTAGCTTTTGTGCCATTTTGCTTATGTGCTCTATTTTAAAGAATATAGGCCAGTAATTTTAAAGAATATCTCTTCATTTTGGGTTTCTATGATGCTTCCTCTTGATTCAATTCTGATTATACATTTTTAGTTTTTAAATTTTTTCCCCAGTTTTATTGAGATATAATTGACAGACAGCACTGTATGAGTTTAAGGTGCACAGCATAATGATGTGACTTACATAATCATGAAATGATGACCTCAATAAGTTTAGCGAACATCCATCATCTCCATATAGATAGAAACTTAAAGAAATGGAAAAAATTTTCCCTTCTGTTGAGAACTCTTAGGATTTTCTCTCTTTACAACTTTCACATATAACATACATCAGTATTAATTATATTTATCATGTTGTGTACTATATCCCTAGCACTTATTAATCTTATAACTGGAAGTTTGTACCTTTTGACTGCCTGCATCTAATACCCTCTCCCCTCTCGCCAGCCTCTGCTGACCACAAATCTGATCTCTTTTTCTATGAGTTTGTTTGTTTTTGTTTTTGAAGTGTACAGTTACACTTGTAGGTTAGTACCTACAAGACTATGTTAGTTCCTGTTATACAGCATAGTAAGTCAGTATTTCTATATATTTCAAAATGAGCACCATGATAAGTAAGATAGACTTTCAAATGAATGGTATTAGGATAGCAGCATAACTATGTGGAAAAGGATACCACATAGCAGGATAAATTCTAAATGTATTAGAGATTTACTATCAAAAAATGAAGCCATATAATTACCAGATTAAAACATAGATGAGTTTCTCTATAAGCTGGAAAAAAAGTTCCTATGATTCAAAATTCATAAGCAATGTGAGTTGATAAATATGTAGGAAAAATAATTTTTATGCCCTTTCCCCAAATAACATTCATAAATAAAGTAAAATGGCAACTTGGCGAAATATTTGCAACTTTTCTTACAGATAAAGGATTTATATCCTATTATTTAAAGGGCTTCTAAAAATAAAAAAGGCCAGCAATCCTATAAAAAAATAAAATAAGGAAGATTGACAATTCATAGCAAAAGAAATTCAAATAGTTTTTAGAAATGTGAAAAGATGCTGTCTTATTTCTAACAAGAAAAATGTAAATTAAAACATCTCTGAGATAAAAATTCTCAACTATCACACTTGCAAAAATGCAAAAGTTTTACATTAAACACTCTGGAGAATAAGTTCTCTTAGGTGTTACTAGTAGGAATGCAAACAGTTGCAGGATTTTGATAATATCTAGCCAAGTTACATATGCACTTATCCATTGGGCAAGCAGTCCCACATCTAGGACTCTATCCCAAAGACACTATCTATCCCCAAAGTTATGTCCCCAAGTTATGCACAGGACAATTTATTGAAACAGTATTTGCTATAACAAAAAACCATGTGTCCTTCAATAGAGGACTGGTTGTATAAATTATGGTACAGCCTCCCAATGGAGTACTGTGTAGCTGTAAAAATAAATGAGAGCACTGTGTAACTACAGTATTAAAAAAAAAAGTAAATGAGTATGTCTATATTTTCACGAAGTGATCGCCAGGATATATTGTTATGTATCGTTAAATGAAAAAAGTAAGGAGGGGAAACTTGATAAAAGAAATCTCTAAAATATCAACTAAAAATGAAACGAATCCAACTGAATATCAAGTTGGTGACTTAACCATATAAAATCTATTCCCAGAGACTTTAAAACACATCCCTAGTGGTTATACACCTTAAGGACAAAAAAATGTTTCCTAGAGAATTGTCTGACTTCAGCTCTGGAGTACAAAATATACAAGATAAGCCTGAAACATCTTACTATAACATAAAGCAAGGAATTTATTAAAGAATATGGGATCTTGACAAAAGAACTCAGAAGCCAACTTGAAGGAAATCTTATTAGTTAAAAAATGGGACAATTTGATCATCAATAAACAATGGACTAATAAGTGCAATAGACTGAAATATACAAAATACTTTAAAATTCATGTGTTCATAATAATACTCAAAAATAAAAAAGTCCTTTTGTGGATGCTCGGAAACTAACTCCTTCTTTTGAAAATTGATGAAGCAAAAGAACCAAGCATTTTGCCTTCTTTCCTGTGCAAGGTGTACCTTAGGCTAATAGTTGACAAAGGAACCATTCTCTTTAAATAAGTATTCAAGAGAAACAAAGAAAGAATAGAATGAGAATGTCTCCATTTTGCAACCACTAGTGAAACAATCAATTCAGGCAATGATCTGCAATGGCTGCTAACATTGTAAAAAGAGGGACAGACAGCCATGGCGTGCTTCCTGATGCCTGTATTTAACCACTCAGGAAGTATTTTTGTCAAAAAAAAATCAAACTGGAATATAATCAAGGCTTTAGACCTAACTAATAGCTTACAGGAAGAAATAGGGGAAGAGGGGCATGTTAAAAGACACCACAGGAATACAACCAGCAAAATACAGAATGGGAGAAATGATTCAGGAAAGAAAACCTGGCTTTTTTCAACAATAAGTTGCAAGAGAGTGAAAGGCGGAGAGTATAGATTGAGGTATGAGACATATCAATTGCAGTGTATGGACCTCAGTTTGAATGAATAATAAAAATATTATGAGACTCAAGCAAGTTTCATTCCTGGCTGGATATCTGATAATATTAAGGAATTATTTAAAATTTTTACATTTGTTAATGGCTGTGTTAAAACAGAGCCCTTATCTTTTAAAGACACAGACTGAAATGTTTACAGATGAGATGGTATGATGTCTGGGATTTGCCTTAAGGAATCCATAGTTGGTGGAGGGGAGTGGGTGAGTTATAGATGAAACCCGATTGGCCAAAAGTTGATAACTGTTGAGACTAGGTGATGGGTGAAAGGTTCATTATGTTAGTCTCTCTATTTCTGTATATGTTTGACATTTTCCATTAAAAAAGAGAAGAGGTATACTTAGATATAGGACTTCCTGTCACCCACAGTTATGGTGAAACGATGGAATAAACTGGCCTTTTCTTTTTTTAATTTATTTTGTTGAAGCATAGTTGATTTGCAGTGTGTGTTAGTTTTTGCTATACAGCAAAGAGATTCAGTTATACATATATATATACTTTTTTTTCATATTCTTTTCAATTATGGTTTATCACAGGATATTGAATATAGTTCCCTGTGCTATACAGTAGGACCTTGTTGTTTATCCATCCTATATATAATAGTCTGCATCTGCTAATCCCAATCTCCTAATCCACCCCTCTCCCTCCTTCCTCCCCCTTGACAACCACATATCTGTTCTCTATGTCTGTGAGTCTGTTCTGTTTCTTAGATAAGTTATTCGTGTCATATTTGATATAATACGGTATTTGTTTTTCTCTTTCTGACTTACTTCACTTAGTATGATAATCTTTTGATCTGTCCATGTGGCTGCAAGTGGCATTATTTCATTCTTTTTTATGGTTGAGTAATATTCCATTGTACACATACCACATCTTTATCCATTCATCTGTCGATGGATGCTTACGTTGCTTCCATGTCTTGGCTATTGTAAATAGTGCTGCTATGAACATGGGGTGCATGTATCTTTTCAAATTATAGTTTTGTTGGGATATATGCCCAGGAGTGGGTTTACTGGATCATATGGTAGCTCTAATTTTAGTTTTTTAAGGAACCTCCATACTGTTCTCCACAGTGGCTTCACCAACTTACATTCCCACCAACAGTTTAGGAGAGTCTCCTTTTCTCCACACCCTCTCCAGCATTTATTGTTTGTGGACTTTTTAATGAGGTAAACTGGCCTTTCCTTCATGAAATGGAAAGCTTAACTGCCATTTTGGGATCTTTGGAGTACTATGAAGAGGGCAGCTGTATCCTCTAGAAACTCTGTCACGGGACTTCCTGGAGGTGTTTTGTGCACTTGGTGACTTCTAGCTCAAGTGTCTCCTCCAGGACACTGAGAGGGGCACTCATGATTTTGGATCCAAGTTCCACTCTTGCAACTTGCTCCCAGAAGGCTGCACCAACAGTGCCTTGAGTGCTCAGCCATGCCTTGTCTGTGCACTCAGACTGTAGGTGTGTGTAGCTCTCTGTGCTTCTGTTCCAGAAGTATTTCTCACTTCCCTCTGTGCAGTCTGTCAGTGGCTGATCAGGTGCTGAGCATGGCCATGTGGACCCCTCCCCAGAAGCCAGGCTAAGTACTCCATCTCATTTTGCTGAGTGAGGCTGTCAAATGGAATTGGTTTCCTGAAGGGAAAAGTCTATTTCCCGTACCATTGCCAGAGCCAGTCTTTCCCACTAGTGGTATTTTAATTGCATACCAAGCAGCTGTCTGCATATTTTGTTGCCCAACATGTCTAAATTTGTCCCCAAACGATTCTGGTGCATTTTCTCTTTCAGCAATGGAACAGAGTATTTTCAAGGAGGATGTGTTGTACAGACATATATCAGGGTGATGTCCCTAATTGTCTGGAAGTGATACAATGACTCTAACTTATTTTGACATCAAAAATTATATTTCTTGAAATGGTACAGTTCCCTCTTTCACACATTTGGAGGCAATATTAAGATTACAAGAGATATAAATCATTGCTATGGTACAGTTGAGAAAATTTGTCAACCTTAGACTATTTCTGTTTTGACTGTATCGTCTAGAAATAAAACTGGGTATGTTGATCTCACCCCATTTTATTACCTGTTCCCATGGGGAACTGAGGGCATATTCCCACAGATGGAGGTTCTCAAAATGTCTTCTGGGCCTGACTTGACTCGAGAAATAAGGCTTAAAGCTACTGGATTATCTCTGGGTTTGGGGGGTCAGGGGGACTAGTTCAGAACCAGAATCCAGTCCCTTTCCATACTCACCCTGGTTAAATCTATTGATGCTGGTGTCCAGGAGGAAGACATTCTCCTCTACCCTTCTAGGTTCTTCTGGCTGCTCTAAGAATTAAATTGATATGAGACAGATTAACAGGAGAAAATCAAACAAAAGTTTAATAACATACATACATGGGAGAGACCAAGGAAAACTGAGTAATTCACCAAAATGTCCAAAACCCTCACCTTAAATACCATCTTCAGCTAAAGACAAAAGAGGATGCTGGGGGTAGTGGTTTGAAACCTCAAAGGGGAGGAAAGCAATTTACATGGAGATGGAAAAGCAAATGGTTGGTAAACCAATGTTTGCTGGGTCCTGCAGAGACAATGGGACATAGAGAAGAATTTTTTTTTTTTAATTTTTACACTTTATTTATTTTTGGCTGTGTTGGGTCTTCGTTTCTGTGTGTGGGCTTTCTCTAGTTGTGGCGAGTGGGGGCCACTCTTCATTGCAGTGCGCGGGCCTCTTACTATTGCGGCCTCTCTTGTTGCGGGGCACAGGCTCCAAACGCGCAGGCTCAGTAGTTGTGGCTCACGGGCCTAGTTGCTCCGCGACATGTGGGATCTTCCCAGACCAGGGCTTGAACCCGTGTCCCCTGCATTGGCAGGCAGATTCTCAACCACTGCGCCACCAGGGAAGCCCCCAGAGAAGAAGTTTAACAAACAGACTTTGCTAGGTTCCTCCCTGTCTACACACCTAGTTCATACCCTAGTTATCATGGTGATAGCTCCCTTCCTGGAACAGGTCCTCTGTCTACATTCTTTTAGGCAGTTAAAGGGAAGGTCAGAGTTTCTTCCCAAGTCTTTGGGCCTTGATTGATTCCAGCTCAAGATAATCTGCATGCTGAAGAGACATTTGGGGTGACAAGCTTTGCTTTCCTACATTGGCCTGTGCCTGACACTAGCTCTGTCACACATTCAGAACTTTTTTACCCCCAGCAAGTGTGTCCAGAGAACATCAGTGTAGAACAGAGAACAAGGTCTAACCCAATTATGTGGGTAGTCACTTGTCAAGACCTTGTGTCTCGATTTGGGGTAGAGCTGAGTCTACTGAAGTGTCTGGAATTCCATTCTCCGCCTGTGTTATTTCTGGATTTTCTGTCTTAGATGCGTCGTTTCAACTTGGAGAAGGAAGAAGTAAAAAGAAGTCTTTCATTTTTAAGCATTGTGTTCCTGCTTAAACAAGAACACAATGGATGGGGAAAGCATGTCATCGAAATGCTTCAAAATCTGATTAAAAAAAAAACAGTTTCATGGCCAAAAGTAATTAAACTGATAGAAGTTCAATAGTGTTCATTTAGTTCACAGATATGGTGGAGGTTTTAACACTTTCCAACAGTGGGCCAAATGTGGGGAGACTGAGGAAGACAGAGTTTTCCTCTTCAAAGAGTTCTCAGAATGAGAAACCTAACAGTTCTAGAACTGGACCTTTGATGTTCATGGACTTGGTAGGAGAGTTTTTGACTCGTTTCAAATTATCCTCAAGGCCTAACATGGAGCCATTTAGAATTTTGCTGAGGTCCGGGTCATGGTCAGCGAGGGGGGCACTGAAACAGTGATTGAGTTCAGTGGGCTCCCTCATCACTTTCCTCCTTCCACGACAGTCCCTTTGGAACTGTTTTGTTGTTTTCAATGCCGGTAGCAATTTTATGGTGGAGACTATCAGCTTCGTTATACTGAGGGGTGGTCTGGTATGTGAAGATTTCAGGACTGCTGAGCCGAGGGTGGAATAGGCAAGGGCATCGTGGGAGCCAGCAGAAGAGCACGGACCCTGTCTGGATGGATCAGAGAAGGCCCCGTGGAAGATAAAATGCCCATGCTGAGCCCGGGAGAACTGGTAGGAATGGGCCTGGGAACACATAGTTGGCAGGCGCTGAACATCTGGAATGAAACTCACATTCTGGGCAGAGGAAATAGCATATTCAGAGAGCAAGAGGGTGGACAGCAGGGCATATTTTGGGGAAAAGTAAGTAGTTCAGCCATTCAACATTTAACAAATATTTATTGAGCAACGACTACATGCCAGGCTCTGTTGAAGGGCTGGGGATATGGTGATGAATGACGTTGATAAGCTCCTGTTTTTACAGAGCTTGGGGAGGACAGTAATTAAACACTCAATAAATAAACAAGATAATTTCAGACAGATATAACTGCAAGAGGATGTACTAGAGTGGTTAAGAGGCAGGCTAATAATTTAGTGTACTACTTCTCCCAGGCCTTTTATATTAAAAAGGATGATTATTTATTTATAGGAATGAAGTTCTAATTATGATATTTTAGAGGAAGTTTTATGATATGGCAGAGAGTCTGCTCAAATCATAGTAGAATCATAGGCAGTATCTGATAAGGGAAAAAAGGGAAGAAAATAAAGGTGTTAGGGAAAGAAAGAGGAGGAATAGAGTGGTAGAGAGAGCATATTTTGGATAGATTAGTAATCACAATTGCTGGCATTTTTTTAGAGTTGTTTATCATCGGTCAAGTGCTGCGCTAAGTTCTTTTGATATATTAACTAATTTTATCTTTATCACAATCCTTTGAGGTAGTTACCAGTATCACCCTCATTTTATACTTATGGAAATGGAGGCAGAGAGAGGTTTGAGAACTTGTCCAGGGCTTCAAGCCAGAGGTGAGATGCAAACACAGATGGGCTGTCACCACAGTCCAAACTCCTTACCATGAGTTTTGCTGCTGCTGCCAGTGGTCTTGGATGGCTCGGTGGCTTCCTTGCCCTGAGTTCATTTACTGTGTACACATCTTTGGAATTCCAGAGCCACCTCAAATTTATTATTTCACAAACACAATTTTTGCCTTTCTAGTGTCATAACTTTGGGCTCCCCCTATCTTCTGTCTCCTAGGCTGTCACCCAGGTAGACTTTGAGGATCCAGGGAGAAACAAAAACCCAATACAGGGTGTTATCAGAATCTCTGTTCTGCTGCCCCAGAGATAAAGCTCCCACTGGGATGCAAGAGTCCCTCATTTGTTTCTCAGCCCATACCTGGGCCACTGCAATGGCCTGTGAAAACCCAGGTGCCTAAGAGTCATGGAATTGAAGCCTGGAAAGGAAACACGAGGAGTTCCCTCAGGGATGTCATGATGAGGAGGATCTGGAGACCAATTCTAATGACCATCAGGAAAGGTGACTTTGCCACATTCTTGGGTGGTTCATTCCCAGGTCTCGCCACCCTGTGATCAGCACATTCTTTCCCTCTCTAAGTCTTATACTTATGTGACTTCATTGCAGATAAAAAAATTGCAAAATTTTCAATTACTTAGGCTTACTACTCACCTTGTTTTTAACACAGAGGTTTTTCCAGACTCTGCATGGGAATTTTATACTGTTTTCACAAACCTGAGCAGAGGGTTTTGGGGAGGATTATGTGATGGACATAACTTTGTCTTGCTCAGTTTACAAAATATTTCTGGAATTGTAGTTTGATGTTTGTAATGTATGAATTACTGCAAAATTGCTTCTTTGTATGGAAGTGAACCTTGATTTGGATGATGGGAGAAAACAAATATCATAATAACGTTATTGATATCATACTACCCTGGGGATAGGGCTGGGTTTGGGCAGCGGTTTTAAAAGTCAGGGACTCTAAACTTAGAAACAAAATGTAGGATGGTGGTTCCCAGGGGCTGAGAGGAGGGTGAAAGGGGAGTCGTTAATAAGTGTAGAGTTTCAGCTTTGCACAATGAAAGAGTTCTAGAGAGCTGTTGCACAAGATGTGAATATAGTCAACACTACTGTACTGTAGAATTAAAAATGGTTAAAATGGTAAATTTTATGTTATGTGTTATGTGTATGTGTGTTTTTACCATTGTTAAAAGTCAGAGACTCTAGTGAACTGCTACGTTTTTTATCTCAGTAAGAACGTTCTTTTTAAAAAATGAGTACACTAAACTAAGTCAAGTTTATTTAGAGGTCTTTTTTAAAAAAAAAAAATTTTGGAGTGTAGTTGATTTACAACGTTGTGTTAGTTTCAGGTGTACAGCAAAGTGAATCAGTTATACATATACATATCTCTACTCTTTTTAAGATTCTTTTCCCATATAGGCCATTACAGAATATTGAGTAGAGTTCCCTGTGCTATACAGTAGGTCCTTATTAGTTATCTATTCTATATATAGTCATGTGTATATGTCAATCCCCATCTCCCAATTTATCCCTCCCTCCCTTAGCCCCTGGTAACTGTAAGTTTGTTGATCTTGAGGTCTTCTTGAACTTGAACTCCCAGACACATCCGACTGACTCCCTATCCAGAATTCTCTTTCTCTCTCTCTTCTCCCCTACCTCTCTCTCTGGGGAGTCTGTAGAATTGTCTCTTTTGAGTGCATTTTAATGGTGAGGAAGTTGTCACAGGGTTCCTAAAGTGAAGATTGCTTGGCTGGATTCGTTTGTCTTTAAGAACTTTTCCTTCATGATGGGCCTGGAAAAATTTAGAATTTATCTCCAACATGGGAAATATTATCCTGCAGTGGTCTTCCTCAAAGCTTGTCCTCAAAGCCAGAGAGTTGGCAAAGGCTTACATTTGGTTTTCCGAGCATAGAGAACGGAATTGATTGCCGTTTCTGTTCACAGTGTGTGTCTGAAGGAGGTCCTCTACGTTGCTTTTTCAACAGTTCGTTAGATCCCCTGTGTTGACATGGTGACTTGGAGGAGGGGTGAGCTGCTCTGTGAACATCAGAGAATCCACAGCGAGTGGAGACGGGAGGGGGCGGTACTTCGAGGTGGGCCGAATTGAATGCTGTGAGCAGGAGCAGATGTCGGCTTCCTTCCCAGCAACCTCCACCCCACCCCTTTCCCTAAACTCTTTATTTATTTGGTGCCAGCAATATTTCTCCATTGACATACAGAACACATGAGTGCTGCTGAAGCTCCAGAAAGTTTCAGAAAGGAAAAATCTTGAACACTCTTCTACTGAACACTTAGAAAATCAAGAGCACTGCCTGCCAAAAAGAAAAAGAAAACAGAGACTCCATAAAGGGACAAATGCCCGTAGCAAAGGTGATCCTTGTGGGGTTGCTCCTCCTGTTGGGATGTTGCCATCACTGCCTTATCTCCTCACGGTGTTTCCCTTGTGGTGGACTCTTGCTTTCTGAACACTGCAGGGCAGAAGAGAGAGGCAAAGCTTGGTGGGCATGTGGCTTTGTGCTGGTGAGGGGGTGGGCTGGGATGGATTCTCCAGCTGAAAACAATAAAATCCACCTCAGAAGAATTCTTCACAAAGTCAAATGATGGTTTGACAGTCCCAGAATGCTCACACAATCCCTGCAGCTGTGCAGTCCTTAAAAAAGTAAATTAAAAAAAAACAAGCTTTATGGAAAAAAAAAGTAGACAATGGTTCTGAATTCCTTTTCCTGCCCCCACACCTTGTCTGCCTGTAGGCATATGATCATAAGAGCCCACTTCTCACTGATGTTAATTCATTAGTCACTGCAAACACCCCTGTTCAGACATCTCTGAAGTTGGCCAAGACATTTCTTTATTCTTGGTAAAGCGTGGTCAGTTTCATCCTTGTTGATTCTGTCTGGGTGGAGAACAGGGTTCCTGTTAAGTGTGTTTGGGTGCCACTGGCAGCCTCTAGAGTTTTCCAGTTTGATATGTGGCTAAGAAAACATCCAGGTTTTCTATTTTATTGGGTCTGGGTCATCTTCAAGTTAGTACTTTTGCACACCTTGGAACATGTAGAGGATGAGTGCTGAATTGCTACCTTAAATATGTTTTTTTTCCCCTTCTTGTGAGGGTTGCAAGAAGAAGTGATTTGACTTCTCAGAAATTTATACATGAATGTTCATATCAGCCAAAAGGTAGAAACAACTCAAGTGTCCATCAGTGGAGGAATGGATGAACAAAATGCCATATGTACATAAAATGGAATATTATTCAGGCATAAAAAGGAATGAAGTTCTGAGACATGGTACAATTTGGATGAACCTTAAAAACATTATGCTAAGTGAGAGAAGCAAGACACAAAAAGACACATATTGGATGATTCTTTTTATATGATAAATCCAGAATAGGCAAATCAATAGAGTCAGAAAGCAGATGAGGGAGGGGAGAACGATATGGGTGTTCTGGGGTGAGAAAAACATTTTGAAAGTAGAAGGAGATGGTAGTTGCACAACATTGTGAATGCACTAAACACCACTGAACTGTACATTTTATATGGTTGATTGTATGTTATGTGAATTTCATCTCAATAAAAAGAGTGTATACAGCAAAGGAAACCATAAACAAAACAAAAAGACAATATGGAATGGGCGAAAATATTTGCAAATGATGTGACCAACAAGGACTTAATTTCCAAAATATACAAACAGCTCATACAACTCAACAACAAAAAAAACAAACAGCCCAATTGGAAAATGGGCAGAAGACCTAAAAAGACCTTTCTCCAAAGAAGACATACAGATGGTCAATAGGCACATGAAAAGATGTTCAACATCACTAATTATTAGAGAAATACAAATCAAAACTACAATGAGGTACTACCTCACACCAGTCAGAATGGCCATCATTAAAAACTCTACAAATAACAAATGCTGGAGAAGGTATGGAGAAAAGGGAACCCTCCTACTCTGTTGGTGGGAATGTAAGTTGATGCAGCCACTATGGAAAATAGTATGGAAGTTCCTCAGAAAACTAAAAATAGAATTACCATATGATCCAGCAATCCCACTCCTGGGCATATATCCAGGCAAAACTATAATTCGAAAAGATACATGCACTCCTGTGTTCATAGCAGCACCATTCGCAATAGCCAAGACATGGAAACAATCTAAATGTCCATCGACAGATGAATGGATAAAGAAGATGTGGTACATATATGCAATGGAATATTACTCAGCCATAAAAAAGAATGAAGTAATGCCATTTGCAGCAACATGGATGGACCTAGAGATTACCCTACTAAGTGAAGTAAGTCAGAAAAAGACAAATACCATATGATATCACTTATGTGTGGAATCTCAAATACGACACAAATGACCATATCTATGAAACAGAAACAAACTCACAGACATAGATAACAGACTTGTGGTTGCCAAGGGTGGGGGGAGGGAAGGATTGGGAGTTTTGGGTTAATAGATGCAAACTATTACATATAGAATGGATGGGCAACAAGGTCCTACTGTATAGCACAGGGAACTATATTCAGTGACCTGGGATAAAACATAATGGAATAGAATATAAAAAAGAATATATTTATATGTATAACTGAGTCACTTTGTTGTACAGCAGAAATTAACACAACATTGTAAATCAACTACACTTCAATTGAAAAATGGAGTGCATAATTTGTTTCATTTTCAGAGATGTCATATTTCTGTTTGGATGCTTGCCTCTTTTTCTATGCCATCCCAGAGAGGCTCATTCTTCACTTTCCATCCAAAGTCCTTGGACTAGAGACAGTTACTATTTAACTCATCTCCTTATCTTTTCCCCCAGAAATTTATACATTCATAGTATCTCCCAATCTACCTCATTTTCTTAGTGGCAAACACATTCTTTTTAAGAGTCTGTACATCTGTGTTCAGTGTTATCCCTGATTGCAAGTGAGGGGAACTCTGGAAAATTGGTAGAATCTCTGGAACTGGCAACTTGAGATGAATAATCTGTTAGCTTTTCAAAGCCCTGTGGGTCAGAGTGCAAGTGCATTAAAAAAAAAACACAAAAACTGAACACCTCCTTTGCTTCTGTTCCTTTATTCAATTTCCTTGGCTGGTTTCCTTGGTGGAATGTTTTAGTAAAGGAAGGAGTTTTCTTCCTGCCTAGTTCTCTATTGGAGCCTCAGTGTAGTGGGAGATGCTAAAGTGAGCCTATTTGTAAAAGTAGAACCCTACAAAACCCGCTGTCACTGGGCAATGGTAATTTATATTCTGGAATGAGAATGCCTCACTAGGAGGAGAACATGACTGGGAGGAAGCTGCAGAGGAGGATGGAGAGAATGAATAGAAGGCAAGTAGAGGGAGTCAATTGGAGCCCATTAGTAGCAGAGGGAAAGGAACAAGAGTGGGTTCTTAGAGTACTGGGGACCTTGAATGTGCTGATGCAAGACTTACAGTAGACTCAACTCCCTACCCCCCACCCCCCCGCCAATGCTTATGATGCTACAAGAACTTCTGGATAGAATTATATCTCAGTTTGGTGATCATCTTTTTCACATCTCTTAGTCACAGGGGAGAGAATAGTTTTCCTCCTAAAACCAAGGGCAACCTCATGTTGAATAAACTTAGCGCTGAATAAACTTAGTGTTAAATCTCTTGGGAGCCAAGTTGATCAACCAAGTTCAAGCTGAGGCACTATGGGTTCAAGTCCATGTGCTGAGGATGAAAGTCAGTCTTCTTGCTCATAGAGAAAGATTCCGTGGCAGCCTTTTAAAAAACTCTCTGGAGTTGACTCAGATAACTTAGTCAACATTCAGATGAGCTAAGTGAAATTTAATCGGAAACACATTGAAATTTATCTTGAGGCACGTGGGTTTTAAAATGACAGAGATTAATTAGCATAAAAGTTTGAGGAATTCCAGCAAAGTGCTTCTTGCATTGAGTTTGTAGACATAGAAATTCTTAGATAAGAATTCAGATTATCCAGAAGACTCTGAAATCAGACCAGATTACTCATTGTTTGTAAGTATTTATTCTTGGCATTTTAACAGGGGGTCCTTTCATATTTCAAAATGAAACCAAGAGGGACAATTCTTAAAAGAATAAGGTTTTCAAGTAAGAACATTATTGTTTTTGGAGTAAAATATAAAATTAAGGCAATGGAAGATCAATTTGACCTATTGTGTATGAAAGTTTCATCATTTCTCCCAACTACACTTTCAGAGTGTCAAGAAGGAGTACCAGCTGATTGGATCAGGTGTGGACACATGTCTCAAGATGGACCAGTCAGATTTTATCTCACCTGGAGGAATGTGGAATTGGGTCATGGAGACCGTGTCATTTCACTCTGAGTATCTGGGAGTCTTTTTTTTTTTTAAATTAATTAATTAATTAGGTTGCGCTGGGTCTTTAGTTGCGGCACATGGGATCTTCGTTGTGGAGTGCAGGATCTTCCTTGCAGCATGCGGGATCTTTAGTTGTGGCATGCGGGCTCTTTTAGTTGTGGCACGTGGGATCTAGTTCCCTGACCAGGGATTGAACCTCGGTCCCCTGCATTGGGAGCACAGAGTCGTAACCAGTTGACCACCAGGGAAGTCCCTGGGGAGTCATGTTGAATTGGAGGATGAGGTTGCCATTGATTAGTGGATGATTAAATTGAGAAGCTGGCTGGAGGATAGAAGAGAATTAAATGTATATGCAGAGAGACACAGCTATAGGAGAATATTTGGTCCCAAAGAGTGGGAGGGAAAAGACCCCTGGTAACTTTCCAGTTTCCGTAACACACAACTCTGTGCCTTTATTTGGCCTCCTTGAGGTTCCCTTGTGCTCTCAAGTTTCTTAGGTGAGTTTTAGTTTCTCACAACTCCCAAATGATCCCCAAATAATTCAGCCCTTTGCCTGCTCCCCAGAGCCAGACCCTCTAGGGCAAATAGTGATTTCCTTCATTTACTAAAGCTTTTCAGGGATGGGGATTCTAACTCTCATCAAAGCCTACTGCAATATTTAGACACCTTTAATTAGAGTCTTTCTTATTCCACACCAAACTTTTAGAGAAATGAGAGCTCATTTTTTGCTGCTGTTGTTCCTTTTTGCTCAGTGGGTTAGGTAACAGTTTCATTATTTACTCAAAGTAGATTTCAGATCCTTCATTAGTATTTCCTAAACTTGCTTCATCATAAGAATCACCCAGAAGGTGCATGTTAAAAATTCAGATTCCCTGTGTCTTTCTCTGGATCTGATCCAGGAGGTCTAGGGTGGAGCTAGGAATCTGTATTTTTAACAAGCATCCCTAGTAATTCCTATAATTAGGGAAGTTGAGAAACGTTGTATTTAAAGATAGTTAATAAGTTACCTCGTGTGATTTACTGTCTCCAAAAACTTTCCTCACTCTAATTTCCTCCCCACCTATGTCTACAAGTTCAAACTCTTCATTCTCGTCGAAGTTCAGAACAAAAACCAGTGTCTTCATGATCCCACAGCTGGAGGAGAGCTCTTCCTCCATTTCAAATATAGGAAGACAGTTCCTGAGCAGTGTTTGGTGCAGGACAATATCTCTTTGACCTTTGTCTGTGGCTCCTTATGGAATTTGTTCTACTTTACCATTCTGGTTATTCAGCTACTTGTTGAATATCCCTTCTCAGACTGTCCACCCATTCACTTTGGAATTCTTTGGAGTACCCAGCAGAGGGCTCTGTAGAAGGTGGATTCATATGGTACATGTTTAGGGACTGATGGAGATCTTCTTCCCTTGAAGCCATCCAGCAGCAGTACCTCAGGGGTTACAGTGGAGCCCCCTGTTGGGAACATTCACTAAATTCTCTAAGGTCAAGTCCAAGGAGGGCCCACTTCTTAATGTGAGTCTCCCCAACCCTACCTCATTGAGAGAGGTTCAACTGTTTTGAGTTCTTTATCAAGAAAAAGTGTAAGTGGGTGAGTGGGGGAAGGAGCTGATTTTGGGGGGAATGCAGAATTTGTTGAGTGGCAATGGTATCTTCCCCCTTTCTTTGCCTTGTGGAAGAGGGAGCATTTGATTTGTTCCTTCGACTGCCTAAAAGATTGGGGTGCTCAGACTATTCTTCTCTCCATAGTGAGGAATGGGTGATAGTCTCTTCTCTGAATGTTGCTGTGCTCCTAAACCCCAAACCATCAGAATGTGTGCCACTGCTTGTGAGGAAAGGGAGCAGGAGAGAGATGGCAGAAGTGCGAGGGAGCTCTGGGGTGGGGTGGGGGACAGTCTGTCTCCTCATTGATTGACTTGACGAGGATATATGGAAGTTCCCTGGGGTCACATGGAGACCTCAAATGGGGCCTGGGCTTAAGTAGGCTTCATCTTGGTAGGAGCCTCTATGAGTGATGTCCTTTTGTGTGAGGGTATTTAAGCCACAAAAGGGATAGACAGATTGGGACACCCATTTTGGTGGATGAGGGTAGGGAGCAAGAGGCAGAGCCTCAGATTTCTTACTTGCGGGGGGCACGATACAGGGAGAGGTCCCTGAGTGCCCTTTGAAGAACAACAAATGCGCCCCATGAGACAGTTGGCATTAGGGTGCCTGCCATGGGGAGAGAAGCAGCGACAATGGACAGTGTACAAATCTTTGTATGGACACATGCTTTTATTTTTCTTAAAAAAAGGGTAAATACTTAGGGACTGGAATGGCTGGACCACATGGTAAATGTATAGTTAACTTTTAGAGACACTGACAAACTGTTTTCCAAAATGGATACAGCATTTTGTGTTCCCACCAGCAGCGTATGAGAGTTCCATTTCACCCACATCCTTGCCAGCACCTGTTATGTTCAATCTTTTTAATTTTAGACATTTTACTAGGTGTGTAGTGGCATCTCATTGAGGTTTTGATTTGCATTTCCTTAATGACTAATTATGACAAACATCTTTTCATGTTCTTATTTGCCACCTGTATGTCTTCCTTAGTTAAGTATCTGTTCATATCTTTTGTCCATTTAAAAAAAATTGGATTCTTTTCTTATTATTGAGTTCTTTTGAGAGTTCTTTATATATTCTAAATATGAGTTCTATATCAGATATATGACTTACAGATATTTTCTCTGAATCTATGGCTTGTTTTTTCATTCTCTCAACATTCTCTTTTGGAGGACAGAAATTTAAAAAATTTTGATGAAGTCTATTCAACTTAATTTTTAAAATTAAAAAATTTACAAATTGTGTCCCTGGTATTATATCTAAGAGATCTTTGCTAACCCAATTATGTGTTTGTTTTTAATCCATAAACTTTCCTAGAAAACATTATTTAGTTTTAGCCTGATATGTTGAGATTACCAAGTTCTGTTCCCATTGTCTTTGTATGTTCCCTTTATGCACAATTGGTTATTGAAGATCCCAGTGACATTGTGCTGCATCCTGTTAGTTAAGTTGCAGATAAAGACATTAGTGAATGCCAACCACCTCACTCGATGACATCCATTAGATTGATGCTGAGTATAACCAAATTTTGGGGTTTAGCCCTCTAGTTGATTATGTACTCACATATGAGAAATATGATCTAGACCACACACTCTTCATTTATTGATAAGAATGTCAGATTTGGAGAAATCAAATTCTCTGGACTGTTGTTTTTTTCCTTTTTAACATGATTCATTTATTGAAGAAAAAAACTAAATGGACCTGGCACAGTATATCCTCCCTTTGAGCTCCCTAGACATTTTACACACACTTCTATTAGTCATCTATCTTTAGGCCCACCTAACCTAGAGACTGATCTACACTAAGCACAGATAATCAGCGGCGTGAATGAGCACATGTTCAGATATATGGTTGCTGGTAAATATCCTTTGAACCTCTTCTAATATGATATTTTTAAAAAGAGCTTTTATTTGTTTATTTATTTTGGCTGTGCCATGCAGCATGTGGGATCTTAGTTCCCCAACCAGGGATCGAACCCAAGCCCCCTGCAGTGGAAGCGTGGAGTCTTAACCACTGGACCACCAGGGAAATCCCATCCTCTTCCAGGTGTTAGTCAAACTGATCTCAATATTTTTGTAGCATTTATATCTTTTATTTTTAATTGAAGGAAGCACATGAATATTTTTTTTTTCACTTTACCAGTCACTCTTGAGGGTCCTCTGCTGAATTCAAAGCTCTTCTGTCTCTTCTCTTAACTTCTCATGATGTTTGCAGAACCTCACATTCCATCATGAGGTATTCTCCTCCCCACCAAGTTTTCACTGTTCAGGTTGTCATAAACCCCTTATTCGAGGCTCACATCCACTCTTCCTGGGTGTCTTGCTTCCAGCTCCACACACGTCTTAGAACAAAGTTTACTCATACCGTTTTCAACCACAATTCAACATGCTTCCCTTTGTATTTCCTGCCTGGCTGTTTTTCATCAGATTTCCAATTCTTATCTCTCTCTCCTTTGACATATTCGCTCTGTTAGAGACTCCACCTTATTGACTTTTGTAGAACAATCGGAGTCATGATTCTTCTGTGCATCTGTCCACCATCTTGCTACAAAGAGGCTAATTGTCTTGACATGCCAATTTGTCAACATGAAATTGTAAAGTATTTTATGTGAGTTTTCACTGTGGCCCCTTTAGAAAATTTGGAGATTTGAAAGTATATTTTTGTGTTCAGCTTCAATATGATCCTGACAGTCCTGGGAGATTCTATAAAATTGTGTATGTGTATATATATATATATATATATATATATATATATATATATATATATGTATGTGTATATATATATATATATATATATATATATATATATATATATATATACACATACATATGCACATCTTCATCTCTGGTGGGTTCTCAGATGAAATGTCTGTAGCTGAGTCACGATTATTCACTGCCTTTATTCAGTGATAAATGAATCTGGTACTTGACAGTTGTCAAGCCAGCACGCTTTGGGTTCCATCTCCTTCTACCTACTTTCCCTGGGTTACTATTTTATTGTTACATTAGCTCTGCAGAGAGGATTTTGGATTGATATGAAGTAACATGTGAAAATGTTGTCGTGGGTTCCTTCCAGTCTCCAGTGGAAATCTGTCCACATCAGAGAACCTCTGCATGAGGTGGCATGATTGGTTTTATGTGTTCCAGGGAGGCCTCGTATTTGACACGCTGGGAGTGTTTTGGATTAAAATGCAAACATGTTGGCAGAATGATGTGGGGAAGCTTGCATAATGTATAATGCCTGTCAGCACGCTGCCCTGATCGAGCTGGTGCTTATGAGTCCCTCAGTTTAATGAGTCCAATATACACCTATGAGTTTTTATAAGCTAACACCAAAGCAAGTTAGAAAGAGTTGAAACACATATGTTTTTTGACCAACTGTGATATTTTCAGGAACTCACCCATGAGACTTTAAAATGTCTATAAAATTTTCAGTTGGAAGCAGTTTCTGGAAGCAATAGTGTGCTTGGGGTCTAAATTTACACAGCCCTGTGAAGGTGCATCCCCTTCACAATCTGAAGTTCTGCCTTGTAGCAAATCCTTCTTCCCCTTTCTTCTGTAGTCTTGCATTCATTTATTTTGGCCATAAACTAAAACCTTTTGCTTAATCTAATGCCCCTTTATTTGAATAAATGCCCCCACTTATTCAAATAAAAAAAGTGGAGGAGGAGAGTGGTGCTTGTAGTGGAATTATCTGATTAACTAAGACCTGACAGTGAATCCATTTTTCTTTCCTTCCTTGTTGATGAAAATCCTATTTAAACATTTTCCTAACCTTAGTAAGTTCTATGTAGAGAACATGAGATATCCTTTATCTGATGATTGAAAATGTTGTAGTGCCTGAGGTTCACATTTCTGAACGTAGACTCTCATAGGAACAGTCCTTAGCCTACTGTAGATGCTTGGTGAATATCTGATGGAAAAAAAATGAATGCATCACACAGTACTGCCATTACAAAGATGTGAGAGAAGGTCTTAAGTCTGCATTGACACCAGGTCACATTGCCTATTTTCCTGTAAAAGACTGTCTTCTACTCTTTATTTTTTTTTCCAAAAGTGAAATGCAGAAAAGATCAGTTAAACTGTGCTAAGTTGAGATGGGTTTTGATTAACAAATATTTTTCTCCCTTTGTCCTTTGTAGAGAAAACATTCAAAAAGACTGACAGTATTAGTGAGAAACAGGTTTGCTCAGATGCAGCTTGAGACATTGTAAAGCTGTCTTGAGCATTCAAGAATGTAGTGGGTTTTGTGTGTGCCAAAACCCCTCAGCTTATACCATCCCAACTTCAAGATCAGAAAGTTCAACGATCCACAGAGTCAAAAGGAGCACAGCTCAAGCCAAAAAGAGTGACAGGATACACAGTATATATTGTCTATTGCCCTCTTTTAAGAGATGCTTTTTCAAAGAGGACATGAAATGAGAATTCCCTAGCCAAGCTCTCTACTGTCATTATTACAGCATAATTGGCACAATGGTTTCCCGAACATCTGTACCAAAGATGTTGCTGATTGCTGAACGCATGATACTGGCAATGGTCGTCAGCTGTTCTGGGTTAGTGTAGCTGATGTAATCACCAAAGTTTCATTCATAACAAGCGCTCATCTTATATGGCCTCTTAACCACTTGAATATGGATTTGTGCTGTACAGGTCAAAGTTCGAGCATGTATGCAGCATGAAGCAGTCCAGAATGTTCTGGTAGGTATTTTATTTCCAACAATGTTTCTTTCAGTTCTGTCCAATAAAAATAGTTTGAGTGGATGGATGGTGTGGAGAGACAAGGTTCTTATACCTATAGGTCTCTCTGATCTTTCATCTTTCCTCCTGAGATCTCTACTACACTTTTCATCAAAAGCACGAGAAACATGCTTCTTCAGAATTGATTCTCTTGCCCGTTTCACAGCGATTGATGATGTGTGCTTTCCTTGTGGAGCCATGTGGATGGTGTAACTGATCTTCCTTGTTCAGCAGTTAATAAGCACTTTTCTTTGCCTGGCAGACTCCTACGTCTCTTTTAAGACTTGGCTCAGGCATCCTCTCTGTAAAGGTCATTTCTCGACACCTCCTGCCCCCAGCACCTCTCTTGCTACTCTCATAACATCTTGTGTTTATGTCTGTCAAAGCACTCACAACACTGTATTGAAATTTTGTGGTGTATGTCTGTCATCCTCTCTAGAGTGTAAGCTTTTCAAGGTCAGTGGCTGCCTGGGATTTCAACTCCAATTTTTCTGATTTCAGTCCCCCCACAAACTCTTCATACTTCGTCACACAAGGGTTACAAAGTGAAGCTTTGGGTGCCTGAATTCTAGAAATCTGAAAGAATCATACATTTAAACATGCACACAGTGCACACACAATTGCATACAATCAAATACTTCTTTGAAAGACAGGCCAGTATATGATGGCTCTAGCAAACCATATACCAGAGGTCACAATCATGTAAGAGTTATCTTCATTGTGTTCAGTTTCACATTGCGAACGTGATCTTTGTGTAGAGGTGGACGAGCTGGAAATGTTTAGGGTCGGGGTTTTACTTCCCTTTGTTTTTCATGGTTTTCTAAGAAGATGGGAATCTTAAGTGGTCTTAAAAGTGGAAAGAATAATGTTGGTTCAGAAGCCATGGGAGCCCATGATGTTTGGAATGGAGAGGGGGCTTCACCTCTTTCTGGCACTAATTGTGAGGAGTAAATACCACTGAGTGGCCTCAGAGAGTTTACCCCAAACACTTAATTCCTCTTCTGAGCAGGGAAGAACAAAGTTATGGAATCTCAGGGTTGGAAAGCACTTCAAAGATTATCTTAATTTATTGGTGAAAGATGCATTGAGTAGGTAATTATAACTTTCCATCCTTATAGTGCTCAGGAGTTGGTTAACTAGCCATTAGCTCCTTCCCCAGACAAGTGTTTCCTATTAACAAAAGGTGGAGACACTAAATTGATTTGCTCCATTAGCCTGATCCATTACATACAACTATTTGATACAATATTCCGAAGTGGTTTGTATACGTCTCTAGGGAGTAAAATTCAAAAATTATTTTACCAATATATGTTATAAGTGCAAATGTGTTAGTCACATTCTCAGGTGTACAAAAAAAGTAACTGTCTTTAGTTTTCTATAACTCAAATTTATCTCCATCTCTCCATCCATGCCATGGCAGAAAATGAAATCTTAGAAAATGCCATGCAAATATCATTTTAGGTTAAAACTCAGTCTATTCAAGATTTTCCTTTTGCCTGTTTCTGCAGGTCATGACATCATTTTCTAGGGTTTCATGCAGAAACTCTTGGACTCCCAGACTTATTGGGTCATTCTATAACTTTACCCATTGGAGCTGACGGGGGTGGGGAGCAACCCAAGGATTCTGTCTAAGGAGTTTTCATCAGCATCTAACTCTTGCTGCCCCTCTAATTCTTCTCCAGGCTTGTCTCACAGAATCTTTATTGGGTCTGGACTGAAAAACTCATTATAACACATATTACTTGCTTTTGTGTTTCTTGTTTAAACCAGGACTCAAACAATGCAAAAGATTCAGGGTTCTGCAGCTCAAAAGTCTTCCTCACAAAGGCATTATTTCTTCCAAAGATTCAAAATTATATTTGGAACCTCAAAAGCTGAGGCTGGATCACTAGATGTTGGGCCCATTGGAGTTTATTTCATTACAAATCTTTATAACATTTTATATAGTTTTGCATGAGTGAAATATTAAAAAAAAAACAAGCTAAGCAGCTACTTTCTGCATCTCTGCAGTAACATTTCAACTCTGAAGGCATGAGGCTGGACCACCCCAGCTGCCCAAACTGGTGGCAGGAACTCTGGGGAACAAGGATGTGCAGGAGATGGGGGACATGCATTGTAAATTCTTCAAATCATTCTCCTTCCACACATATGAAACCATTCATTTTAATAAGGCTAACGGGGGCATTCAATGCTATGTTGCTTCTAATCTCCCTATAATGGAAGCTTATTCCTACAGTCTGCTCAAGGTTTCAATCAATTTTTTTCTCTTCATGTTATGGTTAACTAGGATCAATTAAATATGGAAGATAAGGAGACTTTTCTATTTCTTTAATTTTGTATCTATATGAGATGTTGGATGTTCACCAAACTTACTGTGGTAATCATTTCATGATGTATGTAAGTGAAATTATTATGCTGTACACTGTATGCTGCATACAGTGCTGTATGTCAATTATATCAATAAAACTGGAAGAAAAAAATTAAATATGGAAGAGGTTAGATAAATTTTTGATTGAAGTTCTTTAGCAGAAATTACATTTAAACGTAATAACTTTAATTTTACATAGTTTTCATGTTGGTCTTTTGAGATCAGGGTATTTTTTGGCGGGTCTGGAGGCAGGAAACCCATTAGGAGGCTACTGTAATAGTCCAGGTGATGGTTGTGGTTGGCTCCCATGAGCTTCGTAGTCATAGGTTTAGAGAGGAGGGGATAGGTTCATGAGCTACTTGGGAGGAAAAATCTGCTGAAATTAGTGGCTGGATGTCAGGGGTGATATGAGTGATTTGGGCTCATGAGAAGCTGTCCTTACCTGACATGGGGAACACAGGAGCAGGATACAGCTGAGAATCATGAGTGTGAGAAGCTGCTGAGCCATCCAGATGGAGGTGTCTCGCTGAGGTTGGAAGTGAGTTGGGAGCTGGAGGGAGTGGTCTGGGTTGAGATAGAGAATTTGGAGTTATTGGCGTGTATGAATGAACTGGGCCAGAGGAGGTGGAGAGTGGGGAGAATAGAGGGACAGGATGGGCCTGGGGAGACACTCATGTTTTGTTTTGTTTTTATTGCTGCACCACACATCTTGTGGGATCTTAGTTCCCTGACCAGGGATCGAACCCGTGCCCCCTGCAGTGGAAGAGCAGAGTCCTAACCACTGGACCACCTAGGAATTCCTGGGACACTCATATTTAAAGGTGGGAAGTGGAAGAGGAGACCTGAAGGAGCCTGAGAAAAAATAAAAATGGGGGCAGGGACCAGAATGCAGGGAGTGGGAAGTTAATGGGAGGAAACCAGTGTGGATGAACTTTAAAAAGCTTGGCTAGTAAGGTTTGGGGAGAGAAACATTAGTTAGAAGGAAATAGGCAGAAAGTGGGTGAGCAAAGGGAGGTTTGAACATGAAGCTATGGTGGTCCTGCTGGGATGGTCCAAGAATGGGGTTGTGACTGCATGAACCAGAGCGATGACTAGGAATAGGAGGGAAGAAAAGAGCACCAGGGACATTAGGAAGGAAGGCTTTCCAAGGCTGGGAGACTGGGCAAATGATGATGCTGTTGTCAGGAAGAAGGTCATATCTGGTTGGGCTGTTTCCAGAGATAATATGCTTCTAGGTTGACCAAGGTGTGGAAATTACAAAATAGAACAGGATGTGATGGTGTTATTCTTTAAAATCAGATTCTATTTGTGTGTACTAGAAAAAGTGTTAGAATGATATTTTTCAGACACTCACTTTTTATTTTTCTTTTATAAAAAATTGAAGTATAGTTGATTTACAGTTTTTTTTTGATTTGCAATGTTAATTACTGCTGTACAGCAGAGTGATTCAGTTATATATACATTCTTTTTTTAATATTCTTTTCCATTATGGTTTATCACAGGACATTGAATATAGTTCTCTGTGCTATACAGTAGGACCTTGTTGTTCATCCATCCTATGTATAAATGTTTACATCTGCTAAACCGAACCTCCCACTCCATCTCTCCACTCACTTTTTATTTAAATGTGCTGAGACTGTGCTTTGAAGTGACAAATCAAGATGCTACCAGTTTGCACCTCTTGATTGGAGGGCAGGCGGTATAACATAATGTTTAAGCTCCCAGGCTACTCGTTTTCACTTGTTTAAAAGTAGGGGCAGTAGCATACCTTCTTGAAAAGGTTGTTTTTTTTTTAATTGAAGTATAGTTGATGTACAATATTATATAAGTTACAGGTGTATAATATAGTGATTAACAATTTTAAAGGTTATACTCTATTTATAGTTATTATAAAATATTGGCTATATTCCCTGTGTTGTACAATATATCCTTGTAGCTTATTTTATACCTAAAAGTTTGTACCTCTTACTCCCCTACCCCTATATTTCCCCTCCCCACTTCCCTTTGCCCACTGGTAACCACTAGTTTGTTCTCTATATCTGTGAGTTTGCTTCTTTTTCATTATATTCACTAGTTTGTTGTATATTTTAGATTCCAAATATTAGTGATATCATACAGTATTTGTCTTTCTCTTTCTGACTTGTTTCACTAAGCATAATGCCTTCCAAGTCCATCCATGTTGCTGTAAATGGCATTATTTCATTCTTTTTTCATGGCTGGGTAGTATTCCACTGTGGGTGTGTGTGTGTGTGTGTGTGTGTGTGTGTGTGTGTGTGTGTGTGTGTGTGTGTGTATCTCACAGCTTCTTTATCCATTCATCTGTTGATGGACACTTAGGTTGCTTCCACGTCTTGGCAATTGTAAATAATGCTGCTATGAACATTGGGGTGTGTGTATCTTTTTGAATTAGTGTTTTTGAGTTTTTTCCAGATATACACCCAGGAGTGGAACTTCTGGGTCATATGGTAGTTCTAGTTTTAGTTTTTTGAGAACAACCTCAGTACTGTTAAAAAGGTTGTTTTAATGATTAAATGAGATCAACATACACATAAGCATAGTGGCTGGCACACAATAAGCACAGAAAAAAGGTTAGCTGTTACTTTTATTCCAATTTTGGCAGTTACTTTTACATGTGATTTTTATGAAAATTGTAATTTATTGAATAGGGCTTCAGTAACTTAAATTTTATGATAATTGTAAGTAAGTTTATATTTACTTCTGAGCTGTTAGTAAGAAAGAGATATTATTAGCAAAATAAAATTTACAGGAATCTTTAAAAGGAAATATGTACCTACTTAAGAAAGCTGTTTTTTCACCATTTTAGGAAGTGTCTTTCACCATTTAGGAAGTTTCACCATTTTAGGAAGTCTACATACACATGATTGAATTCCATGTAAACTAAAGCTAACAGGCAGATAATTTGGGCACATTTAAATCTGTTGTTGAGTGCAGAATGTCTACTAAACAACATTTAACCAAATGCAGCCACAAGGCACTTAGCCTTAAAATTGTATTTGTTTATGTGTGTAATCCATAGCAGAAAAATTGTTCTGAATTCAGAAAATACTTCTCTCCAATAGTTTAGAATTACTGAGGGGTTTTGATAATTTTAAATTTATTTTTGCATTTATGTGGTTATATTCTCAAGACTAGGAGTGGCTTTATCTTATGTTCCTTCCGAGGTGTGGCATTCTCTGGGATTGCATTCTGCATATGGTAGGTATTCAATAAATATTACTAGTATGCATGCAGGAATAAAATAAAATTTTCATAATTACTTTTGAAATTGGTTCATTATTTTATGCAGTTATTGGAACATTTTAGTATTTATTTTAGTCACCTAGTGTCAGGATGGGGAGATATCTCAATTTAATTAATGGTTTCATTTTCTTCTGGAACATGTATCTACAGATTATTTCCCTTTCTTTCCCAGAGAATAGACTAATTCATTACGGGTAGAGTTCCTGGAAATCTGATGCTTAGCATCAGGCTGTGCTTATTATATTTATGAGGGATACGAATCAGGTTTCTCTTCTTGTGGAGGATTTGGGTTTCCTATCAAGGAATATTCATTTATCAATCTCATTTCCTCCACGAAACTCTGTGAGATATGGTATGTTTTGAGGTAAATCTGAAATACACTAAGATTTGTAAGCATCTTGAAGTAAAATGGATTCCTAAAAAGGTTTTTCAATTCACCATGGATTTCCCTTTTCACAACTGTGGTGTTGGCTTTCATTACAGAATGAAAAATAGAGACAAGTTTGGGCTTCCTGTGTGAGGGTGCTGATCAAAAGCTCACTTGTAAAGAAGAAAATGCCAGACCCGTTCACTGTCCAGAGTGAATTTCAGGCCTGCCTGAGTTAAATTGAAAGAGAACATTCTCATATAATCTTTTCCTTCCATTCTAGGTGATATTGCTCATTGATCCTGACCTAGGTCATTTTTTTTCTATTCGACTATTTCTGATTCCTTTCTTTGGAGAAAAGGAATATGTTTTCAGAAACAAATCTGAAGTGATTCCAGCATGGTCTGTGTGGTTTAATTTGGTTGAGAGTAGAGGGTTCACGTTTGAGGGAAAGGGTTGGCACTGGGGAAAGACATCTCCAAGATTCCAGAGTCCATCTGGACCACATTTGGAGTCATTCTTCTTCAAGATCTTCTCTAAAATATGAATTTCAATGGGTTGTACTGCATTTATAAGATTATTTATAGCACTTCACTAAACCCAATAGCTTATGTGTGTCTATAACTTCATATTCAGCAATTAGTGAAATGACCTAAACCTCAGGGGTGAAATTGGATAAGTCTAGGTCTTCCCAACTACTGCTTCAGTTTGCCCATTTAAAAATATGCACTGATAATTGGCCAATACTTACCAAAGGCAAATAAAACAAACAAACAAAACCCCCTTTTTGGAGCCTGATGCTTGATGAGATTTGACAGAAGGAAGAAATCCTGCAATAGATCCTTTGGTTGTAAGTCTAAGGAGCCACTAAAGTTAGCATTTATAAAAAGTATGCAATTAACACTCTTGGTAAATCCTTATTTCTTAACCATATTGTGTATTTCCCAGTTCCTCCTTTCTTTCACATTTATGTTATCTGTTCATTGAGGTTTCAGATTCCCTTAATAAGAAGATAAAGCCTTTTATTTCTCATTTATAGCTAAAATTTCAAATGCAAATAGAGTATAGGAGCTGAGTATTTAAAATTAACACTGAAGTGTAAATGACTCGCACCAGAATCTTTCCACAAAACAAGGATCCTTTGCTTCTCATCTGGAGGGCCTGAAACTGGGCTGTTCTAGGAGCAGGCGTAGTGCAAATTGGATCTATTGTTCAGCATTTCTTCTTTCCTTGTGACTCTGTTTATGTCTTGAATCAACAGATTGACTCTATATATCACCAATAACACATTCATCATTTCTGCATGCTATCTCTTGGCTTTTGAATAATGTGTGGAGTTGGAATAATTATAACTCAGGCTGTTTGTTATAGATTAGAAACATATGATTTGAAACAAACATACCTTTAAGAAAAGACAGCATTTGGAACTTTTTATCTTTGTAAGCACAGTTTTTTGTTTTTTTTTGTTTTTGAAAAGACAATTGTATGGGATTTGAATGCTCTGACTGACTTAAGAAAGAGCAGTAAGGGACTTAATGCTGCTTTCCTGGCCAGTGCCTGCAATCTGAATGATTGGCAAGCTCCGTAACTGAATTCTTTGGAAAACAAATGACCTCATAGATGGAGTGGCTCCACGTTAGGAAGTGCAAGAGTTATGAAACGCAGTCACAGCAGGGAAAGAAGTTTGTTTGCATTTGGATGGGGACTTTTTGTTTCTAAGGTGCTACAGGGTGGGTCAGGCTAATAAATGCCTTTAGTATGGTCCTAGGGAGAGATTCTGTTTTCTCTTCCCCATTCTCCTCCCGTTTAATTTTTTTTTTTAATCTAGGTTTTTGGCAACACCTCTGAGTCATGTGATATGCTTGAGGCTACCGGCTGAGAGTGCCTTTTGGCCGGTATTTGATTTCAAGAAGCAGAGCTTCCTGGTTCCTGGCTGTTTTAGAACATTCATCCCTGTAGCCCCCTCAGTGGTTTGTAGTCATTTGTCTATGTTGAAGTGATGTATGTTGTTTCCGATATTGTCATAGGAATTCAACAAGAGTTTAACTAGCACACCCTTTACATCTTCTCGTATATTCAGGAAGGGGAGGGGTGGAGATCCTGCCCTGGGGACTTAGGCCAGGAAGGAGATGTCTCAGCAGGCTCTCAGTCACCAGCGCATCCAGTCAGCCCAGACGGAGTCACTTCTCTTCCCTACCCTTGTCTGGGTGGCTCCCAGCAACGTAGATTCAGCTTTTATCTTTCCCTTGTCTGCTCCTTATGTGCTGTCCTGGACCTTGGGGCTCAGAAGATTGTTCACCCATACGACTCTTCTTCTTCTAGCTTTCTAGCTTCCATCGCCAAGCCTATCCTGATTTTTTCCCCCTTCTAAATAGACTTTATTTTTTAGAGCAGTTTTGGGTTCACAGCAAAATTGAGCAGAAGGTACAGAGATTTCCTATACACCCCACCCCCCGCCCCACCTCGCTCGCTGTCAACACCCCCTACCAGAGCGGTACTTTTGTTACAGCTGAGCACCTACATTGATTCATCATTACCACTCAGAGTCCATAGTTTATCTTAGGGTGGACTCCTGGTGTTATACATTCTGTGAGTTTGGACAAAAGTACAATGACATGTATCTGAAACCACACAACTCAGATTGAGACTTGAACCCAGTGCTGGGACTCAAACCCAGCTAAACCCTAGATTAGGATTTGAACCCATGTGCCAGGACTTGAACCTGGCCAGAACCCAGATTGGGACTTGAACCCATGTCTTTTAATTGAGATCACATACCTGGTCTCAGGACTTAATGAAGCTCAGGTTCTTGATGTCTTGTGGCACAAAGAATTCAGTGAGAGACAAAGTGATAGGTAAGAAGTGGATTTATTTTAGAGAAATACACACTCAATAGACGGATACACGCTCCATAGACAGAATGTGGTCCATTGCAACAGACGAGAACTGCCTTGGGAGAAACACACTCCACAGACAAGAGTGTGGGCCATCTCAGAAGGCAAGAGGCCCCGAAATATGGTGTGCTTGGTTTTTATGGGCTGGGTAAATGAGTGGGAGGATTATTTCAACAATTTTGGGGAAGGGGTGGAGATTTCCAGGAATTGGGCCACCACCCACTTTTTGATCTTTGATGGTTAGCTTCAGAACTGTCATGGCACCTGTGGGTGTGTCATTTAGCTAATGTATTACAATGAGCATTTGATGAGGCTCAAGGTCCACTGGAAGTCAAATCTTCCACCATCTTGAACCTAGTTGGCTCTAACCAGTTTTTGTCATGTCCTATGACTATGTCATTCTTTTAAAGGTTGTGCCCTGCCCCCTTCCCTCCTGTTTCATATCCACTATTATGGTATCATACAGAGTAGTTTCAATGCCCTAAAAATCCTCTGTATTCTGCCTATTCATCCCTCCTTCCCTCCTAATCCCTGGCAACCACTGATCCTTTTACTGTCTCCACAGTTTTGCCTTTTCTAGAAGGTCATATATTCGTAATCATAGCGTATGTAGCCTTTTCAGATTGGCTTCTTTCACTTTATATGCATTTAAGTTTCTTCCATGTCTTTTCATAGCTTGGTAGTTCGTTTCTTTTTAGTGCTGTAAAAATCCTCCGTTGTCTGGATGTACTGCAGCTTTATTTATCCACATGGACATCTTGGATGCTTCCAAGTTTTGGCAATTATGAATAAAGCTGCTGTAAATATACTTGTGTAGTTTTTTGTGTGGACACAAATGTTCAACTCCTTTGCATAGATACCAAGGAGTGTGATTGCTGGATTGTATGGGAAGAGTATGTTTAGCCAAATTGTCTTCCAAAGTGGCTGAAACATATTGCATTCTTACCAGGAATGAATGAGCATTCTCGTGCTCCACATTCCTGTCAGCATTTGCTGTTATCAGAGTTCTGGATTTTGGCCATTCTAATAGGTGTGTAGTGGTATCTCATTATTGTTTTAATTTGCATTTCCCTAATGACACGTGCTGTGAAGCATCTTTTCATATGCTTATTTGCCACCTGTATATCTTCTTTGGCAAGGTGTTTGTTCAGGTCTTTTGCCCATTTTTAAAATCACATCATTCATTTTTTTGGTTGAGTTTTAGAATTCTTTGTATATTTTGGATAACAGTCCTTTATCAGCTATGTCTTTTGCAAATATTTTCTCCCAGTCTGTGGCTTGTCTTCTTATTCTCTTGACAGTGCTTTCTGCAAAGCAGAAGTTTTTAATTTTAATGAAGTCCAGCTTATCAGTTTTTTCTTTCATGGATCATGCCTTTGGTGTGTATCAAAAAATCATCACCATACACAAGGTAGTCTAGATTTCCTTCTGTGTTATCTTCTAGGAGTTTTATAGTTTTGTGTTACATTTAGGTCTATGATCCATTTTGAGTTAATTTTGTGAAGGGTGTAAAGTTTCTATCTAGATTAATTGTTTTTTGCATGAGGAAGCCCTGTTGTTCCAGCACCATTTGTTGAAAAGACTATCTTTTCTCCATTGTATTGCCTTTATTCTTTTGTCAAGGATCAGTTGACTCTATTTATGTGGGTCCATTTCCGGGCTCTCTCTTCTGTTCTGTTGATCTATGTGTCTATTATTTTGATGATACCACACTGTCTTGAGTACTAGAGCTTTATAATAAGTCTTGAAGTTGGATAACACCAGTCCTCCAACTTTCTTCTTCTCTTTCAATATTGTGTTGGGTATTCTGGGGCTTTTCCCTCTCCATATAAACTTTACAACCAGTTTGTTGATATACAAAAAGTAACTTGTTGGGATTTTGACTGGATCTATAGATCTGTGGAATCTATTGATCAAGTCAGGAAGAACTGACATTTTGACAGTATTGATCCTGTTTATTTTTTAAGTTTGGATACATTCAGCCAGGCATGATCTCATTTACAACTCATAATAATCCCATGAGACAAGCAAACGGCAGAAACTAAGGTTCAGAGAAGCTGGGTAATTAGTTCAAGGTCACCAGGTGGGAAATGGTAAAGACAGGATTTGAATGCAGATCTGCCAGGCTCAGAGCCCTTGCTCTGAGCCAGTTTCCCAAGCAGTATCATGGAGTGCTTCAGGGCACAAGCCCTGGTGTCAAACCAGTGGGGTTTTAACCTTGGCTCTGGCATGTGCTGGATGTGACCTGGCTTGTAGCATAACTTCTCTTGCTTCAGTTTCCTCATCTATAAAATAGGGGTGATAATAATAGCACCTGCTTCGTAGAGTTGTTTTGGGGATTAATGAAGTTTGTCACGTGTAGTGATGTGAACATGCCTGGACCATAGCAGAAACGTTATGAGTTTTATTTACTGCTAGTATGTCCACTCCCTGTTGGTCATAATACTCTTTGCAGCCCAGGCTTCGGCATTTGTGCAGTGCAGTTTAAGTATTTGTAGAAAGGACAGTGGCCATCTGGCATGTGTGGAAGAATGTCTGCTCCTTGGTACAAAGAGATCTTTGTACCTAGGAGGGATGAATGCATGTGACAGACCAATACCTTTCATTCCATAGTATGATAAAACCCTTAAAATGCAGATATGTCTACAAAAGACAAATCTTGCCTTAAAATTTTTCTAAGGTATATGCAACTCATATGGCAAATATTTTCCTCAGTACAAAAAAAGTTGTGTACCAGAACCTGACACCTGAGACAGAACAGAAAGGAGGAAAAAGTGTTAAAAATTGGGAACCTGAGACACTGAAGACAATCTTCATGACTAAATATGTAAGAGAAACATTATTAACAAAACTGAATCTGGTGCTCTTTCTAGATCTAGACTAATGTCTCTCAACCTTTTTTAATTGTCACCGCTTTAAGGAGAAAAATGAATTAAATTTAAATGAATGAATGAATTATACTAAATTAAAAGGAATTTAATTTCTCCCTAATGAGAAGAATCAAAAATCGAATACTAAGAAATAGTATTTTGTCACAAATATTATTGTCATAAATAGTATTATAAACCATTATAATGCATAGTCTAGACTATAGTTGCCTCATCTGCCACATGAATTGCTGTGATAAGCTCATCACTGGGCTTGATACATTTAAAGCTTTTAAATTGATCTACAGACCAAAGGACTTTGGATAGACGTTTATTTTTGGTTTCAGACTGGTGGGATAGGATGAATTTGGGGATCTTCCTTGACATTTCCTTGCCACTTTGTTCCTGGCTTGACCTTATACTGGATTAAGTATGATAGCCATGAGTGTGTCACAAAGTTGTGCCTAAATTCCATAGCATCTTATTTTAGGCCTCTGCCGAGGGGCTGCTTGATGCCTGATTCCTCTAGCCTCTTAGGACCCATCCATGAGAGCTGGGCCTGTCACTTTGCTTTCTTCCACATCTAATGATGTACCATCATTCTCTCCTTGATTCCTTTTTTTTAAATTTAATTTTTAATTTTATATTGGAGTATAGCTGATTTACAATGTTGTGTTAATTTCAGGTATACAGCAAAGTGATTCAGTTATACATATACATATATCTATTCCTTTTCAGATTCCTTTCCCATACACATTATTACAGAGTACTGAGCAGAGTTCCCTGTGCTATACAGTAGGTCCTTGTTGATTATCTATTTTATATATAGTAGTGTGTCTGTGTTAATCCCAAACTCCTAATTTATCCGTCCCCCCACCTTTCCCCTTTGGTAACCATAAGTTTGTTTTCCAAGTCGCCTTGATTCCTTTTTAGTGCTTTTGTATCCATTCAGAAAGCCTTCTGTAACTTTGTAGCCAACACAGACACCTCTCTTCCATTAACAATCAGCTCAAGAATTATTTCTTGTGTTACGCAGCCCCACATTCACCTTTATTCTCAACAGTTCTATTGCCCTTAGTCTGTGCTGCACAACCTCACCCTTGGCAAGGTGCGTTCGCATGCGTGTGTCTGTTTTCTTTGTAGTTCACGTGGGTGCTTGTTGTTTTACAACTAGATTGTAAATTCTTTTTTGGAAGGGACAGCTCTTTCTCTCTTCAGTAGCAATTCTAAGATCTGTAGTGAGTCCACAGAAGATGGTCAGGAAACACTTCTAGTCTTGAAAACTCTGGTATCCATTATAAATCACTCATGTTGGGAGCATCAAGGAAATCTCACATTCATCTGCTGTTGCCATATTTTAGTTGCATATTGCAGGAGGGAGACTGGATTAGCTCCTAGAACTTAGACTCCATGGACCAGAAGAAGAATCTCAAAAACATCCTTTTGGCCATAGAAGAGAATTGCTGACTTTTAATTTTGCCAATTGTGGACAAAATGCTAGCAACTGTCTCCTAGAGTTATATTACTTCCTAGAAAAGGACGTTGACACATCAAAAGAATAGAAATGACATAGTCTTACAATTATACAGTCCTTTAAATTGAATAAATTGAACTTTATGAAAAACTTACTATATTTTCCATATTGTTTCTAATTTTTCCACCCATGAGGGAAAGCTGGCATGCACTAGCAGTTTTCCAAGGGTGAACCGATCAGATCCATCCTCCTCTTATTTGGTCCATTCTAATATCTCTTCCTTATTTATTCTGGAAGTGACCCAATGGCCCCAAATAATATTTAAAAATCCATTACAATGGCAAATAAAATGATCTTAAAATTAAAAGCCAGTGTCCTGACCATTTCCCTATCCCTATTATTATATATAGTTGAGAGTCAAGTAGAGAATGTCTTCTAGCACCAGTATCATACTGATGTCTGCATCATCTGTGCCACAATTCCATCCATAGCTTATTGTGGCCTTTTTTTGTTTTACCTGAAGACTTTTGTAAGACAATGATATAATGAATATCGATATTTGTAGCAGTTAGCATTTGGTTCAAAAATTTAATTTATGAAAACAGTACACCCAGTTTCATTCAGAAGATTTAGATGGAAGCAGCTATTTGTCTGTGTTTCTACATCATTATTATTGGGATTCTAGAAGAGCCGGGGTCCTGGAGAACATGGCCAGAATCTGGATAAGCACTTGCCCAAATGATGGCACATCAGCTCTTATGTCCTCAAAGGAAAGAGGATGCTTACAAAGTCACCACAGGGATTTCATTTATTGATTTTGGTCAGCAAGGCACACAAAGCAGGAGTTGGAACCTACGGTCGGCTGTCTTCCCACTTTGCTTTGTGGGGCCAGCTGTGGTCTCTGGGATTTAAACTGCACTTGATTTGTGAAATGCATGACACTCTTTATATACTGCTCTGTGTGTGTGAAGTTTCTATGCTCTGCATGTGAGAAGTTTCAGGGGCAAGATATTTATTTCAACTCTAGTTGGATTGTGTGTGATCAAGCCATTGGAGATAAAATTCCCTTTGCACGGGGCTATTTTAAAGTTCTGTGTTCTTTCTCAGGCACCTCCCAGCTCAGAGACCTCTCTGCCCTGAGGAGTTTTACTGAATAAATGAATTAACCCTCAGCTAACTGGACATCTCAGTTAAAGAGAACATTCTGATTTCTAAATCATGTCTGTCACCTTCGATACTACAGTGAATTATAGATATATTTGAGCATAATGTATGTAACCTTTCAATGAATTCTACAGGTATTGCTCCCCCGCTTCTGAAGACTTTAATGGGAACATTTTAATAGCAAAACAGCAAAATGTTTAGTGGTTTTCTTGCTGACCTTCTACAAGATTTGTTTAATTATGCTTTTTTGTTTGTTTCAAATGAAGAAAACATTACTGAATGCTTGAACTCTGTTCTTTCTTGCTGTTATAAGTCTATTATTGAACAGGCAGCATGGCGTTGTTTGAGGGGTGGACAAAATAGTCAGTACCGGATAGAAAGTTATGGCAGATCTGGGACAGACTTACTAAGGGGGTATGCTGTCTTGATGTGCACCCACATCATGGGTCACATCTATGAGAGGTAAGGGAGGAGGTGAAGGTGGAACCCCATGAATGGCATATGTGGAGAGATCATCACTTTTATTCCATGTTGTGGGAATGGTCACCTGGAAGAATTTAGAGGTCCATGATTCAGAAGCTTCTTTAAGCATTTTGAGCAAGAATACAAGGGTTGCAATAGAAATGTGTTCCAGTTCAGATCCCTTTGCTGCCTCTTATTATCTATGATTAATTTCCCTGTGACTCAGTTTTCTCACCTGTAAAAATGGAATAATAGTACCAGTATTGCCTGGGCTGGTGGAAAGGCTTCGCTGTCGTGCAGGGGTACAGCCTGACAGGGGCGCTGCCATCATAAGCACATGGCCTTCAAGCTCGGGTGGTTGCCTCATCCCAGTTAGCAGGAAGGGGAGGGGCATGGAAGTGAGACTCAGAAGTGGCTCATCCATCTTGCACGCAGACTCCATTGGCTAGAACTCATCCCTGCGAGGGGGGCTGCAAACTGGGGATCAGCTGTGTGCTCAGGGAGAGGAAGAAGGAAATGACATGGATTTTGGTAAAGAGTGAGCGGTCTTTAGTACCAAGTATACTAGCGCTTAAGAGAGTGTCTATTACTATGACCTCTCCATGTAAAGTACTCTATATGCTCAGAAAAATATTCGTTCATGTGTTCACTTGTTTGTTGATGCCACACATATTTGTTAAGACCTGCTATGTGCCATTTATCATACTAGGTTCTGGTAGCTAAAATGGAGATGACTTGTATTTTTTTGGTAGCAAAAGAGAAAAACTCCAAAATTTCAGAACGTATATGTGTTACGTTGCTTCATAACCTATAATTGAAAGCAGAAGTCATGCAAAACCCTCGTTTCTTTTGCATTGGTCTTATGCATCTTCCAGGTCTCCTTTCTGACTTGGCACAGTTCTGACTGAGCACATAGTAAGCATTCAAACATATCTGTTGATGAACAGGGTATTTATTTGATCAAGGAACAAGTGTGCCTGAAACCCATTAATAAATATGAGTCACTCTCTCCCATATGTTCCCTAAAAGGCTTTGAATTCCAAGAGAATATTTTGGTTTTTTTTATTAGGGATTTTGGCTAAATTCATTGACCACTTCATTTAGTGCTGTGTAGACAGGACCTTTTGTTCTTGGGGTAATAGATCTTATGGGACCAATTATGTTTTATCCAGGAAAGCAAATTTCCCTCCTCTGAATGAGATCTGATTTTCATTAGATAGGTTTGCTACAAGATTATTTCCTGAAAGGAATGTCCAGAAGCTTCTGACTCAATTCAAGTTTAGCTTCTTCTCCTCCACCTGCATCCCTGTGGTGCCTGGGTCGGAAAGCAGGCTGGAATTCCATCTGGGAAGCTACCATTAAGGTAGTTTGGGCTGAAAGCTTAGCTCTCTATGGAAAATGAATGAAAGGATGCTGGAGCATGACTTTCCTCAGAAAAATAAATTAGGAATTAATATTGCATTTCAGCTAGATTTGGCCAATAGTTACTTTTTGCACCATGGTTTGTCAAATAACATAATCCTTGGGTGAATCACAGAAATAAAAGGAAGGAAGGAAAGAAGTAGACCAGCTCAAGGGGGGAAATTGCGTGGGAAAATATGCTGAACCACCTAAAGCATATTTTAATTAGCCACAGTGGAGCAAGCACTAAATTAACTGTGCTTTGGACTCAAGACACCTTGAAGCAGCTAGAGGGATTTGGGGGGATGAATAGCTTTAATTTTGTCCAAAGAAAACCATTATATAACACATGTGTTGGTGGTTAACAGACTTCAACATATCTAAAAGGCCAAAAACATTGTATATTTAAGGAATATAGCTTCGAATTCGTGGTAGAAAGGAAAACTTATTCGAAATGGGTCTTCCAGACTTACTTATGAGAACTTTTAGAACTATTTCAAGACAAAAATTCCATCAACCTTCATAACACCTGTAGGAAACCCAACAATCTAAGGACATTTTGAGTAGCCCCATCAGCCTAGGCAGTATGCCAGCAGAAGAGTACGCCTGTGATAATTGTGCAGGCAAAATTGTTGAGCTCCGATGGCTCTCAATTCTGTATTATGCGCTTTCTCTTCTCGTCTGGGTCATCATCTCCTTAGCAGATCTTACAGGGCACTGGAGCTGGGAAGAAAGTCGTGTATGGATTGGGAGTGGGAACGGGTGCTGACTCAGGATGTCTTCTCTGGGAAGGCTGGTTGTTAGAGCAAAGAAGAATCTAGAAGTGCTTTTCTTTCTTTCTTTCTTTCTTTCTTTCTTTCTTTCTTTCTTTCTTTCTTTCTTTCTTTCTTTCTTTCTTTCTTTCTTTCTTTCTTTCTTTCTTTCTTTCTTTCTTTCTTTCTTTCTTTCCTTCCTTCCTTCCTTCCTTCCTTCCTTCCTTCCTTCCTTCCTTCCTTCCTTCCTTCCTTCCTTCCTTCCTTCTTTTCTTTCTTTCTTTCTTTCTTTCTTTCTTTCTTTCTTTCTTTCTTCTTTTCTTGCCATGCCATGTGGCTTGCGGGATTTTAGTCCTCAAACCAGGGATCGAACCTGAGCACTTGGCAATGAGAGCACAGAGTCCTAACCATTGGACCTCCAGGGAATTCCCTAGAAGCAGTTTTCATAACTGCTGAGCTGCTGCCTCCAAGTTACCCTGTAAGCCATCTTGGTGTTGCTCTTCTCCCAGTTGGGGGTTTTGGACATTGGAGGGTGCCTCTGGGAGATGCAGTGGCTCTCAATGCTGGCTGCATGTTCAAATCTCCTGAAGAACCTTTTAAAAAATGAAGATGCCCGACTCACTCTCAGGATTATTCAGTTCAATTGATTTGTGTTGGGGCCTGCCCCTGTGTATTTTAAGATGATCCTCAGGTGATTGTTGTGCTGTCTGCATCAAAAACCACGGAGACAGTTCTACGTGACCGAGATCCCAGGGGACAGTGACATACTACACAAGTTGCTTTTTTCTATAGTCACTTGCAACTTGTCTTTTCCAAGCCCAGTTCAATTTTTCTGCCCTTATCATTGACTTTCCTATTAGGACACATTTTTGGAAAAGGTATAGCATTATTCTTTTAATAGTTCCTGTTTTTCATTTGATCTGCATTACTTGTATAATGCCACTATCACAGTTAGGTGGAATAAACCACTCTGGCTGCTGATTTGGGCCAGGTTAACTTCTCTCTGATACTTTGAATTATGTTCTGGTTTCATTGATTTACTGTCAGTCAGCGATATGCGAAATAAAATTTGGTACGTATTGTACGTAGTGTATAATGGTAAAGTCTGGCATGTGGCATTGAGCGATTCTACAGTGAAAATATCCAAACCACATCTTTACCTAAACCTTTCCCAGTCTGCTCTCCCATTCCTTTGGCTGAATGCACAGGCCCTTTTATATGATGTAGTTTATGCAAACCGTATTTTGTGAATGAAGTTGGAATGATAAGTTGGCTTATTGAGCTAATCCTGCATTTTTGTATGAGGTTATGGTCTTAGCTTATAGTCCCATTGTCTTAGTTCCCTACAGGCTAAATTGTCTTAGTTCCCTATATGATAGAGCCTCTTCTTCGGTGGATCTAAAGTTCGGAAAATATTCTTAGAAAAGTCAGTTGTAAACATCAATAGTCAGCGATAAATTGGATAGATTGGAAGCCTATTATTTGCTTTGTTAAAGGGATTATCACAGGTTTTCTTTAGGGATCCAATTTACTTAGGTATTTAAGGTGGGTCCCACATCCTCAGAGGATTATGATGCTTATGGTTTGGCTTCCACAAGGAGCACCCACGTGACATTCCATGAGAAGCATCGCTGCAATTTTACGTAAAACAACAAAGGTTCGTAAGGATATGTATCATGATTAGTAGGCGAAATGCTTGGCTGGTTCTGAAGACAACAGACCTGGGAGGCTGGGGAGGACAGAAAGAAAAGCTGGAGGGAGTAGGGGGTCTCAGAGGCAGCACTAGCCAGGGAACTGGGGAGACAGCCCGGAGTTGGTCTTCCTCTGGCTCCATCTGTGAAGTGACCTGGCTGAGCTGGACTACGCCTCACTTTCTTTCCAGTCCTAACAGCCTAAGTTTTGGTTCACTACCATATTTGACATCTTTGTTTTCGTGTATCAGATGAGTGCCTCATCATGCTTATGACCAGGATTTATATGGTCTAAAGTGCCTTAAGATGATCATTTTAAGCCACTGATGGTCTCTAAAGGATTGTTAATTGTTGATTTTTAATAAAAGTAAGCTTCTTGCAGTCTTGTCAAGACACCTTAGGAGGGGTTGGTCACTGAGAGCCTTAGAGGAAGAATTGTGAGTCAGGGGAATTTTAAAGAGAGGAGGGAGTTAGTGAGAAGTTTGTGGGGGGCAGGGGGCGTGTAAAGAACATGGAAACGTGTGGAAGAAGGTAGAAGTGGGAGAGGTTTTATTTGTTTTTTGTTTTGTTTTTGTTTTTGTTTTTGGCTGCTCCGCACAGCATGCGGGATCTTAGTTCCCAGACCAGGGATCGAACCCTCACTCCCTGCAGTGGAAGCAGGGGTCTTAACCACTGGACTGCCAGGGAAGTCCCAGGAGAGGTTTTATTTAAAGGCGTCTTTCCTTGACTCCGTTTGAGGTTGAAATCTGCACAGATGCCAAATCTGTATTATTATTATTTTTTAGAAAAAGCTCATGAATCATGGTTGTTACTTTGAAGCTTTTCCCAACCATGTGAAAATAAAGATTACTGAGAACAAATCTCCTAGAAGTTAATCCACCTGAGTCCGAGTGCCAACATGTGCCAACTGTCCAGGCTGTAACTCTGGGCTGATGTCAGGTTGGAGATCAGAGCATGAACAAAGATTTCTGTTTCTCCTAATCCCTTACTGGCCCTCCTGGGCCCTACCAAAGCCAAATTCTAGGAGGTCTTAAGGGATGTGGCTTCAGAGCTGGCCTGAATGGAGAGTCCTTTGAAGTTTCTGTGGGAGTTTTCTGTTATTTCCATTCCATGGAGGTCCAGGATGAGACCCCAGCTCCCTGTGAAGCAGCAGGTAAGAAAGGAGGTCAGCTGGACACATGGACAGGATCATCGACCCCTCACTGAGAGAGCAGGTCTGGGAACAGGTGGTATTAGCATTGAATTAACAATTTTTGCAAAACTGGAAGATGTTGTATTGCAATGAGATAGTCTGTCCTTTGGGTTTCTTCTTAAAAACTCTTAAAACTTTACTTTATATGTGATTCTTTTGATCAGTTTGTTTCACTTTAATAAAATATTAAAACCACTGGATGTGTTTACAGGTTGAGGGGAGTTGGGACTAACTCAAGGAACATTTTAATTTTTTGTCTTCCACCTTTTTTCCTTCCCTTTAGTTCACTGACTACTTCCTTGGGCCGGACATCCTTCTCCCGGGTGCCTGGTGACGCCTCCTGACGTTCGGGGACCCTTCCTTTGTCCCTCCCTGCCTGGGCAGGGTGTCCTGCTCTGAGCTTTTGATTTTCTTCTTCAATCTGCCTCCTGCTTCCTTATTAAACTGTCAGGATGAGTTCCTCAGAGATTGTTAGGACTGGGGCCAATGCAGTAAATTAATTCAGGATAAAGAGTTCATGGACCACAATGGTCCAAAGGAAGGGCCTGCAAACTTTTTATTGAAGGGTCTAATAGTAAGTATTTTAGGCTTTGCGGGCCTGGGGTTTCTATCACAACTGCTTGCTTTGCTATTGTTGTGAGAAAGTAGCTTTAGACAACATTTAAAGAAAATGTATAGCTGTGTTCCAATAAACCATTATTCATGGAATACTGAAACATGAATTTCATATAATTTTCATTTGATGTAGAATATTTCTTTTCAACTATCTACAAACATGAAAGCCATTCTTAGCTCATGGACCATACAAAAATAGGTGGCAAGCTGCATTTGGCCCTGGGGCAATAGTTTGCTGATCCCAGATCTAAAGTGTAAGTTCTTTCAGATAATTTTTCCATATTACTGGGACATTAAATTTCTTTAACCAAAAAGGTAATTAGCAATTTCAGGCATTGTGTGTATGAGGGCTCTTGAGGAAGCTTTCACCAGCTATCACAGCTCAGAGACCACTGCCTGTCTCTCTTGCTTCCTGGAGACCAAGTGTGGAAAGAGCCTCATCTTTCAAATGCGTCTGGTCAGCCCCATTATAAATAAGCTCCACCGTGAGTAGGTTTCACTGAATAAACAACAAGTGTTTATGAGAATAAACACTTCTCATTTAGGTTTTAGAACACAGAAAGCTCTGATTCACAGTGTGAGTCAATTATAGAGCCCTACTAATTTGTCTTTAGATATATCTGATGTCCTGCTATGACACTTGTCCAGAGTGGCATACCTTCCTTGTGTCTTTTTTTTTTAGGGTGTGCCAACTGTATGGAGTATGTAGCAACCTTAAAAATCCCAGTGGCTTAATAAGTAAAGGTTTGTTGGAGTCCAGTGCAGATAAATAGCAACAGGTTGGTGGGGTGCAGGATGGGGGAGAGGTCTCTGTCCCACTCAGTTCTTTAGGGACTCAGGCTCCTTCATCTAGTGGCTTCATCATTCCCCAAGACCTTAGAGTATCCTGCTGACCCTCTGCATCTGAATAGCAGACAACAGGGTATGTGGAGGACCTTGTGAGGGGTGCTTTAGGGACTAGGCTAGAAGCCCAGCTGGAGGTATTGCCAGGAGCCTTGACTCCCCTCTATGTGGGCCTCTCTATGGGGCTGCTCGGACTTCCTCACAGCATGGCAGCTGGATTCCACAAGCAAGTGCAACAAAAAGCAGGTATGAGAAATTGCCAGCCTGGAAACTGGCACAGCATCCCTTCTGGTGTATTCTGCTGGTCAAGCAATCACAGAGGCAGCTCTGATTAAAGAGGAGAGGGGAAGGCTCTTACCTCTTCCATCGGAAGAGTTTCAGAGAACTTGCAGCCATCTTGAATCTCCCAGAGCGTTATGTGGAGAGTTGGTATGAGTAAGTGTATAAATGTGACACTAACACAGAAGTCCGTCTCTATTCACGTCCACTCTGAACTATGGGGCATGTTGGCGCTACAAGCTGACTGTCTAAAGCAAGGCTTGGCTGACTACGGCCTGTGACTCATATCTGGCCAGGGTCTATCATTGTAGATAAAGGTTTATTGAAGCATAGCTATGATCAGTCTTTTATATGTAATTTGTGGCTGCTTTCAAGCTACAGCAGCAGAGTTAAATAATTGTGATAGAGACTACATGACCTAAAGCCTAAAATGTTTACTCTCTGACCTTTATGGAAGTTTACTGATGCCTCCTCTAAAGAGACTCAGAAAATGGCCATCATTAGGCCTAAGTGCAATCACCTTGAAAAAGCAGTATCTGCCTTTGTGATTGACGTGAGGGCAAGCACATCACTGACAGTCAGGAGTTGCTCTGGCTTTGATAACAGAGCCCTTTAAAAGTGTTCAGGTTGTGCATTTTCGGCCATCAAATTACCCAAATCTCCAACAGGATGGAATTTTCTGGTAATCGTACTTGGCAACCCCTACCTGGCAGCAAGCTATATGTTCCCTTTTATCTGTTTGTTTGGCATCCTCCAGCTCCATTGCTGCAATCATGTTTGCAGTTGGCAGGACCTGGGGTGTGTTTTTCCAGCCTGCATAATTTGTATGGTGCTGCTTTAGGAGGCTCTGGAGCTGAGTTGGTCTCGACTTTTCTGTGGGTCTTCTCAAACGTTGTTTGTATTATTGTTAATGGAGAAAGATCTCTCACTTGACACTCTTTCTTCTGAAGCAAAGTTCCAAGGACTGGTCTTATGTTTTCTTTTTGTTTTTTTTTTAAGTCAGTTCTAGATTATTTGTATTTGTGGCATGTGTGTGTACATGCTGTAGGAATAAATTTAAAATGAAGAAAAATCGAATCACTCATTTGAAATAGGTATTTGGAATTCTCTCTTTCTCTCTCTTTTTCTTCATCTGTGAAGGCCCACTTTAATCAAGTAAGCATTCACAGACAACCCACATCGAAAATTCACATATGAAAACCCTGATTGTAGGAAGCCCAAGAGTCACTTTTCAGCCCCCTCCCATCTCTGTCCTTAGAGGGCTTATGGTCACACCAATGGCTTGGACACCTGAGAAGGACGCCTTGGATTACATGTGCTGTGTTCCACTTACATCCTGGGCCCCTTGGTTGACATTTTGTCTATGGACATGTGGAAGAAGATCTTTGCTTAACCTATGCTTTATCATCTCATCATTCATTACCAAGGAATAAACAGAAACCTACAGATTTCACTCCCCAAGGAAACCAGAGACTTGAAGGCATCCAGGACTGAGGCTTTCCGTTTTCTTTAGACTCTGCATCAATGGGAAATTGTGTGTTCTCCTTTACTTTATTACTATTATTTTGCAAATTCTATGTTGTGTTTTGATTTTGTTCCTTTGATTTGTGTAAATCTGAAACAGGCTGTTAATCCCAAACAGCAGAAACATTCACTGATTTGATTCTTTAACATTTTGTGAATGTTCAGCAGAAGCCAGAATCATAGAGGTGATAATGAAATGACAGTGTGTGTTAGGTAGCCCCGCCCCATCACAACAACCTTAGCCCATCAAGTCAAGCCAGGTCAACATTAGCACATGGTGTAACTATGTTACTACCCCTACTTGCGCTGGCTTCTGTTAACCACATTCGAAATGGTAGAGAGGCTTTATTAGAAAAGAGAAGTGGCAGAGGAGATGGGTATAGGACTTAACAATTTGGGGACGTGGATTTTGGGAAACTCATCCTCTCCTCCAAGATAAATGTGTACATTCTGTCCTTAACAGATAGAGCATGCTGGAAGGTTCTTGTAAGGAAATACAGCTATTCATAGGTTCACAATCAAGGAGCTGCCCTCCTCTGTCTTCAGAGTTTTCCATCTTTCCTTCCCATGTGAAGCCAGCTTGACCAGCTGAATAAGTTTGGACCATCAATGGGATGACAAACGATATAGCCAAATTACCCTGACATTCACTCTGGTATTCTATTTTGTACATTGGTTCAGTTGACTAATTAGTGCCCTAGTGTAGTAAAAAAGCTGATGTCCCTTTCTAAATACCAAACACATAGCATAAAATACCTCTGTTTTGGAGAGTTACTTGGTTTCTTTCATCCTTGGTATCTTTATCGAGGAAATGAGAATGAGGACTCAGTCAGTCCTGAGTATAACATTCTGCAGATAAGGAAACAGGGCAGAGAGATGGCAAATGTCTTGGTTGAGTTCTCTGAGCAGACCTTTAACTGTCACTGGGTCACAGCATTGCTTTCTACCTTTCTCTTTCCCAGTCTTTGGCTACATTTTCTCCACTTAATCCCTATCACACTCTGGGTCAGCATCTATGACAGATGCATGGTTTTCAACTCTGGCTGCTAAAGCTCCTGGTTTTTCCTCTTTGCTTACACAAAGTCTCCTCTGCTGAATTGTCCTATGCATGTGATTAGGAGACACTTGTTCTCCTAGAAGTTGTCAACAGTCATTTCTCTCGGGCAGAGGTTCACTCTTTTGGGGCCCTGGTGTTGGCTGGCCTCAAGCCTTGAGAGAAGAGAGTGAAGCTACTGTGTGGGGCAGAAAGGGAAATCTGTGGACTGCTGAGAAGTTGTGGAGGGAGGACAGGAAATGGCCATGGGATCGTGGGATGCTATACAGTACGTGATGGGACACTCCCAGTGCCCAGTGACATTACTTACCGCACGCGTCATCTTGCAAGGACAGATTTCTTTGTGTAAATCGGAAAAGAGGCTTAGTTTCTGAGTTAATGTGGAGGGACACAGAGACAGTTTGCTCAACACTGAAGGCAGAATTGGAAGAGACGTCATGGAAACAAACCCTAAGGAACTTTTGGAACCCATGGGAGGGTTTGAACTGTCACCGACTATGGAATTGATTGCTCAAGTGTACATAGGTTCGTGAGGGTTGGGAAAGCCTCAGATGACACCTGGGGTACACAGGTCAGTCTGTTCAAAGCAAAGCTTTGGTAACTATGGAATGACTACATGTATGGAGCCTTTCATTCCTCCAGTAGGGAGGCTTGAACTTGGCAAGGAGAGGGATTAGAAGATCTCAACCATTTCTTTCTGGAGCTTCAGTTAGGACACATTTGAGTAAAGTCAGAAGCGAGGGACATCTCTAACCGCTGTGTCCTAGGGGTGGGGTGCAAGGAACAGGTCAGAGTAGCTAGTGGACCTTTGGACACCTGGACTGTAGCCTTCTGTGTGCCTGTCTTTGCTTCTCTGTCTCTTGCTTTCTTTCTCTCTCTGTCTCACAAGAAGGCAGATCAACATGGAGGAAGCAGGATGGGTTGTGACATCGTGGAGCATCTGGAGCTGGCATTTCCCCTGGACAGAGGAGGTGCCTCTCTTTTTCTGATCCTTCTCCCCAAGGCTAAAATGCTTTGACCAAGTATTAAAGATTTCTGTTCATCAATTGGAAGTGAGGAAATAAGCACTCTTGAAAGAGGTTTCACCTTGATTTAAAATTGCACTATGGATCAACGGCCAGTGTCAGGATGTGGGATAAAGAGTGAGGAGGAAGCAGAGCCTGAGGAGGGCTGGGATGCAGGAGGGTGGTAGAACTTAGACAATATCCACAGTTTTAGACTCTTGTACATTTTAATCCTTGCGATAACTCCCTTGAAGGTGGCATGGTTATCTTTAGTTTACAAATGGAAAGAACAAGTCTTTTTTTTGTACTAATAAGGAAAGCAAGGCACAGAAAGATATTCAGTATCCTTGGATACCCAGCATTGGTGAGCTGAGGGCAGAAATGGTGCATAAAAGGGAATGTGTTGTGTGGAAGAACAAATTTTCCTACTTCAGGATTTGCCTTGGGCTGGCTGTCGGGGGGTGGGGAATGGGAAAGACTGATTGAATCCGGGAGGGGGGCACTCAGATCAGGGGGAAGAGAGGAGAGAGAGAAAAGCTGCAAAAAAGGGAAGTGAGGAGAAATGAGAGAAGAGCTCTTCTTTGCAGCAATAGATATTCATAGGAGATTTCTCTGTGCTCTATTGGAACAAAATAAATGCAGTAGGATGTCATAATTGGAAGTCAATCAAAATATTGTGCATGGTCTGGAATTGGTTTTAAAAAATCAAAACTATCTAGGAGAGATTCTTTATTTTTCTGACTTTAAAAACGTTGCAGATAAATGTGCTTCTGATCAGAGGGGAAGCAAAAAGAGGGCACTGGGCCAAACATATGTAGGCAGGTGCTGTACAACTTCTCCACACGGCTCTGCCAAAGCACCCTGCCGGTGACCTCGGCATTTAATGGAAAATGTGTGTTTCTCTGTGAACACATTGGGAGAAGGATGAGACCTCCCAGCTGATCTGGATTGGATATCAAGATGATATTTGAGCATATCACTCCAGAGGTATCAGAATGGGCAATTTCTTCTCCACATCTTGTCCTGCCCCACGCCTCTACCCAAACTCACTCCCATGTCCTGATTGTAGTTTATCCAGCAGTGAAGTATGGAAGGCTTTTTATCTCATAGGATAATGAGGCTGCTGAACATCAGTGTTGGCGGATTTTGAAAAAACAGCAGAAAATAAGTCTGTCTCCTGGCCTTCTCTCCTCTTCTTAGAATGAGCAAGGTTTTCTGTTTTGCCTCTTAATTTTCTGTGGTTAGCAACTACAAGGTCAGGGAAATGAAGCATAATGAGATGAAGTGCGTTTATACCATCTCAGGACAGATGTAGTTGTGGGTGTCCCAGCTTCAGCCGAAGCGGGTGGATTAGTTTCCTAGGGCTGCTGTAACAAATTACCATAACTTTGGTGACTTAAAACAACAGAAATGTATTCTCTCACAGTTCTGGAGGCAAGAAGTTCAAAATCAAGTTGTCGGCAGCCATACTCCCTCTGAGACTCTGGGTAGAATCCTTCCTTGCCTCTTCCTAGCTCCTGATGGTGGCCAGCAATCCCTGACATTCCTTGGCTTGTAGCTGCATCACTCCAACCTCTGGCTCTGTCATCACACGGCGTTGTCCCTGTGTATCTCTGTCTCCACCTGGCATTTTCCTCTTCTAGTCCAGTCATTTTGGACTAGAGCCCACCCTAGGTGTAATCTTAACTGGATTACATCGGCAAGGGTCCTATTTCCAAATAAGGTCACAGGTACCAATGAGTTAGGGCTTCTACATATATTTTTTTTGGTGACAATTCAACCTGTAACAGCAGGTATTCAGGTCTGGTGTGCTGGTGGGGGCAGGAGCCTGGGCAAGGGGTCACAGGCAGTGGGGGAAGGACAGAGTTGGTTGAGATCTGTTGTATCCCCTGGTTCACTCCAAAGAGGCAAGTTTGAGGCCTGCAGAGAAGAGCTCTGGGCTCAGTGGTCAGGGAACTCTGGGGGGCTCAGGTCATAGACTGATGCTGTTCTGGGGCCCAAGAGATGCAACGTGCAGAGAGGGAGAGAGACTTTCTTCACTTTTTCAAGGAATGTGGTGTGACTTTGGCACATAGAGGACCCCAGGGACACAGCCCTTCTTGGCACCTTGAAGCCTGGCAGCCTCAAGGGTGCTGGGGACAAATAGCAGTGTCAGAATGAGGCCCTCTAAAGATGTTTTGGGATAGAAGTAAATGAGCAAGGGAAAGAGAAAAGCCCCAAGGACCCAGAATTGCTGGCTCTTTAGTAGAACGGCCATATAGACAATTGTGTGAACTGGGAGAATATTAGAGCAGAAGCGGGTGCTATCAGTAATTACCCCTGGGCAGCTGGGACTTATCAGGCAAGCCAGTTGCATGGTCACCCTGCTCTTCAGATAGCCGTGTAATGTGAGCAGGACAACTTCATTCTGTGCTGACCCTAAATCACAGGCACAGGGGGCCTGTAGGGCAGTAATCTTTTATTGAATTGAATTGGTTTAGAGGTGGGCCCCAGGAGACAATAAAATTTATTGTTTTGATTTCAGACTTTAAAAAAATGCCCTTTTAGGGTAATTGAAATGATCTAGAATTTTGCCATTGGACTAAACTCCAGAACAGTGCCCTCTTTGTTGAGACAACGCAGGAACTGCAGGAAAATGCACAAGTGCTAATTATACAGGGGTGGAGGGTCGGGCTGGGAAGGGAAGTGTTCTTCTCCCATCAGATTGTCAGACTGCTGGTATTGGTGGGGATCATTAGAATAGCAAGTGATCGCCTTTGGCACCAGATCCTGAGGGGATGAGGGTTCTGTTGAAGAGTTGGGGACTGGGAAAGGGACTGCTGGCCACTTGGCCTGGCTCCAACCCCAAACTGAAGACTGAGGATTAGCGATGGGGCAGGGGGAGTGGTGCTACGAAAGGGTCTCAGGGAAGGACACAAGGAGAACCAAAGTCATGCTATGCCTACTTCCAAAGGGTCTAGAAACAGCCTTTCTTATATGTGGAGGGAATCACTGGTGGAGGAATTCAGAACCATTTAGTTTCTTTTCTTGGCTGGGTCACCATCATTCTCTAGGCACCAGGCTGGCTGGCTTCCCTGAAAGATGTTGGGTTCCAAACATGACATTGACAACAGAGATGCCATTATGATGTACCGTTCTAGGAGCTCCCTGCCTGCTGCTCTGGAAGAATGGAAAGAGCTTAGCTCCCAGAGGATCTTCATGAGGCTCAGAGAAATTCATAGGAGTGGTCCCAGGCAGGCACGAAGAGTCTCTGAGGCTGACTCTGGCCCTACAGCTTTTCTAGTAAGCTCACACTACTGCCTGGGATGCTGGCGAATTGAACATGTGTACACGAAGATCATTCTTTATAAGTGTCTCTGTCTTCAGTGAGCTATCGCTTGCAAGAGACTATTAGCTGAATGACATTCCAGTCCATTTAGTGACTAATGAATATTTTTTTCTCAGCTTTATTTTAGTCAGATTCTGCCATGCACGGTCCTTGGGATCTTGAATATTAAAACACTGACATTTTCTCTAAACATGCATTTCTCATGAACCTCTTTGGTGGTGACCTCTGTGACCTCGTATCTTCCAAGTTCATACACTTTATTTTAGCTGTTTGATAACATTTACTCTTTCTAATTTTATCTTTCATTGTCCCCTTCTTAAATCCTGTAGCTATCTAGTAAGTTTGGGCTGGTCCAGTGGAAAATATGTTATTGGGTCCAGATTAAAACTCTTTTGAGTGGTAATAATTTGAAAATTACTAATTCACTTTCTCTTTTGCCTTGATTAAAACGCAAGCTTTGCTCTAGTTGGCCTAAGGCATCTCTTTGTTTCAGGGGAAGGAGGGCTTTTTGTTAGCATAGTGTGATGAGAAAGGATATTCAGTTTCTATGGCAGCCAGGAGCAGTCAGGGAAGCATAGCCACTATGAGGATGGTAGGAAGAAGGGATTTAGTGTAAGAGTTAGACCTGACACAAAGGTAGGAGGAGCTGGGGAAGTGGCGATCTGGAAGGAAGGTTGGGGAAGATCAGAGAGAACCCCTCCTGAAGCACTGGTACTGGTGAACTAGTTGGAACCTGCAAGGAAACCCAAGAAGCCAAGCACATGTGGCCATGGAAGTGAGACCATGAGGTGAGCTCATGGAGAGGTCTGTGGGAAGCTGCTGACCTTGATAGCGACTGCCTCTTGGGTCTGTGGCCCAGTATCTGGTGGTGCTGCTCACTGGCAGTCAGGAAGATGAACTTGTCAATCTTTTCTCACTTCTCATTTGGACAAAGCTATATTCTGTCAGAATTTCTTCTCAATTATTCAAAGGTTGAACAAGGGGTAAACCAAAATTCCCCTGCTGATCAAGTATTGCTAAGAGGAAGTCTATCTGTTCAAGGAACAATGCAACTGGGAAGGCAGGTGTGAGGTGAATGGTGATGTAGGTGAGTGAATAGGGGAATGGTTCTTGCAGCTCCCGCTTCATCAGGGGGTTGGTTTGCAGGGTTTTATAGTAATGGTTGAAAGATTCCCAGTTCATTATTCCAGATACATAAGTTCTCCGTAGCATGAAATGAAAATGTCATCACCCAAATCAACATTGTATCAAGTGTGTAAACTTCAGATCTGATACGTGTCTGAATATCTTCTCTGCTAAGTTAATTAAAACAAGCAAACAAAATAACGGGGAGAAACCATCTTTCTGCCTTTTTAAGTTTAAGAGCCTGGCTAATTTGTTTTACTGTTTGTCTGCTTTCAAGGTTACTGCCATACTTGGTTAAGTTAATTTCCTACCCCTTATGAGCCCTTCATTTTATGTTCATGATATTGTAATCGCCTCTCTGTCATTTGATGAAGACTCCATCACCACCCTTCTTGTCTTCCTTTTGATTTACCTCATTCTTCTGTACTCAGGCTGTTCATATTGTATGTCAATGACAGTTTTATTCACTAGGTCTCTCTTGCACATACCAGTAGGGAAAAACTCAGATATGATCTTCACCCCAAGGAAAATTCAATTAATGCCCTTTATGGGTAATCATATAATGGGAAGCTACAAATAAGATAATCATCTATGGAAATATGTGTAATGAATTGATAGTAACCTGCAAATAAGTGCATATTTCCATGTGAGCCTATTAGTACAAGAGTCTGGCTCTTAGAAGTACTTGGGGAATGTTAGTGATGATAATGATGATGAGAATGATGGTGGTGGTGATAATGGTGATGTCTAGAGTAGCACATCCATATATGTGCACATACACACACTGGGGACAGTTCCAACTGAATGTGTCCCCCATCACTTCAGACTCAACATATACCAAATCAACCTCATGATATTCCATTCCAAGCCAGATCTTCTTCACTTCCCTATTTCTGTAGAAGTACTGCTCTTTTAGTCACAGAGTTTTGATGCCGCTCTCTCCCGCCCTCTGTCTGTCTTCAGGGGCATAGGAGTCTAGGGGCTAGACTGTTTGCTCACTGTCATATCTCCAGGAGTTGTCACAATTAAATGAATGAAGGACTGAATTCAAGCAGTTGCTAAGTCTCATTGCTCCATTTTCATTCTTCCCACACACATTTATTATGCAGCTGTGATGTGAAAGGTGCTATTTGGAGAATGGTTTGGCTGCATCAAGTCTCATAAGTAAGAGCTGGAAATTTTGTGCAAAGAGCAGTCAGTTTAGCTTGACCTAAACACACAGTCTGAATCATTGTGTCACTGACGAGGAGGACAGGTAGATGGGAAGCATAAGGAAGCAGCCAACAGAGTTTTGAAGTCCACCATTTTGTCATGGTTTGGACAAAAATTAATTCATAGCTACAGTGGGTTTCAGCACAGGGGAACATCATGCTGATGTTTGTAACTGAAAATGTTGTTAAAATTTTTGGAGAGCTTTGTCTGTGGTGGTGGTGCTGGTGAGGAGATGGAACAGAATGTAGGGAGAGAAGGAGACAGAAGGGGAGAGAGACTGAAGATAAAAATCACCCAACAAAAGCATCGAAATAAAATTTAATAAATCTCTCCATGGCAGACACTACTGGCTACCTACCACAGGGCCACCCAGCCTTGTTGTTTCCTAATAGAATCCTGCGTTTATCCAGGTATCTTTGCTTCTTTTATGAGTTTCTGAGGAGGCCAGCATCATTAGTATACTCAGAGTTTACCAAGCCAATCATGATGCTACTCTTTCCTCTGCCAGTAACATTAGAATGTGTCATAATTTTGGCCGGTGAGGAGAGGTTGGTTGGACAAGTTCTAGGAAACATTTTCTTTTATTTTGAAAAGATCTTAATGTTGTCATGAGAATGTGATGTCTGGAGCTATAGTCTGTGACCATGAGGGGAGCTACCCCGAGGATGAGGTTGCCATGCTGAAGATGGTGGAGAGGAAAGATGAAAATAATTAGCTCAACCTGGAAATGTGTTAGTTTCTCCTTCATTTTCTGAAAGAGAGTTTTGCTGGATAATGGATTTTTGATTGATGGTCTTTTTCTTTCATCTCTTTGAATACGTCATTCCACTGCCTTCTGATAGCTGTGGTTTCTGATAAGTCAGCCATTGATCTTACTGAGAAGGGTATACATAATGGGTCTTTTTTTTTTCTCTTACAGTTTTCAAAATTTCTCTTTGTTTTTGACTTTTGAAATTTGACTATGGTGTATCTAGGTGTGATCTCTTTGAATTTATTCTACTGGGATTTTGCTGAGCTGCTTGGATGTGTGGATTAATGTTTTTCATCAAATTTGGGAAGTTTTCAGCCATTATATCATCAAATACGTTTTAATGCCCACTCTCTCCTCTCTTTTGGGGGCTCCGATTATGCATCTGTTGTTACATTGATAATGTCTTGCCAGTCTCTGAGGCTGTACATTTTTATTCACTTTTTAATTTCTGTTTCTCAGACTGGGCAAACTCTATAAACTCTATCTTTAAGGTCATCGATTCTTTGTCCTACCAGTTCAAATCTGTTATTGAGCACCCGCTACTGATCTTTATTTCCATTTCACTTATTGCACTTTTTCATTCCAAAATTTCTGTTTGGTTTTTAGATCTTTATAATTTCTACCTCTTTATTGATATTACTTATTTGATGAGCCATACTTGTCGTACTTTCCTTTAATTCCTTAGCTGATTTAAAACCCTCATCTAGGAAACTTCCATAAGCCTCTTAGATAGCCTCATCCACCAGAGGGCAGACAGCAGAAGCTAGAAGAACTACAATCCTGCAGCCTGTGGAACAAAAACCAGATTCACAGAAAGAGAGACAAGATGAACAGGCAGAGGGCTATGTACCAGATGAAGCAACAAGATAAAACCCCAGAAAAACAACTAAATGAAGTGGAGATAGGAAAAATTCCAGAAAAAGAATTCAGAATAATGATAGTGAAGATGATCCAGGGCCTTGGAAAAAGAATGGAGGCAAAGATCCAGAGGATGCAAGAATTGTTTAACAAAGACCTAGAAGAATTAAAGAACAAGCAAACAGAGATGAACAATACAATAACTGAAATGAAAACTACACTAGAAGGAATCAGTAACATAATAACTGGAGCAGAAGAATGGATAAGTTACCTGGAAGACAGAATGGTGGAATTCACTGCTGTGGAACAAAATAAAGAAAAAAGAATGAAAAGAAATGAAGACAGCCTAAGAGACCTCTGGGACAACATGAAACGCAACAACATTCGCATTATAGGGGTCCCAGAAGGAGAAGAGAGAGAGAAAGGACCAGAGAAAATATTTGAAGAGATTATAGTCGAAAACTTCCCTAACATGGGAAAGGAAATAGCCACCCAAGTCCAGGAAGTGCAGAGAGTCCCAGGCACAATAAACCCAAGGAGAAACACACTGAGACACATAGTAATCAAATTGGCAAAAATTAAAGACAAAGAAAAATTATTAAAAGCAGCAAGGGAAAAACAACAAATAACATACAAGGGAACTCCCATAAGGTTAACAGCTGATTTCTCAGCAGAAACTCTACAAGCCAGAAGAGAGTGACATGATATACTTAAAGTGATGAAAGGGAAGAACCTACAACCAAGATTACTCTACCCGGCAAGGATCTCATTCAGATTCGATGGAGAAATCAAAAGCTTTACAGACAAGGAAAAGCTAAGAGAATTCAGCACCACCAAACCATCTCTACAGCAAATGCTAAAGGAACTTCTCTAAGTGGGAAACGCAAGAGAAGTAAAGGACCTACAAAAACAAACCCAAAACAATTAAGAAAATGGTCATAGGAACACACATATTGATAATTACCCTAAACGTGAATGGGTTAAATGCTCCAACCAAAAGACACAGGCTTGCTGAATGGATACAAAAACAAGACCTGTATGTATGCTGTCTACAAGAGACCCACTTCAGACCTAGGGACACATTCAGACTGAAAGTGAGGGGATGAAAAAAGATATTCCATGCAAATGGAAATCAAAAGAAAGCTGAAGTAGCAATACTCATATCAGATAAAATAGACTTTAAAATAAAGAATGTTACAAGAGACAAGGAAGGACACTACCTAATGATCAGGGGATCAATCTAAGAAGAAGATATAACAATTATAAATATATATGCACCCAACATAGGAGCACCTCAATACATAAGGCAACTGCTAACAGCTATAAAAGAGGAAATCGACAGTAACACAGTAATAGTGGGGGACTTTAACACCTCACTTACACCAATGGACAAATCACCCAAAATGAAAACAGATAAGGAAACAGAAGCTTTAAATAGACCAGAAACAATAGAAACAATAGACCAGATAGATTTAATGGATATTTATAGGACATTCCATCCAAAAACAGCAGATTACACTTTCTTCTCAAGTGTGCATGGAACATTCTCCAGGATAGATCACATCTTGGGTCACAAATCAAGCCTCAGTACATTTATGAAAATTGAAATCATATCAAGCATCTTTTCTGACCACAACTCTATGAGATTAGAAATGAATTACAGGGGAAAAAACGTAAAAAACACAAACACATGGAGGCTAAATAATACGTTACTAAATAACCAAGAGATCACTGAAGAAATCAAAGAGGAAATCAAAAAATACCTAGAGACAAATGACAATGAAAACACGATGATCCAAAACCTGTGGGATGCAGCAAAAGCAGTTCTAAGAGGGAAGTTTATAGCAATACCATCCTACCTCAAGAAACAAGAAAAAAAAAAGAAACAAGAAAAATCTCAAATAAACAATCTAACCTTACACATAAAAGAACTAGAGAAAGAAGAACAAACAAAACCCAAAGTTAGTAGAAGGAAAGAAATCATAAAGATCAGAGCAGAAATAAATGAAATAGAAACAAAGAAAACAATAGCAAAGATCAATAAAACTAAAAGCTGGTTCTTTGAGAAGATAAACAAAATTGATAAACTATTAGCCAGACTCATCAAGAAAAAGAGGGAGAGGACTCAAATCAATAAAATTAGAAATGAAAAAGGAGAAGTTACAGCAGACACTGCAGAAATACAAAGCATCCTAAGAGATTACTACAAGCAACTGTATGCCAATAAAATGGACAACCTAGAAGAAATGGACAAATTCTTAGAAAGGTATAACCTCCCAAGACTGAACAAGGAAGAAATAGAAAATATGAACAGACCAATCACAGGTAACGAAATTGAAACTGTGATTAAAAATCTTTCAACAAACAAAAGTCCAGGACCAAATGGCTTCACAGGTGAATTCTAACAAACATTTAGAGAAGAGCTAATACCCATCCTTCTCAAACTCTTCCAAAAAATTGCAGAGGAAGGAACACTCCCAAACTCATTCTATGTGGCCACCATCACCCTGATACCAAAATCAGACAAAGATACTACAAAAAAAGAAAATTACAGACCAATATCACTGATGAATATAGATGCAAAAATCCTCAACAAAATGCTAGCAAACAGAATCCAACAACACAGTAAAAGGATCATACACCATTACCAAGTGGGATTTATCCCAGGGATGCAGGGATTCTTCAATATACACAAATCAATCAATGTGATACACCATATTAACAAATTGAAGAATAAAAACCATATGACCATCTCAATAGATGCAGAAAAAGTTTTGACAGAATTCAACACCCATTTATGATAAAAACTCTCCAGAAAGTGGGCATAGAGGGAACCTACCTCAACATAATAAAGGCCATATATGACAAACCCACAGCAAACATCATTCTTAATGGTGGAAAACTGAAAGCATTTCCTCTAAGATCAGGAACAAGACAAGGATGTCCAGTCTCGCCACTATTATTCAACATAGTTTTGGAAGTCCTAGCCACAGCAATCAGAGAAGAAAAAGAAATAAAAGGAATACAAATTGGAAAAGAAGAAGTAAAACTGTCAGTATTTGCAGATGACATGATACTATATATAGAGAATCCTAAAGATGCCACCAGAAAACTACTAGAGCTTATCAATGAATTTGGTAAAGTTGCAGGACACAAAATGAATGCACAGAAATCTCTTGCATTCCTATACACTAATGATGAAAAATCTGAAAGAGAAATTAAGGAAACACTCCCATTTACCATTGCAACAAAAAGAATAAAATACCTAGGAATAAACCTACCTAAGGAGACAAAAGACCTGTATGCAGAAAACTATAAGACACTGATGAAGGAAATTAAAGATGATACAAACAGATGGAGAGATATACCATGATCTTGGATTGGAAGAATCAATATTGTGAAAATGACTCTACTACCCAAAGCAATCTACAGATTCAATGTAATCCATATGAAATTACCAATGGCATTTTTTTACAGAACTAGAACAAAAAATTTTAAAATTTGTATGGAGACACAAAAGACCCCGAATAGCCAAAGCAGTCTCGAGGGAAATAAATGGAGGTGGAGGAATCAGACTCCCTGACTTCAGACTATACTATAAAGCTACAGTAATCAAGACAATATGGTACTGGCACAAAAACAGAAACATAGATCAATGGAATAAGATAGAAAGCCCAGAGATAAACCCACGCACCTATGGTCAACTAATCTATGACAAAGGAGGCAAGGATATACAATGGAGAAAAGACAGTCTTTTCAATAAGTGGTGCTGGGAAAAGTGGACAGCTACATGTAAAAGAATGAAATTAGAACACTCCTTCACACCATACACAAAAATAAACTCAAGATGGTTTAGAGACCTAAATATAAGACTGGACACTATAAAACTCTTAGAGGAAAACATAGGAAGAACACTCTTTGACATAAATCACAGCAAGATCTTTTTTGATCCACCTCCTAGAGTAATGGAAATAAAAATCAAAATAAACAAATGGGACCTAATGAAACTTAAAAGCTTTTGCACAGCAAAGGAAACCATAAACAAGATGAAAAGACAACCCTCAGAATGGGAGAAAATATTTGCAAATGAATCAATGGACAAAGGATTAATCTCCAAAATATATAAATAGCTCATGCAGCTCAATATTAAAAAAAACAGACAGCCCAATCCAAAAATGGGCAGAAGACCTAAATAGACATTTCTCCAAAGAAGACATACAGATGGCCAAGAAGAACATGAAAAGCTGCTCAACATCACTAATTATTAGAGAAATGAAAATCAAAACTACAATGAGGTATCACCTCACACTGGTTAGAATGGGCATCATCAGAAAATCTACAAACAACAAATGCTGGAGAGGGTGTGGAGAAAAGGGTACCCTCTTGCACTCTTGGTGGGAATGTAAATTGATATAGCCACTATGGAGAACAGTATGGAGGTTCCTTAAAAAACTAAAAATAGAATTACCATATGACCCAGCAATCCCACTACTGGGCATATACCCTGAGAAAACCACACTTCAAAAAGACACATGCACCCAAATGTTCATTGCAGCACTATATACAATAGCCAGGTCATGGAAGCAACCTAAATGCCCATCGACAGACAAATGGATAAAGAAGATATGGTACATATATACAATGGCCATAAAAAGGAAAGAAATTGGGTCATTTTTTGAGACATGGATGGATCTAGAGACTGTCATACAGAGTGAAGTAAGTCAGAAAGAGAAAAACAAATATTGTATATTAACGCATATATGTGGAACCTAGAAAAATGGTACAGATGAACCAGTTTGCAGAGCAGAAATTGAGACACAGATGTAGAGAACAAACATATGGACACCAAGGGGGGAAAGCAGTGGGGAATGGGGGTGGTGGTGGGATGAATTGGGAGATTGGGATTAACATGTATACACTGATGTTTATAAAATTGATGACTAATAAGAACCTGCTGTGTAAAAATATACATATATATATATTATTCAAGTCATCCAAAAAAAATAATAATAATAAAAATAAAACCCTCATCTGCTAAGCCAATATCTAGGCCTCCTCAGGGACAATTTCTATTAACCACTTTTTTCCCTCTATATATGGGCTATACTTCCCTGTTTCTTTGGATGTCTCAGGTTTTCTTTTTTTGGCTGAGAATTGGACACTGAAAACTGATATAATGTTGCCACTCTGAAATTAGATTTCCTTTTCTTTATTATAAAATATTGGTTATATTCCCTGTGTTGTACAATATATTCTTGTAGATTATTTTATCCATGATAGTTTGTACCTCTTAATTCCCTACTCCTATAATGCCCCTCCCTCTTTCCCTCTCCCCACTGGTAACTGCTAGTTTGTTCTCTATATCTGTGAGCCTGCTTCTTTTTTGTTATATTCACCAGTGTAATTTTTTAGATTCCATATATAAGTGATATCATACAGTGTTTGTCTTTCTCTGTCTGACTTATTTTACTTAGCATAATGCCTTCTAAGTCCTTCCAGGTTGCTACAAATGACAAAGTTTCATTTTGTTCTGGTTCAGTAGTATTCCATTGTGTGTATATATATATTATGCCATGCCTTCTTTAACAATTTATCTGTTGATGGACACTTAGGTTGCTTCCATATGTTGGCAATTGTAAATAATGCTGCTATGAACATTGGGTTGCAGGTATTTTTTCTAATTAGGGTTTTCGCTTTCTTTGGATATAAACCCAGGAATGGAATTGCTGGGTTATATGGTAGTTCTATTTTTAGTTTTTTGAGAAGCCTCCATACTGTTCTCCATAGTGACTGCACCAAGTTACCTCCCCACCAGCAGTGCACCAGGGTTACCTTTTCTTCACATCCTTGCCAACATTTGTTATTTGTGGTCTTTTTGATGATAGCCATTCTGACCAGTGTGAGGTGATATCTCATTGTGGTTTTGATTTGCACTTCCCTGATGGTTAGCAATGTTGAGCATCTTTTCATGTGCCTGCTGGCTATCTGCATTTCCCCTTTGGAAAAATGTCTGTTCAGGTCTTCTGCCCATGTTTAATCAGATTGTTTGTTTTTTTGATGTTAAGTTGTATGAGCTGTTTATATATGTTGGATATTAATCCTTTATCAGTCATATCTTTTGCAAATATTTTCTTCCATTCAGTAGGTTGTCTTTTTGTTTTGTCAGTAGTTTCCTTTGCTGTGCAAAAGCTTATAAGTTTAATTAGGTCCCATTTGTTTATTTTTACTTTTATTTCCTTTGTTTTAGGAGACAGATTCAAAAAATATTGCTACGATTTATGACAAAGAGTGTTCTCCCTGTTTTCTTCTAGGAGTTTTATGGTTTCCAGTCTTACATTTAGGTCTTTAATCCATTTTGAGTTTATTTATATATATGCTGTTAGAGAATATTCTAATTTAATTCTTTTACATGTAGCTATTCAGTATTCCCAGCACCACTTATTGGAGAGACTGTCTTTTCTCCATTGTATATTCTTGCTTCCTTTGTCAGATTAATTGACCATAAGTGAGTAGGTTTATTTCTGGGTTCTCTATTCTTTTCCATTGATCTATGTGTCTGTGGAATTAGATTTCTAACGCCTCTGCCCCTAGGGTTTGTTTTTGTTGCTTTATTGTTGTTTGTTTGTTTAGTGACTTCTCTGGATAAATTCTGTAGAATCTGTATTCCCTACAGTGTGTGACCACTAAAGTCTCAGCTTTTTAAAAAAGTCACTTATAAACAAATTCCTGATTTTATTTTTAAGCCTGTCTTTGTAGGGGTTGACCTGGGTCAGCATAGCTTATTGGTCAGTGTTGACCTAAAATAAATAGACTGCCAGATATTTCTCCAGCAGAGATGAATTTATTCTGCATCAGAGAGAATTGCGGTTCAGGATATGCAACCATGACAAGCCAGGTGCAAGTTCCCATATAGCAAGGGAAGGAGAACACTTTTATAGAGGAGAAAAGGAATTTGAGAGGGCTGTAGTAAACAGTCCATGGCTTTCCATTGGCTGAGTCATTGCTAGGAAACAAGAGGAGTCTTTCTCCTTCCTGTGGGGCTCTGCTATCTTCACAGGGTGTGAGAGCTCCCCCTTCTGGTCTCTTGACTCTACTTAATTGAGGTTTCTGTTTATTAATTTTTTATAGTCAGCAATTGATTGGTCGAAAGATTTCCTTAAATGCCTTGACCCAGGCACATTTTGATATGAGGAGTGTGTGTTTGTGTGTGTGTGTGTGTGTGTGTTGGGGACATACCTTCAACTCTCAGGTCATTTATAAGTCTATCTTAGTCTTTATTTCCTGCTTTTGCAGGGCTTCATGGTCAGCCAGGGGTGAGTGATTGGTGCCCTCTCTGGTCCTCCTTGGGCATGAGAACAGCCCTGTACATGTGTATGGTCTTCTAGAGCCCCAGAACTATGTCAGAGCTTTTCAAAGCCCTCTATGCAAGTCTCATTCCTCCAGATCTTCCTTTTATATTTTCTGCCAGGCTTCTATTTGCCCCAATTAGTATTGCATTGTTAGTTAAATGGAATTTTAAATAATTGAAGCTGATTATTTCCATCAATGCCCTAGGGACAGAGTCTTTCCTGTGGCGCTGAGCTCTGAATGAGTCAAATACACAACAGCCTGTGAATGTGGCTATTTCAGGGAGCTGTGAGTCAGGTCAGATAGTGACCATGGTCTGAGGATAGGGCTTTTGGAGAAGCTCCAGAGCCTGTCTGGCCCTCTGTTGGCTGCAAGGCTGGTGGCTTTCCAGGCTAATGCTGTGCAGTTGGAGAAGGAGGTAGATAGGAGTAACTCAAGTTAAAATGTCTCAGTCCTTTGTCTTCTTACCAAGGTTTAGTAGTTTTCTGGGAATAAACTCTCTTCAGATGGTTGCAAGCCTTTGGTTAATTTCCAAAGTTCTCAAAAAGTTGATTTTGATAATTTTGCCAGTATTTTCATGGCTTTGATGGAGGGTTGGATTTATGGAGGTTCTGACTCTGTTATTCCAGAAACCTGACTCTCTCCCAGTAGTTCCATTTTATTTTATATTTTGGTTGTTTCACTCTTCTTGAGCAAAATAACCAGGAAGCATCATTTCTCAATCCAATAAATTCAGATCAGAATTTATATGTAACTCTGGCCAAATACTCTGTTTGTTTGCACTAAAATGGTTATAATTCCATGGAAGAAAAAAAATTTGTATCCATAGTGTATGTCCTTGGACTCAGAGGCCTTTTGTTTTCTATGTCTAAGAATGTAGGGGTGGTGTAAACATTCTAAACATTCTGGATACTATTCGGCAGTATCAAGTTAAACAGAAAGGATTTGGAACAAATACTGGTGGGAAGGAACCTAACATTTATTGAGAACTTAGTACATGCCATTTTATTAGAAAAATATTATCTTAGTTATCCAATGCATAGTGTAAGCAGTGAATTCTTCTATTGAATTCTTTTACTAGAGGTAAGGGAGAATTACTGGCAAGAAAGTGTTTAGAGTCTATTTTAAGACGCTACCTACCCCTCAGTGTAGTTTTTGCTTTACTCTGAGAATGTTGTGTGTGTACACATGGCAAGTAATAAATGTTGAATGAATATGTTAATACATATATACATTTATGCTTTGCTCATTTTTGCTTTTGCAGATGCTGGTACATTTGCTTTTGCCTCCTTTTCTCAATCAGATCCTAAGTTATTGGCCTATTTTTTTTTATTTCATAAATATTGCTGGTAAAGGTCCATCTCTGTGCACAACCCATGTTCAGAAAGTTGCTGACTGATTGACCGTCCACTTCGAAACCTAATCTGACGCTGGAGAATGTCATGGCTATTCCCTTGAAAGAATTCCACCCCAGTTCACAAAAAGTGAAATATCTATAATTCTTGTCTATAAAAAGTGGCTTTACAGTATACACGGAGGCATCAGTGCCAGAAATATGCCAAAAATGAAGCAGATTTTTGTTCTTCTTTGCTTTTCATAGTAACCAAAATTGTGTGTAAAACCTTAAGGGTGTGTAGTTACCCAGAGGGAGGAAAACCTAGTGTGGATCAAACACCACCTTTCATCTCTCTTTCTCATCCCCTTGACTCTGCTTCCATTCCACTTTACCCTAGTGCACTGAAGTTATACATCACACTGAGACAGACAATTCAGGCAAGGAAGTGGGTGGGAAACCGAAGAGTGTTGGGGACACAGCACATGGAGGCAGACTGGTGCCTCAATGAGTCAGAGAGAATAGAGGGTTCTGGATTACGTACTTTCCCAAATATTCCAAAAGTATATGACAGTATTTACTACCTATCTTAGAAATGTGAGGGAACTTTGATGAAAGTGTAGAGAGAAGTCACATTTATTTTTATTATTTTTATTTTTTATTGAAGTATAGTTATTTACAGTGTTGTGTTTCAAGTATGCAGCAAAGTGATTCAGTTATACATATATTTGTATATATATATTCTTTTTCATATTCTTTTCCATTATAGATTATTATAAGACAGTGAATATAGTTCCCTGTGCTATACAGTAGCTCTTTGTTGTTTATTTTATACATAGTAATGTGTATCTGCTAATCACAAACTCCTAATTTATCCCTCCCGCCCTCCTTTTCCCCTTTGGTAAGCATAAGTTTGTTTTCTATGTCTGTAAGTCTATTTCTGCTTTGTAAATAAGTTCATTTGTATCATTTTTTTTTTAGATTCCACGTATAAGTGATACCATATGCTATTTTTCTTTCTCTGTCTGACTTACTTCACTTAGTGTGATAATCTCTAGGTACACCCATGTTGCTGCAAATGGCATTATTTCATGCTTTTTTATGGCTGAGTAATACTCCATTGTATATACATAACACATCGAGAAGTCACTTTTAGATCAAGTTCTTGGGTGTGCTGCTTCTCTCCTTATTGTCACCTCTCGGAGTAACTTTAGGGATGGCAGCAAGGGTTTACTTCTCTGAACATGAACATTTGGCTGGTAGATTGCTGCTGAGTGGGCTAAAGGCTAGTATCATATTCAACACCCTGGGAGCAGCTGTATCCATGTTCGAAAGTGAGCCTCATGTTCCGGAAGGCTTTGGAGCCTCTTTGGATGACTTTGGTCATATTCACCATCTCTGGGCTGGAGTTTGGAGGACAGACTCTAGTCTGGAACCATTGCACATCTGCTCTGAGTCCATGCTAGAACCCATTATAGAATCTAATTCTAACGATCCTCAGGGATCCTTTGTCAGCATAAGTGAGAGGAAGTATATAATATAACTTATTAAGTGAAACTGAAATCCCATGTGAACATTTGCATTTAATGCTTTAACTGGTGAAATTAGAAACAGAGGATTAAAATGTCCTTTCAGAATCTTTGGGTGACTACTTGTCCCTCATGGATATAGAGATAACTGTTAGGCTAAGCACAGACTGTTTCAAAACTGTTTATAGGAGTAAAATCCAGGTTGTTCCCAAATTTGTCCTTGCAGGACCTCATCTCTCCTTGCGCATTATGTGGAAAATGAGATATGAAGGCATAAACTAAGAACTTAAGGATACACTGAAATCTTAAGGCTAGACTAAAGTCATAGGTTTGACTTTATAATTTAGGCTCCTGACATCCTTAGTTCCTATACTACCTCCACCCCCAGCCATCCTGACCTCAGGCCCTTTGAATTCTGCAAACATGATGTTCCCATCATACAAGCTAACTTTGGGGTCATGGGCTGTCTGTCTGACCAAGTCTGGGTGGAAGAAGTAACCCCGGGAGGCTAAGACTTCTTGCTTCAGGAATATGTTTTTGCTCTCCTAAGTTTATCCTTGTCTTCTTGCAGTTAACAATATTTCTGTTTCTCTTTATGTTGGCTTGGACTTCTGTCTGTGGAGGTGTGCCGTTGTGAGGTGGGGCATATAGTTGGCCAGGATTTGCTGACCATGAAAAGAGATGATTCCTTTGGCACCTCATGTGAGGTTCTACTCCAGAACTTGTTTATCGATGAAGGTTTTCTCAAGGTGGGGTGTCTAAGTCCGGGTGCTGGGGAAAGTGGTAGAGACCCATTCACTGAGATCTCTCCTCTCCCAGTCCTGCTGTGGTCATGATGTTGGGAGCCTCTCATCTATGGCTTTCATGAAGCTGTTTAGTCTGTAGTGATGGGGACCCATGAGGATCCTTCTGCTGCTTCCACCATCTCTTGGAGAGCTGGTTGGCACCTTCTCTGGGTAATTATTCAGCCCGGGAGGGGGCACTTCGGGGAGATGTGGGTTTTGGCCTTGGGGAGGTCACTATGCCATGGAGTGTCTTTGGGAGACCGAGAGGAAGAGGCCAAGTCATTGGCTCTCCCGAACTCTTTCCAATTGCAGCTTGAAGGTGCTGACAGGAAACCTCCTTCTCCATCTTAACAAAGAAGATAAGGAAATCTCTGGTCACATGAAGGACATATAAACAAAGGTGACTTACTTAGCAGACAAGATAAACAATTGGGTCTGTCTGATTTCACCTATGCCCAAAGTCAAGTGGAGAACTGAGTTAGGAACTAGACCCCTTTGTTATTGTTTTTACTAATTGCCTGCTGTTTCCTATTATACCTCCCAGATGATTTTGTGAGGCCCAACAAGAAAATATACACACATCACTGTTCATTCTTTATTTACTAAACTTTGTGTTTGTGATTTGTGAAGGAAACTTTAACATGAGAGTTGGCGTTTTGTAGAATAAAGCTTGTAAGTCTAACGGATTGAGACGACAAGTAGGCTAGAGTTTATAATTAAAACTTTTCTTGTGTGTGTGTTCAATTTCTTTTGAATCTCAATGGAAGAATTGGCAATTCACTACATTGAAGGAAAGGCAAGCTTTTACTTGATAGACAACTTACGAGACCTCTGGTAGAGTGGAAGAATTCATTTGCATCACCTGAAGCCCATGGAAGCTGAAGATTATACTTAGGGTTTAGCCTTCTGTATCATGTAGAAAATGTGAGAAATATGAAAATGAGAGTGAGCTGAAAATCTAATGTTAATCTTTTGTCTTGAAAGAAATCATAGGTTTGACTATTTGTAGTGTGGTCTCATGACCTCTGCTAATCCCTGTCAATGGATTAGTCTTTTTCTCTTTGCTCTCTTAGCATTTTTTACCGTCTCTGTGATATCACTTCCCACGCTTTGGGCAGCTTACCACCTGCATGTTGTTCTCCCCCCTACATTTTTAGCCACCCCAAAGCAGGGCCTGGGACTGGGCCAGCCCTTAACACAGAGCCAGGCCTCAAGAAGTGCTCCATAAATGCTCGAAGAGTGGAGTTGAGTAGGGCCGCCCACACATAAATAAATCCTTTTCCCTTCTCTCTCTTTTGGTTTTCTGTTCTTCAGCCCTCCTGTGGTCTTGCTGCCAGCCTGCCCCATGGCACCTATTGTTTTAATTACTCCATCAAAATAACTGTTTGCAATCATCACTTTCCACACTTGCTGATCTTCACCTACTGTATTCATTCCCATTGAATTGTCAAAGTTAGAGCTGGAGAGGACTTATAATTTTCTAGATCTTCCTCCTTTGGCTCAATCACTGATTAGAATCTTCTCCTTGGACTTTCAATGTTTATTGTAACCATATTCCCATTGTACTTTCTGTACAATCAGAACGAAGCATAGTGTATGATGAAACCCTATCTTCATAATCCCCTGGGAAGGAGTATGTGGATTTCAATGCCTTTTTTTTTTTTTTTTTTTGATGTCACAGTGCACAGATAATAAGTAGCTACTTTAGGTTATTAAGCCAATTAATAACAAAATCAACAAAACAAGTAGACTTTTCAATTCTCAGGTTAGTGTGTTATCTGGGGCTCTAAACCCCCCTAATTATCCTTAGAAGACTACTAGAAAGAATGAGAGAAAGGAAGGAAGGAAGGAAGGAAGGATGGAGGGAAGGGAGAAAGGAAGAAACAAGGAAAGAAAGAAATCAAGCCAGACCTGTATTCAGTACCTTGGTTTTCCAAAGTGTATCAATTTCATCCTCTTGTAAGATGTGCAGAAGGAAAGAGTGCTTCTTAAGACTGACAAATCTGGATGTGTCATTTTTGCAAAGACCTGGAACTTTTGCTTCTGGAGTCATATGCTTCCTACCATCATGTTTTACAATCATATTCTTCTGTAAACATTGGTATTATTTCTGAGTTGTTAAAAGAGTACAATGTTATATTTGTAGCAGACTTAGAAAATAATGCTACTAGTTGACTACCAGCTTCTTTTTCATTCTTAAGAGAAGCCATGTGGCTGTGATTTTATTTTGATGCTGCTAGTTGGATGAAATATTTTAATAGCCAACTTCACATTTAAATACCTTTTTTTTCCCCTAAAGCAAATTTATTCACTGGCTCTCTATTACACATTATAATAAAATAGTTTTCTCAACATTTAGGAAAAAAAGTGTCAGTGTTGACTGCAGAGATCTTTAACCATCAGGTCATTTGGGAATTTGCAATGTCACATACATTTCAGCAAGGCGTTCAAACAGTCTCTCAGGATTTTAAACACTCCTGGTTATGAAAACAAATTTTCATCTTTATTTTTCCAAGCTGTCTCCTTACATATAACACTTCAGAAAATTCGCCATTACTGGTTTTACTGCCTCATTGCTTAAGAGTTAATTGGTTTAGCACCTGGGCAGGAAGCTATTTTGGCAGAAACTCTGTTTCCTTCAAGTTCTAGCCATAAAATTCTGGATAGTGAATTGTAATCAGGCACAGAATACTAATGTGTAAGCTGAAGAAATTGCAGAGCCTCATTTGGAATATGGAAGTAGTTTCTCGGTCATAACTTGGCGCTAAAGGAATACATTTCTTACTGGTTTTGGGTCTAAATTTTTTATATTCATTTAAAACATATAAGTTAATCTTACATACTTTCTTCTTACCACAAATTCTCCCTGAATGTATTATTTCATACCATTAGATAAGAAAGGGACTTGATGCCCTAAACGTTGTCTCTAATTCTCCTAAGTTGTTAAATTAGAGAAGGGAGGAGGAGAAAATGGACTAGTATATTTTAAATAAGGCCACGCCTGATAAGTTTCATACCTATGTTTCTCAGCACCTTTGATGTTGTTGTCATATCTTTTTATTTATTTATTTATTTATTTATGGCTGCGTTGGGTCTTTGTTGCTGCGCGTGGGCTTTCTCTAGTTGCGGCGAGCAGGGGCTGCTCTTCGTTGTGGTGCGTGGGCTTGTCATTGCGGTGGCTTCTCTTGTTGTGGAGCACGGGCTGCAGACGCGCGGGTGTCAGTAGTTGTGGCGCATGGGCTTAGCTGGTCGGTAGCATGTGGGATCTTCCCGGACCAGGGATTGAACCCATGTCCCCTGCATTGACAGGCGGATTCTTAACCACTGCACCACCAGGGAAGTCCCATTGTCACATCTCTTATACAATCTTTGTCTTAATTTATGGTGGCCAAAATTTGTGCGATGGGTGTTCACAGCACACTTCTCCATACCCCCAATCTGACAAAGAGACGTCTAATTGTTAACCCAATAGTTGGTGTGGAAGGAACTACAGGGGTGCAGCACGGGGACAGGAGAGATGTGGAGCTTTAGTAAGTGTTACTGAGGACTGTGAATTGGGATCCTCAGTATGGTTTTCTAGAAATATAGCAAAGAGTGGAATTCCTTTTAAATTACTTTTGGCTACCGAACTGTGTTTTTTGAACGCATTACCACTCCAAGCCTGAACCACATGGGGCCAGGTTTCATTAGGGTTACATGTTTGCTATAAAAAAGACAACTTCCTACATGTTTTGGGTTGGCCAAAAAGTTCATTTGGGTTTTTCCTATCTTTTCTTACAGAAAAACCCGAATGAACCTTTTGGCCAGCCCAATACTTAGCTTTTTCACAATTCTTTGCCCATTCAAGCCTTTCTACCCTGTTCTTTAAGAGGAACAGAGCATTGGTAGGTTGCTCTGTAAGACTTCAACAGAGCTCTGTGTGTTAACCGCAACCACAATAGGAGCATTTTTTACCCAGTTATATGTAAAAGAATATTACTTTCACCTTTGAAGTTCCCTGTATGCTGCTTTATAATCTCATTGCCTGTCCTTTCCTTTCATAAGTGAGCATGATTCTAAACTGTGTGTGTTTTTCAGTTTCTGCTTTTCTACATAGTTGCACCACATTTTGTGTGGTGGGCTCCTGAAATTTCAAAACTTAAGCCTTTTAGTTTTGGGAAACTTTTTTGGAATGATTTCTTCAATTATTCCTTCCAGTCTTCTCCTTTTGAAACTCCTATTATTTGAATGTAGGATTTCCTAGAACACCCTTCAAGATACCTTATCTTTTCTTTGCTATTTTCCATCTTTTAATATTTTTTATATACTTTCTGTGAGATTTTTCTCAAATTTTCCTACCAGGTCTTTTGCTGAGTTTATCATTTATATGATAAACTATGTTGTTTATTTCGAAGAGCTCTTTTCTTATTCTCTGAATATTTCTTTAAAGTAATTTAAAAATAGTGTCCTATTCTTGTTTTATAGTTGTAATATTGTTTATCTTTTTGATGACAGTTATCGTAGTATTTTTCCTTTGCTCTCAAAGTCTTTATTTCCTTAAGTTGCTCTTGTCCTCTTTGTTTTGGGCCCTTACTTTAAAGCTAGAGGCCTTCCCCGTTTGTTGGCTCTTCTGTGTCTGCCTAGTCAGATATAAGAGTGGGGCCCTGAAAGGCTGATTGGAAAATGTGTGCCGATGGGCGGGTCTCCATGACAGACTTCACGGCAGCGTGACTGTGTAATTTCCTTGGGGAACCCTGATGTTTGTATCTTTAGGTCTTTTCTTTTGAGATGGTTAGATTCCCCAAGGAAGACTATTACAGTATCCAGTCTGGAGGCTCTTTGCCTGGTTGCCAGCATCCTGAGAGCCAAGTGGAGAAAGAGTGGGGAGTTTCAGTATTCAATGTGTAAAGTGTTGTTTAATCTCCTTTTTTTCATCCAATATTACATGCTCTTAATTCTGCCTAGTGTTCCTCAGTCCAGAAATCTGTTTTGTCTTCTCCAGATAATAAAATTCTAGTCTACTGCTGACATGAGGGAGGAGATGGGAGGTGATCACTTTTTAATTGGACATTCATCCAATCTTCCAGTTTTTACTTCTCCCCACCCCATATCACTTTCCAGAAGTATCTGCTGTCCCCAGTTCTTGAGCCTTTGGGTATTCTACAGTGGAAACTGGATTGAGTCATGGATTTTCCACCTGGCTTAGTCCTTTCCCAGGTTGATTACCTATCATGTATCTGTTTTCTAAGTTCCAGATTTTTGTTGGTCTTATGTCATCTTCCCTTCCCTCCTCCTCCTTCTCCTTCTTCTTCCAGATTTAATGACAAAAGAATCATTAAAGGAAAGCTTTCATGGAGAGGAGGAGGGGAATATTGGTATTTGTTCACACTAGACTTAACATAGAGCCCCATATTACCTTGGATTTCTGCATTTAAAGGGTCAAATGATGATAGTTAATAAGGTAATTGGTAATTTTGTTTCTTTTACTTTTGATGATACTGATTAGAAAAGGCAAAAGAGAGGGGGAGGAATAGATAAACTTACAGTTAACCTGAATCCTATAAATATGCAAAATCCAAAGTTTATTGTTCTGTGCAATGTTTTTTTAACATGGACAGTAAAACAAATGAAACAAAGAACCCATCTTAGACACTTAGCATAAAGAATAGTATCCATTTTCAGTTTTCAAATTTTAAAGGCAGAATTTTAAAGGTGGAATTTTAAAGGAGGAAAGTGTCCCAAGAGTCAAAGGAACAAAACCTGCAGAATTTCAGTTGAAGGGCGAGGTGAGGGTGGAAAGAGAGTAAACTCTATAGTAGAAAAGCAGTTCTGGATAAAAGAAAACAAAATTCTCTAGGGATCAAATCAGCTGTGGGCCAAATTTTAATCTCTCTTCTTTTCCAAGTTGAGAAGTTCCCTGTTGCACATGTGCCTTGGATGTTAGAATTGAAACCCTTTCTTTGCCTGCCAGATCGCTGCCTGCCTGATTTTAATGATCAAGCTGTAGAGAAGCTCCAGTTATGATGGTTTTAAAAGGAAAGATGGAAAATCAGTAAGAGGTTTGCAAAGCAAAGAGGGAGCCAGGAAGGGAAAGTTATTTTAACCTAGCAGTCTATAGAAAATACACCATATACCTTGGTTTTTTGGCTAGTTTACAGCTGGTGAAAGGATCTGAAATATTGTCTAGACAGTGGGAGGAGAACGTGTTGGGAAATCTCTGAAGTGAGTGAGGTGCTAAAGGATCTTGGGGTCTTCCTCATGAATATGCTTGTCTCTTCTTGTCAGGGGTGGAGACATGGCTTTCACTACTAGATTCACCCAGGTATCTGTGCCACGTTGGCAAACCAGGTGACAGTACTGTCTCTTGGGTACCCCAGACTGTCCAAATATGATCCAAGAATGGAAAGAGCCCAACAATTCAGAGGAAAGTACCTCCAATGGGAAATGGGGTTCAGAATCTCTTGAACTGGTGCTTTGTACTGTCACCTAACTGTATAACTTCCCATGTGTTTTATCCATGCTTCCCTATCGAGATCACCAGAAGCTTGAGGCACAAGCCAGATTCATCATTTATTCACTCAACAATTGTTTATTGAGCATCTCTGATTATTGTAGTCACTGTTAGTGTAGAAGGAGTTGAAGATTCACATATAAATGATATCATATGATATTTGTCTTCCTCTGTCTGACTTACTTCACTTAGTATGATAATCTCTAGATTAATCCACGTTGCTGCAAAGGGCATTATTTCATTCTTATTTACGGTTGAGTAATATTGCATTGTATATATGTGGAATGATATAAATGAGCTTATTTACAAAACAGAAATAGACTCGCAGACTTCAAAAGCAAACTTATGGTTACCAAAGGGGAAATGTAGGGGGGAGGGATAAATTAGGAGTTTGGGATTAACATATACACACTGCTATATATAAAATAGATAATCAACAAGGACCTGCTGTATAGCACAGTAGGTCAATATTCTGTAATAACCTATATGGGAAAAGAATCGGAAAAAGAATAGATATATGTATATGTATAACTGAATCAGTTTGCTGTACACCTGAAACTAATGCAACATTGTTAATCAACTGTATTCTGATATAAAATAAAAATTAAATTTAAAAAAAGGATTTGAAGATGACTAGCACAGTCAAGGAGTTTAGACTACAATTTTTAGCATTTTATCGTTTATAAACCAATTTTCTTATACATTAATTCCTAAGTGATTTAGTCTTTAATAACAACTATTTGATATACAGTTGATCTTTGTTATTTGTAGATTCTATACTTGCTAATTTGCCTACTTGCTAAAATTTACTCATAACCCTAGAATCAACAGTTGTGCTTTCGTGGACATGTGTGTGCTTAGAACAGTGAAAAATCTGAGCCGCCTGTCATACTTGTTCCCAAAGCAACTGATCAAAGCAACTCTTTGCCTTCTTATTTAGCTCTTGTGCTGACAACAAGTGTCCTTTACGCAGTCTATTTAGTGTTGTGTTTTTTGCATTTCTGTGTTTTTTGTTGGTGATTTCACTTTTTACAATGGCTCCCAAGTGTAGTGCTGAAGTGCTATCTAGTGTTTCTAAGTGCAAGAAGGCTGTGATGTGCCTTATGGAGAAAACACCCATGTAGGTAAGCTCCGTTCAAGCATGAGTTATGGCACTGTTGGCCATCACTTCAATGTTCATGAATCAACAATATATATTAAATAAGGTGTCTTTAAGTACAAACACACATATGTACTGAAGGGGTGACAAAAATGTTGTGAGCAGAGATTTGCTAGGATCAACCCTATATTTCCCCTAGGAACAAGAATTTAGTATTTTCCAATTCAATGGAAAATTAACATATACACACTACTATATATGAAATAGATAATCAACAAGGACCTACTGTATAGCACAGGGAACTCTACTCAGTATTCTGTAATAACCTATATGGGAAAGGAATCGGAAAAAGAATAGATATATGTATATGTATAACTGAATCACTTTGCTGTACACCTGAAACTAATGCAACATTGTTAATCAACTGTATTCTGATATAAAATTAAAATTAAATTAAAAAAAAGGATTTGAAGTTGACTAGCACAGTCAAGGAGTTGGACTGTGCTAATTATGTTCATGGGGATTTTATAGAACATAATTAGCATGAATAACAATAATCAACTGTGCATGTTACATTTATTCTCATTTTACAGATGCAGCAATTGCAGCTCAAAAGAGGGAATAGCTTTTTTTAAAATGTCACTTTGATAGTGAAGTTGAGGCCCACTATATGAAACTGTATCATCTGATTCTAAAGACCACAATTTGCCCACCATAGCATATTGTTGAATGTCTTTTTATTCACCAGATGCATTGCCCATAGTAAACCTTCCAATATGAATGGAATAAACCATGTGAAAACCTCTTGGGCTGGGAAAGTTCCAACCACAATTTCAAATTTATACAGCTAAATATGAATATGAACTAATTGAAACTAACCCAGTTTCAACATTATTAAATAGCACTTAATGACATATATATGTACTATATATACATTATATATTATGTATGTATATAGAGCTAGATTTCCATTTGAATTTATATAAAAAAGAAAGAAAGAATATCTGAAGTTTTTTTGATGAGATAGGTAGCTCTGTCATTTTAATTGTCAAGTTTTTTTTTAATGCTTCTGGAGGTCATAATGTAATCCGAAGATGACATTTTACTTTTAAGCTTTTGTTTTTTCTTTGATACTTGACTAATTTCTTCAATAACAAGTTGTATGAAGTCATCATAGAAGAAGGCCTTTTGTTCACAAAGACACTGATGATTTCTGAAAGACCAGGTTCTATGGTGTTTGCCGTGTAGTTCAAAACAGCAGCATTGAGATCTTCAGTTTGGAGTCTGAAATGCCAAGGAAAGAAACGTTTTCTGAACAAGTGAAAGTAGAGTCATGAACCCAAATGAACCAAGTTTCCATAATGCTTTCTTCTAAATGACCATGCACCAAAGTTCATCAGTATGATGTAAAATTCTCCCAGAAATAAAGTTTTACCTGGTTTTCCTTACATACTGAGAACGATACAAGAGAATTCCTAGAATAAGGGACTTTTCCCTTAGAAATATGACTTTTGAGGTTGACATGAAATGACAACCAGGGCCTTCTCAGATGCGTTTCCCTGAGAAGTGCAATGCTCACTGGGGGTGGTTGCATGGCCTCAAGCCCTGTGATCATTCTTATGTGAGTTACTGTGCTTGCACAAGAGGGGTGCATCATTTACCTACCCCAGTCACCACTATGTTCCTTTAATGTTCTGAAGGCATCCTCAGTGGGTCTGCTCTTTATATAATTGCAAAATCCTTGACGTTAAGGACCTATATTTTGGTAATAAAGAAGTACACATCATTGCTTCATCTTCCCTGAGTAGAGAGGTCTTTAACTAGGACCCATAATGAAGAAAGAGGGCTTAAGTTAAATATAAACATGCTCTAAATTAGTTGTAGCTGGTTACTGTGGCAAGTAAGATCTTTTGCCTTTGGTTCAGTGCCACTAGGAATGTACAATGTATTTGCAAAAGCTTCATTTTTGTAGCTGTGTCTGTATGTATGGAGAAGTCAGAGGCAGTGGTGTACCCAGCAATGCTTTTGAGCTATTTTGATCCTCATATGTTGTCCTGTGCACAATCTAGCCAGCTCTATCCCCACTCCCGCCCCCAAGCCCCTGTGCACTAGCAGCATAAGGTAGCAGCATAAGAGACTTGGGATTGGCTGTGAAGTTTCAGAGGATGATAGTCCTGAGGATATGGGAAGAGGCAGGGACACTCAGGGAGACAGCGATCTGGTCTGTCCCTCTGATTCTGGGCATAGATGAATGGCTAAGAGCACAAATTCTGGAATCAGACTGTTTGAGACTGGAATTCTAACTCAGTTTACTGACTGACTATTTTTACTTAATCTCTTCCTTGAAATTGCTTGTGGTCTCAGAATTTCAGAGGATTATGGGATTAAATTAAATGGATGAATCTATGTAGCACTTTATGTATATGGATGACACTTCAGCACAATGACTGGAGCATGGTAAGCACTCAATAAATGTTAGCTATTATTTCTTCCAGATAAAATTGGTAAGCTTGAAAATCTATATCGTGATAGTTGCAAGAGTTGTTGAAGAAGATGGTGAAGATTTCACTGACATACTTTAGAAGTGAGATAGCCTTTCTGACATTCTGGTGTGGTTTAAGGTGCTCTTGGACCTGATCTTGGCCAGGGAGGTGGGGGAGCTTATAAGATCCTTTGTGATTCCTTTCAGTTCACTAAATTGATGACTTGTATTTCTGTCTTGATACACCTGTCCCTCTCCTATGGATCTCTCCATTCATTCATTACTTTTCATGGAGGAAAAGTGCCAGAACTTGAAGGAAGTAGATTGTTCCTCAATATAACTCATTTTTTCCCCCCAAATCCAGCAAACTCAGACATTTGTTAGCTGTTTATAGGCTTTCATAACAGAATCTATCTTATAGATTAAATTGTATCCCAGAAGTTCATGTATAAATTAGATGTCCGGAACTTTTCCAATTTCTCCATATAATTCTATAAATGGCATTTCAGTTTTTAGACAAGCCCAATCAAATATATTTAATACTAACCATTAGTAAACTCAAAATGCTTATTATACTACTGTGTATTCTAGGTTGTGGAAATCAGGGGCATGTAGTAAAGGAGGAGGGGAAGGAGATAGAAAGCTCTTTATCCTTTACAGTGTACAAGATTGAGTTCAATGAGATTTCCAAATGGATATGCTTTTGGAGGGAGTCACTTTCCTATCACATTTTTTGCACCCTGGCTTATTCCCTAGCTCTCCTATCTTTGGAACTCTTGGGCTGCAGAAATGATACACTTTTCCTTTCCTGGAAATCACAAGTTTACCACTGAATATCCTGAGGGCAGCTGGTGCCAACTACAAGCTAACAGGAAAACAATCTGATTGAATTTCTTCATACTAATATATCAATGGTTGGTAGTTACTTAACTCTTCTAGTGGTATAATATTTTTAAAGAAAGGTCAAACAGATGTTTAAGTAGCAGAATTCCAGAGAATTTAAGAAAGTGAAATGATACATTTAAGCAGAATTGGGGCAGAAGTAAGTGTACTTTGGATGGAAGAAACACTCTGTAAGGAATCCTAGTCTGTCCTTCAGAGCAGACATTCAAGTCTTGCTTCTAAAACTGGCACCCATATGTCGGCCTGGGCAGGGGATGTGTTATATATTCCTGGAGTGTCAGTTTTATTTATGGTAATTAATTTAAAGTATATAAATATTGAAGCAAATACAGAAGTATTGGTGATAGAATGCAGACTCAGTTGAATAAAATACTAGACTTCAATTACATTTCCTGTTTACAGTGGGCTACTTCCAGCTATGCCAGCAGACTCTCTTCAGGGGACCAGTTTGCAGCTCTGCTATCCTGGATTCTCAGAGGAAACATTGGAGAAACACTACACAGAACTTTTTCTGAGTTTCCCAGTTTTTTTTGTTGTATAATCCCACAGTTTCCTTAAAGGTTCCAAGTTCTCCCGAAAGGTAGAGTAGGGAGGAGGGACCAGAAAGTGAATAACTCCCCTACTGAAAGTTGGGGACTAGTTGTACTTTAAAAGTTTCAGCCAATTATAGTTGAACATTTCTGAAACAAAAGTAACAAGGTCTTCTAGACCCTCCAACATTTCCCCCATTTCAATCAAGTCATTTCAGGGCTGTTCTCAAAGAGAACGTCATTAAAATAGGTAAAAGATGGTGGAGCACATCAAGTTACTGTGTTATTGTTGATACTGTGTTGGAAAGGTTTTTTTTTTTTTTTTTTTTGGAGATTAAAAATGCAAGAGAAAGAAAGATTTTTTTAGTTCCCTTCATTTCTTTAATCTAAGATATTAGATAAAATCAATGATTTTCCAGAACTGTAAGAAAATTCTAAGGACAAAACTTTTCTGGACCGTAGAGTGGATTGTTAGGCTAAGGTATTTGACCTTTGACTAAAGTGTATAGAATCCAGGGCTGATTTGCAAATGCCTTGAATGTACTATGACCTTAAACCAAGGTAGGAAAAGAAGTGAGATTTTCTTCCTTCCTTCTAAAAACAAAAATGATTAAATCTCCTAATCTAGGCTTAGTGTAGAACCCAAACCACACAGTGTAATCAGGAACAGGAAATTCTTCCATGTGGACACCTCTACGATTCTTCTATTTTCAGTATTAAAAACAGGCCTGTTCTCAATGAGCCTATAGTGAACCTTTATTAGGGCAGATACTTCCAGTTTGGCTAAAGCCTATCCCTGTGGTACTGAGAAACTCAGAGAAGTGAGGGCACAGGTCATAGTTTTTAGTTTTTTTCTTTTTTTTAAACATCTTTATTGGAGTATAATTGCTTTACAATGGTGTGTTAGTTTCTGCTGTATAACAAAGTGAATCAGCTATACGTATACATACATCACCATATCTCCTCCCTCTTGCATCTCCCTCCCACCCTCACTATCCCACCCCTCTAGGTGGTCACAAAGCACCGAGCTGATCTCCCTGGGCTACGTGGCTGCTTCCCACTAGCTATCTATTTTACATTTGGTAGTGTATATATGTCCATGCCACTCTCTCACTTCGTCCCAGCTTACCCTTCCCCCTCCCCATCTCCTCAAGTCCATTCTCTGGTAGGTCTGTGTCTTTATTCCCGTCTTCCTCTAGGTTCTTCATGACCTTTTTTTTTTTTTTTTTTAGATTCCGTATATGTGTTAGCATAAGGTATTTGTTTTTCTCTTTCTGACTTACTTCACTTTGTATGACAGACTCTAGGTCCATCCACCTCACTACAAATAACTCAATTTCATTTCTTTTTATGGCTGAGTAATATACCATTGAATATATGTGCCACATCTTCTTTATCCATTCATCTGTCGATGGACACTTAGGTAGCTTCCATGTCCTGGCTATTGTAAATAGAGCTGCAGTGAACATTGTGGTACGTGACTCTTTCTGAATTGTGGTTTCCTCAGGGTATATGCCCAGTAGTGGGATTGCTCGGTCGTATGGTAGTTCTATTTTTAGTTTTTTAAGGAACGTCCATACTGTTCTCCATAGTGGCTGTATCAATTTACATCCCCACCAACAGTGCAAGAGGGTTCCCTTTTCTCCACACCCTCTCCAGCATTTCTTGTTTGTAGATTTTTTGATGATGGCCATTCTGACTGGTGTGAGATGATATCTCATTGTAGTTTTGATTTGCATTTCTCTAATGATTAATGATGTTGAGCATTCTTTCATGTGTTTGTTGGCAATCTGTATATCTTCTTTGGAGAAATGTCTATTTAGGTCTTCTGCCCATTTTTTGGATTGGGTTGTTTGTTATTTTTGATATTGAGCTGCATGAGCTGCTTGTAAATTTTGGAGATTAATCCTTTGTCAGTTGCTTCATTTGCAAATATTTTCTCCCATTCTGAGGGTTGTCTTTTCATCTTGTTTATGGTTTCCTTTGCTGTGCAAAAGCTTTTAAGTTTCATTAGGTCCCATTTATTTATTTTTGTTTTTATTTCCATTTCTCTAGGAGGTGGGTCAAAAAGGATCTTGCTGTGATTTATGTCATGGAGTGTTCTGCCTATGTTTTCCTCTAAGAGTTTAATAATGTCTGGCCTTACATTTAGGTCCTTAATCCATTTTGAGTTTATTTTTGTGTATGGTGTTAGGGAGTGTTCTAATTTCATTCTTTTACGTGTAGCTGTCCAGTTTTCCCAGCACCACTTATTGAAGAGGCTGTCTTTTCTCCACTGAAAATTCTTGCCTCCTTTATCAAAGATAAGATGACCATATGTCTGTGGATTTATCTGTGGGCTTTCTATCCTGTTCCATTGATGTATATTTCTGTTTTTGTGCCAGTACTATACTGTCTTCATTACTGTAGCTTTGTAGTAGGGTCTGAACTCAGGGAGCCTGATTCCTCCAGCTCCGTTTTTCTTTCTCAAGATTACTTTGGCCATTCGGGGTCTTTCGTGTTTCCATACAAATTATGAAATTTTTTGTTCTAGTTCTGTGGAAAATGCCAGTGTTAGTTTGATAGGGATTGCGTTGAATCTGTAGATTGTTTTGGGTAGTATAGTCATTTTCACAGTGTTGATTCTTCCAATCCAAGAACATGGTATATCTCTCCAACTATTTGTATCATCTTTAATTTCTTTCATCGGTGTCTTATAATTTTCTGCATACAGGTCTTTTGTCTCCCTAGGTAGGTTTATTCCTAGATATTTTATTCTTTGTGTTGCATTGGTAAATGGGAGTGTTTTCTTAATTTCTCTTTCAGATTTTTCATCATTAGTGTATAGGAATGCAAGTGATTTCTGTGCATTAATTTTGTATCCTTTTACTTTACCAAATTCATTGATTAGCTCTAGTAGTTTTCTGGTGGCATCTTTAGGATTCTCTATGTATAGTATCATGTCATCTGCAAACAGTGACAGTTTTACTTCTTCTTTTCCAATTTGGATTCCTTTTATTTCTTTTTCTTCTCTGATTGCTGTGGCTAAAACTTCCAAAACTATGTTGAATAATAGTGGTGAGAGTGGGCAACCTTGTCTTCTTCCTGTTCCTAGAGGAAATGGTTTCAGTTTTTCACCATTGAGAATGATGTTGGCTGTGGGTTTGTCATATATGTCCTTTATTATGTTGAGGTAAGTTCCCTCTGTGCCTACTTTCTGGAGGGATTTTTTCATAAATGGGTGTTGAATTTTGTTGAAAGCTTTTTCTGCATCTATTGAAATAATCATATGGTTTTTATGCTTCAATTTGTTAATATGGTGTATCACATTGATTTGCGTATATTGAAGAATCCTTGAATTCCTGGGATAAACCCCACTTGATCATGGTGTATGATCATTATAACATGCTGTTGGATTCTGTTTGCTAGTATTTTGTTGAGGATTTTTGCATCTATGTTCATCAGTGATATTGGCCTGTAGTTTTCTTTTTTTGTGGAATCTTTGTCTGTTTTTGGTATCAGGGTGATGGTGGCCTCTTAGAATGAGTTTGGAAGTGTTCCTCCCTCTGCTATATTTTGGAAGAGTTTGAGAAGGATAGGTGTTAGCTCTTCTCTAAATGTTTGATAGAATTCACCTGTGAATCCATCTGGTCCTGGACTTTTGTTTGTTGGAAGATTTTTAATCACAGTTTCAATTTCAGTGCTTGTGATTAGTCTGTTTATATTTTCTGTTTCTTCCTGATTCAGTCTCGGAAGGTTGTGCTTTTCTAAGAATTTGTCCTTTTCTTCCAGGTTGTCCATTTTTTTGGCATATAGTTGCTTGTAGTAATCTCTCATGATCCTTTGTATTTCTGCAGTGTCTGTTGTTACTCCTCCCTTTTCATTTCTAATTCTGTTGATTTGAGTCTCCTCCCTTTTTTTCTTGATGAATCTGGCTAATGGTTTAACAATTTTGTTTATCTTCTCAGAGAACCAGATTTTAGTTTTATTGATCTTTGCTATTGTTTCCTTCCTTTCTTTTTCATTTATTTCCGATCTGATCTTTATTAATTCTTTCCATCTGCTAACTTTGGGGTTTTTTTGTTCTTCTTTCTCTAATTCCTTTAGATTTAATGTTAGGTTGTTTATTTGAGATGTTTCTTGTTTCTTGAGGTAGTATTGCTATAAACTTCCCTCTTAAAACTGCTTTTGCCGCATCCCATAGGTTTTGGGTCATCGTGTTTTCATTGTCATTTGTTACTAGGTATTTTTTGATTTCCTCAGTGATTTCTTAGCTATTAAGTAGTGTATTGTTTAGCCTCCATGTGTTGGTATTTTTTACAGATGTTTTCCTGTAATTGCTATCTAGTCTCATAGCGTTGTGATCAGAAAAGATACTTGATATGATTTCAATTTTCTTAAATTTACCAAGGCTTGATTTGGGACCCAAGATATGATCTATCCTGGACAACGTTCCATGAGCATTTGAGAAGAAATTTTATTCTGTTGTTTTTGGATGGAATGTCCTATAAATATCAATTAAGTCCATCTTGTTTAATGTGTCATTTAAAGCTTGTGTTTCCTTAGTTATTTTCATTTTGGATGATCTGTCCATTGTTGAAAGTGGGGCATTAAAGTCCCCTACTATTATTGTGTTACTGTCAATTTCCCCTTTTATGGCTATTAGCATTTGCCTTAGGTATTGAGGTGCTCCTATGTTGGGTGCATAAATAATTACAATTGTTATATATCTTTCTTGGATTGATCCCTTGATCATTATGTAGTATCCTTCTTTGTCTCTTGTAATAGTCTTTATTTTAAAGCCTATTTTTTCTGATATGACAATTGCTACTCCAGCTTTCTATTGATTTCCATTTGGATGGAATATCTTTTTCCATCCCCTCCCTTTCAAGGGGTATTTGTCCTTAGATCTGAAGTGGGTCTCTTGTAGACATCATATATACGGGTCTTGTTTTTGTATCCATTCAGCCAGTCTGTGTCTTTTGGTTGGAGCATTTCATCCATTTACATTTAATGTAGTTATCAATATGTATGTTCCTATTAGCATTTTCTTAATTGTTCTGTGTTTGTTATTGTAGGTCTTTTCCTTCTCTTATGCTTCCTGCCTAGACAAGTTCCTTTAGCCTTTGTTGTAAAGCTTGTTTGGTGGTGCTGAATTCTCTTAGCCTTTGCTTGTCTGTAAAGATTTTAATTTCTCCATCGAGTCTGAATTAGATCCTTGTTGGGTAGAGTAATCTTGGTTGTAGGTTTTTCACTTTCATCACTTTCAATATGCCTGCCACTCCCTTCTGGCTTGCAGAGTTTCTGCTGAAAGATCAGCTGTTAACCTTATGGGGATTCCCTTGTATGTTATTTGTTGTTTTTCCCTTGCTGCTTTTAATATTTTTTCTTTGTATTTAATTTTTGATAGTTTGATTAATATTTGTCTTGGCCTGTTTCTCCTTGGATTTACCCTGTATGGGACTCTCTGCGCTCCCTGGACATGATTGACTATTTCCTTACCTATATTAGGGATGTTTTCAACTATAATCTCTTCAAATACTTTCTCAGTCCCTTTTTTTTCTCTTCATCTTCTGGGACCCGAATTATAATTCAGATTTTGGCCCATTTAATGTTGTCCCAGAGGTCTCTGAGGTTGTCCTCCATTCTTTTCATTCTTTTTTCTTTATTCTGCTCTGCAGTAGTTATTTCCACTATTTTATCTTCCAGGTCACTTATCCGTTTTTCTGCCTCAGTTATTCTGCTAATGATTCCTTCTAGAGAAATTTGAATTTCATTTACTTTGTTGTTCATCATTGTTTGTTTGCTCTTTAGTTCTTCTAGTTCCTTGTTAGACGTTCCTTGTATTTTCTCCATTCTATTTCCAAGATTTTGTTCATCTTTATTTTCATTACTCTGAATTCTTTTTCAGGTAGACTGCCTGTTTCCTCTTCATTTGTTTGGTCTGGTGGGTTTTTACCTTGCTTCTTCATCTGTTGTGTATTCTTCTGTGTTCTCATTTTGCTTAACTTACTGTGTTTGGGGTCTCCGTTTCACAGTCTGCAGGTTCGTAGTTCCCCTTGTTTTTGGTGTCTGCTCACAGTGGCTAAGGTTGGTTCAGTGGGTTGTGTAGGCTTCCTGATTCAGGGGACTGGTGCCTGTGTTCTGGTGTATGAGGCCGGATCTTGTCTTTCTGGTTGGCAGGACCATGTCTGATGGTCGTGTGTTTTGGGGAGTCTGTGAACTTAGTATGATTTTAGGCAGCCTCTCTGCTAATGGGTGTGGTTGTGTTCCCATCATGCTAGTTGTTTGGCATGGAGCGTCCAGCACTGTAGCTTGCTGGTTGTTGAGTGGAGCTGGGTCTTAGCATTGAGATGGAGATCTCTGGGAGAGCTTTTGCCGTTTGATATTACGTGGGGACGGGTGGTCTCTGGTGGACCAATGTCCTGAACTCTGGTCTCCCACCTCAGAGGCTCAGGTCTGACACCCAGCCAGATCACCAAGACCCTGTCAGCCACACGGCCAGGTACATGGGGAGTTTCTTGCCTTTTGGGAAGTCTGAGGTCTTCTGCCAGCGTTCTGTAGGTGTTCTGTAGGAGTTGTTCCACATGTAGATGTAGTTTTGATGTATTTGCGGGGAGGAAGGTGATCTCCACATCTTACTCCTCCGCCATCTTGAAGGTGCCCTACAGGTCATGGTTAATAAGGCATAAGAAAGGTGAGAATTAATTACCTGTTTTTGTACAGTAGCAAACTCAGTCATTTCCCATTACTTCCTTCATTCAGCCATTTGTCTCTCCTTGCTTCCTCTATATCAGGATGTTTGGCAAGGTCATGAAATTCACAGCTCCTAGAGGGAAATCCTGATTTAAAAATTGAGGAAAAACCCTGAGGTTTTGTGCATTAATTCACTGATCTTAGAGTCCCCCAAAGGCAAAATACATATACTTATGTATATATGTATATATGTGTAACTGAATCATTTTTCCGTATGCCTGAAAATAACACAACATTGTAAATCAACTATATTTCAATAAAAAGTTTAAAAAGAAAGGAAAAAACTTTGCCCATTACCCAATTTCTAATTGTAGTAGTTAGATAAACATTTATCCCCAAACTAAAGCTTAGCCATGTCTTGTGAAAATTTGAGTGCTTATTTTAGACAGTTAAATTTTGAAGGTCTTCTTTCCTATTCTGGAAAATTAGTATATGGATGAGTGGGAAGAGAAGAAGGGAGAAAAAGAGGTGGAAAGAACGAGAGAATAGTTTTGACTGATGTATTATGAAGCTCTTGCATAACAGCAATCATAAAAGAGTTGAAAAGATTATTTGTCCCACTGTTAATGTAACTCTCAATTTTCCAAATTTCATTTTCTCTTTATGTTCTTTGAGAGGGAGGCTGGGCTAGTGAATTCGCCAGGCAATTTTTGCCATCTTGTCTTGCACATCCTCGTTTGGGCAGAAAATTGAACATGAAAGCAGTTCAATTAAGTAAGGAAGGCAGCCTTTTAGAGATAGTATGAGTGGCAGTAGTCACAACTGGTCCATTCTCAGTTTGCACAGTCTAAGTCCTAACACACAGTAGCATCAACAATGCTTTCTGATGGTCATTCAGTTACTTTTGGCTTGTATACTACAAAACGGGTGGTAGAAGCCACTGGCTAACCCAAAAGCAGTGATATTCTTATAAAATCACCATCCTTGGGCTGTCATCTCAAAAGATCTCAAATGAATATTGTGGGTTTCTTGTTATCATATTGGGATACAAATGTTCCTAGAAAAGGTTCATATTGAACACTTGAAAAATGAGATGGAGAATTCTCCAAAGTAACCCAAGATACTCTGTGCCCTTGGAATCTGGCCATTTTTCCTTCCTGAGGTTTGATACCCAAAGTAGAGACCAGAGCAAGTTACCAAAAGAGATTCCAGATAGAACACTGCAGATTTCACCATTTGCCATCTTCTGATGCAAAGAAGATGCTTGATACTGAATGGCTTCAATGACAAGGTGCCAGGCAACATGGCAAGCACCCTCGCCCCTCTGTCAAGGGAAAGGAGAGGAACCAACTGAAAAGAAACCCTGCTTTAGGACCGGGAGGATGCTATAATCTCTCAACAACAGCATAAGATGTATGATACTTTCCTAGTTAGTGTACCACTCTGTCTCATAGAGAAGAGAAGAATAGTTAAGCCAAGATTATATTTCTTAAAAATAACTGTGGAGTTTGAGTCTCTCCAGCCCCATAAAAGACTCCCTGGGACTTGTATCTTTGGCTCTTTATGTGTGTCTGTTTGTAGCACTATGTGTTGCAACAAAAGGATGTTGAAAATGTCTCAGAAGAGAATCCGAATGTTGGTCACAAATTCCTAATGGGTCTGGTTCTATTTCTTGTAAATTTATCTTATATTAATGTAATTTTGTATTTTCCACCCAGGGCTAGACAAGTTGAAATCCAAAAATACATCCCGAAAAAACAGTTCTCCGGGGTTGCAAATGAGTTTTCATTCTGTCATATAGACGGCCAGTGTTGAAGCCATAGAACAAATTTAGTACATTTTTCCAGGTCCCAACCTCACCTCTTTGTATGTTCAGTTAAGGGCCCCACGTATTAACTGTGGCTCAGAACATTATTTTCGCCCAGTGAGAACATAGCGGCTTCGATCTGCCTTAGTGCATTTGTGGTTCTTGGACACTGCCCGACCCATCTCCACGCAGATAACGTTGACCCTTGCCAGAAGCATACTTGCCAACACTTTTTCTCTTTCAGTGCTGTTCCATTGCATTGTGATGTTTGCAAAATGCATTTAGAATTGACCTTCAGACGTGAGCTGACAGTAAAATAGGATTTACATGGTGTGTGTGTTCAAGTTGGGTCTCTTTCCCCACTTCCATATCCTGCCTTAGGTGTGAGTCACAGTCTCTGATTCCCTACAAAACACCCTTTTCCTGAGATTTGAATGGGACTCTCAGGTTCATTTTTGATGATAAATTTATGTTCTGCTTATTTCCTTGCTTCCACGCAAAGCCTGGAGATATATGACTGCTCAAGAAATGCCTTTCTAGGGCAGAGGCCGGCTCTAAGCTATGGGTGTGTGCCAAAGGGGTATAGTCTTTCCTACAGTTACTTTGCCTGCTTGATGGTCAAAACTAGATTCTCTTTTAAACTTTGAGGGAGCTGTATGGTGGTGGGAAGAAGACATATAGAGTTCTACTCCTTTGTGAACACACAACTTCAGAAACTGTGTGCCAAGTTGCTGACTCCTGAACCTATGGGAGAGATGAGAAGAACAGAGATGAGAGGGATGGGAGAGGATGGAGTGAATGGTCCAGCCCCGAATGTCTCACAACCCGTCTGCTGGATGTTCCCATCTGCTCTTCTGCTTCTCTTCTCCACCCTTCTCCAGCCTGCTTTCTGCCCCGAGGCCCACCTGTGTAGGTTGAACTGGTGGACTCTGGAAACTTCTGGCTTCTTTTGGGTTCAGCCAGTGGGGCTTGGAGGGAAGGAAGGTGGTGGGGTCAAGGTGTTATTCCCTGGCCCTGTCTCGGTTAGGCTGTCTTGGACTGGCTGCTCCGCTGACGTAAGGTAATTTCTCCTCTCTAGAAAGCCAGTGCTCCACGACTCTCCTTCCAGGTTCTGGGACCCTTTTCTGCCCTTTGTCCCTTTGGGTCTAGGAGTGGTGGCCGCTCTGCTACTGTCAGTCCTGTGTTCCCGCACTATCCCTTGTGGTTCCTGTACATCTGCTGATGACTTTGTGATCAGTTCTTTGTAAATGATCTCTCTTTAATTTATCTTCATTTGAACACATTATCTGACTTGTTAGGACCCTGGCTAATATACCTCATCTTTGAACTCACTAGTTAAATGAGTTATTTGGTTAATAAGCTCCTCATTTACCAAGGAAGTATATCCCGGTAGGGTCAAGCCTGTATTCATACTAGAGTATGAACGACAAATCAGATTTTAAGGAATCTGAGAGGGACTTTCCTGGTGGTCCAGTGGTTAAGACTCCACGCTTCCACTGCAGGGGGCATGGGTTTTATCCCTGGTTGGGGAACTAAGATCCCATGTTCCGTGTGGTGGTTTAAAAAGAAAAAAAAAAAAAAAAAAAGGGAATCTAGGATTTTTAACTTGGAGATTTGAAGGGAGGGAAAGAAAGGGAGCCGTTTTTGAAGCATAGTGAGAATGGGGGAGGTGAGAATGCACAAAAGCCAAGTGTGGGCTGCATCACAATGCTTTACCCCTGCTTATCTCTGATGATTATCCATGGCATAATGAAGGGGGTGGAAGAGTGCCTGTTATTTCTCTACCTAAAAGAATTTCTCCATAAGCATTGCCACACCCCTGGATGCATCCTGTCAGAAGTGTGTGTGCCATGGCCCCTTCAGCAAGTGGATTACGCTGATTTTCCAAGCACGCACAGTTAGGAAGTAGCAAAGTCAGGCTTTCAACCCAAGGGGTCTGACATCAGACACCAGGCTCTCAACCACTATATGCACGTCTTTAACTGTGCGTGGCCTTTAGTGGCCTTTATGTGTCCAGGCCACAAAATAATGGAGAAACCATTCGTTTGGTGGGAATCTTGGGATTTCCAGCATTGAAACCTGGCTGAGCCAAAGAGATTAGAAACTTCTGAAAACTACAGAGACTTATAAGAAAGCAGAACAAAATCCATTTGGAATTTGTGACCAACATTCAAATGTTCTTCAGAGACATTTTTATCATCTTGTAGTGGTGAGACTTCTTGTAAAGGGACCGAGGAAGGAGCCAGAACCATGGGGAATGATCAGGTCCAAGAAGACCTGTAAGGAAGTAATAATGACTTTCACACTCACCAGCAACCAGGATTTCCATGCACTATCAACCAAGTTTGTCACTGAATCAGACACCTTGAGCCGAAAAAACTCTTTATCCCACTAGTAATCCTCTAGGCCACTTAAGCACTGGATTTAAATATTTTTCAGCTGTTTTCCAGCCAGGCTGTGGCAATAGCTGTTTTGGGATGGAGGTGGCAAGTGTTAATATTTGAGAGAAGCAGCACTTCTGAGCAGATTGCCTACACCCACATGAGGTCATGTTTTTAGTTTGGGGCTTAGATTTAAGCAATCAGGCGGGGAGAGCCTGCACACCGGGGGATGACTGGGAAATCTCTGCTCTGATGACAAAGTGGTCATTTCTATGGTCTCCGTGCTCCTCGGCCATCGGCACCGTCTGCTGAAGACACACATCTCGTAGAGGTGAGTGGAGCACAAGTTTCTCATACTTCCCACGCACCTACCAGAGTATTAACATTGCAAAGAAGAGGAACTAGACATAAACAAGCAGCTGGGTTCGACTTCTACAGGCAGTGGTTCAAAAGGTGATACACACCGTGTGTTTAGTCCAACCACTGCGAATTTGAGATTTAATTTTAACCGAGACCCGATGATACATTAACTTGAAAATTTATTAGCTGTAGCAGAAAGTAACTCTTCCACTCCACTGAAATCTCTGACATGCTTTAAAGACAACAGCTGGTTTATTAATTTAGTCAACTTACGTGAAGTTTAATCATGCCTCAGCCCTCCAAAGGACCTTAAAACTAGATGCGCACAAATGATGAACAAGCACAGTGACTGTCGGTGTTTCCTTTGTGGATTTTTGTGTTGGATGTGTTGAGTGGAAGTCAGAGCTAATGCACACTTTGGTTTCCCCCAAAACAAAACAATTAAATGAGAAAAACAAAACCTCACTATATTCTGATTACGTTCATCTTTGGACGTTAGCCATGAAAAAGTACTTAATCAAAGACTAGCAAAGCTAGGAGGACTGCTAATCTAGTAGGTTTCTTTTGAATCTGTAAATTTACAGGTAAAAATTTATGCTTTGACAAACTCCCCAAATCTAGGTTGAAATTTAGCAGAATCCAAAAGTGGCTGAAGAAGCAGTGGGAGGAAAAAGTCTTTAGGCCCCATCTGTTACCTTCTCATTTTTTCTTTTCTTTGTTTTCCTTATTTATTTTTTGGCCATTAAAACTATATTTCAAGAATGGACTTGAGGACACGGAGTGGGGGAAAGGGAAGCTGGGATGAAGTGAGAGAGTAGCACGGACATATAAACACTACCAAATGTAAAATAGATAGCTGGTGGGAAGCAGCTGCATAGCACAGGGAGATCAGCTTGGTGCTTTGTGACCACCTAGAGGGGTGGGATAGGGAGGGTGGGGGGGAGACACAAGAGGGAGGAGATATGGGGATATATGTGTATGTATAGCTGATTCACTTTGTTATAAAGCAGAAACTAACACAACAATGTAAAGCAATTATACTCCAATAAAGATGTTAAAAAAAACCCTATATTTCAACCCACTGTCTTTCTTCATATAATCAAATGTTATTAATTTAGGCTTTTCTAGATTAGACATTGTGGCCTTTTGGATACAATGATTCTGACAATGTTCTTTGCAGTTTTTATGAAGGAAAAGACTTGTTAAAAGAATGAAGAGTGCAAACATGATTTTCGAGGGATGTTTTAAAATTAAGATAAAGTCCTTTAAGAATAGATACATGTGTATGTATAAAAAAACAGAAGTTTATTTACAAAAACTTCACCCCAGCAGGCTGTAACTTGCTGACCCTGAGTTTATAGAATAAAGTCTGTACTCTAAAAAAATCAATCAATCAAAGGGGAAAAAGAAGATAAAGTCCTTTGCAGACTTTCTCCATTGACTGTAAGCTACTACAGACAATTGAATCTTAGGTTGCATCAGGCAATAAGATGATGAAGTGCTTATAGAACTTTGGCACATTAGTTAATAATGGGCTTTTCTTCCTTAAAGCCATCCCATTTGACTTCTTGGACTCAATTGGTGAGCACTGGTATATTTTCATACAAGTTTCACAAATTTTAAACTTGAGCTTTGTGATTAGAATGTTCTGCTTGAACTCTTAATGGCGGATGGAGGACAAATGGCTTGTTAACATTTCTAGATGATTCAGAAGTCCATTCAATAAAGAATTAGGAAATCCCTCCTAAGGCCCCGGTGGTGTAGAGGGGCTAGCTCGGCAGTGATGGTGACAGGGCAGTGTATAATGGGGAGACCCATGAGCCAAAGGATGATGACCCCACAGGGTGGTAAGAGCTCCAAGGCAGGGAAAACAAAATTTGTTGGAGCTGGAGAACAGGGAACTCAGCCAGCCTGGCACGAGGATCAGGATTGTCTGAGATAGCTTCATGGAGGACGTGACGTTGGATGATGCCTTGAAGAACTGATCAGGAGGACTTTAAGATGTGTTCCTTTGAAATTCTTGTGCTGCTTTGGATTTGAGACTGAAGTAAAAAGTTGACCACAAGATCACAGGGGCTTCATATCTTCAAGATACCACACATCTTCAACAAGACAACTGTGCGGCAGCTTTGCCCAGGGGTAGGTGATGCATACATGTGATTTCTTAAACTGAAGGTGGGGAGAAATGCTTTCCGTGACACACTGTCCTTCTCACTGGCCAGGGTTCCCTAGCTCCAAATCCGCAGGGATTATCACTCAGGGTTCCTAACCTGACTCGGGGATTTGGTGATTTACTCGCATGGACCAGACATCCACTTTTGGACCGTTTTTCTGATGAGCAAGCAGTTCAGGGGCCATGTAGGAAAGGCTTGCACAGTGAGTGCTTAACTGCTCCTGAGAAAGACCCTCCAACTTCATGGTATTACTCAATCCAAAATCTGAAAGATTTACAAACCAGCGGACCAAAAAGTTCACCTCCAGCTGAGAATGCTTTAATTCTTCTTAGCAGCAGTTGGAGAAAGAGGGTCAATGAATACTTGATAAAATAGTCAGTAAAAACATTTTTTTATAGCAGCAATTCTCATGGGAATAGAGATGCAGGAAAATGGGGTGAGACATTGTCTTTACATAAGATCGCTTAATTTTTGGCTTTAAATTCTTGAGTTTTTCTTTTAGTCAGCTTTCTAGGAATGTTTGCTTTAGCTTATGCCTGGCATTTTGTAAGTTGTCATTTACATTCCACTAGATTGTAAAGTTTCTTATTTGACAGCAGAACCACGATGAGGCCAAATAATATCAGCCTTTTAATCCAAACATTGCCTCTCCAGCCTCCACACCCCCATTCCCTATCGCCTTGGGAAACTGGCTCCCTTGGCTCATTTTTGTTTTCTGCCTAATCCTTCTCAGAGTGGAATCTCAGCTCTGCTTCTCTGTGCCTCCATTTCCTCATCTGTAAAATGGGATATTACTATCTACCTCATAGGGTTTTATATGGTTTGAAAATGTTCACATAGGTTAAGCGCTTAGAGCACCTTGTAAAGTGCTCCACTGATATCAATGACTGCTATTGATATTATTATTATCATCATTATTTTTTTTCTTGCACAATTTGTTTCCACAAAGCCAGGAAGAAGAACAGCTTTTGCTGATCATTACATGTAAGGGGAGAGGACAGTGCCTGCTGGGTGGCAGTTATGGTTCAGCAGGAAAAAGCTGGCTCCACCTGGACAGCCAGGGCCTCAGAGAGGTCAGAGGGAGAGAAGGACCCAGTGGTCCCCAATTCAGGGCCTGCAGAATTTCCCCTAGACACAAAGGCAGCAGGGGGACAGACAGAGCTTTGCTCCTTGCGGTCTTGGTCTATGTAAAACCACCAGTGAGCATGACTGGCCTGAAGAACTCACGGCTGGGGGCCGTGTCCCGAAAGCTGTAAACCATCAGTGAATCACACAGTGAGACTGACGGCCAGGCTCCTCTGAAGCCCACACAGCAGACCTCTCAGCTGCAAGAACACAGTTTGGTTTCAGGGTTTTATTACTTCAGTGGGAATCTCTCTGAATTCAGGTAGCAATTCTTGAAAAACAGCAAAAATTTTTAAGCATGAGGAATTTTTCCTCTCAAGGTTATTTTGTCAAGCTTATCTGGAATAAGATAACATTTTGAGAGAAACCCCAGAATGGTTTTACAGACAACAGAGTAACTGCACTTATAAAATGCTGAATTTAGATTTTTAAAAATTATTTTTTGGTCGCGTGGCTTGTGGGATCCCAGTTCCCCGACCAGGGATCGAACCCTGGCCCTCGGCAGTGAGAGTGCCGAGTCCCAACCAGTGGACCGCCGGGGAATTCCCCTGAATTTAGATTTTTTTTTTTTTTCACTTGCACTTATACAACATTTTAAATGAGACATCATTTGAATTAATATACTACATGATAGCTTAATATGAAAATAGACTGCGTGTGTATCATACATTTCCATCAAAGCATCCACTATTAAATTTCCACTACATTTTGAAATAATATCACTTCACCTGGAGAAAAATGCCATAACTCTTAGTGCTGCCTCCTGAGATCCTTTGAGCCTGTGTTTTAAAGAATTAAAGTCATAGTTGGCTGGAGTGATGAAATAGACATAGACGTTTATACTTACCAACAATTTCGATGTTGCTGTGTTCATCCAGAAGAAAAATTTCAGCCTTCAAGTCCCTAAATAGACCAAGAAAAGTAAGTGTTACCTACTAATATTAGTGTTTTGTATTTGAGAATATTGCAGCTGTAGACTAAAGGGGATTCTTTCTTGACTTGAGTCTTAAAAGGGATAATGGATTAAAATTCTGAGTTCCCAGAAAAAACATCAGAAAACAGGGCAATATGCTTTCAGATTTCTGTTCATAGCTGTGTCTTGACATCAACAGCCTGCTAACTTGAGAATCATCTCATTTTAAAGTGGGAAGCTTGTTGAGAAATGAATGATAAGCAGTCCTTATATGAATCATTAAGAAATTGACCAGACAAATGGAGCTTCTTCTTTTCTAATCAAATCATAGTTGGAAAGAATGCAGTTAAAATCACTGACTGGCTCCTAGGTGACCATCCAGAATCCTGTCTAAATATAGCATTATTTTTGGGATTGTCTTTTAGAGGCACGGGACTCAGGGTAAATCATGCAGAGCACTTTCCTCCTGCCCAGTATTTCAGGCAGATGAAATCTGGCTAAAATGATTGAACACCCTGAGTATCTGAGAAGGGGCTTCTCAGGAGTCTGCATGGAAGAATTTAGAAGTATTGTCATCGAGTATCATAGGAGCCACATTTTTTGTTGTTGTTGTTTTTTTAAGAATCAGCTATCTGAAAAACTAGAACAAAACTCTTCTAATTTTCTCTCTGTCACCCAATTGTGTGATTCATTTGGTAGGGCCAAGTCTCCTAAGCGGAGGTCCAAAGAAAGACCCCTAACTTGCAGTACCCTTGGGAGGCACCAAAGGCAGCATGGCCAACTCCAGGTTTCCTTGGTAACGTTCTCAGGAGTTTCAAGGGCATTAAATAACATGATAGATTTGTATCTTCGCCACTATGTACAAAGATAATGTAGTAGGTGATCTCCGTATATTTTAGCCAGAAATATAACCAGGGAGAAGAGATCAGGGCAGGACTTAAAACAAATAATTAAAATACGATCATTAGAAACAAGAACACATTTTCAGACCTAGTTTGCCTCCTCTTCCCCCACTGCCACACATTCTATCAGAGCTGTTTGTTCTCCTGTTCATCTCTCCTCTCTTTGGTGTATAGGCTTATTCAAGGGAGAGGTGATGGTGAGGGTGAGGATGGGAACCCAGCTGGGACAGCAGGGCTTGGCAGGCCCTTGCAGGGGACTCTGCTGCCTTCTTCTGCCCTGACCTTGCTGTGAAGGACAGCAGAGCCTTCTGCGTCCTCTAGTCATGGCTGTGTTTACCCATCCAAGTGGTTTTGAGTGATTAAAAGTTTGAGAGCCATTAGGCAATTAAGTGAACAAGTTGCTTTAAAAATAACCAATTATGCAAGAGTTTGTCAGAAACCATCTCCCCCATTGCTCAGATGAGTATCTTCAGCATCTCTTCTATTTGAAGTCCATTGTTCTCCTTTTTTGGAGTTTGTCCCATTTGAGGAACCCGTACATCAGTGCCTTCTGTGTGTTATGGAAAAGGGGTCGTGTATATAGGAACGCCAGGATGACCAGGAATGAAAAGCTATAGCACTAAGTTATAGGATGACTTGAAATCCCTTTCTAGCCTCTGGAATTCTACTGAAAAGGAGAGATGGAGAACAGTGACGTGAAATGAGCTATGTATAGTTTAGTGTATTCGGGATCTTGGGAATAAGTTACTGTGATCTTTCCCAAATCATAAGACACTTTATAAGGCATTTGAAAAATCTGGGTGGATGGGAATAATAGACACATTGTAAACCAGCTAATTCCATAGGCTGGCCTCAATAGAGTTTCCCCCCAATCAGTAAACCCATAAAAGTTGGTCTGAATCCCTCTCACATTCATCAATGCCACATTCTGTTACTTTGATATATTTTATTTATAAGAAGAGAAAAAAATCTCCCTCTAAACTGTAGTCCTAGTTTTCACATAAACACAGTTACTTATGAGCTCAAACTGAGCACTGGAAAGGAGAGGAAGAGATGATTGCTGTTGCCTCAATTCTGTTCTCACGTGGATGTGTGAGCTGGTGCTCAATTTCTCATGATGGCATATCCAGTGAAAAGCTTCTCAAGGACACTGATCTTCCCTCCAGAGAACTTGGCTATGGACCCTGTGCTGGGCTCACTGTCAGTAATTGACACTTTCACTTCCCTTTCACTCAGTTTTTTTTCTTTTTCTTTTCTTTTGATGTGGACCATTAAGTCTTTATTGAATTTGTTACAATATTGCTTCTGTTTTATGTTTTGGTTTTCTGGCGGGGAGGCATGTAGGATCTTAGCTCCCAGACCAGGGACTGAACCCGCACCCCCTGCATTGGAAGGCGGAGTCTCAACCACTGGACCACCTGGGAAGTCCCTCTTTTTCTTTTTTAATTGAAGTATAATTGATTTACAGTGTTGTGGTAGTTTCAGGTATACAGCAAATGATTCAGTTATACATATATATATTCTTTTTCATATTCTTTCTCATTATAGGTTATTTCAAGATACTGAATAGAGTTCCCTGTGCTATACAGTAGGACCTTGCTGTTCACTTAGTTTCTTTTGATCCCAGATCTCATCCAGGTGGTTACTGCCAAGGTATAGCTCCATCACCATATAATAAGAGATGTCTGTCTCCAGTGTTCACACAGCTGGGTAATTTTAGGGTGTTTAACCATTTGCTGGATCCAAGATTCATACATTTTATCCTTTAGAACATAGAAGTCTCACTTGCTTTCTTCTTGTTGATGATTTTGATGGCTACCTACATCACTGGAGATGTAAGTGATGCCCAGCGAAGGTTAACTAATAAAAGCAGCCAAAGCAGGCTCAATTAAACACACACACGTGCGCGCGCACACACACACACACACACACACACACACACACACAGACATACAACAGGGAGAATGCATAATGATAGACATTTTCTAATGTAATGTAATCTTGTTAAATTGGGACATAAATGAGACACCTTATTCTTATGTATACCTGAAGCTGAACTTTTTAGAAGGTCAGGATTGATAGTAGCTATACTGAAATGTAATTATATTTCAGCAATCTATTAACTACACTGTTGTGGACTTTTCTGACATAGCAGTCAACAAAGCTGATAAGGTTAGCCTTTTAATTGTAAAGGACACATTTATTAATAAAAAATTAATAAATGGTTTACATCTTAGAATGCGTATCAACCAAAACCAAAAGACATAATTAGTTCAGAAAGAAAAATAGTTAAATATGGAAAGAAATCCTATGCACCAATAAAATTAGCTATAAGGCATTCTAGGGAAACTCGTTAAAATTCCTCCTTAATTCTTTTCTTTTAATAGTTGTTAGTTTGACAGCAAGAATTTCTCCCTTTGTTTTTTGTAGGAACATATAAAGAGGCATTTTATTTGAACAAGAAAACCAAATAGAAGTTATGCTGTGATTGTTTTTATCTTGCTTTTTTGGATTTATTTTTATCAATTGTGAAAATGAATTGATTTTAATATATATTAACATGGTTAATTGGGATACACACACACACACACACACACACACACACACACACACACACACACACACACACACACACACACACACACACACACACACACAGCTTTTCCATCACTTTGGCAAAGAGCCCTGTTGATCATTTTGCCCACTAAATATGTCCCAACCGTCATGGTATGAGGGAAGGTCATCTCCAGATCACAAGAGATCTTCCTGCACCGTGCAGGCACCTGAGATCCCTTTGTTTCCTCTCCAGGGCTGGAGGTGACTGGGGCTGGTGACAGAAGCATTCACCATTGCGTCCACTGCTGCGGGCATCCTCAATGACACCATCCTCTGTAAAGCATCGGTCTGTGGCCCCAAAGAGGTGACTTGTGACCACTAACAGTTGCTGCTCTTGAATTCTGTGCAGACATTTCTGAAGCCTCCGGATAAGGCAGGTACCAACGCTTCCTCTCTCTTCCCTTGCTCTCTGTCCCTGCTGTGTGTGCTCAGGCATGCAGGATGCTCAAGCAGAATCAGCATGTGTATTATTAACCTAACATGGTACATGATGTCAGTGAATGGCTTGCAGTTCCCTTGACACCCAATCCCAGGCCTTGTACAAAATGAACATTTCTCTTCACAGAGCAGATAGTCAGACCATGTGTTAAATGCCTTATCAGGGAAAAATCAGCTAAATTATAATCAGGGCCTCTTGACTTGCTTTTTTAAACAAATAATATTCTTTATATTTTAGGACAGAAAAATAGAACAGGTACATACCCGTATACCTCCCTCCCCTGTCTATGGTTTCTCCTATTACCTCTTGCATTAGTGTGGTACATTTGTTGCAATTAATCAACAATAGATGTTGATACATTATTATTAACTAAATTCCATAGTTTACATTAAATTTCACTCTTTGCATGGTGCAGTTTTATGGCTTTTCACAAATGCATAGTGTCATGAATCAACCATTACAGTATCATATAGAACATATATATATATATTATTTTGAAACTATTTTAATTTAGAAATAGAAAACATATTGAAAGAAGAAAAAGAAAGAAAAACACAAAATGTATAGGAAATTTTTACTCCATGAGCTTCTCAAGTCCTCACTTGTTCACCATACCCAAGATGAAAAACACTTTTTTTAAAAAACAAACAATTTAATTAATTTTTTAAAATTCTTAAGAAAAAAATCTATTTATTTATTTAGGCTGTGTTGGGTCTTCATTGCCCCGCGCAGGTTTTCTCTCGTTGTAGTGAGCGGGGGCTACTCTTTGTTGTGGTGCGCAGGCTTCTCCTTGCGGTGGCTTCTCTTGTTGCGGAGCAGGGACTCTAGGTGAGCGGGCTTCAGTAGTTGTGGCACACGGGCTCAGTAGTTGTGGCTTATGGGCTCTAGAGCACAGGCTCAGTAGTTGTGGTGCACGGGAATAGTTGCTTCACGGCATGTGAGATCTTCCAGAGCAGGGTTCGAACCCATGTCCCCTGCATTGGCAGGCAGATTCTTAACCACTGCGCCACCAAGGAAGTCTGAAAAACACTTTTCTAAAAAAGTATTCAGCCACGAACAATGATGTTATTGATAGGAATGTGGACCAATTTCACAAAAAAGCCAATGAATCCCATTATAGCAAATGAAATTATAGTTTCATTGGCCTAATAATCCCCTCTGCTTCACCTATTCATCCATCTCCACTCCCTCCAAACTTTTGGTGACTACTGACCCTTTTACTGTCTCTCCATAAAGTGGTGCCTTTTCTCTAATGTCATATAAAACATGCAGTGTATAGTTTTCATAATATGCATTTAAGGTTCCCTATGTCTTTGTGTGGCTTGATAGCTCATTTCTTTTCAGCACTGTATAATATCCCACTGTCAGGATGTGTTCAGGTTTTGGTGTGAACCTAAGTTTTCAGCTCAATTGGGTAAACGCATAGGAGCATAATTGCTGGATCTTAGGGTATGCTTAGCTTTTTGAGGAACTGTCAAACTGTTTTCCAAAGTGGCTGTACCATTTTGCATTCTCACCAGCAATGAATGAGAATTCCTGTTGCTCTACATTCTCACCAGCATTTGGTATTGCCAGTTTCTTTTTAATTTTAGCCATTCTAATAGGTATGTAGTGGTTTCCCATTGTTACTTTAATTTATAATTCCTTAATGACATATATGTTGAGTATCTTTCTGTATGTTTATATGTGCCATCTGTATATCTTCTTTGGGGAGGTTTCCAGGTTTTTTGTCCATAGTTAATTGGATTGTTTGTTCTCTTGTAGTTGTGTTTTATGAATGCTTTGTATATTTTGAATACCAGTCCTTTATCAGATATGTATTTTGCAAATATTTTTCCCCAGAACTGCTTTTGTAGAGCTGGAAACAGCTCTCTTTCTCCCTAAAAGATATTATGCTACATATATAGGTCAATGAAATGCAATTAGCTGCAAACTTGTGGTAAGGGCTTTAAAAGTGCTGAGGTTACATTGATGCCTGAGTATATATAACCTACCTTACTGCTTTTTATTGTAGCAGAGCAATTATTTTTTGCAGTCTATTCTGGAAGTATCTATTTTTATAGTTAGGCAGACTTAAACTACAGCTAAAAGTTGGCTAGATTTTGCATCTTAAAAATCCTTAATGTTTAAGGGATAAAGATGCCTATACATTTAAATTCCAAAGGGAAACTTGATATTCACTGTTTAAAGGCCAAAGACTATTTTTTCTAATCATATTCTAAATACAGAGTTGTATAGTGCAAATCCTGTTACCACTTTAAAATACTGGCTGCCACACAGCTAGTGGCATGTCATAGTGGAAACAATTTCTTACCTTGCTTAGGAAGATGAGGGCTGTATTGTGGCTCAGAGCTCATGTTGGATCAGATACTATGGCACCCAGGCTCTAGATCTTTCAAGCCCCCCACTCAATTCTGCTACCTCTGACACAGTAGCAAAGATTGCTCCTCTTTCTACTCAAGGAAAACTTTATGTATATAGAATGTTCTTGCTGGGAAACATTGGATGACATGAGTTTTTTCTTTTCATTAGAGAAGCTTGTATTTTCTAGACTGAAGGAAACAAGGTCATTTTTTAGCTAGAACAGTCAGCATTTTCCATTTTTCTTAGTTGTCCTACCATAAACCTGCTCCAGAGGTGATGAATGTTGATGAAATTTGGTTAATAGTTATCCAAATAACATATGATGTTTGTTTTTTGTGGGGTGGTGGAAAAACACAACATCTTATGACATTGATCATCTTCAAAAAGTGAATCCCATTTCAGGAGGAAATAAATTTGAAGAAACAATATCATAGAGGCTAGGAAGTACTCTCCCAGAAGGCTAAGGAAAGGTACTTGGTCTATGCCTTGAGATCAGGGTTTTTTATGAAATGGAGAAATCAGTCTTATTGACCACAACTTGGTGTTTATAAAAGTCTTTAAATCATTGAGCTCAGGCTTAATACTCTGTTGAAGTTATAGCAGCTTATCCTATTACATATTAGTGCTTTTTATTCTAGGAAGAAATATGATTCAGTATTTTCCATGCACCAAGTATTAGCCAGGACAAGCTCATTGCTGTAATGAACAATTCCAAAGTCTTAATGGCTTAACACAGTAAGCATTTACTTCTTGCTTATGTCATGGTACAGTGTAGGCTGAAGGGACAGTGTGTGTGGAGGAGTCTACTTCACATGGTCATTAAGGTTCATTCATCTGAAAAGTCCCCCATCTCCAGGCCTTTGGAAGCCTCTTCTGGATCTTCTGCATCTGGCCTGCAATGAGAGATGAGAAGTGGGAGGATTTTTATGGATCAGGCTTGGAAGTGGCAAACATCCTTTCTGGCCCTTGTTCCACTGGCCAGTCACAGAACCCCACCTATCTGTGCGGGAGGCTAGGAAGTGTAGTCTCAAAGTATGCCCAGGAGGAAAATAAAACAAGATTTAATGAATCAAAGTCATCTCTGCCACTTATGACTACACACACACAAATCTGTGGAGAGAAGATGAAGACCTCGGGGAACCCTCAAAATCAGATGAAATTTCTAGTTACATTGCTTATTTAGCCTCTTTCTACACTTTTGGGAATAATTTACTTCATTGACTTGACTTCTTGTATTTTTGGAAATCAGAAACCTAAACCTCAACTTTTCCCCTGAACAAATGGTCATCCATGAATGCATGTACTAGAAGATTTGGGAAGTTTAAGCAAGATGTCCCCTGAGTGGGATCCCACAGTGCTGGATGGTTCTTATTCACTCCTGTCTTCTGCTGATCTCTTTTGAGGTGGTGGCAGAGACATGAGAGGAAAAAAGATACAAGATTTGTAATTGCAAAGCACAAATAATGGACTTGAACTAGTGTTTACTTTGGGCCTATGATTGAAGGGAGAGAAGGAACAAAAACTCTCTTAAAAAAACCACACACTTTCAAACCTGACATCTGGCTAAACTATGGATTGCTATTATTGGGGATTAGCCCAAATTGACACCTTGAAAACATTCTGGGGTCAAGAAAGTTCCACAAACAGTTCTTAAAGTCATTCTCTTGGCACCTCGTAGAATCTTTTCAGAAAAGAAAATTTGCTCAGGGTGGCTTTTTCTGCTTGGGTATATATTGCTTTTATGGACACCTCCGCTCCCAACTGAAGTCAATCCTCAAGTGTGAAAGCCACTGCAGATCTAAGGAGGCAGTTTCCCTCAGGGCTGGATTTGCAGCCTGGGTTTAAATGTCCTGCCGCATTGAAAAGGCGTGGGAGAAATCACAGATGCAGTGCTCTGGTGAATGGTTTCCAGTCTGTGGAGAATAAATAGACTTCCGGAGAGAGGGAGTATTGGAAAAGTCCCAGTGTTCATCACGTGGGTTTCTGTTTAGAAAACCATTGTGCCTAAGTCATCCTCCTGGAATTCCGCTGCCCTCTTAATTGTCCTTGTATGAAAAAGGTGTAAGTTTTTGGCCTTTTTGATCCACTAAACCCCTTCTCCCTGAATCAATGGCAATTTAATGAGACCACTAACCACAAATCAGCAAGACTTTTTTTTGTTTTTTGGCCGTGTGGCTTGTGGGACCTTAGTTCCCCGATCAGGAATTGAACCTGGGCCCTCGGCAGTGAAAGCACAGAGTCCTAAGTGCTGGACTGCCAGGGAATTCCCAAACAAGATTTTTCTCTGTCATATGAATGTCGGAACATTTAGCCAAGTGGTGCTGACTGGCGGTGCAGGGCAGTGGGCAAACTTCTAGGCAGTTTTGGGGTAATTTTGGCTTACATAGAACTACTACAGAATCATAATCTATGTGAGATCTGTGCCTACACTCATTTTTTAGTTTTAGGTTGAAATTAGAAAACCACAAAATCATGTTAGAATCACTGAGTGACACTCAAGGTTGTTCTTCAACAATGATGGAGAAGGTTGGAAATCAGAAAGTGTTAAATAGTTGACAGTTTTTACCCAGGACCCTCAATTTGTGCCACCAGAAAATACCTGCACAGAGAACTCCATACTCCAGTGAGACATTTTTCCTTTTCTTGTTGGTATTCATTTTGGAGCCAGCCACACAGACAGTAACCCTGCCTGTAGGTGACAGTGATTGTTTTTCTTATTGTTTTGAAGGTTACAGGAAAATAAGAAGCAATTTCTGAGGTGGAATAAAGCAGTTTGTGTGTGTGTGTGTGTGTGTGTGTGTGTGTGTGTGTGTGTGTTTGCCTGTGAAGCTATAGGTCTGAATAGTATCTAATTAAAATCTAATGTGGAGTCAGTAGCCCTACTGTTGTGTTGAACAATTAATGCTTGATAATGCTAAGGAAATGGTCTTCTAATACTGCTTACTCACTTTCAGAGGATAACAAAGGTGTTTCTCGAGAGTGTGTTTGCCTCTCCTTCTAAGACTGGAGCAGAGGTAGGGTTTGTGTGGGTCAGTTCAGGGACTCTTTGGCTTTAAACCCATGGTCACTCTTGGTTTTCCAAACTCCCCTCTCCCCCACCACTCCCATCTCTAAATCACCTACCTCAGGTAGATCCTTATGAAAGGATCCCCTCTTATCCCAGAAATGCACAACTTTTATTATACATATTTTCTTATGTTTCCTCAGAAATACAGTACTTTCTTCTGTAGAGTATATAGTGCCCGAAGTTAAGAAATACTAAGCCTTCCACAGAGGTGCACACATTCTGTCAATCAAGCACAAATAACCACCTCAATAACCCATAATTGTCACTGACTGTATAGTTCACACCTAACATGTAATCATCGCAGACAATGGCTTCATAATTAGCACCCTGACAGACTAAGGCAAGAAGTGTAACAATGGAGAGGGGTGTGCTGTGTAGACCAGTTGCCAATGCTACAGGCAAGTGGATCCACCCTTCCTTGGGCCAGAGAGGAAGGTTACAGCTTCCTCCCTCTCCCACTAATAAAACATGCATCTGCAAGTGTTCAGATTGATCATGACTCTTCCAGTGCCTAAAGAATAATCATCTCTGGTTGCTCTTTGGGGAGAGAGCATTCCCACAGTGTAAAGTTGATGCAGCAAATTATAGGATGTGTGCGCAATTTAGAAGTGAGACTGAAAGAATCCAAATTGTAAATTCCTGTTCCTTTAGAGCGACAAGTTAATTTTAAATGTGTAGACATCATCCTGGGTAAGGGAGGCCAGAAGCTTTCCCCAGAACCTCCTGTGGTTCAGATTTACTTCTAATGGTGGATATACTCAGGTTGGAGTCATTTTGCCCTGGTGACCATCAGCATAGGGAACACTGAGCTGACAAGGAGGCTGTGGACAAAGGCTGTGGAGGTGGGTGGCCAGTGATGTCTGACCCAGGTGTTCTAGCCTCTGACACCATCGCTCAGGGTTTCTTGTGACTAGGAATAGATCCCTGCAGAGTAGGAGTCTAAGGTTCCCCCAGGGGCCTCCTGTCTCCATCCTTGCTCTCTTGGGCTGCTCCTTCCTCTAAACAGAAATACCATCCTGCACACTTCTCTCTCTGACTCTCATTAATCTATCCTTCCATCCAGTGTATATTTGCTTGGCTACCAACTAGCCCTGTACTAGGCAGTAGGGACACAAAGATGACAGGGCACAGCCTCTGCCCTCAAGGAGTTCAGTGAGGGACAGATATGTGAACAAATAATGTCAACACAGTAGAAGAAGCAACATGCCTAGTACTGTGGAGGCTCAGAGGGGACTTGGTAACTTTTTCTGGGGGAGTTGGGGGTGGGTAGCTTGGAAGAAGAGTTGATGTTTGAGATGGGTCGTGAAGGAAGAGTAGAAGTATGCCAGGTAGAGATGGAGGAAAATTAAGGTGCTCATTTGGCAAAGTTTAGAGTTTATTGTGTAGGCAACATCAATCCATTCTAAGCAGGAGGGGACATGGTTGGACTATTAGAAAGATAACTCTACCAGTAATTTAGAGGGCACCTTAAAGGACTTTAAGACAAGGAAACAATGAAGATGAGACATCATAGTCTGGTAGGCAAAAGTGAGGACCTGAAACAAGGTGGTAGTTCTATGTGTACAAGACAGCGTGGATAAAAATGAATTCTCAGAGGTGGAATCGACAGTTGTTGATTGTTGACAATATTGAGCGCTCCTATCCATGAACATGGAACATCTCTCCATTTATTTAGTTGTTTTTGATTTGCATAGGTACTTTTATCCCTCTTGATTTACCTTTGTGATGGATGGGATTTGGGACTCCATGGCTTTTCATTCAAGTGTCTGGGTAGATGTTGTAATTATTCATTCATTCAATAAATACTTATTGAGCCCCTTGTGTAACACATGTAGGTAATCAAGATAAAATTACTCTCCTCAAGGCCAGAAATCTTAAATTTTAGCTGGGCACAAGAATCATCTGCGGAGATTTTTGAAATCACAATGCCCAGGTTGCACTTCAGACTAATTATATTGGAATCTCAGATATGTTTTAAACGTTCCCCAGAGGATTCCAAAGTGTAGCCAGGGCTGAGAGCTGCTGCTCCACGGCATCACAAGCTAGTCAGTCAACATGTCATTGCAAAACAGTGTGATGAGAGCTCTCAACAGAAATTGGGACATGGTCCCCTGGCAGTAGAGAGCAAGACCATCAGTTCTGCTCTCCAGCTCAGAGTGGCTGTCCTAGAGGAGTTGCTGCTTTAGCTGAGGCTGGGAGGGTGTTTTCAGGAGTTTAAGTGGGGTGGGCATTCTATCCAGGGAGCAACCCCTGCAGGAGAATGTGCCAATACAGAGACTAGTTGAGGAGGAGCAGGGGGAAGGACACAATACTTTCCACTTTTGAAGGATGATGGGCCCATGGGACATTCAGGTAGAAATGTCAGCATCAGTTGGATACATGAATCAGGAGAACTGAGGTCTGAAGATAGTTTTCAGAGTCTCAGGTTGGTGGCTGAAGCCGTGGGAGTATAAAGGTAACTCAGGAATACTGTGTGCAGCCCTAATGGGTGAAGAAGAAAAGAGGGAACTTGCATAGTAACCCCTTCATCCTTCCCACCAAAGTGCCCGTCTCCTCCCCTCCCCACACTGTCCCCTGGAGTTCTGGGATGACTGGAGGGCTTGGATCTGGGTGAGGAGGGAGGATGGAGTGGGGAAGGTTGTGGCTAATGTGTATGCATAGCTGTCCTTTGATATTGTGAGCTCCTGGCATAGAGTAATTGTCTCATTTAGCTTTGCATCTCCCCACAGAGTCTAACGTAGAGAAGAACTTCAATAAGTATCTGTTGAATGAATGCATGTGAATAAAGTTCAATAAACCTCATGTTTTGCTTTTGGAAACATACACATTTATAATGGTAGGGCTTCTATTAGACAGACACAGGATGCATTTCTAAGAAGCAAAGATGCTGAAAAATTTGGCTAGGGTGTTTTTTTAATGCTGGCGTAGCATAAAACACAGCAGATATGGGTCTAGATGTGTGAGCTGGACAGGATTCTGTGTTCATTGTTTATTTAAATTATTCTGAAAATCATATCAGGTGATGATAAATTTACCTCGGTCCTTCATCTGAAAGCTTTCATTATATTTTCAATGTTATCATTTGCTCATCTCTTCAAAGCTGATTTACCTTTTTTAGAAATTAAAGTTTCTATTAGTAAACATGAAGACTTTAAAAATTGTCCATGTGTTATCAATGAGTAGCTATAACTTCTCTTCCATATGATCATTATGATTTTTAGTTATCTTTAACTTCTTCTTGAAACTCAGGCTTTTAGATAGTATGAGCACTTTCATTAACTATATTAAAGCTCATTCATCCAGAGTCTATTCATTGTAAGCCAGAAGGTATAAAATATGAGTATTTAAAAATCTGTTAAATGTATTCCTCCCCAAGTACGGCCAGGAATATTCTGCTTAATAGGATGACAGACTGATTTTGGGGTGTGCTTTGGTTCTCTGAATACTAACACTCCTACTAATACTAATACACTGACACTAAAGGCAATAACAAATAAGTCTTTTCTTTTGTTGGGGCAGCTCTGGGCCCTTTGAGATAGAGGGTTTCCGCACTTGGGCACAGTGCCCCCAGGGGCATGTGGATGGTGGGGCAGAGTGGTTGGGAAGGTCTGCTTCAGGGTCCTCAACCTTGGCCTCCCTGGGGCTCCCATCCCAGGCCCCTTGAGGGGTGGCACAGATTAGAGCTGGAGTCTTAGGGCCATTTCTCCCAAGCAGCACTGTCACTACACTTGGGCAAAAGAGCAGAATCTCTATGAGGATAAAGGCAGCTGAGGCCTGTCTCCTGCCACTGCTGATACCCTCTTACCAGAAGGGAGCTGGTGAACAGACTTGGCCTTCAACCTTGGCAAGATTGCTAATCCCTGCTCTGGTACAGAATTTACTTTCCTTTCATCCTTATTCTTTGAGATAACATTGTATTTCTTTAAAGGCATAATGATTTCAGAGTCAAGTTGATATCCTCAACATTGGCAAGAAATAGCCCTTGTTAAAATTGAATAAGTCACGTGAATTATTTATTCTCTTCACTGAAGAGAAGATGCACTCACAACTTTAGTTAAATTCTTCTTCTATTCTTTCGGTACTGTCTCTGGAGACCTTTGAACTTTTCTTTCCAAAATTACCCTAGAACCAAAGGCAGAAACCCGTCTAAGCGTAGAGGAAGCCCCACATCTCGTGAGAAGCAGTGTGAACAGACTGGAATCCTCAGTCTCCAGGATGAGACCCATGAGGATCTGCTGATATGATTTGCTTTATGGCATAAGGCAGTTTTCAGATCTTGTGTTTCTGTGAATGCTATTCTAGGGTACAGATTTATTCGCAAATGTTTTTATTGGATTCTCCCAAGAACTAGTTGATAAACTTCAAAGTACCAACATTTCTGTGGTTATAAAACAAGTGTCAGAGTGTTTATCAGGTTATTCTCTTGGTGTCATTTCTACTCCCTTTCCTAGCCCCGTTTCCGCCTTAATTCAGAAACAAAATTCAAAATCTCATAATCAAGTACTTATTATTAAACATAAAAAGGATTACTAGAAAAACAAACATCTTGAAAATGTCTCCCAAATCTGACCAAAATCACTTAAGTAATGCGGATGACAAAGAGACTCAAGTCAGATTTCTTAACTACAAAGGATGCAGTGTATCTTTCTCAGAGGAAATGTTTTGAATCGAATTTTCAATGGATGAGGCAGTTGAGGTTTCAGAAATCAACTGGTTCGTCCCAGGTGATAAATATAGTTGCTAATTTTCGTGTATGTGTGTGTGTGTGTGTGTTTTCTACTAGGCTCCAGATGGAAAAGATCCCATAGCCCTTCTCATTTTTCACCTATGAATAGTCTCCCTCCTCATAATCCAGTTATTTCTGGTTCCCTTCTTTCCTACCATGTGCCCATTGGGATTTCCCTGCCCTTACCTTAAATAAATCTGAGCTCCTCAGGAACCCCCCTTGTCCCATTTAGAGGTCATTGCACCCAAACATGTTGTTCTGCTGCTTTCTTTAGTGAGTGACTAACGGTCCATGTGGGGCATCACAGAGATGTCTGTTGCTCAAAAATTATAATCTCCCTCTTCTATCAAGGGGACAGAGACGCATTTCATAAAACCTTTCAAAACTGGTTAAATTGGTGATCATTAAGATGGCCAGCACTATTCATTGCTATCTTGGGCTGTTTCCCCGTTAATAAGAAAAATCTTCCACTCACTTCTATTTGTCATTTATGACAATAGCAGACTCTTGGTGAGGAGAAATGTGACTTTCTGCTTTTAAGCTTAAGACTAATGAGCCCTTCCTTAAACCTTGCCTCCTGAGTTTCCTGATGCATTGTTTTTCCCTCCTGGAGAATATTTCAACGATGGTTTGGGTTCTTTTTTCTGTTTTTTGTTTTGTGAGAGGACAGCATGAGCATTCATGTGACTGGCCCGCTAAGGACACATGCATATTTCAGTGATAACTCCCAGGGTCCACTCTCCTCCCACTGGCCTCAGACAGCAAAGCTCTTCATTTTGGGGTTAGAACGTCTCTCTGGGATGTGGCACGTTTCTGAGCCATATCATTCATGTTCACTAAAGGAGAAAATTCTCCTCCCCTTGTGGGAGGCTCTGGACTGTATCTCAGTTAGGCAACATTTGCTGGTTTCAACCATGATGTTCCTGCCGTGGGGTTTCTGTGGGTGTCCTGCAGAGAGGTCGAAAACCCTCCCGGGTACTCATTGTGACTTTGCCTCTGAGAGACTGCGGGGGCCCCTCTGTTATGCATCCTGACTTCTGGTGTCTGTAAACTCTCCTGGTACCTACACTGCCTCTAATTTCCTCTGGGGAGCCATCCTTTTCCCTCCCCTAGTCCGTGTGATGTAGATGGTGCTGATCCCAGTGGTGGGTATGGGTTCTATGTGTAACCCAGCTCCTCAGAGCCTCTCAGCCACAAGGGCTGCTTCAGGGACCAGCCTTGAAGCAGAGAGTCCATAAGATGCAGTTAGAACTTTCCTGGGCTCCTAGGAGACACGCAGGGGCCGTCCTTGGATTTGTGAGGAGAGGAAGCAGTTGCTGTGAGCATCCTGCATCCACGTGGAGGCTGAATCTGGAGCCAGTGCCAAGGGAGCAACGCTGAGGAGTGAAGAGTGAGAAATTGGTCCCTGATGACATTGTTTGAGCCTTGAATCAAGCTATATGAAGCTAGTCTTCTCTGTTGCACTGCCGATAAATGATCTTTTCATGTTTAAAGTGGTTTAGGAGAGACCTTTAACATGGCAGAGGAGTAAGATGTGGAGATCACCTTCCTCCCACAAATACATCAGAAATACATCTACATGTGGAACAACTCCTACAGAACACAAACTGAATGCTGGCAGAAGGCCTCAGACCTCCCAAAAGGCAAGAAACTCCCCACGTACCTGGGTAGGGAAAAAGAAAAAAGAAAAAACAGAGACAAAAGAATAGGGATGGGACCCGCACCAGTGGGAGGGAGCTGTGAAGGAGGAAAGGTTTCCACACACTAGGAAGGCCCTTCACTGGCGGAGACAGGGGAGTGGCGGAGGGGGGGAAGCTTCGGAGCCACGGAGGAGAGCGCAGCAACAGGGGTGCGGAGGGCAAAGCAGAGAGATTCCCGCACAGAGGATCAGTGCCGACCAGCACTCACCAGCCCGAGAGGCTTGTCTGCTCACCCGCTGGGGCGGGCAGGGGCTGGGAGCTGAGGCTCGGTCTTCAGAGGTCGGATCCCAGGGAGAGGACTGGGGTTGGCGGCGTGAACACAGCCTGAAGGGGCTAGTGCGCCACAGCTAGCCGGGAGGGAGTCCGGGAAAAAGTCTGGAGCTGCCGAAGAGGCAGGACACCATTGTTTCGGGGTGCGCGAGGAGAGGGGATTCAGAGCACCGCCTAAACGAGCTCCAGAAACGGGCACGAGCCGCGGCTATCAGCGCGGACCCCACAGACGGGCATGAGATGCTAAGGCTGCTCTTGCAGCCACCAAGAGGCCTGTGTGCAAGCACAGGAAACTCTCCACACCTCCCCTCCTGGGAGCCTGTGCAGCCCGCCACTGCCAGGGTCCGGTGATCCAGGGACAACTTCTCCGGGAGAACGCACAGCACGCTTCAGGCTGGTGCAACGTCATGCCAGCCTCTGCCGCCGCAGGCTCGCCCCGCACTCCGTACCCTTCCCTCCCTCCCCCTGGGCCTGAGTGAGCCAGAGCCCCCGAAACAGCTGCTCCTTTAACCCCGTCCTGTCTGAGCGAAGAACAGATGCCCTCAGGCGACCTACACGCAGAGGTGGGGCCAAATCCAAAGCTGAACCCCGGGAGCTGTGTGAACAAAGAAGAGAAAGGGAAATCTCTCCCAGCAGCCTCAGAAGCAGCGGATTAAGTCTTCACAATCAACTTGATGTACCCTGCATCTGTTGAATACCTGAATAGACAATGAATCATCCCAAATTGAGGAGGTGGACTTTGGGAGCAAATGTAGACTTGGGGTTTGCTTTCTACATCGCATTCGTTTCTGGTTTTATGTTTATCTTAGTTTAGTATTTAGAGTTTATTACCATTGGTAGATTTGTTTATTGATTTGGTTGCTCTCTTCCTTTTTTTCTATATATAGATATATATATTTTTTTCTTTTTCTCTTTTTGTGAGTGTGTATGTGTATGCTTTGTGTGATTTTGTCTACATAGCTTTGCTTTTACCATTTGTCCTAGGATTCTGTCTGTCCATTTTTTTTTAGTATAGTTTTTAGCGCTTGTTATCATTGGTGGATTTGTTTTTGGTTTGTTGCTCTCTTTCTTTCTTTCTTTTTAAATTAATTTTAATTTTTTAAATTTTTAATAATTTTTTATTTTAATAACTTTATTTTATTTTATTTTTTTCTTTCTTTCTTTTTTTCTTCCATTTCTTCTGAGCCGTGTGGCTGACAGGGTCTTGGTGCTCCGGCTGGGTGTCAGGCCTGTGCCTCTGAGGTGGGAGACCCGAGTTCAGGGCATTGGTACAACAGAGACCTCCTGGCTCCACGTAATATTAAATGGCGAAAGCTCTCCCAGAGATCTCCATCTCAGTGCTAAGACCCAGCTCCACTCAACGACCAGCAAGCTACAGTGCTGGACTAAAATTGGAGCAATACAGAGAAGATTAGTATGGCCCCTGTGCAAGGATGACACGCAAATTCATGAAGTGTTCCATATTTTTGCTGGAGAGGGTGTGGAGAAAAGGGAACCCTCTTACACTGTTGGTGGGAATGTAAATTGATACAGCCACTATGGAGAACAGTATGGAGCTTCCTTAAAAACCTAAAAATGGAACTACCATATGACCTAGCAATCCCACTACTGGGCATATACCCTGAGAAAACCATAATTCAAACAGAGTCATGTACCACAATGTTCATTGCAGCTCTATTTACAATAGCCAGGACATGGAAGCAACCTAAGTGCCCATCAACAGATGACTGGATAAAGAAGATATGGCACATAGATACAATGGAATATTACTCAGCTATAAAAAGAAACGAAATTGAGTTTTTGTAGTGAGGTGGATGGACCTAGAGTCTGTCATACAGAGTGAAGTAAGTCACAAAGAGAAAAACAAATACCGTATGCTAACACATATATATGGAATCTAAAAAAAAAAAAATTGTTCTGATGAACTCTGGGACAGGACAGGAATAAAGACACAGATGTAGAGAATGGACTTTAGGACATGGGGAAGGGGAAGGGGAAGCTGGGACGAAGTGAGAGAGTGGCATGGACTTATATGTGCTACCAAATGTAAAATAGATAGCTAGTGGGAAGCAGCCACATAGCACAGGGAGATCAGCTCGGTGCTTTGTGACCATCTAGAGGGGTGGTATACGGAGGATGGGAGGGAGACGCAAGAGGGAGGAGATATGGGGATATAAGTATGCATATAGCTGATTCACTTTGTTATAAAGCAGAAACTAACACACCATTGTAAAACAATTATTCTCTAATAAAGATGTTAAAAAAAAAATAAAGTCGTTTAAGTGGTTTGAATGGAATGTTTGGCCACTTGTAGCCGGAACCCTGTCTGCTAGACTCGTATGGTAGCCAAGAAGTAGCGTGTGTGTGTGTGTGTGTGTGTGTGTGTGTGTGTGTGTGTTCTTTTGATTTTTCAGGAATAGAAAAAAGATGAGGACTGACCCATTCCAAAAATGCTCACCAGTAGATTACAGAATTATTTAGAATGACAAACTAGAATTAGTTAATTTTTTAAAAAACTTTGTGAGAAAATAAAAAAATAGAAACATCTAGGAAAAAAAGACTTCTAGGTACAAAGGTCACTAAAAATTACAGCAAAAGGTGAGTTTTTAAATACTTGTATCATTTATTTACTCTTACCCACAGGTATTCCAGGGTATTTTCACAGTTTGCTCCTTTCTGTCGGCTATGAAATAGTTTGGTACAAAATACAGTTTGGCGTATTTAATAGACTTTGTTTGGGAATGTGGTTTGTTCTTTGACCTTGGGCAAGTTTCTTCACCTTAACATTTGAGGGATATTATTCTGGACTTAATGTATGTGAAGCTCCTAGATTGGGGCCTGGAATAAAGGAGGCAGTCAAACGTGGGAGCAGCTGCTGTTTATTATTACTACCCATACTCTGGTCACTTGCTAGAAATATGAGTCACCCTCCCCGTGTGCCTGTTTTCACTAGTCCTGGTCAGGAAGTGCCTCTGGCCTGTTGTTGGTCTTCCCTGATGGTGTGGAATTAGCTGCCTTGCATACTGATTGTAACTAATGACAAAATGGCCCCTCCTGGAAATTCTGTATTTCTCCTCACCAGTCATTTCTGGACTTCTGATTTTTATTATCAACAAGGAAGAACATAAAATATAGTTACTTAAGGCAGAACTGGGAGATGAAACAACAACAGAAAGTGATGGATTGTCACTCCCCTCTGTGCAAACTGGTATGCTCATAATCCTCAGGTTATTTCCTGCTGAGCAATACTAAAAAATATAAAATTGTGCGATGGTTAACTAATATTATTTTATTATGTTATCCCACAGATGGCAAATACAAGACTTCTCTGGGGCCATCTCTCAGTCCCCTGATAATCTTAGCCCCCTTTCTCACTGAGCCTTAGCTTGGGCTTAGATTCCTTCTCAACCCAAAGCACCAGAAATGGGATGCTTGAGTTGGAAACTTTTTTCCCCCTTTCTTCCTTGGGCTTCTGCATTTTGAGATTTTATTACTGAAGTTGCTTACATATTTTGAAGTGTTTTAAACTTTTAATTCTCTACATACTTTGGATTTCAATAGGAGAAGGGATTATTTGTACAGTCATGAGGCTAGAAGCATCTGGTCCCATGACTCAGTTTCCTCCTTTAGTGAAAAGGGACTGTCTTTCTGGGGTTGTTTTCTTTTTGTTTTTAATTTTATTGGAGTAGAGTTAATTTACAATGTTGTGTTAGTTTCAGGTGTGCAGCAAAGTGATTCAGTTATACATATACATATATTCATTCTTTTTCAGATTCTTTTCCCATATAGGTTATCACAGAATATTGAGTAGACTTCCCTGTGCTATACAGTAGGTCTTTTTGGTTATCTATCTTATATATAGTAGTGTGTGTATGTTGGTATTGCTTTCTATCTTAGCCCAACATATGAGAACAATAGAAACAAACAAAAACCCCCCATACAAAATAGGTAAAAAAGAATATAAATCTAAAAAAGCAATGGTGGCAGATAAGAGTCTGAGAGGAGAAAATCAGGGAAGAGATGTCATAATCAAAATTTCTGGACTCAGTTTGGATTCATCAATAAACATGCAGTGGGACATCTGCTAAGTGAAACACTGGGATGCAGAAATAAACAAGAATAGTTCTTGCCTTTGAGGAGCTCACAGTCTGGTTAGGTGGTGGATGTGTAGAACAAAGCCCGTAAATACCAGGCACTGTGGCAAGTGCTGTGTTGTGTCTGAGGAGAGGGAGATTGTAGGATTGAGTGTCTGAGGTGACCTGATCACATTAAATAAAGGTGTCCCTGCTGATGCTGCCTCACACTCCTTGTTTCATAACCCACAGATTGGGTATTAATAACTAGGTGAGTTGTTACTTGACTTTCTCTTGTCCTGTGTGAAGCTCTAGTATTCCTGGTAAGTCTGAGGAACCAAGTGTGGTGATGAATAGTTCAAAAACTCAGGCTCTGGAATCCGACGGTCCGAGCTTTGAGTCTTGACCTGTGGCTTACTTGCTGTGTGACTCTGGGAAGGTCAATGACCACTCTGGCTCCAATTTCTTAATTTAGTAATTATTGTGGGAATTAAAATAGAGAGTATCTCTGAAGTATCTGAGGCACCTTAGGTGATAAGTAAAAAAATTTATTCTTCTTGATTAATTTTGTTGTCTTTATTATCAGGTCAATGATGTTGAACTCTGCTTCAACAGTTGTGCTTTATTTGTCCACTTCCAATTGGAAGTTTATTGTTTCGAATTACAAAGAAAAGATGAACTTAATTTGGGACCAAGAGACAAGGATTGGGGACTTGGCAATGGCGGGGGGAGACTTTAGACTTTGTGTTTGGGTTGGGAGATAGGGGTTGAGCAATAAAGATTCTGATGGAAGGAGCAGAACCACCAGAGTGGAGCACAGTAGAGGTCCAGGAAGGATGACCCTAGCATGGGGCTAGAAGATGAAGAAAACTGACATGGAGAAAAGTCTGCTTCTCAGCGTTCTCCAGGGGGCCAGAGAAAACTATTGTAGAATTTTGGAACAGTTTTGTTGATGTGTTGACAGCTAAGGTTAGAGAGGTGTTTCCTTCTGAAAATCCCAAGTGTGTAGAGAATGAGTTCTTGCTGAATATTTCAGCTTTAGTGTAACTTCTTCCGGCATAACCAGTGTGTGTGTGTGTGTGTGTGTGTCTGTGCACGTGTGTGTGTGTGATGTTTGTTTCTTGGCTGCGGGGAGTTGATTGTATCCTAAATAAGTGAGATTTGAAAGGATAAGAGAAACGATGCAGCAGGGGGCAGGTAACCACAACAGTACTTTTATTTGTTTTGTGAACCAGCAGTCAGCAGAGCCCAGCACACTTGATTGATGGGGAGAGCGCATGGGCAGAGGCAGTTGTAATGCAGTGTTCTCAGAATTTGGCTCCATCTCTACCTGGTGACAGCAATTTGGAGTTGGGTAAAAATTCTAGCCCATCAGGGTAAGACGGTCACTAAAAGCTGTCTAGAACCTGAAAATTCCAAATAAGTGATAAGAGGAAGCATCAGAAAAAGACATTTGCACTTCAAAAAACAAGCGATAAAAATACCAATTTCCCAAACAAGTAGATTAGGTGGCAATATTACTAGTTAACATTTCCTCATATGTTTCAATAAGTAAATCTCTGAATTTGATATTATCTACATTTTATAGTCTCAGAGGCTTGGGGTAGCTTGCCCAAAGTCACCATCTGGTTAGGGACCAAGCTTGGATTAGAACTGGGTCTGACTGGTACTAGAGAATGAACTCTTAACCACTCAGCTCTGCCTCCTTAAAAGATGACTCACCATAGTAGTCCTTACACACACAAACACACACATGCACACACACCCCAAATTAGGAGTTGGTAGCTGAAATAAGATCAAACCATATCTTTTAAAGATTATATCTGAGTTTGGGATTTACATATACACACTACTATATATAAAATAGGTAACCAACAAGGACCTACTGTATAGCACAAGGAACTCTACTCAATATTCTGTAATAACCTAAATGGGAAAAGAATTTGAAAAAGAATAGATATATGTATAAGTATAACTGAATCACTTTGCTGTACACCTGAAACTAACACAACATTGTAAATCAACTCTACTCCAATTTAAAATAAAAATTAAAAAAAAAAAGACACTGACCCATCCAAAAAATAAAGATCTTATCTGTTGTGTAGGACAAATGCCATACTTTCCACAGTGTACTTTTTTTTTTTCCCCTCTGGGATTGGTGTTTTTTTTTTTTTTTTTTTTTTAATAGAAAGTCTTTATTTATTTATTTATTTATTTATGGCTGTGTTGGGTCTTCGTTTCTGTGCAAGGGCTTTCTCTAGTTGTGGCAAGTGGGGGCCACTCTTCATCGCGGTGCGCGGGCCTCTCACTATCGCGGCCTCTCTTGTTGCGGAGCACAGGCTCCAGACGCGCAGGCTCAGTAGTTGTGGCTCACGGGCCTAGTTGCTCCACGGCATGTGGGATCTTCCCAGACCAGGGCTTGAATCCGTGTTCCCTGCATTGGCAGGCAGATTCTCAACCACTGCGCCACCAGGGAAGCCCCACAGTGTACTTTTTTATTGGAATATGTGGATAAATAACTAACTTTACCTAGTCATTCATATAATCTTGTTGGTAGAGCAACCACGTCCTTTTTTTTTTCTTCCTGGTGCAACATATCATTTAATTTCCTTTGACAGGTTCAGGTTTACTCTTCTTTTTTTTTTTTTTTAACATCTTTATTGGAGTATAATTGCTTTACAATGTTGTGTTAGTCTCTGCTGTATAACAAAGTGAATCAGCTATATGTATACATATGTCCCCATATCCCCTCCCTCTTGCGTCTCCCTCCCACCTTCCCTATCCCACCCCTCTAGGTGGTCACAAAGCACAGAGCTGATCTCCCTGAAGCAACAACTTTCTAATCTAGTTTCTCTGATGCTAAAATTCATTTGAGCAACTCAGGTCCTAGTGACTTTCTATGGCAGGGGATAAACTAAAATTCTTCTGGATGACCTCATTGCTGGGAACGCCCTTCTCTGGCAAACACCGCGTGTAATATTAGAAGTCCTGGGAGCAGATAGGCTTGCAAAATGTGAGGAGCACTTGGCTTGTGAGCAGGGAGAGTATGGTAACCCTCAGACTGCCACTGGTACAAAGTGTCAGAGGAAGCGGTGCATATTACAGGGAAGCTGGAAGAATTAAAAAAGGGGGATTTGTATCATCTATTAATAGTCTGTTTTATTTTTTTAATTTTTATTTTTTAATAGTCTCTTTAAAAAGTCTGTCTTAGTAAAGCAAGGAATTTTTTTCACAAAATCAGAAAACTGGAGGCTCAGAGCACATGTGTGTTCCAGATCCTTCTTAAATATGACTGAATCTGCAGATGTCTGTCTCCTCAGTCAGTACAGGAAGTGCTGGTCAGTTGTGAGGAAAGGTCAGCTGTCCACAACACAGAACAGTTCTGGGTCCTGACAGTCACAGAAGACAGGGGACCGGACAGGAGTCAGGACTGCAGCAAGGGCGTGTGCAGCTGGGGTGCAGGGTGGCTGCCACCCTCCTCGCCCTCCTAAGCCTCTGGACACGACCTAGCTTCTGTGACCCGGGGGCCAGAACCACGGACAGTGCAGCAAGGAGCCTGTTCTCAGTCTTAGATGGAGCCCAGGGCTGAAGGGGTACAACACTACAAGGACCATCCTTGTGCCTTCAGAGAATTCAGCTGACATCTGGGAGGTCTGTGGGCAGGGACTCCGAAACAGGATTGCATATGCTCTTAGAGAAGCCGCCTCCCCACTGCATCTTCTCCCCAAACTTTACCCCCCAAGTGAGAGAGGCAAGCCACAAATATTATGGATTCTTTAAGAACCTTAATATTTGCCCCTCTTCTATGGTTATTCATAGAACATGTCATCAGTTTCATTTAGATGAGAAAAATCTGAAAGCATTGTTTGCTCTGGTTATATATTAACATCTCACTTTTCCATTTCACAGAGTTAGTGAGTGGGGATGTGTGTGGGTGTATGTATGTAAAGGTAGACACATATGAATAGGAATACATGTTCTCATTAATCCCTGTAACTTTATAAAATAATATTATTCATATATACATATGTAATACATATACCTATAGAGGTACACATGTACATATCTACATACACATTAACTTTATAAAATAACATGCCTATTTTATTAAAGAAAAAACTGGGACTCAGAGAAATTGACTGACAAACTTGAAAAGTTGGCGTTCCTGAGAGGCACAGCCTGGATGAGAGCACAGGGCTTCTGACTGAGTCCCAGGTCCCTTGACCACTCCCCTCGCCCCCAGTTTCAACTCAATGTCAAGCCCACTGACTGCCTTCTCCAGGCACGCTTGAGTCAGGACTGTCCTGGGATGTTTAGCCACCTGGCACAAGTCATCAAACTAAGAAAGTCAGGGAACAGACAGTTTTCAGGGCATTAACCCACTGTGGTCCCCTTTGCCTGGCAAAGCAATAAAGCTATTCTTTTCTACTTCACCCAAAACCCTGTCTCTGAGATTCAGTTCGGTGTTCAGCATCAGAGACATGCATGCAGAAGGTGGAAGCAAATGAGCTGGCTGGGTGCTGAGGATGATGTTCCATAGAGAGGAGATAAAAGTCCCTGTGCTTCTCACTCTCTGGGATTCTCTGGTAATGTTTCAGCACCTTCAACTGAAGCGAGATTGGGGTTAGTCTGCTAGCAGGGAGCTAAGCTTTTACAGAGGCAGTGAGTACACAAAGCAGCAAGAGCAGCCCTGCCAAGCTCGCTTCTTTCCCGGGAACCACACTCAGCATCTGAGCATTGAACCGCTGGTTGGGGTCAAGTTCAGCTTTGCTCCAGCGTCTTGTTCTCCTGGGACAAGTCGCCTCCCATAGCTGAGTCTGCGCCTTGTGGCAGGACAATCAAAGGGGCAAAGGAAACAAAGAGATGGGGCAACTCTTAACGTTTTGTGTTGAAATGGGTTGACCTCCGCTCCTCAGAGTTCCAAAGGCCAAAGTTCCAAAGTCCATATGAGGGCAAGACTCTTCCCAGGGGTTTTCTCTGATGATGGCGGAGGATTAAGACGTGGAGATCACCTTCCTCCCCACAAATACATCAAAAATACATCTACAGGTGGAAAAACTACTACAGAACACCTACTGAACGCTGGCGGAAGACCTCAGACTTCCCAAAAGGCAAAAACTCCCCATGTACCTGGCCGTTTGGCTGACAGGGTCTTGGTGCTCCAGCTGGGCATCAGGCCTGAGCCTCTGAGGTGGGAGAGCCAAGTTCAGGACATTGGACCACCAGAGACCGCCTGGCCCCACATAATATCATTCAGCAAGAGCTCTCCCAGAGTGCTCCGTTTCAATGCTAAGACCCAGCTCCACTCAACGACCAGCAAGCTACAGTGCTGGACACCCCATGCCAAACAACTAACAAGATAGGAACACAACCCCACCCATTAGCAGAGAGGCTGCCTAAAATCATACTAAGTTCAAAGAAACCCCAAAACACACCACCAGATGCAGCCCTGCCCACCAGAAAGACAAGATCCAGCCTCATCAACCAGAACACAGGCATCAGTCCCCTCTACCAGAAAGCCTACACAATCCACTAAACCAACCTTACCCACTGGGGGCAGACACCAAAAACAATGGAAACTATGAACATGTAGCCTGCGAAAAGGAGACCCCAAACACAGTAAGTTAAGCAAAATGAGAAGACAGAGAAATACACAGCAGATGAAGGAGCAAGGTAAAAACACACCAGACCAAACAAATGAAAAGGAAATAGGCAGTCTACCTGAAAAAGAATTCAGAGTAATGATAGTAAAGATGATACAAAACCATGGAAGTAGAATGGAGAAAATACAAGAAACATTTAACAAGGACCTAGAAGAACTAAAGAGCAAACAAACAATGATGAACAACACAATAAATGAAACTAAATATTCTCTAGAAGGAATCAATAGCTGAATAAATGAAGCAGAAGAATGGATAAGTAACCTGGAATATAAAATAGTGGAAATAACTACTGCAGAGCAGAATAAAGAAAAAAGAATGAAAAGAATTGAGGACAGTCTCAGAGACCTCTGGGAAAACATTAAATGTACCAACATTAGAATTATAGGGGTCCCAGAAGAAGAAGAGAAAAGAAAGGGACTGAGAAAAAATTTGAAGAGATTATAGTTGAAAACTTCCCTAACATGGGAAAGGAAATAGTCGATCAAGTCCAGGAAGCACAGAGAGTCCCATACAGGATAAATCCAAGGAGAAACATGCCAAGACACATATTAATCAAACTATCAAAAATTAAATACAAAGAAAAAATATTAAAAGCAACAAGGCAAAATCAACAAATAAAATACAAGGGAATCCCCATAAGGTTAACAGCTGATGTTTCAGCAGAAACTCTGCAAGCCAGAAGGGAGTGGCAGGACATATTTAAAGTGATGAAAGGGGAAAACCTACAGCCAAGATTACTCTACCCAGTAAAGATCTCATTCAGATTCAATGGAGAAATTAAAACCTTTACAGACAAGCAAAAGCTAAGAGAATTCAACACCACCAAACCAGCTTTACAACAAATGCTAAAGGAACTTGTCTAGGCAGGAAGCACAAGGGAAGGAAAAGACCTACAATAATAAACCCAAAACAATTAAGAAAATGCGAATAGGAACATACATATCGATAATTACCTTAAATGTAAGTGGATTAAATCCTCCCACCAAAAGACATAGACTGGCTGAATGGATACAAAAACAAGACCCGTATATATGCTGTCTACAAGAGACCCACTTCAGACCTAGGGACACATACAGACTGAAAGTGAGGGGATGGAAAAAGATATTCCATGCAAATGGAAATCAGTAGAAAGCTGGAGTAGCAATTCTCATAACAGAAAAAATAGACTTTAAAATAAAGACTATTACAAGAGACAAAGAAGGACACTACATAATGATTAAGGGAACAATCCAAGAAGAAGATATAACAACTGTAAATATTTATGCACCCAACATGGGAGCACCTCAATACATAAGGCAAATGCTAACAGTCATAAAAGGGGAAATCGACAGTAACACAATAATAGTAGGGGACTTTAATGCCCCACTTTCACCAATGGACAGATCATGCAAAATGAAAATAACTAAGGAAACACAAGCTTTAAATGACACATTAAACAAGATGGACTTAATTGATAATTATAGGACAGTCCATCCACAGACAACAGAATACACTTTCTTCTCAAGTGCTTATGGAACATTCTCCAGGATAGACGATATCCTGGGTCACAAATGAAGCCTTGGTAAATTTATGAAAATTGAAATCATATCAAGTATCTTTTCTGACCATAACACTATGAGACTAGATATCAAATACAAGAAAAAAACTGTAAAAAGTGCAAACACATGGAGGCTAAACAATATGCTACTAAATAACCAAGAGATCACTGAAGAAATCAAAGAGAAAATTTTAAAAACCCTAGAAAGAAATGACAATGAAAACACGATGACCCAAAACCTATGGGATGCAGCAAAAGTAGTGCTAAGAGGGAAGTTTATAGCAATACAATCCTACCTCAGGAAACAAGAAGAATCTCAAGTAAACAACCTAACCTTACCCCTAAAGCAATTAGAGAAAGAAGAGCAAAAAACTCCCAAAGTTAGCAGAAGGAAAGAAATCATAAAGATCAGATCAGAAATAAATGAAAAAGAAATGAAGGGTACGATAGCAAAGATCAATAAAACTAAAAGCTGGTTCTTTGAGAAGATAAAAAGGATTGAAAAACCATTAGCCAGACTCATCAAGAAAAAAAGGGAGAAGACTCAAATCAAAAGAATTAGAAATGAAACAGGAGAAGTACCCACGGACACTGCAGAAATACAATGGATCATGAGAGATTACTACAAGCAACTATATGCCAATAAAATGGACAACCTGCAAGTAATGGACAAATTATTAGAAAAGGACAACCTTCCGAGACTCAACCAGGAAGAAATAGAAAACATAAACAGACCAATCACAAACACTGAAATTGAAACTGTGATTAAAAATCTTCCAACAAACAAAATCCCAGGACCAGATGGCTTCACAGGAGAATTCTATCAAATATTTAGAGAAGAGCTAACACCTATGCTTCTCAAACTCTTCCAAAATGTAACAGAGGGAGGAACACTCCCAAACTGATTCTACGAGGCCACCATCACCCTGATACCAAAAACAGACAAAGATGTCACAAAAAAAACTACAGGCCAATATCTCTGATGAACATAGATGCAAACATCCTCAACAAAATACTAGCAAACAGAATCCAACAGCACATGAAAAGGATCATACACCCTGATCAAGTGGGGTTTACCCCAGGAATTCAAGGATCCTTCAACTTATGCAAATCAATCTATGTGATACACCATATGAAAAAATGGGAAGATAAAAACCATATGATCATCTCAATAGATGCACAAAGAGCTTTTGACAAAATTCTTCACCCATTTATGATAAAAACTCTCCAGAAAGTAGGCATAGAGGGAACTTACCTCAACATAATAAAGGCCATATATGACAAACCCACAGCCAACATCATTCTCAACAGTGAAAAATTGAAACCATTTCTTCTAAGATCAGGAACAAGACAAGGTTGCCCACCCTCACCACTATTATTCAACTTAGTTTTGGAAGTTTTACCCACAGCAATCAGAGAAGAAAAAGAAATAAAAGGAATCCAAATTGGAAAAGTAAAACTGTCACTCTTTGCAGATGACATGATCCTATACATAGTGAATCCTAAAGATGCTACCCGAAAACTACTAGAGCTAATCAATGAATTTGGTAAGGTAGCAGGATACAAAATTAATGCACAGAAATCTCTTGCATTCCTATACACCAATGATGAAAAATCTGAAAGAGAAATTAAGGAAACACTCCCATTTACCATTGCAACAAAAAGAATAAAATACCTAGGAGTAAACCTACCTAAGGCAGACAAAAGACCTGCATGCAGAAAACTATAAGACACTGATGATAGAAATTAAAGATAACACAAACAGATGGAGAGATATACCATGTTCTTGGAATGGAAGAATCAACATTGTGACAATGACTCTACTACCCAAGCAATCTACAGATTCAGTGCAATTCCTATAAAACTACCAATGGCATTTTTCACAAAACTAGAACAAAAAATTTCACAATTTGTATGGAAACACAACAGACCCTGAATAGCCAAAGCAATCTGGAGAAAGAAAAACGGAGCTGGAGGAATCAGGCTCCCTGAGTTCAGACCCTACTACAAAGCTACAGTAATCAAGACAGTATGGTACTGGAACAAAAGCAGAAATATAGATCAATGGAACAGGATAGAAAGCCCAGAGATAAACCCATGCACATATGGTCACCTTATTTTTGATAAAGGAGGCAAGAATATACAATGGAGAAAAGACAGCCTCTTCAATAAGTGGTGCTGGGAAAGCTGGACAGCTACATGTAAAGGAATGAAATTAGAACACTCCCTAACACCATACACAAAAATAAACTAAAAATGGATTAAAGACCTAAATGTAAGGCCAGACACTATCAAACTCTTAGAGGAAAACATAGGCAGAACACTGTATGACATAAATCACAGCAAGATCCTTTTTGACCCACCTCTTAGAGAAATGGAAATAAAAACAAAAATAAAACAAACGGGACCTAATGAAACTTAAAAGCTTTTGCACAGAAAGGAAACCATAAAGAAGAGGAAAAGACAACCCTCAGAATGGGAGAAAATATTTGCAAATGAAACAACTGACCAAGGATTAATCTCCAAAATTTACAAGCAGCTCATTCAACTCAATATCAAAAAAACAAACAACCCAATCCAACAAAGGGCAGAAGACCTAAATAGACATTTCTCCAAAGAAGATATACAGACAGCCAACAAGCACATGAAAGAATACTCAACATCACTAATCATTAGAGAAATGCAAATCAGAACTACAACGAGGTATCACCTCACACCAGTCAGAATGGCCATCATCAAAAAATCTACAAACAATAAATGCTGGAGAGGGTGTGGAGAAAAGGGAACCCTCTTACACTGTTGGTGGGAATGTAAATTGATACAGCCACTATGGAGAACAGTATGGAGGTTCCTTAGAAAATTAAAAATAGAACTACCATGTGACCCAGCAATCCCACTACTGGGCATATACCCTGAGAAAAGCATAATTCAAAAAGAGTCATGTACCACAATGTTCATTGCAGCTCTATTTACAATAGCCAGGACATGAAAGCAACCTAAGTGTCCATCGACAGATGAATGGATAAAGAAGATGTGGCACATATATACAGTGGAATATTACTCAGCCATATAAAGAAACGATATTGAGTTATTTGTGGTGAGGTGGATGGACCTAGAGTGTCATACAGAGTGAAGTAAATCAGAAAGAGAAAAACAAATACCGTATGCTAACACATATATATGGAATCTAAAAAAAAAAAAAAAAAAAAGGGCTTCCCTGATGGCGCAGTGGTTGAGAATCTGCCTGCTAATGCAGGGGACACAGGTTCGAGCCCTGGTCTGGGAATATCCCACATGCCACGGAGCAACTAGGCCCGTGAGCCACAACTACTGAGTCTGCGCGTCTGGAGCCTGTGCTCCTCACCAAGAGAGGCTGCAATAGTGAGAGGCCCGCGCACCTTGATGAAGAGTGGCCCCCGCTTGCCACAACTAGAGAAAGCCCTTGCACAGAAACGAAGACCCAACACAGCCAAAAATAAATTAAAAAAAAAGAAATGGCATTCATGATATTAAAAAAAAAAAAATTGGTTCTGACAAACCTAGGGTCAGGACAGGAATAAAGGCCGAGATGTAGAGAATGGACTTGAGGACATGGGTAGGGGGAAGTGTAAGCTGGGACGAAGTGAGAGAGTGGCATGGACATATATACGCTACCAAATGTAAAATAGATTGCTAGTGGGAAGCAGCCACATAGCACAGGGAGATCAGCTGGATTCTTTGTGACCACCTGTAGGGGTGAGGTAGGGAGGGTGGGAGGGAGATGCAAGAGGGAGGAGATATGGGAATTTGTGTATATGTATAGCTGATTCGCTTTGTTATAAAGCAGAAACTAACACACCATTGTAAAGCAATTATACTCCAATAAAGATATTGGAAAAAAAATGAATAGCTTTCTATAAAAATTAAATCAAATATAAAAAAAGAAAGAATATACAATGGAGAAAGGACAGTCTCTTCAATAAGTGGTGCTGGGAATACTGGAAAGCTACATGTAAAAGAATGAAATTAGACCACTCCCTAACACCATACACAAAAATAAACTCAAAATGGATTAGAGACCTAAATATAAGGCCAGACACTATAAAACTCTTAGAGGAAAACATAGGCAGAACACTCCATGACATAAATCACACCAAGATCCTTTTTGACCTACCTCCTAGAGAAATGGAAATAAAAACAAAAATAAACAAGTGGGACCTAATGGAACTTAAAAGCTTTTGCACAGCAAAGGAAACCATAAACAAGATGAAAAGACAACCCTCAGAATGGGAGAAAATATTTGCAAATGAAGCAACTGACAAAGGATTAATCTCCAAAATATACAAGCAGCTCATGCAGTTCAATATCAAGAAAACAAACAAATCAATCCAAAAATGGGCAGAAGATCTAAATAGACATTTCTCCAAAGAAGATATACCGATTGCCAACAAACACATGAAAGGATGCTCAACATCACTAATCATTAGAGAAATGCAAATCAAAACTACAATGAGGTATCACCTCACACCAGTCAGAATGGCCATCATCAAAAAATCTACAAACAGTAAATGCTGGAGAGGGTGTGGAGAAAAGGGAACCCTCTTGCACCGTTGGTGGGAATGTAAATTGATACAGCCACTATGGAGAACAGTATGGAGGTTCCTTAAAAAACTAAAAATAGAACTACCATACGACCCAGCAATCGCACTACTGGGCATATACCCTGAGAAAACCATAATTCAGAAAGAGACATGTACCACAATGTTCATTGCAGCACTATTTATAATAGCCACGACATGGAAGCAACCTAAGTGTCCATCGACAGATGAATGGATAAAGAAGGTGTGGCACATATATACAGTGGAATATTACTCAGCCATAAAAAGAAATGAAATTGAGTTATTTGCAGTGAGGTGGATGGACCTAGATAGAATCTGTTATACAAAGTGAAGTAAGTCAGAAAGAGAAAAACAAATACCGTATGCTAACACATATATATGGAATCTAAAAAAGAGAAAATAATGTTCTGATGAACATAGGGGCAGGGTAGGAACAAAGACGCAGACGTAGAGAATGGACTTGTGGACACGGGGAGGGGGAAGGGGAAGCTGGGACGAAGTGAGAGAGTGGCATGGACATATATACGCTACCAAATGTAAAATAGATAGCTAGTGGGAAGCAGCCTCATAGCACAGGGAGATCAGCTGGGTGCTTTGTGACCACCTAGAGGGGTGGGATAGGGAGGGTTGGTGGGAGATGCAAGAGGGAGGGCACATGGGGATATACGTATGCATATAGCTGATTCACTTTGTTATACAGCAGAAACTAACACAACAGTGTAAAGCAATTATACTGCAATAAAGATGTTAAAAAAAAAAAAGGAAAGTCAAGAGTGCCAGCACAGCACATGCAGAAGCACGCCTCCTGCTCATGGGGTCTGATTTCCCTGAAGTTGACTTCTTTTTTGCAGGACTGGGGTTAGGCTTTCATTGGCTGACCTTCCACAGTGGGGAGTTTAGTCGATTGTTCAACAACGTAGGAGGTGATGTGGTGTGGAGGAAAGAAGGGGGGGGGGCGGTTTGCAGCTGCACTGACCTTGGTTGGAATCCTGACTCTAGCACTTAGGGGACACTTATGTGTCCTCTGCAAATTACTTTGTGAACTTGCTTTCCTAAGCTGTGAAGTGAGGATGACAGTACCTTCCAGAGCTGCGGTCTGATGCTTGGTGTCGTGGCAGGTGACTCATTGGAGCTATTATTACTGCTCCCAGAGGCACAAGTGGCCCAAGAAGTGGAAGGTGGTGTCCTACACAGCCATTGCCTAAAGGTCCCAATGACCAATATTTAGGGACCGAATGTCCCCCAAAATGTGTTTCTTCTCTTTCCTCACCTGCGAAACCTCTGTCTGGCTCTCTGCCTATCTTTCCATTTTGCTGATTGGATCAGCAGGGAGATGCAATCCAAGAGCTTCCGTCCTGCTCTGGGGCCCCTGGTAGTGGCCTCTAGAGCTGTGTTCTCTAAAACGTGCAGTGCAACCGTGTGGGCATTCCGGTAAGCCACAGCTATCCTGGCAGGATCTGGGCAGTGGCTTATGCATACCACAGACCAGTGTCACTGCAGTAGAAACAGGATTTCCAGTCACCCCACTGCTTCCCGGGACTCACGGGGTGGGGGTGGGGGGACCACTTTTGACATCGTCCTGGTGTACTGTAGCTGGCTGACAGCAGAGGGCACCTCTCGCCTGTGCCCGGAATGCCCCTCCCCCAGAGAGCAGAGAGATGAGAAATAACCCATCGCCCATGGTGGCCACACTCACTGCTGCTCCCTCCACTTCCCTTGCCGCAAAACATTGCATGTGTTTCACCCGCGTTTGTTCCTGACTCCACCACCTCCCGTGTCTGCTGGGACAGCCCGTTGGTCTTTCATGACTTCTGAGTGAAGAGAGAGCTTTGGACTCGGAGGAGGTGGCTTCCCCAGAAAGCCTGGGGACAGCCTGCAGTCACTCCTCCGGGCCTTTGTTGAGAGAGTCCTTCCAGTCGTGTGTGGAACTTTGATTTATTAAATCTGATGAGTTCTATATTTCTGCCACATGTCATAGATCACCCACGTTGACTGAGCCCTGCCAGAGCCGGGCTGCTGTTACCCTGAAATGAAGCCAGCGTTTTTAAGTGGATGGGGGTAATTCCAGTTTGGTGCAATAAATTATATGGTTCTGCCTGATTTGCTGTGCTCTGGGCTGGGAGCAGTGACGATGGAGCATATCTTGCAGTGTGTGTGTGTCTCGGGGTGGTGGAGCAGGGGTGAGTGGTGGTGAGGGAGAGAATTATAATTTTCTATAGTGAGTGGGTTGAAGAATAGATACAAACATAGCCCCTGACCTTTCTTTTCCATCCTTTTCCCCAGCTCAGCTTCTCCTTTCTATTTTTATGCTTTCAAAACTTGGGGGCTGGCTTTCTAAAATTCCAGGAGGAAATTTGGGGACTCAAGTTACCCGTGAAATGTGACAGAATTCCTTGTGCTCCTGTATACTTCTCTGTCACCAGAGGAAACTTTGGGGACTTAGAACACCAAGAAATATGCCCTTTAGAAATTCTTTTTTTTTTTTTCTGTTAAGAGGCTGTTCAGCTTTGAAGGAGGATGCTGGAGAGGGGCGATGACCATTGGTTCTCACACACATTTAAGTGTGGCTAGTTTTCTGGGGAGATGCTCAAGGAACTGCATTGTTAAGGAAATAAGGTTTAAACCTTATCTTTCTCTTAATTAAATAGGAGATTAGAATCATCTGGACTTTAGGAGCAGGGGACTAGTATGTAAAACACATTATGGGAGAGTCCAGAGAGGACAAAGTTAAAAATCTGCTTTTAAGTTCTGACTCTGCACCAGTTCCTGATCTCTCTTAAGACTCGCTTTGTGAATCTGTGAAAATGGGAATAAAATCCATCTCACAGGACTATCACGAGGTTAGGTGAGAAAATGTGGGTGAGTTCTACTGTGACATCAAGAGAGCTTAATAAACTTTTTTTTCTTACTTTCACACAGTTCTGAGGGGTGGATTCAGGCTGTTGTCAGGGAACATTTGTCTTCTGTGACTTTTCTTTGAAGGGGGCAGTGGTGAGCAAACCTATCACTGTGACTTTCCTGGCCTTACAGGTCAGAAGAAAAGCCTACAGATCTAAAAAGGACTTCTGTAGAGAAACTAGGAATCACATTTTGAAGACACTTTGTATTTATAAATGTGCCCTTCATTTATTTCCAAAACAGATAGATTTAAAGAAGCCTGAGATTTATTCCTTATTCGGGATCACTATATGTAATTAATTCCAGGTTTGGAACCTTACAAATAAAGTTTTAAAAAATTTTGGTGAGATCCATAAAGCATCTAAAAAATTCCTAAGTGAATAAAACACCTTTTTGCTTTAAAAAATCATTTTGGAAAAGCTTAGCTGACCAGAGTGGTGAAAACTTCTTTCTTATTATAACAGTTATTTGCATTTGTACTACGTGGGATTGAGTTGAGTTGAAGGTGGCTGCATGGGAATGGTGGATAGCATCGTGGACTTTCTTCTCCACATCATGTGATTTGTTGGAAGCTTGGGCTCTGGCGAGAATCATTGCTATCCAAGTAAAAATGAATCGCCTTGCTTCGCTGTCTCTTTGTTTTGTTCTAGAGGGTAAGCTCTCTGCTTTCTGGATCGCACCTAAACACCTATTTTAGGTTAAAAAATTTCTTAACATTTTTACCTCTTTTAACCTTGTGGATAAAAAGCTTAAGCAAAATTTTAAAGAGCTGCTAGATTGAAAAAAAAAAAAGATTTAGAATCCTTTGGCAATCAAAGGATTGAACTGGGAAGACTTGCTCATGACCGCAAGAGGCTGCCCTGTTAGAGAATCTGCTCTTTTACTTACACCTGTCACCCTTCTCACTCTGGGCTTCCCAGCTGTTCCCCTACCCCCCCCACCCATCCTTTACTCTTCCTAACCTAGGTACCAGCAAGCACTCTGTTTCTTCACGGTCTCTGCCTGGGGATGGCCATTCTCCATCACTCAATCTTCCCAAGATATATTATTACAGGAAATTAGCTAATAATAGTGTTGATATCTGTTTCTTTCAGCTCTATCTTCAGATTCCCTGACTATGCAAATATTCACTTTTCCCACTGAAGATTTTCACAGTGATATCTTCTCCTCTGTTCGACCTGCCAAAATGCAAACCTATTCATTTAAAATCTCTTGAGTAATAGATTTTGCTCTGTGGAATCACATGGAATTTGCTAAATCTTTCCTGAAGCACTTTACTGTAGAATGCCACATATATATCTACTTGAATTTCCCCAAACTGCACTATTAGTAGAACAAACACTTATGATTTTTCTAAGTGTTTCAGAGAGTTAACTGGTGCTAAAAGTAAAGAATCCTTTTCAAGATGAGAAAGAAAATTAGGCAGGCTTTGAAGATAATTGAAAGACCCTATAGTCATCAAAATGAATTGGAATATTTTAAGAGCTCACTACTTGTTCTCATAGCCACAGGATTTATATTATTTAATTCCTTGGACTCTAAATATATGTCTTTTACACTTTTCTATTTTCTACATCATTAAAACTCAATACTTACTGAGTTCCCCTCTTGTGCTAGAAGATATTATATATCACTGGGTAGGACTTGAAATGGACAGCAAGAGGCACGAGACTTCATCAGCTCTGACCACATCTCTGCTCTATTTTTAAGAATTATTTGCTTTATCTTTGAAGTGGATCAGCATTGAAGGCGGAAGGGAGATGGGGGTGGTGGGCCTCAGAGAGGTTGGCACCATCTCTGGTAGAATTTAGGATGTAAATGTAACTATATTTTAACTATATTTTGTCCTCCATATGTAATTTTGGACAATGTGTACTTACTTTCCGACATCCATCAAAGAACTTCCTGATTCTTACTGATTCCCCCAATTCATTCAATACACACTTGCCAAGCATCTCAATATTCACAGCACTGGTTTAGCCAGAGGGGGAAGCAAAGCCATAGAAAATAGCACCCCACCCCCAATTTGTTCATGGTTGCAATTAGGGAGAAAATACATACAACACAATATATTAAGTAACAATGAATCAGTAAAAGAACAAATGAAGATATTAAATACAATGAGAGCCACATCAGTGCATTTTCAAGGGGCTTAGAGGGAGGAGAGAGCACAAATGTGGAGGTGCCAATTTGGTGGAGCAGAGAAAGTTTTATGTGTTGGTTATTCACACACACACACATACACACACACGCACACACACACACCCACACCCATTTTCTGCCCTGCTCCTGAGTCTTGGAAGGCTGACTTCCATGGGCTGCATCACCAGCTCCCTTGCCCTCTGGCTTCCTATTGGTTCAACCAATGGGAGGCTTGCCAACAGCAGGCAGGTGGAGAGGCTGGTGTAGTTCTCCCTCATCCTCTCCACTTTTGGCCATAGCTCTTTTTAAAAAAATAAATAAATAAATAAATAAATTTATTATAAATTATTATAAATTTATTATAAATTTATTTATTTATTTATTTATGGCTGCGTTGGGTCTTCGTTGCTGCGCTGGGTCTTTGTTGCTGCACGCAGGCTTTCTCTAGTTGCGGTGAGCGGGGGCTACTCTTCGTTGTGGTGTGCGGGCTTCTCATTGAGGTGGCTTCTTTTGTTGAGGAGCATGGGCTCTAGGTGGGCAGGCTTCAGTTGTTGTGGCACACGGCCTCAGTAGTTGTGGCTCGCGGGCTCTAGAGTGCAGGCTCAGTAGTTGTGGTGCACGGGCTTGGTTGCTCCACGGCACATGGGATCTTCCCGGACAAGGGCTCGAACCTGTGTCCCCTGTGTTGGCAGGCGGATTCTTAACCACTGCACCACCAGGGAAGTCCCTGGCCATAGCTCTTCTCAGGCAGCCCCTCTTCCATATAACCTGTTCTCTCCTCTTGCTGAGCAGGTAGAGGGGGTGACAGATCTCCCTTGCTGGGATTCCCAAATGCTGACCACACCTCTGTAAAGAGTCCCTTCATTTGCTATGGCTTTTGAGTGCCACTGTCCTGCCTCCTGCTGGGACTCTGATTGACACCAGAGGTTTTCAGGTGCAGAAAACAGAATGAATGGAGACCAAGCGCAGAAACAAGCTTGGGCAAACCCAGTCAGAGCAGAGGAATGGGTTAGGTGAGAGGATGTACCATACAAGGTAAGTTTGGAGAAGATGGTAGAGGCCAGGTAGGGGAAGACATCAAATACCAAGATGTTGGAGTCTTGTGAAAAGGAGAAGTCACGGGAGGTTTGGGGGTTAAAAAAATCATAAGACAAAATAGTATAGAAAAAACCATCTGGTAGTTGAATACAGAGTAGAATAGAGGCAGGAGAGACTGGTGGTCAGAGAACTGTTTGGGAAGATATCACATAAATCCTGGAACTTTTGTTGAGGAAGTGTCCTGGTCTGTCAGGTAGAAAGCACTGAGAACGTGAGGTTCCAGCTCTACAGACACTCCTGAGGCTGAAGAGGTCACAGCTTGGGTATCCGCTGAGACTTCCAATATACAGATACATAGGAAATAATTATTGGCTTCTTTTGGGTGATTGTAGAGAACACCTTAGCAGCTGCGAACACACCTTTGCACAACAAAGGACTTGGCAGCAAGGACCATTTTAAAGGGGACATGTTTTCAGGTTAGTAATGTGTTTTGAATTAGGGATCCAGATATTACATTTCTTACAGATGTTGGAAGAGCATCTGCATTTCCCTGATTAGTTTCTGGTGGCTGCAGCTGTGCCCCACTGTTAAGCTGTGGTCTGGAAGTCCCACAGTTTGGATGCTGCAAGTAGTGAAGCTGTGGGGTTTTTGGTCCTCTGTAAACACAGTTGGCTGGAGATTATGGGAACCTTTCAAGGACAGGTCTCAACTTTGCTGACAGAGACTAATTTGAAGTCCCACAGGCAGAGATGATACAGAATGAGGTCTCTGAGTGATGATCAGGGCTCTTCCTCTGTGTTCATGTGCATAGGTGGACTTCAATACGGTATCGCTGTAATAAAGAAACAAGATGCATAAAGATGCTAAAAACAGGGCTTCTCAACAGTGGCATGATTGACATTTTGGGCCAGGTGATTCCTTGGGAGCTGTCCTGTGCATTGTAGGATGCTTCGTGAAATCCTTCGCCTCTACCCACTAGATGCCAGTAGTACTCTACTCCTCCCTCACAGTTGTGACAACTATAAAAACGTCTCCAGACACTATGAAATGTTCCCTGGTGGCAAAATCAGACCTTGTTGAGAACCACTCTTAAGAAAAAGCAATAATAAAAGCACTCTCTTTGGTAAGTTAAACAATTCTTTGCAAGTGGCCAGTGATGCCCATTCGCAAGAAACTGATAGCGGTAAGAGCTTGGTGTGATACAAATAAAATAGAGAAATTGATTGACCCATGACCTCAGCAACACCAGCATGATGCTTTCACTCCCTAATCAATCAGCTAAAGACAACGGCAAGCAATACATTTTCTGGCTAGGAAGTCAACAGGACCGTCCATGGCTATTTCACTTCAGCTTGAGAATTCCTTATTGGAATTACCATGGAAGCTACTGACGCCTTGCTGCTGTTTTATTGTATGGTCTTGGAGTTTGATTATTCATTTAGGACAGGAAAAAAGAATCCATATTTCTCTGTCCTTATAAGGTTTTGGAGACTCTCTAGTAGCTAGAAACATCTAGGAATCTCTAGATCAGTGTTTCTCAACACTGGCACATTAGTTGTATCCCATTTGTAGATCAGAAAATCATTAGTGAGCCATGATCAGTATTTTTTTTTAAATGAAATAAAATTGAAAATACTAGATTGCATCACACAAAGTAGGAGTAAATATTGAATTGAGAACTTTTCATTATGTGTGTGTGGGTGTGTTTGTGTGATGGGTTGTCATTTCTTACAACAAATCCTGGTTAAATTTTGAAGATCACTTCTCTTTATGGATGAAGAAAGAGAACTTTTGGGACTTCCCCAGTTGCGCAGTGGTTGGGAATCCGCTTGCCAGTGCAGGGGACACGGGTTCGAGCCCTGGTCCGGCAAGGTCCCACGTGCTGTGCAGCAACTGAACCTGTGCACCTCAACTGCTGAGCCTGCGCTCTGGAGCCCGCGAGCCGCAACTACTGAAACCCGTGTGCCAGGAGCCCGTGCTCTGCAGAAGGGGAGGCCACCGCAGTGGGAGGCCCGCGCACCGTAATAACGAAGACCCAATGCAGCCAAAAATAAATAAATAAAATAAATTTTAAAAAAAAGAAAGAGAACTTTTGATTATTCACTACTGGCAAATCATTTGGTTTGGAATCATCACGTGGAAAAACCTTCAGCTCGACGTAATCTATAACTCAACCGCTTTTCTTTGAGTTCTTACAAAGTGACAAAATCCTTTATGATTATGAACAAGGCATGATGCTAGGAGCTGTGGGGAGTTTAAAGTTGAAGAGAATATAATTCATGTCTTCAGAATTTAAGAAATGCAAGTTTCAAATTCTGGCTGAGGATGATGATGAAGCTTTGCAGGTTCTAGTTGACAAATATGTGGAACAGGTATGGGCTGCTGTACGACTCCAGAGATCTCTGAGGGCTGGGACTGCTTGTGAAAGCTGCGTGGGAAAGGCAGGGTTAGGGTGTGCTCGAGCCCATAACCGAAAGAGGATGTGTGGGTTTGTGTGGGAAGGGGAGGTGGGGGCCGTCCAGGCTGGTGGTAGAATGTGATGGGAGACGGTGAGTGGACAGTTTGCCAGAAGGTTTTTATCTAGGTAGTTTAGAGTAAATTCTAAAGTTTACTTTAGGGGCCAAATTTGAGGGTAGTCCAAGGAGTTTGACTTTTCATCTTAGTCTGGCAAAATCATGGAAGGCTTTGGGACAGGGGTTCCAAGATGAGTAGGGTATTTAATTTATTCTTTCACTGAACAGAGTTATCAATCACTTACTCTATAAAGAGAAGGGATGAGTGAGGTCAAAAGATGCATAATATCTGGTTCTTTACTCAGATTTCTTAAGTCCAGAGAGAGAACCAGACACACTAGTAGCCTCTGGAGTAAGACAAAGAAGGGCTTACAAGCAATCAGAGGAAGGGGAGCTTGAGTTTGCCTGATCCTTCAAGGATTTTTATTTGTAGAGATGGGCAAGGACTTTAGGAGCAAAGTCAGAGGTTAAGAAAGAGGAACGAGTAATTAATCCAGTTGGGCTGGGGCATAAACATGTGAAAGTAAATCTTTGAAGATAAGACTGGTGAGGCTATGGGGATCCCGAGAAGGAAGCCCTTGGACACCCTTTGGTGTGTGTCCTCCCTTTGGCTGCCAAGAGTCTGTCCACCTGGAGACATGCAGTCAGAGTGCTGCTTTAATGTGAGCAGTCCAGAGGTCAAGTGCAGAATGGAACAGAGTGAGAAACACTGGATTTCATAGCATTGCACTATGAACTCCTGTTGTACCCCATCCTTCATCATACTCTGTAGTCCAGGGTGAGCCAGGTTTTTTGTACCTGGGATTGAGGGAACCAGGTGAGTGTCAGCAAGTTAACAAAGAATAGCAAAGCATGATGGCCCGTGCTAAGTGTATTGTTCATTGGATGAAAGACGAATAAAAACAATAAAAGGATTTTTTTGTTCAACTCCTTTTTCTTTAAGTGATTTTTTTTTTTTAAACATTGAAAAAAAAAACCAATAAAAGGGCAATATTCACACCACTCCTAAAACATGACATCAAGTCTACACTTTATTTCTAGGGCCCACAGCCCTGGAAAGCAGCTTGTACAATACCAGATTTCTAGAGTCTTTGTATTTCCTTCCCTCTGTGGATCAATAAATTAAGCAACACGTCGATACTGAGATAGCAGATGAACATCTTTCAGGGAGGACGGGTCCTGGGGGCTTTGTGCTCTGGTATGGAAAGTGTTTGATCTCGGTGTGCCGTCATAAAAGATGGGAGAGAGTTTATTATCTTTTATGATCCTGACTTACTAACAATACCTGACAGGGTGATTGTGTCTCGGCCTCTGGTTGGAACTTGGGATGTTCTCATTGGCTTATGCCTGTACGAGGAACAGGACTTGCTGGTGAAACATCAAAACAAGCTATAATATGCCTCTGACCACGGGATTCAGAACAGCTGCGGGGCTTTCTCCTATCGGGGGCTGGCAGGAAGAAGAAAACGAAAGTAGAGCAATCAATCTCTACAGCATTCTATATATTAATAACGTTTGCCAGCTCCAGACACTGTCTAATCAATGCCGGATGCAGGAGTTTGCAATGGTTTGTAAATACTTCGCGTGCCTTGTTGAAACAGCCTGAGCCCATGGCCTGGGGAAGGGGGCGTCCATAAATGCTCGTCCTGTGCATCCTCTGGTGCCTGGGCAGTAAAGGTGCTAGGACCTGGAGCTTGACTAAAAAGCTAATTCTTGACATTTCATCACAAGAACCAATTTCTAAAGAGGCTGGACAGCCCACTGTTTACCCTCCTTTTTGTCTCACACTTCTTGTTTCTGAGCCCTTCAGTGAATCCTAAGAGTTTTCCCATGAGAACAGCAGAGGAGAAGCGGGGTGCAGCCGCCAGGGAGAGCCCGTCGGTCAGAACCCACAGAACGCTCTGAGGTCCAGAAGACAAACGTTGATTTCATGGAGTTCTGGGATTAGAGATGATTGTAAACACTTGGGAGACTCACTGAGTGCAGACATTTGTAAAACAGTAAAAGTACAAACGAAAATCATCTAATGCCATTGAAGAATGTTATTTAGTTTAAGTTTGAAGGCACAGAGAAGGATTTTCCTCTTTGGAAGGTTTAATTGCTGGTAGGCAATGGGGAGCCTCCGAGCAGTTCTTGCTAGCACAAAAGTAGGATGTAGCAAACACAGGTAGGGGTGCTGTGAGAGAGGCATTTCGGCTTTCACAGAAAACTTCAGTGTAATAAGTGGATTTATTTTGATGCAGTCAGCTGTCATCAGTAAACTTTTCCGGTTCTCGTGTGCACTGTTTTAAAAAATTCATCAAAGTAAGTCTTTGCTGCAAACAAAAACAAAAAAAGCAAAACTCCAACCCCAAAGTTCAGCCCTTTTGCTTTCGACAACTACCTTCCCTGCACTCCCCCTGACATATTTTGGCAACGTCATTTAAAGACTGAATCTGCTGAGAGGTTGCCAAGTAAAAAGTGTGTGCACACACATGCATCTAACAAGCTGAAAACAAAAGCTGAGGTGGCAGTTTGCTCATAAACCAGATAATTAAGCATGTGCCAAACTACCTGTAGGGGACCCGGGATTTATCAGTAGCTTTTATTTACTGTTTAATAGTATAGCATTTTATATAAACCTTTAAGTAAAACAATTTGATTATAAAAAATAGCCTTTTCAAAGTCACAGCACCTCCCCTACAGAGTTCTAAAATCAGTGGAAAGTGGGCAGCACCCATAAACACGGGGACTTATGTCAATAAATGTTCTGCCCACCCGGGTACCTTGTTACCCGAGAGGTGTGTAAGGGCCAAGGTTTAAATACGAAGATGTTTGCCAGTTCTCCTTCTATCACTAGGATCTTAGAAATGTAGATATCTTTCAGCATAAATGTGAAAACTTCTTTTTTCGATGGATCTACTTGAAGGGTAGTCCTTTCTGCCTATATTTCTTGTTTCTGTATTTTCTTATTTTTTCGAGGCTGATTTTTGCTCATGGGACTGGAGCAGTGGTGCTGAAACCTGGCTGCACGTTGGAATCATCTGGAGAAGTTTCAAAAGTACTGATGCCTGAATTTCAACCCCAGAGGTTCTGATAATAATTAGCCTAGGGTTTGATCCCCAGATTAGAATTAAAAAAAAAAATTACCCAGCTTGAATGTGCATAGTGATGACCTGGGAATCTCTGCAAAAACTGACTCCGTAGGAGGGTATGGGGGGGGTGTCTATATATATATATATTTTTTTTTAAATTTTTATTTATTTATTTATGGCTGTGTTGGGTCTCCGTCTCTGTGCTAGTGCTTTCTCTAGTTGCGGCAAGTGGGGGCCGGTCTTCATTGCGGTGCGTGGGCCTCTCACTATCGCGGCCTCTCTTGTTGCGGAGCACAGGCTCCAGACGCGCAGGCTCAGTAGTTGTGGCTCACGGACCTAGTCGCTCGGCGGCATGTGGGATCTTCCCAGACCAGGGCTCAAACCCGTGTCCCCTGCATTGGCAGGCAGATTCTCAACCACTGCGCCACCAGGGAAGCTCCGATATTTTTAACAAGCTCCTGGGTGATGCTGCTGCTGCTCTCTGAGAACACACTTCTTGAGCAATGGGTGTTTCAGATGAATCTTTGAACTGTGACGGTCGATATGGAAGGGAGACAGGAGGTGGTGTGGAAGGCTCTTTCCACTGTCCTCTTAAGTCTCACACTGTGGAATTTCTGGGCCCATTGGCTTAGATCCTTTCACTACTTCTAGTGTAGGTAAATCCTGTTATAAGGTTAAGATTTTCCTCAGACAACAACAATCTGGTCTCGAACGCACCATGCTGGGTGGTGGTTCACTTAAGCTAAGGTGTTTCCAGGGATGGCTAGAGGCAACAAAGGAAAGAGAAACACATGTTCTAACCTTGGTTGAGCCCTTACTATGTGCCAGGAGCTATGCCAAGTTCTTTGTGTACTTGTGCGATTGATCCCGGGAAGGTGAGATTCTGTCTCCCTTTTCACAAATGCGGAAACCATGGCTAAAGCGGAGAAGTTACTCCACCAAGAACAGAATTAACGGGTTGGGGGTGGGGATGATGTCTCTCTGCTGTCCATCCGCGCTTTCGGGGTCCCGGCTACTCCCTGCGCCAGCCACAGTACCTGTCCCTCTTTGGGAGCCTGGCTTGTCCCGTTGGGATGACCTATCTTCCCATTCTTTGTCAAGACAATAAAGTCTTCTCTTTGGCTGGGTCACAGCTACTCTGGTAAACTGATTTATGTTCACATATTTTAAAGGGTTTTGTGGGTTCATTATCATTGTCCCGTGACATAATTATTAAGTGTTTTCTCTTTCATCTTCATTTAAAAAGGATGAAGTTCTGATTGAGTTTCACTGTTTGCTTGGTGGCTCTTAAGTGATGCCAAAGTAACCAGTCAGTTCATTAAGAAAACACATCTGTCAAGTGGCGTATTTGAGATCTTGCGGAACAAGCAACTGCTTGACTGACCATGTTGTTTTCTTTTCCTCCGGTTTGGTTGGCATTGGATGAACCTGACCACAGAATCTTAAGTACTTATTTCTAAAAACCTACCCGCTGACCTGCGTCCAATCCGGGTGGCTTTCTCGGTGCACACAGTAACGTCATTCATCACTGCTGGCTGAGGAAGATGCAGGGCGAGAGGGGGGGTTAGAGCCTGAAGTCTCAGGCAGGCCTTCCCACCCTCAGCTGACCCTACACCTCCCACTCTTCATCCCTCCAATCCCCAGAGCTCCCTTGGGGAGCAAGATGGGGATTGTTCTCTTCTTTTTCCCTGTTGAAACTTTCTAAAGCTTGGGGCACCGACTGTGCAGATATTTGTGTTGGGGAGAGAACAGTGGTTCTGATGGATGCATGAAACAGGTAGCAAAGACTTCAGTTACCACTCCCCGCCCGAAGCTGCCTCTCCCCACAGCTGCAACTGCTAAAACAATCTTGTTCTTTTGTTTTCCACACTTAAAGAAAGGCCTTCAGCCAAACGGTCGCCCCTGACCTTGCTTTATATTTCCAACGTGCATTTTATTAACTCCTTTTTCATATGGTACATATGGAGCCTGCCTCCAGATGAGAAGGAGGCGAATTTTGCGATCCTGATGGAAAGAGCAGCGGTGAGCCATGAGAGATGCGATGAACAATTTTTGTAGCAAGTGTATCTCCTGTGTTGAGCTGAGCTCCATTTGGGTAAATGAGCTGCAGGCAGAGATGACAGAAATGCATTCAAGTTGTACAAGACATTTTAGTTAAAAAACAAATACAAACCAACCTACCATTAGCCATGCATTGGAAGTCTTCTTGGAAGGGGAAGAAGTCATTTTGACTAGAAGATAATTGACGAGAACTAAAGGAAGATGCTCTGCCTGGTGATGGAACATTTACTTTTGTTCTTCAACTTGGCAGTTCACTGGGGCTGACTTAGGAAGAGGCTGGAGTACTGTATCGCTTTAAAAAACGAATCCAAATCAAACTCCATCTTGCAAACCCTTTCATTGATTTCTAACAGCCCTGTTCTTTACATAACAACAGCCTGGAAAATGATTTCTGTCTATGGAGGAATGATATACTGCCACTTTTTTTTTTTCAAAAGCAAAGTTAAACTTTTTTCCTCGTTTTTCCCCGCAGAGCGTGCGCCTGTGTGCAGGGGTGTCTATCTAATTGGCCACAAGAGGGAATGAAACGAAAGAAAATCACTATCCACGGGGGGCCTCTAAATATGCCTTATTAATTTGAAAATTTTTGTGGGTTATAGTGTAATTCAAGCTTTTCAAGGTTTATTAGTGCATAGCTGTTCACAGGGGCTCCCCGAGCTCAAGACTCCCAGTCCGATCCGCCTGCCGTGGGTCATGGTGCCTTTCATGTGCTGAACGCCCTACAGTGACACGACCTTCAAAAAGGCCTCCCTCCCATCAAACACACATCAATAAAGGTGACTGAAGGGAGTTGAAGTTGGTAATTTGTGCTGCTGACTTGACACCGCGTTCGTCATTCCCGCTCCGAGGAATTCTGACAATTCACTGCTCCGCCCCGGGATGCGGGGCATGACGATAAAGATGTTGCTGGCAGATGGGAGTCAATGCCAGGGACCTGACGCGCCCGCCGCTGCGGAGTCAAAACACGCCGCTCTGGGTAATTAATTGCTGCGAGAGGAAACGGACCAATGGCGCCTTCTGCTGTGAAACTGTTAATGGGGAACTTATGGAGAGAAAATCAAGTCCTCCCATCCAAATTGGAATGTGAAAGAAATCTGTTGGAAGGTGATGACAGAAATGAAGTAAAACAGTTGTTTCCTGATCCGCGTGCCAGGTGTGTCTCATACTGTGATAAATAAGATCTGCGTCTTACACGCCAGAAATTGGGGATATTACAAGCGTTTATTATGGGGAGGCACACACAAAAATCTGCACTTGAAGTGCTTTGTTTCTCCCGGCACCAAACAGTGAACGGTTAGGGCACAAAAGCCTGGAGCTGCTAATTCCTTTGTTTAGGTTCTAGCCAACCTGGCCTATTAAAAGCTTAAATTCAATTTTATTGTTAAGGTATTTATTAACTGATTATGAAAAGACATTAAAAGACTCAAAATTGGCTCCTTACCTTAATTCTCCCCTTTTCTTACACCACAGAAACGATCCGTGTGTTTGGACGGAACTGTTCACCACCTTGGCGTTACTTGTTTCAGCTCTCACCTCTGCTCCAGCCAGAGCCTTAAATTAAGGGAAGCTGTGAGAGCCGGGGGCTTAGGGTTACCATCGTTCCCCACAGCTACAGTTGTGTGCAGTGCTGATGTTCACTTTAAAATTGCTGTCGTGTTTGACCCGAGGAGGGTGTGTGAATGATTCCTGACAGGTTTTGAAAGTAGCTCACCCTTACTTGAGGCCGTTGCTAAAATGTTCATGTGCACACGTGTGAAAATGCACACTCCAGGGAACAGGGGATGTGATGTACCCCTCAGGGACTTAGGTAGCTTATTTGTGGCTTGATCGTGGCTATCCATGTTAAAATGGTCATTCCACTGAAATGATTTTCCTTTCTTGTTTTTTAAAGTTTAGAAGTATTTCGATGTATTTCATTGACCGATTGCTTTCTCTAGAAACTTCAGGAAGAAGAGATAGACAATATTTTCTTCTTAAGGACAAAAGAAAAATTTTATGAAAAATCATTGAACATCGTGACCATAAATTATAATCTTTTTAACTGTATAAAATATAAATTTATTTAAAAAAGTATATATCTTTTTGACAATGGAATTTATTTATTGAAACTATTTGAAAAGTTTTTTTTTTTTTAAGAGCAATAATTAATTCTTGGATAAATCTTACTGGCTGCAATCCTGCCAGTAATCAAAGCAGGATTTGCAACTAAAAAAATAAAGGAATTTTAATAACTTTGAAAACACAAAGTATCCAGCTACTGTTGAATCATATATTTTATTAAAATCTTTGATTTTAGTACCACATCTCCCTGCTACTGTGCAATCATTTAAAACTGGTTTATAAGATGAGGAAGCTTAATTCTTAAAGAGGCCCCTTAAGCATATTAAGGAAGTTAAACATACTTAAGTAGATTTGCCTGCATAACGAGTATGACTTACAAAATTATAAATTATCGAGTATAGCTATGCTTCCCTCAAGGATCAACTATAAGTTTTGTACTCATGTGTATCATCGGGAATTTATAGAACTAGTACTAAAATTTTGAAAAAGATCTCGCTTTAAAAAAAATAATATGAGTATGGCCAATTTGAGGAAATTGCAGCTTGGTATCATTTGACTTTTTTTAATGTTGAGTTACTGCTAATTTCAAAAATTTAAAATAAATGCTCACTAAAACTAATGTTCTTACCCTGCACAGTAGTCTCAATGTAAAGTTATCAAAATAAGCATTGTTTGCCATTTAAAGTTGTCTTGTTTATTTCACAAAAATGTTACTTGAGAGATCAAATCACTATTTCTGAAGTAAAAATAGTTTTTCTTATTTGTTATTCATAATCAATAATCTTTTAAATAATATTCTTTATGCCGTACTTGTTTAGGAAAAATAAGAATTATTTTATCTGAACTGTTCTCATTGGAATTAATTTACCAGTCATTTTCCCTTCATTGGTGAAAAAACATAAAAATGGGATTTTTGTAGTTACCATGCATCTTGAAAATGTAAGATCAGCCTGTTTATTTTTCAGTCTTTCAATAGGGTATTTCTTTCATTCATTTCATTCACTCACTCACTCATTCGACAAGGATTGAGTCTCTATAATAGGCATTTTGGGATCCTAAGGACTGATAGTAGTAATAAAACACAGTCTTTGTCCTTGAAAATCTTGACCGAACAGAGGAATGTGTAAAAAAAAGTGGATTTGGGGAAAAAAACGTGACCCAACTACCTGTTTTGTCTCTTCATACCTTGAGTGGAGAATCAGAGAATAAGAATCTACAAATGATTCATGTTTGTCTGTGGGTAAAACCATCTACACGATTGTCTCATCTCTCCTCCCACTGATCAGGCCTCTTTTCTGTCTCTGTCTATGGCCCTTTCTCCAAATCTCACAGCACACACCTCACGTCCAGTACATTACAACCCACAGCCCTTTTCTGATGGTCCCTGATGTCCAGCCAGTGTCAAATCACAGCCTCTCTGCCTCTACATGGTCTGCTTTGGGCGGAAGAAAACACAGTCCCCACAGAGGGTGTATCTACTTCTGTGACCTCCCCTACTGGACTGTGTTGGGTTCTAGGCTTATAGAAGGCTTTCGAGCAAAGGAGGCAACTGAAGAACAATCCCATGTCCTTCAGAAAGTCCCCCTGGGCGTCCAAATGGCAAGAATGATGGGGCCATGAAGGAGCTGTCTCTTAGTAACAGAACACCCATCCTCACCCCGGGCTGTCCCAAGCCAGTGGTATCTGGAAGGCAAATATTATCTGGTGCCGGACTGCAGCCAGCACATCTCCCACCACCTGAGTCAAGGCCTGTTGGCAGCTACAGGAGTTAGGTGTCGCTGACTGACGCGTGATTATGGCGGACAGAAAAATGTAGATGTGTTAGCAAAGTCAATATTATGGAAGCCTCTGTCTTCCCAAATATTGCAAATTAAACGATACTTCTAGGGTATAGCCAATTACATTCTCTGTTTTTATGACCAGTCACAAATGTATTTTTTATTAGCTGGTGTGTTCAATGTTTTGAGTGCATAGCCCTTATTTCAATCTCATTTTAGTTTGTGGTAAGTGCAAAAGGATTTTTGCTGACTTGAAATAGTGAAGCTGCTCTCTGGGAACTGAACCGCTGGGCCTGTGGCACTGAGAGTTTATTCCACAGCCTTCTGTGACTCTTGACTGGAAATTAGTCTGTGAAGTGGTGTTTATTGCTGAACCGGGAGGTTAAGACAGCCTGATTCTATGTCTATGCAGGAGGGAACACCATGTCCTCACCATGAGCAATTATCCTGTCCCCTTTTCACAGCTTAATCTAGCTCCAGCTAAGAAGAAGGAGGAGATGGCCTGTCTTCACTACAGACTTAGCTACCATGCGTTTTCAATGTTAATTAGAAATTTTGTTCACTGGAAAAGTGACTTCTCCCATAAGTCAGCCTTCTGCCAAGTGGATGGCATCTGGTAAGGCGACTTGAGGTGTCTTTGTGGATTTGATCTCTAATTTTACCCATGGGACAACACACAAGTGGGACTCTTGCTACGCTCTCAACTCTGTTGCCTGGTGCCATTTTCCCTTCTTTGTACATTTAAAGCTCTATATGGCAGGAGAGAGACTGTTAGGATCCTGGGGCTCTGTGTAACTTTTTTTCTAGAAATGAAAATCCTGCTTATCCTAAGGGACTTTTTCTTATGTTAAGAAGGATGTAGCGAATGAAAACCAGAACGAGATCAGCAGGTCAATGTCTTTAAAGTTGGTCATAAAATGTATCACAACAAAGAATCCATGGGGTAGGAATGGCATGCCAAAATACTCTGTCTTTGTTCTTGGACACTTCTCTGTCACAAGGACAGCATACTTCTGGTTCTCTTCAAAAGCATTTGGCTTATATTTTTCATGCACAGGCACAGGCTGAAGTCTTACGATGCCTAGGTTCAATTTCCTCTTAGGAAAATAAAGGATGCCCTCATGTCTTCTCGCACTCAACCAGAAATGCTCATTGTCACTGAAACGAGCTGTTCTCTAAGAAACAGCATCTCAAGCATGGTCCAATCTGCTCTGAAACGATGAGTTGCCTCTAGGGAAATAGACTTCTCATTACTAGCAAATTTCCAGGCTATCACTCAGTTCTCCCCCTCTTTATCCCATTTCTATGAGTTTTGTTTCTAGGATGAAATAACATCTCTCCTTTCTTTCTTTCCTTTTTCTTTTTTTCCCCTTTCAGCTCTCAACTTTCTTTGCTTCTTAAACAAGACTTCAGCAAGACTCCCTTTCCTTATTGGTTAACCCTTTCCGGGTTCTCCGTTAGCTTAACTTAGTTTCTCTTTCTTTTTTTGCCTCTGATTATTCACACACTGTGCTGGAGGTCCAGACAAGAAAAGCCGGAAAGCAGTATGGAGAGGAGGTTGAATGTTTTTCCACTCCATTTATTTTAAGAACCTAAAACCTTTTCACCATGTTGTAGGACAGCCAAGAATTCTAGGGTGATCTTTTGCATCTTTTTCTCCTTCCCACTTTCTTCCCTGCCTGTCAAAGGAAAACGATTGGGGTGGATTGAAGCTGGCAGAGCTTTCTAGTATCTTCCTTATTTTGCACTTCTTTTCAAAAACTGCCTGAAAGACCATGTACATCTCCCAGTGAAATCATATCAGAGCTCCCTAACCACTCTCCTCCTATTTCATGATATGCCAGTGACTTTTTCCAACTAGAAACTGCTGACCTTTTGGCTGGCCTATCATACTACAAGCTCATTCATTTAACAGACATTTGACGAGCACCCACTATGTGCTAAACCTTATTCATATAAGGCTGCTGCTGGTTTCTCAGACTTTCTGTGCTGTCCTAGAGCACATCTTTGTTTTTTGACACATAGGTTTTTAAAAAAATTTTAATCCAAATTTCTTTGAAACGGTTTTCATCTCATGAAGCAGCAGTCTGTTTTGACCTTTCAGCTTGCCAGAGTGACAAAGAGATTGTCTTCCCTAGAAGTGTGTTGATATTATTGAGTCTGGTTAATGGTGATCTGGTGGGGTTCTGGGGCAGGGGACAGTGCTGTGGCCATAGTCCCCGGAGAGGTCTCTCTCATATTTTAAACCATGACTATCTTTGACATCCATTCTGCCTTAGCTCTCTCTTTCTATCAGGGAGTTACATGAAAATGACAGGAAAACTTTTTCGCAATGGGAATCTGTTTTCTAATTAATACATTTGAAAGGGGCCCTTTGGAGTTTGGAACTCAGATTTAATCTGGCTGCAGAAAGCCCAGGTTTAACCTCTGCACTCTGTCTCCTCTCTGAAGGCTGGAGAGTTTACAACCCTAAGTCCAAGGTCACGTGGCTCGTTAGCAGCAGACTGGGGCTAGACCACAGGGTTCCTGAGTTCCACTTCAGCACTCAAGCCACACACCCCGTGGAGTGACGGCCTATGTAGCCCAAGGCACCGTCTGCCATATTATTCAACGGCTCTAGCCTTGACTTTGTTCAATGTCAGTCATCTTTAGAAAGTTTTCAAAAGGATTGCCAGAGCATTCTTCTCCAAGTCCATTTGAAAACATAGAAATAAACCTTGAGATAAAATTCCATAGCTTATATTAAATTTGTGCTCAACTTTGCCTCACTCCTGACTTAAACTTCAGCTTTAACCAGGTTTCTTGGGATTGTTAAATCCAAATTAAAAGCTAGCCGACTCTGTCTTATATTCAAAAGTGCTGGTGCTGTGTTTGTTTTGAAGTGAGGAGAGGGAGAATTAGTGTTCTTCTGCTATAGGGAGGTTTATGGGACGAGAAGGTAGCAGCATCCGACCTCAGGAATTCCCAGGAAATAAGCCCTGCTGGGGAAGACTGCTCCCCTACATGATGACCCAGTGGATTGGAGAGAACACTTGAGTCCTGACTTTGGGAGGCGGGTTAAGGAGGACATGACAGAAGCCACCACGAGACGTGGAGGAAAGAACCTGGTCATCAAGGGTGGAGAGACTCAGGTCTGAATATGGGCTCTGCCCCTTCCTGGCTGTGTGCTCTTGGGGCAGTTTTCTAGCCTTTCTGAGCCTGCTTTCCCATCTCTAAAGTGGTGCCCATAGTGCTTAATTCACAGTGAGTCATGACCGGCGAAGGAAGGGATGGACTATGTATCATACATAACACTGTGCCTGGGATGCTTGCTACATGCCCATGCCCCTTGGTTCCTACAGGCAGGCGGCATGCTCCCTGATCCCCTGCATCTCGGATGCCTGATGACATATGCTTGACCAGTGATTTTCACACTGCAGCCTGCAACCCATTAGTGAGTTGAAAAATCAATTTATTGTTCATGGTTATGGTAGGCTGAATAATGGTCCCCCCCCGAAAGATGTCCACATCCCAATCCCCAGAACCTGTGAGTATGTTACGTGGCAAAAGGGACTTTGCAGATGTCATTAAGGATCATCAGAAAGGGTGATTATTCTGGATTTTCCGTGTGGGTCCAATAGAATCACAAGGGTCCTTTTAAGAGGGAGGCAAGAAGACCAAAGGGGAAGTAGAAGCTTTTACAGCAGAAGCAAGAGGTTGTTGGAGTTATGTGAGAAAAAGGGCCACGAGCCAAGGAATGCACGTGAGCTCTTCAAGCTGGAAAAGGCAAGGAAATGGATTCTCCCTATAGAGTCTCCAGAGAGAACCAGCCCTGCTAATGCCTTGGTTTTAGCCCAGTGAGGCTTGATTTTGGAATTCTGATCTTCAGAACTGTAAGATACTAGTTATGTGGTTTTGAGCTACTAGTTTTTAGCAATTTGTTACAGAGGCCATAAGAGCTAATCCAATGGCCAACATGTTATGACAAATGAAACAGAAGAGCAAACGCAAGTTTGGTTTCAGTACACATGTGTGTGCACATGCATACCCACATACACACACATGCATATCGCGTGTATGCACTGGATTGCCGTGGTACTGCACGGTATTCCTAACTGTGGCCTGGGGGGAGGTGGCCACTGCCTCCCTGGGTGTTTCTGGAAGGACACCTCTGGCTCCTCTGTGCTGTGCTAACAGCTTGAGGAGTCCTTGCTCTCAAGAGCGGCTGAGTTGGCAAGACCATCTTGCCTCTCCCAAACCTTAATTATTCTTCACAGCCAAAGCCAAATGAAAGTCTGGCTTATAGGAGGCATATGGAGAAAGTGCTGACTTGGGCTCGAGAGCAACATATGAGCTCATGGACAAATCACGAGGTTGTGTCTGACAGCGTTTCACATTAAAGTTAGAAGTGGTTTTTCTGTTGGTGACGTGAGTCAAATGTGAAGTAAACTGAGGAACGCTGGGACTCAGCTGCAGCTGGAGGACCTGTGTACATATGAATTTGGCACATGGTAGGTGTGTTGCTGATAGATTCTTACAGGAAATAGACTAAGAAAAAAAAATACCAGGACCGATGGTCACTGGACTGTGTATTTGCAGGTGCGGTCTGTGAACTCAGAATGAGTTCTTTTCAGAATGCAGGCAGGACTTATCCTGAAATAAAAGTGTAACTCCTGAGTGAGGAGTAAATCTCAACCCAATGACGGCAATGGCCAGCTAGCCGAGTCCTTAATGACAGACTTTCAACATCAAACACAGCTTCAGGGCAAGTTTTGTCAATGACACCTCCTCTGTCCTAGCATCAAGTGATGGGCAAGATTTTCCAATAATAACATCTTCTGCTGGGATGTGGAGAGTGGAACCCAGTCCCACCAGTACTTGTAAAGCCTCAGGAGAACCTCTGTCATTCTGCCTTAATGAAGACACATAAGGGCTTTTCCTAAACCACCTCACCCCCACCCCTTATTTCCCCTCTCTTTACTAACTAGATGCATTAGCAAGTTCCTGGTCCTGGTGACTTGATCAGGTCTTCAGGAAGCAACATAATACAAAGATTAAGCAATTAGACTTTGGCATAAGACAGCATGGGTTACATTACTTACTAACCACGTGACCATGACAAGTTACTTCACCTACCCAAGCTTCAGCTTCCTCACCTATACAATAAGGACAGTAATAATACCTACCTCATTGGGTTTTTGTGACAATTAGGTGAAACATCACAGGAAATGCTTGTTCCAAGGTAGCTGTTGTTAATATTTTCCTCTTATACTAAGGAAGTGTAAAATTATCCACAAACATTATTTTTATAACTTATGTTTATGTTAGCCTGGATACAATGAGAACTCACCCAAAGGGACTGAAAATGTAAATATCCTTTGTTGTTGTCTTCCTCTCCTCAAGTTTAAGAGCTAGAAAGATGACAACTCAGACTGAACCCCAAAGAGGCTCATGATCCTGTGATTTCCTCGAGAAATCAGAGGTAAAGAGTGCTATTATGTGATGGCGCAATTCAATTCTTCCTTTATCTAATAAAAAACAAGTCCAGTATGATGAAACAAAACTTTCTATAATTACGAAAAGAATCCTCACCATTTGCTGCTTCATTAAGGAATCGTAAGATCTCCGGGGAATTGGGATATCATAATTTCTCCTCTCTGTGTTCAGGCCAAATCGCCACATGTCTGTGTCTTGAAGAGTCTGGAGACAAACAATGAACGGATGCTCAACACCACCTCAAGGTGTATGTTGCACCTGCATTTTTTTCACCTATAAATCTTGCTATCCGTGTGGCGAAAGAGCAACTAACTAGTGAAATCCATCCTGGAATTTCAAACTAAAAAGCTGTATTTTGCAAAGCCACCAAGCATTTGCTTAGGAAAAAAATTTTGTTAGCAGCCGGGGGAAAAAACTAGAAATTTCTATCAACATGGATCGTCATTTAAAAAATTGCCTTCCAATGCATGGTAACTTAAGTAGCTTCATCTTGTTAGGATTATCATGATAATAAATCAAATATATTAGTCTTCTTTTGAGTAGTGCTGGTCTCTTAAACCATCCTTGTGTTCTATATATAGAAACTCATATACACAATCTTCCAGAGGTACTGAATTCTTTGGTTTCCTCTTTGCAAAATTCTGATAAATGCAAAATGGAAGAGGTATGTATCAGAATACTTGCGACAGGGAAAAAAATGTCCTCATTTTCAAAATGGAAGAATGGGTTGGCTCAAGAGAAATATTGATATATTCCTGGAAAATTTCTAGTGTAGCTAATTAAACAGATCACTTGTAAACAGAATGGGAAAAAATGTAGTAACCAGGATCCAGAGTTTAATAAAAATAAGTTTCACAAAACTGAACTTAACTTTTTCTTTAGCGGGGTTAATACATTTTTCTTAATTTCATTTGGTAGAACCACTTTCCAAATAGTTAAAGATCTCAACTATTCAGGGGTTGAGTAATTCACTCATAATAGTATTCCTGCAGCTGCCCAAAACTGGCATGGTCCCTAAGCTAGAAGTCCAAGGATTTCAGCAAATCCTTGGGGATTTCCTCATGTACAATATGGAGAAATGTGGGTAATGATTGTTTATCTTGGCCCATTGATAGTTGCTTGAACAGTTGCTCCCAAAGTGGGTTGATTAATGGATCAATGGCAACCAAGAGATGAATGGCTTGCTGAATACCAGGGGGCTCTGTCCCTGCCCTGGCTGGGGAGCCATTGAAGACTAGTCAGACCTGAGGCAAGCACAGATCTGGAATGTTGCAGCAGTGCAAAGAGGAATTAAATATTCCAGTGACAAGCTTTAAAAGAGGGGCCAAAATCATGTGCTGACGTTTAAAAATGAACAATTATGTATTTGTGTTGAAAAGCCAGTAACACAACTATTGAATGATGACACTTTGCTTGTGAGCAGTTAATAATGAAAATAGACCACAATACTATATAAATTGTACAAAAATAATATAAAAATGACACCAGTACCAGCCTATGCTTGCTGAAGACTGTTTTCAAGCACTCCTAAGTTCTTGCAAGCATTATCTCAGTTCCTGTGGGAAAGAACCATGTATGATAAAAAGTAAATACAATCTGAGATTCTACAGACGAGAAGTGAGTCACCCTGTACTCTGTACTGACCACTCAACAACTACATAATCAGGTCCCATTCCAGATGCCAGATGTTAAGTAAGTGTGAGGAAGAGCAGCTTTGGTTGAGGAGGTAGGACTGCCTTAAGCGTGGAGCTGAGGTGGCATGGTAGAGGGCTTCACCCATAAGGTGGAGGCAGTGGGGCAAGAGCCCCACCACAGGGTCAAAAAAAACGTGAAGACTCTTGGCTTCCTAACCAGCAGAGCCGTGAGGCTTCAACACAAGCCACTCCATGAAACCCTGAGCACTCTGGAACTGTAAAGATTCAAACTGAGGTTAAATGCCCATTTTTTAGAGATGTGAAATGTAAGATCATAAAATCAATTGAGAGAATAGAATCTATCTCTATATCTATCTATCTTTGTATCCATCTGTCTATTTACCTAACTACATACGTATCTATCTATCTATCTATCTATCTATCTATCTATCTATCTATCTATCTATCTATCTATCTATCCATCTATCTACCTACCTATGTACATATCTATCTATCTATCAATCATCAATCTGTATTATTTCTATAAAGCTTCATGGATTTCAAGACACTGATCAACAAAGTCTTACTTTATGTAAGTCTTTTTTCAACTCTACAAATCCTTCATGCTAAGTTTTCTGTGGTCGATGATGTTGAAATTCCTCTTGCCCGTCTTTCTTCTCCACTGAGGTTGGAAGCATGGGGCTTGGGTCTCTCTCGTGTTCGGAGAAGAGCATCATGGAGACAGGCCAAGGGGGGAATTCTTTCCTGATGATTTCAGTCTAATCAAAGGGGCCGCTGTGATGACAACTATGCTTCCAGGTCATCTGCTCTTCTTTGTCTTTGTTCCACAATTCGATCCTGCAAATGCTTAAAATGGAACTCCCTTTTGCTTTTTGCATCAAAAATATTGAGAAAGATGCATGTTTTTCTTTAGGGAAACACCCATCTCTGGTATCCTGTGTAATGAGCATTTTGTGATCATTGTAACTTCATTGGAGAATGCGTGGGGACCAAAAATGTCACTGGCTAAAAAAGCCATTGAGGTATTATTATGCATGCTTCCCTATTAACAGCCACGAAAGTCAGTGCTAGTCATCAGCTGTTTGCTTTCAAACCCATGCTCTGCTCTCTTCCTTCTCCAATGTGGACTGAGGGGCTGACTCCTGAAGACTATCAGGTTCAGCCAATGGGAGGCGCTGGAGGGCAGCTGAGAGGTAGGAGAAAGGGCCAAGTCAGGGCGTTTATTCCTTCTCTCTTCCTTCCAGATGACCTCAGAGGCAGTGTTTTCTCAAAGGCTCCAGCTTCTTCTTGACAGACCTTCCCTTTGGGATCTCACTCCCTCTGGGAGGGCTTCACTGCTCTGCTGCTTTCTGTGGGCAGCCCTCACTCCCTTTCTTGGGTGCCTTCAGCCCTGGGGCCAGCTGTAGCTTCTGGCTTTGTTACTTGACCTGGTTTTCTAACCAGGCTTTTCAGCTCTCCCAATGCCTTTGTAACTATGTTCTGATATTAAATCCTCCCTACAAACTACTTAACATGGGCTCTATTTTCCTGCCTGGATCCTGACCAATGCGATATCTAATCAAGGTTTGTCACAGACAACATCAGTGTTTAGTGCCAAGAAACAATAAACTTTGGCTGACAAGTTATAAGATTCTTTTCCTGGAGGAGTATTCTAAGGAGATGTCAGGCTGGATCCTGAGCCAGAAGGGGCTCTTGATCTTCCTGGGACCCATAGCTAATTGTGGACTTACTCAAGTGTGGAACCAAGGTGTGTCAGATACGAACACCTAACCAAAGTGGCTCAAATCAAATAGGACTTTACTTTCTTACATAACAAGTGAGGAGGTTGGCAATTGTTGATCCTTGTTCAGTGACTTCACAGTATCAGGACTGTAGATTGGCATCTCTGTGATTCCCTGAGGGCAGTCTAATCAAAGGGGCCACTATGATGACAATTATTGTTCCAGGTCATTTGCTCTTGTCTTTGTTCCACAATTCAATCCTGCAACTGCTTAAAATGGAACACCCTTGTGCTTTTGCATTAAAAACATTGAGAAAGATGCATGTTTTTCTTTAGGGAAACACCCATCCCTGGTATCCTGTGTAATGAGCATTTTGTGATCGTTGTAACTTCATTGGATGATGTGTGGGGGCCAAAAATGTTGGCAGTTCTTTCCCTCATCCTCTCAGTGCAGCTATAGCTGCATCTATCTTGGGGTTTAAAGCATGAGGCAGGAAGGCAGGTCAAGCAAGGTAGTGAAGCTAGCTGCATCTGCTACTTTTATCAGGAAAGTTAAATCATCAGAGCAGATTCTTTCTTGTGTCCCTTTGGCCAAAACTAGGTCACGCATAATGACAAGGGAAGTTGGGAAAGTGGGGAATGGGGATGTCTCAAAGAATGTGAGGATGGAGAGCTGCTGCTGACAGTGGGAGAGATGCTTTCTCCCTTGTTTTCATTCTGTTTCACTATTTAATGCATGCTCTCTCTCTCTCTTTCTCTCTCTTATTGCAGGGCTCTATGTCAACCCTGATTATATTTTTGAATGAGCGCAGAAGCCAAAATTTATTCTTAGTCTTATCTGTTTCTTAGGGAAATGTCAACATTAAAGAATTTCTTTAGAGTTTCTTACATAGAGTTTCTTACATAAATTGCATAGCAAACAGCAATGATCATTTTGCCCTCAACAGGAGGCACCTTGTCCCAGGGAAGTTGCTTTGCTATGTGATGAGAGCTTATGACACCTGGGTGGAGGGGTTTGAATGTCCTTCTCCAGAATAACCAAATATCCACATGGAAGAAAGTTCTAAGGTTAGGCAAGTACCCCGACGAAGGCAAGTTCTGTTTGGCATGGAAGCCAATCGTTTGGATGGAAGCATAAATTAAAAAATTGGGCCCTTTAATCAGGGAACGATCTGCTGCCTACCTAATGCAAGATGTTTATGAAACATAACCACATATTAAAGGAAAGCAACCAATAATTAAAATAAGAGTTAAAATTGATTTCCGTGTCCTGCCTCACAGTCCTTTTAACTCCTCTAGGAGCAGCTGTGAACCAAGTACAGTAATGGTTGCCAGATGCTGTTTCTTGGTGAGTGTGAATCATCTGCTCTTGGGGGAGGGGGACAGTGCACTTTATAACATGTATTTCTTGTTCGAAGTTACCATTAAGGGGGAGCTTGGAAAAAACCAAATTGCTTAACGATCACAATGGAAAAAAAATCAGTACCCTCTACCTTTTGTGTCCAATGTAAGCAGTTAGAAATATTTGTGGTTGATGCATCAGATGTAGAGGTCTTCTGATTTTAAACACTTACAACGAGTCCACTAGTACCACTGTGGGTTCTGACAAGATTGCAGAGGATGAGGACAGAAAACTACAGGGCCCTTGTGGTCTCTCTGGAGTATTGATGTCTTTGGTGAAAAGAGATCCTGCCAGCAAATGGGCCTTAGTTGGTCATGTTATCCCAAGACTCCATTTTCTATGGCTCTGTCTGGTATTCATTGCCTGTCATGATACCATAGGATGAAGTTAGAATTTTGGAGTTGAAATGGATTTTAGGAGCCATTAATCCAAAATTTTGTCCAACAGCCTTTTAACTGGTATCCCTGCCTCTGATTTGGTCCCTTACAATCCATTTTCTCACACTGCACACATTTCTCATATTGCTTTCTGCTGCACCTTGAATAAAATCCAGCATCTCTCTATGGTCTGCAATGACCTTCTGGTCCCAACTTACCTCTCCAACTCTATCTTGTATTCTTTCCCCCCTTGCTCAGCCACATTGGATGCTTTTTCTTCCTGAAACATGCCTGCTTCATTTCGACTCAGGGCTTTTGTTCTTGCTATTATCTCTGCCTAGGGTGCTCTACCACCATGCATCTTCCCATGGGCAGTTTCTTCTTGTCATCCAGAAATCGGCTCCAGTGACACCTTCTCAGGGAAGCTATTCCTGACTGCCCCATCTCGGGACCCCTATCCCACATCCCAGCATAGAAAGACTCATTGCACTCATGGCCCTTCTCAAGCTCTGAAATTATATTTTTTGTAATTTATTCGCTCATTTATTATTTGTCTCCCCTTGCTAGAATGGGAGCCTGATGAGAACATCAGTCTCATCCATTTGATTTACTAAAGTATCTTCCCAGCACTCAGGATAGGAACTAGTACATACTAGGGTTTTGGTTGTATCTCCACGTAAAGGGGGAATTGGAGTACCCAGGAGAGACTGTGGAACCATGTGGGCTTTTTCAAGTGAAGTTATAGAGGAACATCTTAAATAGATGCTGCCGTTGGCACAACTGGTGCACCTTCTTAGCTGAAAATTCAACTGAACGACTTTCTGACAGTGATATTTGGGGCTGGGGTCAAATGTTAACTAACCACAGTCTATCAGAATGCACTTGTTACACTTCAGGGAAGATTTTGCTCATGCTCTATTTGAACAGGAAAACTAAGAAATCATTTGGTGTTTTCCAGTGGGGTTGTCCTTGGCATTTTGAAATGGACATTAGTTAGCTGTGTCTGACTTTCCCAAGCATTAATAGGACATTTAACATTTTTGGTCCCTGCCCACTGTTAGTGGCCTGTCACACCCCATCACTGTGACAGCCTAAAAATACCCACACATTTGCAAATGCCCCTGAGAGGAGTAATGATACTACACCTGGTTGAGGACCTTAATTAGAAAGTGTTCCATAGAGTGATCTTAACCAATCATTTGAATAAGTTAAGAAAAGGAAAACACTCCCCCCGTTATGTGCATTTTAGTAAGGGGCTTCTTCATCTTCCCCTCTTCCTGATGGGCCTATGAAGACCACCGGGAAGGCATGGTGTTGAGACAGGCAGGCCCCGGAAGGTGAATGGCCTCTGCTGGAGAGAAACCTGATTCCTGCTCAAATGATGATGACCAGGTAATGGCTAAATTTATTGAGTACTTATTATGTGTCACACACGATTGTTGACAATATCCAGTCAGTCCTCCAAATCCACGGGTTCTGTATCCATGGATTCAACCAACCCAGGATCAAAAATATTTGGGGGGGAAAAAAAGGGCCAGAAAGTTGCCAAAAGCAAAACTTGAATTTGTTGTGCTCTGGCAACTATTTGCATAGCATTTATAAAATATTTAAAACTATTTACATAGTAATTTACATTGTGTTAGGTAATAAAAGTAACCTAGAATAAAGATGTTAAAAAAAAAAAAAGTAACCTAGAGATGATTTAAAGAATATAGGAGGTTGTGTGTAGATTATATGCAAATACTGTGCCATTTTATATAAGTGACTTGAGTATCCTCAGATTTTAGTATCTCTGGGGGGTCCTGGAACCAATCCCCCATGGATACAAGGGATGACTGTTTGTGTTTTAAATCATTTAATTCTAACAGCAATCCAGTGGGTGAATATTATAACCCCATGTTATGTTAAAAAAACAAAACAAAACAAAACTGAGGCACAGAGAAGTTGATTAAGTTGTCCAAACAGGTAAGCTGTAGAGCTGTGAGTCTACCCCTATGGGTACAAGGCAGACTACATGAACAAGAGAAGTGGGCCAGGTCCTGGAGGTGAGCAGGGAGGTGGGGATAGTGGTGATGTGGAGCAAGTATTCCCTACCTGGGGCAGACACCACTCACCTCCAGCCCTTGTGGTCAAGCAGGAAAGTGGCCAAATCTTCTGGCTTCTTTTCCAGGGATGCAGACCATCTGCAAAGTCAATTTTAGAAGATTGACTAAAGTTAAAAAATACTCCATGACCCACATGAGATATTGATTTCTGCAACAGGAGAACTCCATGTTTCTGGCCATAGGTTTCTTCCTATCCAAGTGAAAACTATAGGCTCAGGTCAAAACGAAAACTCTAGATTTCAGGTAATGAATAAGATGGGGTGTGCCGGATTTTCTCCATTCTCTTTTGGCTCCAAGAATGTTCTCTTTCTGTTTTCTCAAGTCACAAACATCTGTTTATGGCCATCCAGCTAATTGGGCCCCACTGAGTGTTCTAATGAGGGCAGAGCGAGCAAACGAGTGGATTTAATGCCCATGGAAATGCATGTTTCTAATTGTGCTCCAGTGAAGGTGGAAAGGTTAAAGTAATGAGCTGCTCTCGAGAGTTCTGGCCAAGAGAGAGAGGGCTTTGTTGTTTCACATTCCATCTTTGTTATTGTCACTGAGATGTGCACTTATTTCCACCATGGCATTGATTGCCAAGAGGTTCTGCTATTACATTTCATTATCATGCCATTTCTGAAGGAAGGAGTCTGCTCTTACTAAGCAATGACAGTGTGCAGGCAACCATAATCTCCTCTCTCTCTGCTGCACTCCCCAACATCTTGTATACAGCTGTGAAGGGCTGTATTAGTGCCAATTAATCAGGGGGAGGTTTCCTGAAGGAGGGAGTGCTGTACTGTACAAAGGGATAGTGCCTGAGTTTTCCAAGTGGAATTTCTAGAGAAGATATGCTATCCGAAAGGAGCAGACAGACAAGGAGGCTGTCAGTTTTAAGTATGAGTAAGGGATTGACATCTCTCCCCTGTTCCTCTCACCCAGCTTTCCAAGTAAGCATGAAGACAGGGTCCAAATCAAAGGGCTCGATTTAGTCTCTAACCCAAGGGATTAGAGCTGGAACCGTGTGTTGTTTGAAGACCTTGTGAAGGCCTGCTTTAGTCGAGTCACACTCGGTTAACTTAGTGACCATTGGTGATGAAGATGAGTTGCTATTCTAGAAATGAAGGGTTTCTGTGGCAGGGAGACCCAAATGTTGGGGCCCTGAGGCCACAGGATAATTGGGTGTGGTAGAAGGAATCTTTTCCTTTCAATGATGATGCGCATCTTACATGTTCAAATTGTCGTAAGGTAAATAGAATCATGACTTCTGTTTCAGAATTCAAAGTTCTGACGGTTGAGAATTTTTCCCCATTGTGCCTTCTTTCTGCCACCCTCATTGATCAAGTTGTGCTAACCAGGGCCTCCTTAAAGTCAACACTTTGAAGGTTAAGTATCTCATTTAGATGATTTGGGTTTAAAATATAATTTAAACCCTGGCATTGGACTATATTTTCAAATTCAAGGGAGATGAGATGAAACTCCAAACCCCTTATTTTGGCTGACCTGGCAGGTCCGACTGAGCCCCTGCTTAGCCAGCTCCCTGGTGCTGTCTGGGACCTGTGGCCCCCTCTTGTTCTCCTTTAGCCGTATGGGTCTTCTTTCAGTTTCTTGACCCTTCTCACTTCATTTCCGTCTCTGAAACTTGGCACATCCTCTTCCAAAGTGCTTCCCATCCCCAGGTTTTTGCTTAGAGGTTTCCTCTTACCTGTTCAGTCTCAGCTTAAACATCACCGAGCTCCTCTGACCATTTCACTGATGGACATTCCACCTCCCTCCCTCCCTTGGATCCATACCAAGATCTCCATCTAAGCACCATTAATTCCTTTTTAACAGTTACAACAAAAACTTACTTTGTTAGGTTTGTTTTTTTCTTCCCCACTAGACTGTGAGGTTTCACAAGAATTACAGTTCTCTTGTCCCCTATATCTCTACTATCTGGTTCATAGTAGGTCATCCATAGAAATGTAGAGGGGATAATTCAAAGATATAAAATAAAAGGATTCAGTGTTAGTTGTTTCATTTTGAATTCCCCAATATCTGTCTTCTATGCTGGATTACTCAGCTAGAGGACTTCTGTACCAGGTGACAGTTAAGAGGTGGCTTTTGCCATTGATTACTGCCTCGACCCTCATTTCCTAGGAATAGAGACTGAGGCAAAGCTTAGCTTTATTGTAGGTGAAGAGTAAAGGAAATGAGGCAGGGAAAGAGGGAAAGCAAATACAAAGTATGTTGCAAAGCTGGCTGTAAGAAAACACACCCTGGAGCTTTGTCCTGTGGTTCATTTCTGGATAGACTTCCTGGAAATACAGTACCCTGGAACAGTCCTTCAAGTACCCCATACAAATGTATCTGCTCGTTCCTTCCTGTCTTTTGTCTTTCATTGGCCAAAGTTTGCCCCTTAGGGCATCAACTCCCCCACCCTCTGGGTTGTGTTAATTGCCCCTTTGGGCATCTTCTGGGAAGTCAAACCCAGTGGCAAACATTGCCCCAAAGCACAGGGCTTAATCTGGGTCCAGGTGTAGTGGGAGGATCCAGAACCTCCAGGCATCTGGTTGGCTTGGGCTTGAGGCTCCATCAACCAACGGAGGTGCAATGGAAGCCTTGCCCAACCGAGTCCTCATCTTAAGAGAGTTTAAGATAACTGGTGGAATTCAGAGATGAGGTGGCTAGCTGGAACTTTCTGTTGAGTAACTGGCCAAGGACTTTGGAGGCAGGTAGGAATGGACAAATCAGACGAAGCACATAAATCAGATACAGTGCAGACTCCTTCTCAGTTTCTGGGAACTTGTAATTTTATACAAGCCCATGGCATAGGGGCTTGAGTTATTTTATTGGAATGTCACACTTTTCTTAGTTAAGTTTTCAGTGACGAACTTCAGAAACAATTCTTCAGTTAACTGTCACTGACTCCCATCTGTGCCATTTTATACACACACACACACAAACATATATATATATATATAAACAGACACATATATATAACAGACATATACACACATATATATACAGTATATCTTTTCTGATATATATAATTATATTTCTGATATGTATATATATATATCTCAGGAAGAAACTTAATTATGCAAATATGAAGGCAAATGAAATATATTTTCTTTTTTTAAAATTTTTATTTTATTTTTGGCTGTGTCAGGTTTTAGTTGTGTCACGTGGGATCTTCCATTGCAGCACACGGGCTCCAGAGTGCAATGGCTCAGTAGTTGCAGTGCGCGGGCTTAGTTGTCCTGTGGCTTAGTTGTCCTTGTTCCTTGACCAGGGATGGAACCCTCGTCCCTTGCATTGGAAGGCAGATTCTCAACCACTGGACCACCAGGGAAGTCCCCAAAATATATTTTCTACAAAGCATATCATAGTCACCTGAAGTCCATAGCATCTCAGGTTTCTTACACACACACCCGTTGGTGTCCTTCTCCTGACTTGGGCAGCTGCACACTCAGGATTATTTCTATTTGTGCATAAGGAGCTGGAAAATTTCTCACGCCAAGCCTGATCTCCTTTCTAATTGCCAGAACTAGTTGTATAACCCTTGCCCAGGGATGCTTCTTGGATATGAGACCTTTGTGGTTGCACAGGGTCCCAGGCTCAGAAGGGCCCCATATTTGGTTTAATACTCTGTTGTCATAGTCTTGAAATTCTCAGTAATTTTGTCTTTGAATTTGTGGTTTTTCAGTGAAGTCCGATAGTCAATGAAGCATGCAAGTGTATTATGTCTGTGACTGTGTGAGTGAGGACACTGATAGCCTTAAGTGGCCATACTTTCTGTTTGAACCAGAACTTCTTTTGTATGCAGAAAAAAGGCAATGGTGTTCTAAGAAATATGCACAACCAAAGAACTTTATCATATGCTTACTTACCATTGCTACTTCCCTGTATTAGTCACTCACACTGAAAACGATGACATAAAGGAAAGAGAAAGATAGGGTAACCCATAGTTCCTTTTCTTTTCAGTCTTCCATACTGATGAGTAAGTTGAAAGTAGAGGGCTTCCCTGGTGGCGCAGTGGTTGAGAATCTGCCTGCTAATGCAGGGAACATGGGTTCGAGCCCTGGTCTGGGAGGATCCCACATGCCGCGGAGCAACTAGGCCCGTGAGCCACAACTACTGAGCCTGCGCGTCTGGAGCCTGTGCTCCGCAACAAGAGAGGCCACGACAGTGAGAGGCCCGTGCACCGCGATGAAGAGTGGCCCCCGCTTGCTGCAACTAGAGAAAGCCCTCGCACAGAAACGAAGACCCAACACAGCCAAAAATAAATAAATAAAGATACCTCTCTATTTAAAAAAAAAAAAAAAAAAAGTTGGAAGTAGATAGTTTAGGTAGATTGTGCATGTATAAGGAAATGAAATAAAAATAGTTGAGTTAGTTTTGTGCAGCGTTTTCACTGATCTGGTAAGAATTAAATATACGTGCATGCATGCACCACAAATGCAAGTTGAGTAATTTTGGTAATTCTGCATAGGAATTAAATGCTCTTATATTTGCATTTAAAACTGGCATTGAACAATATGAAGATTAACAGTAAAATTTATGCTAATAGCTTAAAATTTTAATTTTTCTCTCCTGAGAATAATATTATATAGCAAAAACACCCAAAAATAAAACCAAAACCACCGTAATAAGTCAAGAGAGAGGTCACAGAAGAATGGAAAGGCTTTATACTTGTTAGTACCATTGACAGCACCTTTTCTCTGCTCTTTGAACAAGGGGCCCCCCATTTTATTTTGCCCTGGGCCTTGCAAATTCTGTAGCTTGCTCTGCCCTTCCCTTATGGACTGCTTCTTGTCCATATGTGTGACTTAGCAAGGAGTCCCGTTTGTCCACTGATTTCCTGTCCTTGGGCACTGAGTGGGGAGTGAACGAATCAATGTGGACTCTTGGTGACAATTGAAGGCCATCAGACCCTGGCCACCGTGAAGGAGTATCTTCTGGAGCTCCTAAGGATGCATATCCAGGGGGCCAGCCTCCAGCTGTTTCAAGACGGCCTGAAGGATGTCAGGCTTCTCAGAGAATGATTAGAGTGTAGGTGATCAGGTGCAGTGAGCCAGTCTTGGGGTGTTGCAGAGGGGGTGTGGGTTTCCCTTTGGCCTGCCCTGTCTCCACCAATATCCCATTGTCACCCCCAAAGCCACCCAGATGGCTCCATGGGATTTGACCTAGGAGCAGTCTTTATTTTCTGTTGTGTTCAGGAGATCAGCACAAGGATTCAGTTTCCTTTGCAGAGAGCACTTCCTTCTGTGGCACTAATTCCAAAACTGAAGTGGTCAGCTTTTTATCATTGATTAAAAATTGCCATAACTTAACTACATTATAGGAATGCAAAAATAGCATACTGTGCCTCAGAGTATACCCTGAAGACTATTCGGCCAGCTGAGATTTGGGAAGCATAATAACAGTATACATAAAAGAAGCACTTTATCCTAAAAACGAATTTGTAGATGATTCCTTTTTTTTTTTTTTTAGGAACTCCTTTATTTATTTATTTATTTATTTTTTGGGCTGTGTTGGGTCTTCGTTTCTGTGCTTGCGCTTCCTCTAGTTGCGGCGAGCGGGGGCCACTCTTCATCGCGGTGCGCGGGCCTCTCACTATCGTGGCCTCTCTTGTTGCGGAGCACAGGCTCCAGACGCGCAGGCTCAGTAGTTGTGGCTCACGGGCCCAGTTGCTCTGCAGCATGTGGGATCTTCCCAGACCAGGGCTCGAACCCGTGTCCCCTGCCTTGGCAGGCAAAGCCCGGGAAGCCCGATGATTCCTTTTTGTTATCTTCATTCAGCCAGTAAAAATCCCCAAAAGAATGAAGTAGCACCCACAGTGCCACTAATACAAACCCCCAAACGAGGCACTCAAATCAAACCTTTGGTGACACAGTCAGTTTTCTGGCTAGAATAAAGCCAGCAAATAAATCCCAAGCCCTCCAAAATTCTTTTTCTTTTTGCAATCTGGCTTTTACTTTTATTAATGTGCATTCCCACCTCTCCCACATATATCAGTTCCTGCTCCCAGGGAGCAATCACTTTCAACTTAGAACTGATTATTTTTTGTCTATTATTTTTTGTATTTCTATATAACATGCTGCAGTGTTCCCACTTGATTTTCCTAGTTTTAGACATTTCTACTACCTTTCCATTATGAAAAATGAGGGTTTTGATCGCTTTTCACGCCCTCCCATTTCCTAACACTCTCTCTCTCTCTCTCTCTCTCACACACACACACACACACACATTCGCTGTACCTTCATCCTCCCAATGTAGTTAGCTTCAATTTTGGTAGATCTTTCAATAAATATTTTAATTTACATTTTTATTATGTCAAGACAAGTGAAAGCTAAGCAAGATTTTATTATTCCTTTCCCTTTCCTCCATATCTTTGGTTTTCTTGGAAGTTGTAAATGTTTGTTTTTTTCCTTCATTTCTCAATTTTCCATATGCACATCACTATTTTATCACCACACTCCTCTAACCATGTGAAGTTCTTCTGGGTAAATTCAAACATACCTGTTAGTCTATCTACTTTATCTGACTGAACAAATCTCAGCAGTCTTCTGAGCTGACCTGGTAGGTTTGACTGATCTCTAGGCCTCTCTCCGGCCATCATCGTCCTATCATCCTGGGTATTCTCTTTGCCACTCTCCTGAGTTGGAGCGCCCACTTCCTGGATTCCATCTTTTCATCCTTTTGAAAAACGTATTCCTTCATTTTATTTAAGCACTGCTGCCGTTTTTCCTGAGAAAAAGTTTATGAGTGGTAAATTTTATGAGACTAGGTATGTCTTTTTTTTAAAATCAAAGTATAGTTAATTTACAATATTACATTAGTTTCAGGTATACAACATAATGATTCAACATTTTTATAGATTATACTCCATTTAAGTTTATTATAAAATATTGGCTACATCTCCTGTGCTGTGTAGCATATCTTTGTAGCTTATTTATTTTATACATAGTATTTTGTTCCTTTTAATCCCCTACCCCTATCTTGCCCCTGCCCCCTTGTCTCTCCCCACTGGTAACCACTAGTTTGTTTTCTATATCTTGTCTGTTACTTTTTTTGTTATATTCACTAGTTTGTTGTATATTTTTGATTCCACATATAAGTGATATCATACAGTATTTTTATTTCTCTGACTTATTTCACTTAGCATAATATCCTCCAAGTCCATCCATGTTGTTGCAAATGGCAAAATTTCATTCTTTTTTTATGGCTGAGTATTATTCCGTTGTGTATATGTACCACATCTTCTTTAACCATTCATCTGTTGACGGACACTTAGGTTGCTTCCAGATCTTGGCTGCTGTAAGTAATGCTGTTATGAACATTGAGGTGCATGTATCTTTTCGTATTAGTGCTTTCATTTTCTTTGGATATATACCCAGGAGTGGAATTGCTGGGTCATATGGTAGATCTATTTTTCATTTTTTTCAGAAACCTCCATACTATTTTCCACAGTGGCTACCCCAATTTACATTCCCACCAACAGCATATGAGGATTCCCTTTTCTCCACATCCTTACCAACATTTGTTATTTGTGTTCTTTTTGATGCTGTCCATTCTGACATGTGTGGGTGATATCTCATTGTGTATTTGATTTGCATTTCTCTGATAATTAGCAATATTGAGCATCTTTTCGTGTGCCTGTTGGCCATCTGTACATCTTCTTTGGAAAAATGTCTATCAAGGTCTTCTGCCCATTTTTCTATCAGGTTGTTTGTGTTTTTGACATTGAGTTGTATGAGCTGTTTATATATTTTGGATATTAACCCCTTATCAGTTATATCATTTACAAATATTTTCTCCCACTCAGCAGGTTATCTTTTTGTTTTGTCAATGGTTTCCTTTGCTGTGCAAAAGCTTTTAAGTTTAATTAGGTTCCAGTTGTTTATTTCTTTTGCCTTAGGAGACAGATCTAGAAAAATATTGCTATGATTTATGTCAAAGTGTTCTCTGCCTATGTTTTCTTCTAGGAGTTTTATGGTTTCCAGTTTTACATTTAGGTCTTGAATCCATTTTGAGTTTATTTTTGTATATGGTGACAGAAGGTTCTAATTTCATTTATTTTTACATGTATCTGTTTAGTTTTCCCAGCACCATTTATTGAAGAGACTGTCTTATCCGCATTTTATATTCTTGCCTTCTTTGTCATAGATTAATTGACCATAAGTGTGTGGGTTTATTTCTGGGCTCTTTATTCTGTTCCACTGATCTATGTGTCTGGTTTTGTGCCAGTACCATACTGTTTTGATTACTGTAGCTCTGTAGCATAGTCTGAAGCCAGCTCTGTTCTTCTTTATCAAGATTGTTTTGGCTATTTGGGGTCTTTTGTGTTTCCCTATGAATTTTAAAATTATTTGTTCTAGTTTTGTGTAAAATGTCATGGGTATTTTGATAGGGATTGCATTAAATCTGTAGATTGCTTTGGGTAGTATGGACATTTAATAATATTAATTCTTCCAACCCATGAACACAGGATATTTTTCAATTTCTTTATATCATCTTCAATTTTACTTTTACAATATCAATGTTTTATAGTTTTCTGAGTATTCGCCTCCTTGGTTAAGTTTATTCCTAGGTATTTTATCCTTTTTGATGTGATTTTCAACAGAGTTGTTTACTTGCTTTCTCTTTCTAATAGTTCATTATTAATGTATAGAGAAACAAGACTTCTGTATATTAATCTGGTATCCTGCAACTTTACTGAATTCATTTATTAGTTCCAGTAGTTTTTTGGTGAAGACTTTAGGGTTTTCTATATATATTATCATGTCATCTGCAAATAGTGACAGTTTTACTTCTTCCCTTCCAGTCTGGGTGCCTTTTATTTCTTTCTCTTGTCTGATTGTTGTGGCTATAACTTCCAATACTGTGTTAAATAGAAATGGTGAGAGTGGGCATCCTTGTCTTGTTCCTGATTTTAGAGAAAAGACTCTCAGCTTTTCACCATTGAGCATGATGTTAGCTGTTTGTCATAAATGGCCTTTATTATGTTGAGCTAGGTTCCCTCTATACCCACTTTGATGAGAGTTTTTAATCATGAATGGATGTGGAATTTTGTCAAATGCTTTTTCTGCATCTATTGAGATGATCCTGTGATTATTATTCATATGGTGTATCACATTGAATGATTGCAGATATTGAACCATCCTTGCATCCCTGGAATAAATCCCACTTGATCATGGTGTATGATCCTTTTTATATATTTTTAAATTCAGCTTGCTAATATTTTGTTGAGTATTTTTGCATCTATATTAATAAGAGTTATTGGCCTGTAATTTTCTTTTTTTGTAGAGTTTTTGTCTGGTTTTGGTATGAGGTTAATTGTGGCCTTGTAGAATGAATTTGGGAGTGTTCCTTCATCTTCAAATTTTTATAATAGTTTGAAAAGGATAGGTTATTAGTTCTTCTTTATATATTTGATAGAATTCCCCTGTGAAGCCATCTGGTTTTGGATTTTGTTGGCTGGGTGTTTTTGTTTTTGTTTTTTCCCTACAAAGTCAATTTCACTATCAGTGATTGGTCTGTTCCAATTGTCTGTTTCTTCTTGACTCAATCTTGGCAGGTTGTATGTTTCTAGAAATTTGTCCATTTCTTCTTGTAGTCCAATTTGTTGCCATATAAATGTTTGTAGCATTCTATTGTGATTTTTTTGTGTCTCTGTGGTATTGGTTGTTATTTCTCCTCTATCATTTCTTATTTTATTTATTTGGGTCCTCTCTCTTTTCTTCTTGGTGAGTGTGGATAAAGGTTTATCATTTTTGTTTATATTTTCAAAACATCAGTTCTTGGTTTCATTGATCTTTTCTATTGTTTTTGGTCTCTAATTTATTTATTTCCTCTCTGATCTTTATTATTTCCTTCCTTCTGCTGACTTTGGGCTTTGTTTGTTCTTTTTCTTATTCCTTTAGATGGTACATTAGGCTGTTTATTTGAGATTTTTCTTGTTTCTTGAGGCAGGCCTACATTGCTTAGGTATGTCTTTATTCTACCCTCACACTGCATTTAGAATTTTGCTAGGTATTAATTTCAAGTTCAAAGTGTTCTTTTCTCTCTTAATTAAACGTATTTTTCAATGTCTACTAGTTTTCAATGTTCTTATTGAGAATCCAAAGCCATTTTTATGCTTGATCTTTTGTATGAAACCTGTTCCCCCTCACTTCTCGTCTACTCCAATTAGAGAGCTTTTAAGATTTGTCCTTTTTTCTTTTTTAAAAACTCTCAGGCAGTCTGAAAATTCACAATGATGTGTATTACAGTTTGGATTACCAGGAAACAGACTCAGAGATGGAGATCAGTGTTGGGGAGGTATATTAGGGAGTACTCTTGGGATCAATACCTAGGGTAGGAAGGAAGGGAAGTATGAAAGGGGAGAGAGAGAAGATGACTTGTGATGTAATCTCAAAGAAACCTTAGCATGTGGGGGCTGTAACTGGGATAACGCTTCAGAGTTTATGAGTGGGGAAAAGAGGCTGGTCCTTTATAGCCTCCTGTTGATTGGATATGGCTGCCCCTGGAAGGAAACATGACCTTGGGTAAGGCAGTTTTCTCCTGCTGAGGCAATCCCAAAGAGGGATGACACCTAAAGCACTCCCTGCAGCAAAGGGAATACCTTTCCTAAGGAGAGATCTGAGGAATGCATCACAGAACTGTCACAAGGTGCCTTGTGGCATGGGTCTGATTTTATCCATTGTGCTAGCACATGGTGAATCCTTCCAACTGGAAACTCATCCATTGGTCTGGACCATTTTCTTAAGCTTCTTTTGTTTGCTTCTTCCATCTTCTTTGTTTTTTCTTTCTGGAACTGCTATTATTCAGATGTGGGATTACTTCTAATTTCTTATCCTTTTGACCTTATTATCCTCTCTTTGTCTTTTTGGCTCTTCTTTATGTGAGTTTTTGGTCAACTTTAATTTCCAACCTGTTCCCTTAAGTTTTTTTTTTTTAACATTTACTATCTTCTTTGTAATTTCTTTGGGCTTTTAAAATATTCTTTGATTTTTAAACATTATGCCATTCTTTTTTTTTTTTAATCTATCTCCTTTTTTTAAACTTGTTCAATATGCTTTCTTTTTTCTTTTTTTTTAAATTTATTTATTTATTTTATTTATTTTTGGCTGTGTTGGGTCTTCGTTTCTGTGCGAGGGCTTTCTCTAGTTGAGGCGAGCAGGGGCCACTCTTCATCACGGTGCGTGGGCCTCTCACTGTTGCGGCCTCTCTTTGTTGCGGAGCACAGGCTCCAGACGCGCAGGCTCAGTAGTTGTGGCTCACGGGCCTAGTTGCTCCGTGGCATGTGGGATCTTCCCAGACCAGGGCTCGAATCCGTGTGCCCTTCACTGGCAGGCAGATTCTCAACCACTGTGCCACCAGGGAAGCCCTGCCATTCATTTTTAATGGGTGTAATGTCTTCTCCTGTCTTTCTGAGAATATTAGCAATAGCTGTTACGAAATTTTCTTTCCTTGCATTGTTTTTTTTACCCCCATGTGGTTTTTAAATGTTTATTTATTTGGACCTTCTATTTTTCATATTAGATGCATTCTTCAAAGTTCGAAGAGTCATGTCTTTGCTCATGTGTAAGGGTAGGGCACTAGAGAGCTAACTGCAAACTCTGTGTATGTTGCTGAGGCCAACTGTGGGCTGAAGAGCAGGATGATCTTTTTCAGTCACTTCCCTGAGGCAGCACCAATGTCAATATCTTTGGGCTTTTTTTCTTGGGATATTCAGATTCTCTAGAGAAGGATATTATAATGTCTTATTGGAGGAAATAGTCCAGGTTTCTGGAAGGCAAATATGGAAAGAGATCTGGAAAGCAGAGGTCCTGATTTCAGTGTATGCCTGTCATTAACTGAGCCTGGTGTCCTTCAGGTCAGAGAGCCTCTGTTTTACCTTCTCTGGAGGATAAACATTTGTTTTCTTCCATTGTTAAGGATAGCAGTCACCTGGATCTTGATACTGAAGTAGATATTTGGAAATCTCACAAGACTGTCAATCAATAATCCTTTTATTAGCTCTACCTTCACCCCTATTTCTAAAAATCCTAGATGCTGCCAATTCCTGAACCTCTTGGAGGTCTAGGGCATAAATATGGCTTCTTCTTGGCTTTCCCTACTGCTGACTTAGCAGTTAGCTTTATTGGGTCTGCTAAATCTGTTGCTCTCATTCGTTTTCTTTCTGGCATCCAGAATTTTGTTGCTTCTATCTTCTCTTCCCTTGGTCTTGTGGGTTTATGACTTAAACAAAAATATGTTTGCTGTCATTCTAATAGAGTCCCTCCAGTAGAGGGAACAGAGATAATACAATAAGCTTCCATCCTTAACCAGAAGTAAATACACAAAACCCTTGATCTTTACATTTCTCTGAAATACCCTTGAAGTATTTTAAATGAAACCAGATTGATTTCGGTACCTGTTAAAATCTTCAAATGATAATATCCTTCTATTTAATTTCATAATAAAAATGTTAATGTCCTCTAATTTGTAAATAGCCTCTGTAAACATGGGAATTAATGTGGAAAACACAATAGATTGACCAAATTATGGATTGAAAGTTAACAAAAGCACAGCAAAAAAGCTGTGTATCTTGTGCTTGGTAGCATTTTTGTGGTAGAAACAGTACAAGTTTGGATCTCTATCTTGCCTCTGCTACTTAGTAGCAGAATAAAACTTAATCCCTTTGAGGCCTCTGTAAAATAGGCATAATAAACCAATATTGTATTTAGCCAAAGGCAAGGCTGAGTAGGGGATGGATAAAGGAGCCACCGATGTCTAGCATATGGGCTAGTGCACAGCAGAAGTTAGTTCTCTTCCCTAGCACCAAAGGGAAGTGGGAAGAATGATGGCAACTCTCAGGGGAGGTGGAGGCGGATGGGACTAGGAAATGCTCCCCATTCCTGAGGGGCCTCAACTAATCTTTGGAGCCCATAGTTACTCACATGAAACTTACATGTTTTCTGTAAGAATTCAGGGAAAGGAGGCCCTGGAAAAAGAGGGTTCGCTGGAAGTGAACAGGAAAAAAAAGAGCAGGAGAAAAAAAAAGAAAAGAAAGTGAGAAGAAGAATAAAATGAGGGGCATGTTGGTAGACATACTGTTGGAAGAATCGGCAGTAGTGGGACATCTGGTCACCTCAGGCATTATATACAGAGTAAAAACATGCAGTTGGTAAATTAACCTAAAACCAAGGATAAAACAAGTTCCAACTTTGACTCAGGAGTGATCTTCCAGTTAAGGGATTATATGATCTTTCTTCTCCTTGGATCTCCTTCTCCTATTGCCTGACCCTGGCAACTCATTAGTCTTCTCACTAGTGGAAAGATAAGATAAATGAAAGATGAAACTTGAACCAATACTTTATACTGACTAATAACTCCTGTGAAAGTTTGGTAAAGGAGAAGGCAAATGAGATTTCTTGATCATCAGTGCAATTAAGTTATGCCTGCTGTGCCTAGTTTCTATTATTGGGGATAATTGTGAGTTGGCTGCATGTCAATGCAGAGGAATGACTTGTAATTTAAATAAATTATCTACATCTGGAAGTTTCTGTTTCTCTAAAAAGAAATCTAAGGGCTGACAAATAGTTGGATGACTCTCAAAATTTTGAATTTGTCAGATTTTAGCGGTCATTAGTAGAGAAGCAGAAAGAGCAACAAAAGGAAGGTAATTAGTTACCTGGGGAGAGAGACTATTTAAAAAATTGTTGAGGTAACAATGTGCAACTCTGCCCAGGTAAGAAGGAGATTGGGTCAGGCACTGTTCCATGAGGAAGGCTGCTACTTATCCTTTGTCATCATCTAGAATCCTAATTGCAGCCCTCAGTTGGATCCACCCTGTGCAAGTACCTTTATAGAAATCACTGGAGGGGTTTCTTTACTTGGAAATTTGTGAATATAACGAAGGAGTTTGAAAATGATTGGACTTTTACCACTGAGAGAGCTCTGCAGCCTATAAAACAGTCTCTTTACTTAAGAGAAAATATACTTAACAAAGCAATTCTGATATGCAATGGTCTATCTGGTATTGTTTCCAATTCCGCATCCCTAGGGCATCAGCATAACCCTTAGACAGGTGTGGTTCAGAGAACAGTCCATGCCTGGTTTTGTTCAAAACACCCTCTTCTTTCATCATCTTGTTCTGCACCATTTCTCGTCTTCGGTGTCCCATGATGCTCTGCATCCCATTTGACCAGTCACATCCTTGCAATGAGATGAATATCCGAACTGTGGCAAATCTTACTGTCGCTGCTGTGTTTGCTCAGACTTCATTTAAAGTGTCATCACTAGCTGTATTTCTACTGTGAATATAACTGCTGTTTCTAATTTGCTCACACAAGGCTGATACCTACAGGGCTGAAATATAAAGGAGGACCCCTCTCCTTTACTATGTTTCTCTCAACCCTCCCCAGACCCTTGACTGTCTCTGGGCTCTGTTCCTGTGCTCTGCACATGCTCAGGAATGTTAGAAGTTTTATAGAGAGACACAACTTAAAAATATATATATATATTATTATATATAAACCACAACTTAAAAATATACATTTTATTATATATATATACACACACACACACATATATATACACACATACATACATATATATACATACATATATATGTATATCAATCTTTTTTGCTGAAATTTCTACCATCTGGAAATTTCTCTCCCACTTTGTTGAAGTCATTGACTGGAGTATATCTCTTGGGCTATACTTTCAAATATTGTTCTAACTGTGGATCTGCAGGGTTTGCTATTTAATTGTTTGGGGTCTATTCTGTGTGGCCATAGAACCGGATAATAACTTCATAATTATCAATACTATGGTATATAATGTAATTTTAAAATCTTATTCTGAAATATGCCATACATAAAAAAGTGTGCATGAAGTTTATGTACAACCAGAAGAAGACTAATAACTTGAGCCTCATTTACCCGCCACTTAGCTCAAGAAATACAATATTGTCAGTCCTTTTAAAACATCTGTGTGCCTCTCTACTCCCATCTTCCTTCTGTCCATCAAAGGTAACATTAGCCTGAATTTTGAGTGAATCATTCTCTTGCTCTTCTTTATAGCTTTAATACATATGTAAATCTCTAAACAATGTATTGAACTTTAAATAAATGGAATTCGTCTGTATGCATTCTTCTGTGAGTCTTTTCCCACTCAGTGTTACATTGGTATAATTCATATCAATGCATATAACTATAGTTCATTCATTTTCATTGCTGTATAATATTACATTTTATGAATATCCTATAATTTATTCACTCTACTGTTGGTAGACATTTGTGGGTTGCATATTTTTTACTCTGACAGTTAGCGGTGCTCTGAACATCATCATGCATCTGTTATAATAAGACCTATGAGGAGAATTGCTGGCTTATAAGGTATCTATGCATGTTCAGCTTTCCTATATAAACACATTTTTTAAAATCTATGCATGTTCAGCTTTCCTATATAAACACAATTTTTTTTCAAAGTACTTATACAACAACTTACCCCCTACCAGCCATCTATTAAAGTCTTCATTGCTGCATATTCTTGCCAATACTTAGTATGGTCAGATTTCTTAATTTTTGCTAATCTAATGGCTGTGAAATAAACTCTCATTATGTTTTAAATTTGTATTACTTGGTTACTAATGAAGTGAAAACCATTTTAAATGTTTGTTGCACATTTCAATTTTCTCTTTTTGAAGTGCCTTTTCAAGTCCTTTGCTCATTTTTCTATTGGTTGGTATATATATTTATTAATCATCTGTAGAAGTTCTTTATGTATTCTGGATACAAGTTCTTCATTATTAGTAAAAATTGGAAATATCTTTTCCTACTCTATGACTTATTGTTTTTAATTGAAGTATAGTTGATTTACAATGTTGTGTTAGTTTCAGGTGTATAGCAAAATGATTCATATATATATATTTATTCTTTTTCAGATTCTTTTCCATTATAGGTTATTATAAGATATTGAATACAGTTCCCTGTGCTATATAGTAGATCCTTGTCGATTGTTTATTTTATATATAGTAGTTTGTATCTCTTAATCCCATACTCCTAATTTATTCCTCCCCTCTTTCCCCTTTGGTAACCGTAAGTTTGTTTTCTATGTCTGTGAGTCTATTTCTGTTTTGTAAATAAGTTCATTTGTATCATTTTTTAGAGTCCACATATAAGTGATATCATATGATATTTGTCTTTCTCTGTCTGAAGTCACTTAGTGTGATGATCTCTAGGTGCATCCATGTTGCTGCAAATAGCATCATTTCATTCTTTTTATGGCTGAGTAATATTCCATTGTATATATATACCACATCTTCTTTAGGTTGCTTCCATGTCTTGGCTATTATAAATAGAGCGGCTATGAACATTCTCTGTGACTTACTTTTTAACTTCCTTTAGAGTGTCTTATGATGAACTACTTTCTTTATTTTAATGTAATCCAATTTATCAATCCTGTTCTTTATTTTTGGTGCTTTTTATAACTCAAGAAATTCTAACATACCATGAAGTCATGAAAACATCTCCTAAAATCTTTTATTTCTTATCTAAAATTGTTTTCTAAATTATTATACATTAGATTCTAAAATCTTTATAGTCTGGCATTTCATAAATAGGTTTTTAATTCTCCTGAAATTAGCTTTTGTTATGTTGTGAGTTATGTTTAAATTTTCCATATGGAGAGCTATTTTCCTAGAATCATTTATTAAAAAATCAGATCTTTTGCTCACTGACCTGCATTGCTGCATTTTCCCCCCTAGAAATCAAATGTTCATATTTTCATGGTTTTCTTCCTGGGCTCTCTTTTTTTTTAACATCTTTATTTGAGTATAATTGCTTTACATTGTTGTTTTAGTTGCTGCTATATAACAAAGTGAATCAGCTATACGTACACATATATCTCCATATCCCCTCCCTCTTCTGCCTCCCTTCCACCCTCCCTATCCCACCTCTCTAGGTGGTCACAAAGGACGTGCTGATCTCCCTGTGCTACGCCGCTGCTTCCAACTAGTTACCTATTTTACTAGTGTATATATGTCAATGCCACTCTCTCACTTTGTCTAAGCTTACCCTTCTGCCTCCCTGTGTCCTCAAGCCCATTCTCTATGTCTCTGTTTTTATTCCTTTCCTAGCCCTAGGTTCTTCAGAACCTTTTTTTTTTAAGATTCCATATATATGTGTTAGCATATGATATTTGTTTTTCTCTTTCTGACTTACTTCACTCTGTATGAAAGACTCTAGGTCCATCCACTTCACTACAAATAACTCACTTTAATTTCTTTTTATGGCTGAGTAATAGTCCATTGTATATATGTGCCACACCTTCTTTACCATTCATCTGTCAGTGGACACTTAGGTTGCTTACATGTCCTGGCTATTGTAAATAGAGCTGCAATGAACATTGTGATACATGATTCTTTTTGAACTATGGTTTTCTCAGGGTATATGCCCAGTAGTGGGATTCCTGGGTCGTATGGTAGTTCTATTTTTAGTTTTTTAAGGAACCACCATACTGTTCTCCATCATGGCTGTATCTATTCCCATTCCCACCAACAGTGCAAGAGGGTCTGCTTTTTCCACACCCTCTCCAGTGTTTATTTATTGCTTGTAGATTTTTTGATGATGGCCATTCTGACCAGTGTGAGGTGATACCTAATTGTAGTTTTGATTTGCATTTCTCTAATGATTAGTGATGTTGAGCATCCTTTCATGTGTTTGTTGGCGATCTGTATATCTTCTCTGGAGAAATGTCTATTTAGGTCTTCTGCCCATTTTTGGATTGGGTTGTTTGTTTTTTTGATATTGAGCTGCATGAGCTGCTTGTAAATTTTGGAGATTAATCCTTTGTCAGTTGCTTCGTTTGCAAATATTTTCTCCCATTCTGAGGGTTGTCTTTTCGTCTTGTTTAGGGTTTCCTTTGCTGTGCAAAAGCTTTTAAGTTTCATTAGGTCCCATTTGTTTATTTTTGTTTTTATTTCCATTTCTCTAGGAGGTGGGTCAAAAAGGATCTTGCTGTGATTTATGTCCTAGAGTGTTCTGCCTATGTTTTCCTCTAAGAGTTATATAGTTTCTGGCCTTACATTTAGGTCTTTAATCCATTTTGTGTATGCTGTTAGGGAGTGTTCTATTTCATTCTTTTACATATAGCTGTCCAGTTTTCCCAGCACCACTTATTGAAGAGGTTCTCCATTGTATATTCTTGCCTCCTTTATCAAAGATAAGGTGACCATATGTGCGTGGGTTTATCTCTGGGCTTTCTATCCTGTTCCATTGATCTGTATTTCTGTTTTTGTGTCAGTACCATACTGTCTTGACTACTGTAGCTCTGTATTATAGTCTGAAGTCAAGGAGTCTGATTCCTCCAGCTCCGTTTTTCTTTCTCAAGATTGCTTTGGCTATTCAGGGTCTTTTGTGTTTCCATACAAATTGTGAAACTTTTGGTTCTAGTTCTGTGGAAAATGCCATTGGTAGTTTGATAAGGATTGCATTGAGTATGTAGATTGCTTTGGGTAGTATAGTCATTTTCACAATGTTGATTCATCCAATCCAAGAACATGGTATATCTCTCCATCTGTTTGTATCATCTTTAATTTCTTTCATCAGTGTCTTATAGTATTCTGCATACAGGTCTTTTGTCTGCCTTAGGAAGCTTTATTCCTAGGTATTTTGTTCTTTTTGTTGCAATGGTAAATGGGAGTGTTTCCTTAACTTCTCTTTCAGATTTTTTATTAGCGTATAGGAATGCAAGAGATTTCTGTGCATTAATTTTGTATCCTAATACTTCACCAAATTCATTGATTAGCTCTAGTAGTTTTCTGGTAACATCTTTTGGGTTCTCTATGTATAGTAACATGTCAACTGCAAACAGTGACAGTTTTACTTGTTCTTTTCCTATTTGGATTCCTTTTGTTTCTTTTTCATCTCTGATTGTTGTGGTTAAAACTTCCAAAACTATGTTGAATATTACTGGTGAGATTGGGCAGCCTTGTCTTGTTCCTGATCTTAGTGGAAATGGTTTCAGTTTTTCACCATTGATAATGATGTTGGCTGTGGATTTGTCATATATGTCCTTTATTAAGTTGAGGTAAGTTCCCTCTATGCCTACTTTCTGGAGACTTTTTATCAGAAATGGGTGTTGAATTTTGTTGAAAGGTTTTTCTGCATCTATTGAGATTATCATATGGTTTTTTCCCTTCAGTTTGTTAATATGGTGTATCACACTGATTGATTTGCGTATATTGAAGAATCCTTGCATTCCTGTGATAAACCCCACTTGATCATGGTGTATGATCATTTTAATGTGCTGCTGGATTCTGTTTGCTAGTATTTTGTTGAGGATTTTTGCATCTATGTTCATCAGTGATATTGGCCTGTAGTTTTCTTTTTTTGTAACATCTTTATCTGTTTTTGCTATAAGGGTGATGGTGGCCTCATTGAATGAATTTGGGAGTGTTCTTCCCTCTGCTATATTTTGGAAGAGTTTGAGAAAGATAGGTATTAGTTCTTCTCTAAATGTTTGAAAGAATTCACCTGTGAAGCTATCTGGTCCTGGGCTTTTGTTTGTTGGAAGATTTTTAATCACAGTCTCAATTTCAGTGCTTGTGATTGGTCTGTTTATATTTTCTATTTCTTCTTGGTTCAGTCTCAGAAGGTTGTGCTTTTCTAAGAATTTGTCCATTTCTTCCAGAATGTCCATTTCATTGGCGTATAGTTGCTTGTAGTAATCTCTCATGATCCTTTGTATTTCTGCAGTGTCACTTGTTATTTCTCCTTTTTCATTTCTAATTCTGTTTTTGTTTTAAACTTTAAAATTTTTTTTCATTTTTATTTATTTATTTTTTATTTTTTGTTGCGATGGGTCTTCGTTGCTGTGCACGGGCTTTCTCTAGTTGTGGAGAGCAGGCGCTATTCTTCATTATGGTGTACGGGCTTCTCTGCAGTGTCTTCTCTTCTTGTGGAGCATGGGCTCTAGGAGCGCAGGCTTAGTAGTTGTGGCTCGCGAGCTCTAAAGTGCAGGCCCAGTAGTTGTAGCGCACGGACTTAGTCATTCTGCGGCATGTGGGATCTTCCCCTATCCCCTACATGGGCAGGTGGATTCTCTTAACCACTGCGCCACCAGGGAGGCCCCTCTAATTCTGTTGATTTGAGACTTCTCCCTTTTTTCCTTGATGAGTCTGGCTAATGGTTTATCAATTTTGTTTATCTTCTCAAAAAACCAGCTTTTAGTTTTATTGATCTTTGCTATCATTTCCTTCATTCCTTTTTCATTTATTTCTGATCTGATCTTTATGATTTGTTTCCTTCTGCTAACTTTGGGGTTTTTTTGCTCTTCTCTCTCTAATTGCTTTAGGTGTAAGGTTAGGTTGTTTATTTGAGATGTTTCTTGTTTCTTGAGGTAAGATTGTATTGCTATAAACATCCCTCTTAGAACCGCTTTTGCTACATCCCATAGGTTTTGGGTCGTTGTGTTTTCATTGTCATTTGTTTCTAGGTATTTTTTGATTTCCTCTTTGATTTCTTCAGTGATCTCTTGGTTATTTAGTAGCACATTGTTTAGCGTACATGTGATTGTATTTTTTACAGTTTTTGTCCTGTAATTGATATCTAGTCTCATAGCATTGTGGTTGGAAAAGATACTTGATACAATTTCAATTTTCTTAAATTTACCAAGGCTTGATTTGTGACCCAAGATATGATCTATCCTGGAGAATGTTCCATGAGCACTTGAGAAGAAAGTGTATTCTGTTGTTTTTGGATGGAATGTCCTATAAATATCAGTTAAGTCCATCTTGTTTAATATGTCATTTAAAGCTTGTGTTTCCTTATTTATTTTCATTTTTGTTGATCTGTCCGTTGGTGAAAGTGGGGTGTTAAAGTCCCCTACTATGATTGTGTTACTGTCAGTTTCCTCTTTTATGGCTGTTAGCATTTGCCTTATGTATTGAGGTGCTCCTATGTTGGGTGCATAAATATTTACAGTTGTTATATCTTCTTCTTGGATTGGTCCCTTGATCATTATGTAGTGCCTTCTTTGTCTCTTGTAATAGCCTTTATTTTAAAGTCTATTTTGTCTGATATGAGAATTGCTACTCCAGCTTTCTTTTGATTTCCCTTTACATGGAATATCTTTTTCTGTCCTCTCACTTTCCGTCTGTGTATGTCCCTAGGTCTGAAGTGGGTCTCTTGTAGACAGCATATATACAGGTCTTGTTTTTGTATCCATTCAACCAGTCTGTGTCTTTTGGTGGGAGCATTTCATCCATTTACATTTTAGGTAATGATTGATATGTATGTTCCTATTAGCATTTTCTTAATTGTTTTGGGTTTGTTATTGTAGGTCTTTTCCTTCTCTTGTGTCTCCTGCCTAGAGAAGTTCCTTTAGCATTTGTTGTAAAGCTGGTTTGGTGGTGCTGAATTCTCTTAGCTTTTGCTTCTCTGTAAAGGTTTTAATTTCTCTGTCGAATCTGAATGAGATCCTTGCTGGGTAGAGTAATCTTGGCTGTAGGTTTTTCCCTTTCATCAGTTTAAATATGCCCTGCCCCTCCCTTCTGGCTTGCAGAGTTTCTGCTGAAAGATTAGTGGTTAACCTTATGGGGATTCCCTTGTATGTTAATTGTTGCCTTTCCCTTGCTGCTTTGAATATTTTTTCTTTGTTTTTAATTTTTAATAGTTTGATTAATATGTCTTGGCATGTTTCTCCTTGGATTTATCCTTTATAGGACTCTCTGTGCTTCCTGGACTTGATTGACTATTTCCTTTCCCATGTTAGGGAAGTTTTCAACTATAATCTCTTCAAATATTTTCTCAGTCCCTTTCTTTTTCTCTTCTTCTTCTGGGACCCGTATAATTTGAATGTTGGTGCATTAAATGTTGTCCCAGAGATCTCTGAGACTGTCCTCAATTCTTTTCATTCTTTTTTCTTTATATTGCTCTGTGGCAGTTACTTCCACTATTTTATCTTCCAGGTCATTTATCCGTTCTTCTGCCTCAGTTTTTCTGCTACTGATTCCTTCTAGAGAATTTTTAATTTTATTTATTGTGTTGTTCATCATTGTTCGTTTGCTCTTTAGTTCTTCTAGGTCCTTGTTAAACGTTTCTTGTATTTTCTCGATTCTATTTCTAAGATTTTGGATCATCTTTACTATCATTACTCTGAATTCTTTTTCAGGTAGACTGCCTATTTCTTCTTCATTTGTTTGTCCTGGAGGGTTTTTACCTTGCTCCTTCATCAGCTGTGTGTTTCTCTGCCTCTCATTTTGCTTAACTTACTGTGTATGGGGTCTCCTTTTCACAGGCTGCAAGTTCATAGTTCCCGTTGTTTCTGGTGTTTGCTCCCAGTGGGTAAAGTTGGTTCAGTGGGTTGTGTAGGCTTCCTGGTGGAGGGGACTGGTGCCTGTGTTCTGGTGGATGAGGCTGGATCTTGTCTTTCTGGTGGGCAGGACCACGTCTGGTAGTGTGTTTTGGGGTGTCCGTGAACTTAGTATAGTTTTAGGCAGCCTCTCTGCTAATGAGTGGGGCTGTGTTCCTGTCTTGCTAGTTGTTTGTCTTGGGCTGTCCAGCACTGGAGTTTGCCCGTCGTTGATTGGAGCTGGGTCTTAGCATTGACACAGAGATCTTTTGGAGAGCTCTCTCTGATTGATATTACGTGGGGCCAGGAACTCTCTGCTGGTCCAGTGTCCTGAACTCTGCTCTCCCACCTCATAGGCTCAGGCCTGACACCTGGCCGGAGCACCAAACACCTGTCAGCCACACGGCTTATGGTTGAAGGACACTTCCTCAGATTATCTATCTTCTCTTGTCAGATTCCGAGCTTCCTTAGCAGTGTTCCGGTTATAGTCTGACTTCTCACTATAGATTTGCCATACAATTCAGCAATTGCACTCCTTGGTATTGACTCAAAAAGTTGAAAACTTACATCCACACAAAAACCTGCTTGAGGGCTTCCCTGGAGGCACAGTGGTTAAGAATCTGCCTGCCAATGCAGGAGACACGTTTCGAGCTGAGCCCTGGTCTGGGAAGATCCCACATGCTGTGGAGCATCTAAGCCCGTGCGCCACAACTACTGAGCCTGGTCTCTAGAGCCCGTGAGCCACAGCTACTGAAGCCCGCGCGCCTAGAGCCTGTGCTCTGCTATAAGAGAAGCCACCGCAATGAGAAACCCACGCACTGCAACAAAGTGTAGCCCCCACTTGCCACAACTAGAGAGAAAGCCCGCGTGCAGCAGCGAAGACCCAACACAGCCAAAAATAAATACATAAAATAAATAAATTAAGAAACAAAAAAAACAAAAAAACCTGCTTGAGTGCTGAGGCACCTTCCAGTCACTGTCCGGATGATTTTTTTTAATGTAATCCCTCTTGGCGCTGGTGTAGCTGATCTGGGTCTCGGTCTGCGCTGCTGCAGCAGTGGCGAATCTGGCCCCTGCAGGTGGTTGCTGCGGGGGCCGTGGCACCCACGCTGCTGCCGCTGCCCAGCTCACTATGGGCCCCGTGGCTGCAGGCGGCACCGGGGGGCCAGGACGCATGGCTCGGGGGGATGGCTTCGGCAGTTTCGGTCTGGATGGAGAGGCTGTGCAGGGGGGCCGCGGGGCCCTGCGACATGCTGGTGGTCTGGTGGGGTGAGTTGGACTCTTCCAAATCCTCGCAGTAGATCATGCCATTCTGTGAGACTTGGATGCTGTGGGCGCAGCCCATCCCTCGGCCAGCCTGGGCTCTCATTTGTGTTCCACTGGCCTACTTGTTTTTCCCTGGGATAATTCTACGCTATCATATGTGCTATAATTTTATGAGTCTTTATATTTAGTAGAGCAGATCTTCCTACCTCCTTTTTCTTTCTCAAGAGTGCCTTGATTCTTTACACATCTGTATAATTATCAGAATCAGCTTGTTGAGTTACACACAGACGCATACAATACTTACTGTAATTTTGATTGAGATTGCATTGAATCCACAAGTCAATACAGAGAGAACTGGTAGTTTAATAAAACTGAGCCTTCCAATGGATGGACCTGAAATCCTCCCATGAGGCTACCATGCTGTAAGAAAGTCAAGTACATGGGGAAACCACAAGTAGATGTTCCTGTCAGCAGTACTAACTTCAAGTCCTCCCAGCCCAGGGGCCGGGCATGTGAGTGAACAAATCCTCAGATAATTCCAGTGCCCAACTATAGGGTCATTCCCAGCCTTCAAGTGTTCCCAGCTTAGGCTCTAGACATCATGAAGCAGAGACAAGACTTTTTTTCCTTTTCTGAATTCCTTACCCACAGAAAATGGGTCAAAATAAAGTGACTGTTATTTTAAACACCTAAGTTTGGTGGTTTGTTGTATAACAATAATAAATAGTAATAGATAAGTCTTCAATTTCTCTCAATACAGTTGTATAATTTTTCACTAAAGGTCTTGCACATGTTTGTTAGATTGACTCCTAAGTGTTTGATAAAGTTATATATCATTGTAAATAACATATATTTTCATATTTATTGATCATGGGATACATTGTTTTATTTAGTTTTTAACAGCTTAATTGAATTGATATTTAAGAATTGATTCTGAACTCAACAACTTTATTAAACTCTCCTATTAATTTAAAAAAAACTTGTGCACATTTAAAAAAATTTTCCATGTATACTCTTTCTTGTGGTAATTTATTGGCTCACATAACTGAAAAGTTCAAGATAGTTTTGTTAGACATGGCTGGGTCCATGTATACTCTTATCACCTATAAATTCTGCCAATTTTATCTCTTCCTTTTTAATACATGTAAAATGGATGATATTTATTTATTTTTCTTGCATGATTTTTCTGGCTAGGCTCTCCAATACAATGGTGACGATCTCTAATATAGTGGTGTTGGCCAAAAAACTTGTCCTATTCCTGATCTGAAAGACTAATATTTTACTATAGGTTTGTTGTGGGTTTATTGTAGGGTTAGGAAGTTATTTTTTTATTTTTAGTTTACTAGGAGTTTTTATTAAATGTTTAAAAAGCTATTTAATGCTTATTCTTCATGTATTTAGATAAACATACATTTTCTATACATTTCTGGGTTTGCTTTGCAGATATTTTGCTTAGACTTTTTGAATTTATGTTTATGATAGGCCTGCAGTTTTACTTTCTTGTCTGTCTTTGGTTTTGGTATCAATGCTATACTAGCTTCATAAAATAAACAGAGAAATATTCCCTCTTTTTTTATTCTCCAAAAGAGTTTGTAAAAATGGAAATGTTTGTAAATGTTTGTTCTTTCAGTATTTGGTAGACATCATGTTTAAAATAATCTGGCCCTGGTGTTTTATTTTGTGTGTAAAGATTTGTAATTCTGGAGTAAATTTTTTTAATCAATAGAGGAAAAGTCAGGATTTCTATTTCTTCTTGAAGTAGTGTGTAAATTTATATATTTTTAGAGAATATTTCATTTTACCTATATTTTAAGTGGTCTATTTGGTACAGATTCTTTGAAGTTTGTGGACATTTGCTTTATGGCCTAACATTTTTCAATGTTTACAAGTTAACAAAAAGTTGTTCATTATATTCTTTTATTATCTTTATAATCCATGCTGCAAACGTGGAGTTATAATCTTTTTAGTTCTTAATACTGTTTATTTGTGCCTTCTCTATTTTGTTCTTGATAAATCTTGCAAGAGATGTATCAATTCTACTAGACTTAGCAAAAAAGGAAGCAAACGTTTAGTTATTAGATTTACTCTAATGTGTCACTGTTTTGTATTTAATTAATTTTTGCTCATATTTATTCCATTTATTCTATTTTCTTTGGGGTTTATTACATTATTTTCTTTTTCTAGCTTTTTAAGTTGATGCATAGGTCACTTATTTCAACTTATTTATTTTAATACAAACATGTAAGGCTTCACATTTTTCCAAGTGTCATTTCCAAGTTTGATAAGTGTTTTTCATGATTGTGCATTTTTTATTATTTTAACATTTCTTTGATATGTGTATTATTTACAAGCATATATTTCAATTTCCTAATACAAGTGTGTTTTTAGTTACTACTTTCTTCTCAATTTCTAACTTAATTTTGTTGTTATAAAGTGTGGTCTTCATGCTATAGAATCTTTGAAATTTGTTGAGAATTATTGGGTCTACTTCTTGTTTAATTTTTGTAAATGTTTTTGTGTGCTTGAAAAGAATGCATTTTCCAGTCGCTGGGTGCCATGTTCTATACGTGTCTACTGGCTCAAGGATAGTACTTGTGTGGTATCATTTGTGTGTTTCTAATACCCTTTGATTGTTGATTATGAGCTCTGCTTTCTTTTTTTTTGGCCGCACCCTTTGGCATGTGGGATCTTAGTTCCCAGACCAGAAATCGAATCTGTACCCCCTGCAGTGGAAGCTCAGAGTCCTAACCACTGGACCACCAGGGAAGTCCTGTGAGCTCTGCTTTGACCTGTATGCCTGTTTGCAAGAGCATTCCTTCTGAGCTGACTTTCCTTTGCCTCTGTCTAGTGGGCACATGAGGACACTGTCATGTGAGGCCATTTTAAACTATATTTTTGGTTTAGATTTTTTTGTTTGTTTGTTTGCTCTTTGACCATGTAGGTGGCATAAATTCAGGCCCCTATATCTGTCCTCAGTGAGTGTGGCTTGAGGTTAGGAATTAATTCTCAGTGGGAGAGGCAGAGGGGGGCAGGTATTGGCATTGTCTCCTTCCATGGAGTGGATTTTATTCTATGATACTTCACCCACTGAGAAAACTGGTCCCCAGAGGTCCTGGCTTTTAAGTTGGTGTCTGTGACCTGAAGCCTGCCCTGCTCAGAGCACTAATGATTGACATGTATCTCCCAGACAGATGCTGGCTCCAGCATTTACTTACCCCTGAGGATTTATGCTTTCTCATCATTTCTGACATCTGAGGAATTCCCTTACTCTCTAGCCAACTTATCCATGCATTAAAATCATGATTCTGTATTTTAACTAGCAGTTTTATTTGTGCAGTACTTGGAGGGGTTTCCACATCACTAGAAAGATAAGTCTATAATGTAATTTGGGAACCAAAAAAAGTTAGAGTAATCCAGCATCAAACTATGATTTCAGGTGAAAATGGCTCTGGATTTAATTTTCCAATTAGACTGTTCCAGAGTACAGGAAGAAATAGTGGAGTTAAAAGAATAAATGGAAAAAGAACTAAAGATCATGGAAGATTTCTCGTTATCTCTATAATGAAGTTAATATTGTTACTTCCCAGATTTGTGAAGCTTTAATAAGGAAAATGCTATATGTGGGACTTTGCATAGAGAAAGAAAGCACTCAGTAAGTGTGGGGTAGTACTTCATGCACATGCTAATCTCAAAATGAGAACTTCGACTAAATCAAATAGAACGGTGATAGACAATTCCACAGGAAAAGAATCACTTTGAAGCAAACATTCTTCTGGGTGCCCTTTAAACACAGGTCTCTGAGAATTCCCACAAAGTTCCAAGGAACATGGGCTCACAAGAACTCAAAACACTTGAAGCCTGATAGATTTTAGACACCATCCTGATTCTTTGATTCTCAACAGGGCTGCTCATTTGTGACGGTGGTAAATGGGAGACAGTTCCCTGGATCATAGCATAGAATCAAGGATAAAATGTCAAAACTTAATGCCTGCATTCTTATTTGATTTTTTCCCATGTGCATTTTTTTATAGAGTGGTAAGTTTTAATTTCTGAAAGGTAGAAGAGCAACTTTGGGTCATTTGGGTATGCAGACTGGGAATCCCGGGATGCCTTACAATCCAGTGAAATGTGGAGGCTTCAACTTGGCTCACTCAGGGTGAGCACAGATTATCTTTGACATTTACTGGATGGGGACATTCTTGCCACAGGAATGAAGTGTTTTCCAGTTTATTTTAAATGGAGAACGCTCAATTCACTGTGATAGTAGGTTTGGCAGAGTTAGTTGCCTTTAAAAACTCCCCCATCTTGAATGAAACTTAAAATGACTCCGAGTCTGGATAAAGAAGGAAAACTTGACAAAGTAACCCTGGGCACTGAGTATGAGTCATAGCAAAGGAAAGACATCAAGGGCATCTGTCACTGCACATCTCAAAGACCTTGAATGATGTGAGGAATGGACTCCAGCTGGTCACCTGGTCACACCCGTAGCTTCCTCCCTGGCACTTGGACCACTTCTCATGTTACTTAACGAAGGCTATGGAAAAAATTACCTTTAGCATATATCACTCTCAGATCCTTTATAATCTATGCGTGTGCACACATACACATACACACACGTATGATGAAAAGGGCAGTGAAACAAAAGAATAAAGATAAAATGAGGTATTTCCACCAATGGTTAGAAAATCTGTAAGGAAAGAAAGTAGTATAGTTCATGTGAATTGCTGGAAGAAAAGCAGAGTTCATTAAAGAAGCATATTATGGTTTCATTTGCATTTCGTTTTGACTCTGGGCATGTAAGTACGAGTTAGTAAGCTTATAACGTGCACTATACAATGTTAGGCTCTTATCAAAGGCTTGTTATCTAAAATAGTTACATTATTAGATTGATTTATAAGTATGCGTATTTTCCGATGACAAAAATGGGATGCAAAGAATATTTTCAATTACATCTATTATTTCATTATGAATATAATAGCATTAGTTATTCCTATGATTTATTTCACTTGCATACTGGCAATAAAAAGACACGAACTCAGATTATTATGTTACGCTTTCCCGTCAAGAACGTTTTCATAGAACTGATTAAGAGTAGCATCAAACAGGCCCATGTATCAAACGTTTTGGTCCTCTGAAATGAGATACATTTTTCTTTTCTAGAACACTTGATAAAGTTTAGCTCCCTGTGGAATTTAATTTGATTCCAATCTGCAAATCAAGCATTGTGTATTTTGTTAATTGATAAAAATCAGATGTAATCTATGTGAAAACTACAGAAAGATTTGTTTCCTTTTAAACACACAGTTTACTACATTGGGCAAGGGTTCCTATCTGAGGCCATGAATCCCCCAAAATGTGCAATATTTTGTTTGTGAGAAGTAGTGCATCTGTGTAGGTTTGTGTGTGTGTGTGTGTGGTGTGTGTGCATGTGAGAGAGAGACAGAGAGAGAGAGAGAGGTGTTGTTTGTTGATGTCATTTTTTTTTCTGGGGCAAAGTCTACAGCTTTTATCAGATTCTTAAAAAGGTCTGTCATTAAGGACCCCTGCCCAAAAGTAAGAATACTTTCTCAGGTGAGTTATTTGGTTATAAGAGCCTTTTTTCTGCAGATGGAAACAGATTGTGTTGTATTTCTGAAATAATCTTTTCTAATAACATTTATCATTAAAAATCTTAATGTTGGAGAAGTTAAAATGGAACCTTCTGCTAGTGTTTAAGAAAGAAGTGTTCAAAAATAGCTTTTGGGAGAGCCCCAGAATTTTACAGTATTCTGCAACTACGGCCTGTTTTCCTGAGACATGAATAATAAAGATATACAGCTCTATTTGACTCAACGTCTTAAGGCTTATAATTTAGTTGTTCCATTTCACTTTGTTGTTTGCCAAGTGTTCACATCCATAGTTCTTCAACAGTGTCTAGAATTATGAAATTCAATTATGAGATGATTGGAACTTTAGGATAGCATTCAAATGACCACCCTCCCTTCCTCCTTTCCTTCTTTTTTCCTTTCCTTCTCTTCTTTTTGTTTTATTCTTTTTACTTTTTGTAGTAGTCTAAAAATGGGTGTTTTGCAAAGAACCCTGTACCATATTATAAATAATAACAACAACAATAAAGTTTGATCACCTAAGATCTTTCTCATATTTATTGCTTATGACTTATTTCTTAAAGAAAAAGGAAAAAAATGTCTCCTACCTCATTAAGTAGGAAAAAATACCTATCCTTATTAAACTAACATCTGATCTACTGTAGTCCTAACTTCCATTTCAAAGCATTAATAACTTCTTATTGGTAGAAATACTTTGAACAGAGTACCGTCCCTGATTGACTGCGGGGCCATAATTCAATCACCAGCCTCTGCTGACACTGTGATCCCCAGGGGTGTGGCTTGAGGCTTTAGGAATGGCAGCTAAATCCCAAGCCTGAATTACAGCTCCGTTATTCAATCTGGAGCCATGCTTTGTTATTTATAGTACTTAGAAAAAGAGTATGGACTTTTCAAAGAGGAAAACAATAAATCACACTAACAAGATGACTGGCTCTAATATTAAAATGTAAATCTCTGTGATGTAGAGGTAGAAAGATTAATGAGCATATGATGTAGGGTTGTTAAAGGTGTGATGGGCAGGAGAGGGAATGGATTATGGGGAAATTAAATGAAGTATTTCACTGGAAGGAAATCAAGTTCCGTGGAAGTTTTTAAATGACCAGCTATTAGAGCCAGTTTTACTACCATAGTGACCTAACCAAAACTCATAGGCCTTTCTCAGACACCCTTTCTTTTAAAATCCCCTAGTCTTGATGTAGTGACATACAATCACAATGGCGTGCAAACACAATTACATGTTACCGTATTGCTACTGAGTCTTTTTTTTTTTTTTTTTTACAGTTATTGCTCTCCTGGGATGGGTAATCATGTCATTTGGGAAGACCTGAAACAAAGGAATAATAAAGTGATGGTTATCAGGAATGATCACCAAGTAATAAATGTACCAAGATCATTTGTCTGAGGTCATTCAAAGATATTAATATAGGTTGGAGGAATGAGAAGAAAAACATGTTTTCTGATGGTTTTGCTTGAGATAATACACCAGTTAAGATATTTATGAGTTAATATCAGAGGATCCCAGATTATTGGCTCCTGTTTCTGTGTAACAGAATCAGTTGCTAAAACCAATTTCTCAGCACACACCTTTTAACCTTTGCTGTGGTGTTTTTGCAATCCATTTACCTGATCCCTCCTTCCCCTCTGCTTCACCATCCCTTCAACACTTAAGCCTCATTTCCTGACTAGCAGTTCATAAAAGAAAAATATCACCCCCCTAACCCTCACCCAGGCCACCCTCCTTTTCCTTCAAATTTATAGGTGTTTGTCTTACAGTTTTAGTTATTGCACCTTTGTTTTAAGTTTATCAACCTGTTAAACCCAGCGAGTCCAAACCTTCAGAAATCTGCAAGTTGATGCTCAGTCTAACAATTGAGGTATCATTTGCTTCAGTGCAGAGTCCTGAGGCTGTATCAGAGGAACCTCTGTGAAATGTGGAAAGGGAGACAAATATGGTGTTAAAAAACCCACTCCACCAAAACAACAAAAAGCCTTAACTAGATACGTTTTATAAGTTTTTTCAGGGTATATGAACATCACTCGAGGTCCAGTAGGACTGGTAGGGCCACCCTGTTCCACATGTGCTGTGACTGCATCGCTCTGGATGCTTTCTGTGCCTTCAGTCACTTGTATGGGGTCTAAGAGGGACTTGACCCTCTGCTAAATTTCACTCCAGAAATGTATTGAAGTAAAATTACAGGGACTGCTTAATATAGTTTCTTATGGAGGAACAAACATTTTAAAATTTGTATTCTTAAAGGTTCTTCTCTATTAAGCAACTGAGCCTTAAAAAAGAATTTTAAAAATTCTTTATATAGAACTTGGTTTGCTAGTGTTAATCAGTGAATTGTTAGAGAACTAATGAGATGCAGTTCCTTTAACAGACACTTCTATTGTTACTTAGAGTATTTTATATTTTTACTTCTCTTGAGGGGAGAGATGATCTCAGGATGGTAGAACTGAAGAGGATCTTAGATATCTGTTAGTTTGCCAGGGCTGCCGTAACAAAGTACCACAGACTGGGTACTTGAAAAACAAATTTATTTGTCACAGTTCTGGAGGCTGGAAGTCCAAAATCAGTGTGTTGGCAGCTTTGGTTTCTTGTGAGGCCTCTCTGCCTGGCGTGTAGATGGCTGCCTTCTCATTGCCTTGCATGGTCTTTTCCCTGACTGTCTGGGTCCTAATTTCCTCTTCTTTTAAGGACACCAGTCAGCTTGGGTTAGGTCCCACCTTAATGACCTCAATTTTATTTAATCACCTCTTTAAAGCCCCTATCTCCGCATACAGTCACATATAAAATACCAGGGGTAGGGCTTCAACATATGAATTTTGGGGAGGACACAGTTCAGTCCGTAACAGTATCATAGTCTCTTTATTTTGGACAAGAAGAAACTGAGACCCAGAGAGACAGAGTAAATTGTCCAAGGTCACACAGCTAATTATTGGCACATCTGGCATCAGGATTGGATCTCAGACTTTGTAATTATTAGTGTCCTCTTGGCCAACGTTTAAACGAAAACAAATAGAAGCTAATAGAGAATGTGAGGCCCCAGCATTGGGCAAAAAGTAAGCATTCAGTAATATCTATTGAATGACTGACAGCCTTTCTTTAATTAGAAATAAGGACTTGTTACAGATTTGGTGGCTTTTTAAAGTGTGTGTAGGCAATACATTTAAAAGAATAAGGAAAAGGAGAAACACTTGCAGAATCCATGGAAGAATATTTGGAAGGATTTAACAGGAAGTAAATATTTTAAAAAGTCTTTTATTGATAAAGATGTATTCATTTTTGTGGCAAAGAGTAAAAATAATTTAAGGGATAAACCGAAGTAAAAAAAGAAATTATTCTATTGAACAGTAAAACCCTCTATTTCTTTAAAAATAGATTTCTTAAAAACAAAATAAGATGCCAGAAAGGAATTTCTGAAGGGGTGGTTTTATTTTGCTTCTTCAGACATGAGTTATGTTAGAAGATTACATGCTGTACATGTTTTATATTCAACAATGTGTGCACATTCTAAAGATAGAAGCAAGACAAGGGCAGTTATTCCCAACAATATGAATAATAAATTCCTACTTACCCTGGAAAAGCTGTCTTCATAGGGACATTTACTTTGAGATAATTTTCCCTATTTTTAGTCACTTAGTGTACCATTAGATATGCCTTTTCTTTTTCTGAACTTCAATTTCCAGCCTCAGTCTAAGTCTGGAAAGTTATTAGAACTTATTTCTTTATATTCTTTTTACCTGTGGTTTAGGGAAAGACACATTTCCCAACTATTACTATTTTGATGGACCAAGTTCTTACATACCCTGAGTATTAGTGGGGATATATGTGAATTTTATATATATGGTCATATCTCTAGTAGAAATTGGTTAGAATAGACTTTTAGAGATGCTTACTCTTGCTTTAACAATCATTAGTAGGAATCAACAGAATGGAGTGATGGGAAGACCATGAGCTTAAGAAGTTGACCTGCCTGAAATCGAATCCTTAGCTGTGTCCTTAGGTAAATTATGAAACTCTGAACCATGATTTTCTCACAGTATGATAAATAATTCCCTGAATTTAAATGAGGTAATATATGCAAAATATGGCTCTTAGTGAGCACTTAATACTTTTAGTTTCCTTTCTTTTTCCATCAAGCTTATTTCCTATTCAAAGATAGAATTCTGGTGAACTACATGGGCACTTGGGAACAAGGTTCAAGGCTGATTGATATTACTTAATAAATTCATTGGTTATTCCTGCTAATCTGAACCCACAGACATCCCTGTGAAATCCTGCCAGAGCTCCTTTGGAAGATGGCATTAGTATAGCATTGACAGCTAAGGGAACTAGAAGTAAGCCAAAGGTCATAAATTGCCAAGCCTTTTACAAAGCCAAACATGATGGAAACTATATGCCATTTTGGGGGTGATTTGAAAAGCACATGGTTTGGAGTTATTTTGACGGATTAAGTATTTTTCCTGAATCATCTAGGTTAGAAGATTAAAACTTGATTATAAAATACTAAAATGTTTTTAGATATAGGAATAGTTGAGCATAAATCAAATACTCTGGGTTCCTGAGAAAACAGTCAAGTGAACAAGTGATGTGGTATTCTTTTCTGTCTGATATTGGAACTAAGAAATGTTACAACAGTTTATTGTTCATAGAATAATATATTCTTACAGAATTGTTCTGGAACGCAGGCACTACCCAGAGCTGATTGGTGTTTGGCAACACACCAAAATAATGCCCATGATGAAGGAAAGTTATGAGAATGTAAACTTTTCCCCTTAGTACCTTATGTCTTTTACTTCAAATCCAGATAGAGGTGGTTTCTTAACTCTTCTATGGTTGAAAGACATTCCAGGATAGAAGCTTTCTGGCAGAAAAAGTGACATGATTGTCTAAAGCAATGGCGCTTAACTTTTTGAGTCACAGACCTATTTAAACAAGCTTTGTGGAAACACTTAAAGTCTACATGATAATATGAAGCCCCCCAAAATGGCTGTGAGGTGCCATTCCAGGTTCTTGGCAGTTATAGCCAGTCTCAATGAGACTTGCCATGTGATGGGAGAAATCCTAACCCTTGCCCCTGATCAGTTCTTTATCCCATTCTCAATAGCTATTCCTTAATTTACTCTTATTTTCCATAATTCTTGCCCAAATGCAGTCTCAGCAGGGATCCTTTTTCCTTTCACTAAAACATTTTAAAATGGTATGCGCATGAACCATCTTAATATCATCCCCGCTCTATCCTCACCCCTCTCTCTTTCCCTCCTTCCCTCCTTCTCAAATTCAACTGCCTGTGCTTCAGACTCCAGGTCCCTTCTATTTCTTCCATAACTTTGCTGGAAGATCTTCCCTTTTTCATGATCTTTGACCTCTTCTTTTCTAGTGGCGATTTCTACCCCTCAAATAAGCACTCTTACCTCTGCCTGCACTTATGCTAAGAAAACTGGAAACAGGAAAGCCCTCTATGTATGCATTGTGGAAAGTATCAGAGGGAAAGGGTAGCCAAAATGACCACAGCAGAGAAGAAAGGGGCGGGGGGTGCAGTTGGCTGGATATGAGAGGAATTTCCTGGCCACTTCCAACAACATGCCTGATTGTGCAGGCTAGCCCTAGGGGTGGAGTGAGCTAAGGACCGAGGGAAGGTGTTGCCAAAGTGAGACTCAGAATGAAGCCCTAGAAATGGGGGAATATGAGCACAGAAGAACATGAACAACACGGAGGCCCTGCATGCCAGCCCACGAATAAGATTAAATATGTCTGGTTGTGGATGAGGTAGATAGATGGTGTAGATCAAAATCACCAGAAATTCTCCCTGTTTCTAGGCAGGTCATCCATGGATGGTTTAAGATACGCTGTACAATATGACATTTTTGGTCCCCCAGACTTTTTGATGTGTCTTTGTGGTAAGAATGCTAATTCAGTATTTCGGATGTACCCAGGGGTACTGGGAGAGGGGTCAGACTAGGAGGAGGAGGGCTTGGAAGATGGGGAAAAAGAGCACATGGCTGAGGTCTATGAATAAGTTCTTATGCAATTAATAACCAGAGGAAGTGAATGTCACAAATGCATGGATTGAGGGATGTTTGTCAAGCACATGGCTAAAACAAAGGCCCATCCACTGACTCTAAAGCCCTGATTTACTTCTCAAAGAATTCTACAAAAAAAATTATGTACTCAGAAAGTCTTGAAGAAACAGATATCTCCTTATGCTTGTACAATTATGTTTCATTAATTATCACACTCTGCCACTTAGGTAGGTCAGGATAAGAGTTTCATTGTTCTTCATTTATATACGAGGAAATTGTTGGTTGGAGCAGTAGAGTGGTTTAATCAAAGAGGGAAAGAGTAGAACTGAATCCCACTTACCTGTCTAGAGTTCTACTCATTGGAGTCCAGCTTCCCTGCTGCAGCCAAATCGTGTCATGCCATGAATTGACATCGTCTCTGGAGAACACAGCCACTCTGGGGGACCCTAGTGCTCTCCCCACCCATGGGAGCCCGGGAGAAAGCGGCCCCACCTCATGGCTCTGCTGTCTATGGAAGACCAAACTCCTTCCCTTTGCCTTTTAAGGAGTACTTGGTGTTCTCGCTCTTTATAAGCATCAATCAGATTTTGGTTATGGAGGGCTTATTCATACTGTTTTATGGATGTTTTAACGCATTTTCTTAGCTGGAAGCTAGTTTAGGAGCCAGTTTGAGAAGCTTGTAAATGAGAACTACAGGGAGTGGTCTTTCCCTAACAAATTCTGACCAACTGGCTTCTTAATATCACATGAGTTTTTGTCATTTTCTGGGTGGACTTTTCTTCCTTGATGAATCTGAGCCTTGTTAGCTTGCAGAAGAATAAATATGACAATAGTGCATATGGGAAATAATTGTTTGCAGAGACTTTTGAAAGCCTTCAAGCCCTGAGTCATGTTCTAAGGGCATGAAGGTTGCCCTGATCCACTGTCAGGAGCCAGCACCTTGAGGGCAGGGGTTGTACCTGGATGGGCAAAAGCCCCCATCCCCAGAACAGCAGGGTCTGTGGGAGTGGAGCCCTTCACCCTCCCTTCCCAAGCCTGGAGGCCTGTGACTTAATTTTTCTTAAAAAAAACTATTCATTGTAGAACAGTTTGAGATTTATAGAAAAATTGCCAAGATAGTACAGAGAGTTCCCATATACCCTAGGCCCAGTTATCCCTTTTATTCACATCTTACGTAAGATGAGTACATATGTTTTCATGAATGGACAAATATTGATACATTATTAATACTATTAACTAAAGTGAGCAGCTTATTTAAATTTCCTTGCTTCTTCCCTAATGTCCCTTTTCTGTTCCAGGATCCAAGGCATCCCACATTACATTTAGTCACTTAGTTATCATGTGTCCTTAGGCTCCTTTTGGCTATGTGAACTTTTTGGGCTTTCCTTGTTTTTGATGACCTCGACAGTTTTGAGGAATACTGGTGAGGTGTTTTGAACACTGTTCCTCAATTAGGATTTGTCTGACGCGATTCTCATCATTCCACTGTGGTTATGGGTGTTGGGGATGAAAACTGCAGAGGGGATGGGCCATCCTTATCACATCATATCAAGGGTACATATTATCAGCATCACTGTTGACGTTGATCTTGATCACTTGGCTGAGGTCATGTTTCTCCTCTGTAAAGTTACTTTCCCCCTGATACCAGTAGACCAGGGTTCTTGGCCTTCCCCAATCAATAGAAATTGATAAGAGGCCAGTCAAGAAATTCAGGCACGACTTTATTGGGGCCCCTGCCGCAGCAGGGGGAAGTGAAAACAAGTAACAGGTTCCCTTGCTCACTCCCCTGTGGGAGGTGAGCTGGTTCCTTATATGGGGTGAAGGTAGAGGTGTGTCCAGGGTTTGGGCCAGAGGGGTGTCTTAGGTGGTTTGCCCACCCCTTTGGTGGTGTTGAGTGCAGGGGGCATGTGCAGTACCCTGCTTTTTCTCCTGGCTCTTCAGAAGTGGCAGTTGGGTGTTTTGGGGGGTTTTTTTGGTCTTTTTGTATCTTATTGTCCAGAATTTGCTCAAACTGCAGTGCACACAGTAATTTTTAGTCCTTTATAGTTTCTTTGTATTTTGTTGCTGGACCAGATGCTTGTCCAGGTGCAAGCACTGCAGCAAAGGGTCCCAGATCCCAGGTCCCAGCCTATCAGCTCTTTCAGTTGGTTCCTCTGTCCCTTTGACATGCCCCTGTTTTATGGGGTTAAAAGTTTTACGTGTTTCCTTGCTTTCTAGCACTACAAGATACTCCAGGCTCATACTGTATATTTCGAGCTCTAGAATCAACCATTTCTCCAAAGAACCCTGGTTCCTTTTACTGAAGAATACTATTAGAAACCATGATCTGTGTCCTAGGTGTGCTGGTTGCTGTTGGAATGTCATTGCTGCACTCATATATATCAGGCGTGCTGATATATATGAGTGTATACTGACCCATGTATCTAGACACATCTATAGATAGTCCCATAGGCAACCATCTGTTTCTATACATAAATGTGAGTTTACACCAGTGTCAATAACTCTAGAGACCGGAACTGAAATTTGACATATGATAGTGGGTTTTCTCCTTTATTCTGGAAAGTTGTAGCTTTCTCCTTGTTTTAACCAAAGATTGGAGGGGCGGCAGATGGGTAGTGCAAGGAATGGGAAGAATTACAGACGGTCCATGGCAACGTGAGAAGCAGCAGAGGAAAATAGAGGCAGCTACAGTTAGTAGAAATAGAAGTATCAAGTAGAACATTCTGGGTGCATTTTGGTATAGGTGCAACAGTTTAATAGGCCTATTGTAGCCACCTAACGAGAAGTGTCAAGAAAGAGAGTCAAAACTCCTACAGATTAGAACAGTTTAGAAGTCTGGGCTCTTAGAGAAATAATCAACAATGCCTATAACTCGGTGGAGTCACCAGCACTCTACATTGTGACTCTGGTCACCAAGAAAAGTTGTGGCATGTTTACTCTATTTATCACAGTTAGGGGCACATAATATATTTTGGAAAGATTTCCATTAGAGTGGTTAAAAATTGTTTTGGTGCTTTAAGCATTATTAGATTTGAGTTTTCTGCCTTAGAGTCTACATTTGCTATGAACCCAGATTGCTAAATCCAAGGCCTCCCGCTGAGATTTCTAGAAGCCCAAATTTTGTAAAAAATAAAGTTGCTTATAAGAGGATTTGATTTTAATGAATTTCTGAACTGTGTCCCTTGAGCTGCAGTGTTACTCTGCCCTGCTTTGCCTTGGTCCCTGGCCCTTGGCAGCCAGAATTTCTGGTTAATCAGTCCCTCCATTCCCAGGCCTGGGGAAGTCTGCCTTTTTTGAGATATTCACTGCCTGTTGCTAAATGAAGTCCAAGGAAGCTGCTCCCAGCTGGGTAGAAGGTCTGAATACTTTGGACCCTCAAGAGGTGGCTTCAAGGATCAGAGATGCATGTCATCCACACTAGCCACTTAATCCCCACCCTCCTCCCTTTCTGAACAGCCAGGTTTAGGGGCAGTGAAGTTGAGAGGCAGAGGGAGAACAGGGAGAGGTTCTGTGTCTTTCCTTCTCTTCCTCTCCTTCCCCCTCCCCCTCCTTCCTCCCTCTTCTCCCCACTCTCTTATTTGTTCAACAAATATGTCTGGCCCCTTACCATATCCTGGCACTGTGCTGGCTCCGAGGAGGCCAGTGGAGTCATGGACTTTGACATCTTGGAGCCTTCACTCTATTTGGAAAGCAGACATGAAAAAGTGTACTCAGCTCCTCAATTATTCAGTTGTGTTAGGTGCCAGTAGAAATGGGACCTCACCTATTTGGTTGAGGTGGGTTGAGGCTTCTCTGTTGATTGAGATCTAAAGGATTCTGGTGTTCACTTCGACTAACTATAGCCCTGAGCTAAGCACTCTGCCTGTGCTGTCCTATCTAATTCTTCTACCACTATGTCACCTACTTGGCCATTCTTACCCTATTTTATCTTCATTTTACAGATGAGGATCCTGAGATTCAAAAGGTTAAGGAGCTTGCCCAAGGGCACAGAGCAATGAAGTGAATGTTTCAGGACTTGCTTGAGGTCAATCTGGATACAAAGCCTGTGCTCATTGCCACCTAGTGTCCTACCCACCTCCCTACTCTGCAGGTCTCATCAAGGGAAAAGCAAGCCGGGGGTGGGGGGGAAGTGATCAAATAATGAGTAAAAGTGTCCTGTGGTCAACAATCTAGTCACCTGTTCCACTCATTTCACCAGGGGCCATCGAACAATATTTAGCTATAATTATTTTAAAAAGGCTGACCAAAGGTTTTCCTCTTTGAGCCCCACAGGTACAGGATGGTCCTTGTCTGAGCCTTTCAGGGATGGATTAGAACAGAGCAGTTATTACTCAGACACCGCAGTTATTACACCACATAGAGTGTTCACTGAATGTATGTGATACGTTGACGTTGGTTAATTTGTTATCTTCAAGACCTTTGAATCCTCCTCTCCATCCAGCTGCCACTGCCTTTTTTATTTCTGAGTCATTATCTCTGGCTTAGACCAATGCAATGCAATCTTCATTGGTTTTTCTGCTCATCTCTTCTCAATCTATTTTCTGTTGCCTCTTCTGTTTAAAACCCTATAGAAAACCTCCACTGCTGACAGGATAGAATCCAACACAGCCCCCTCATGGCCTGCGGAGACCTGCACTTTCTCCCTTCTCAGCTGCATCTCCCTCCGCACCTTTGTTCTCCCCCCATGACCTAACCATTCTCAGAAGCCCCCCTCCCCTTTTGCCTGTTATCGTCTGCCTTTGCCCTTATTCCTGGCTGATCCTCCGTGCTTCCCCTCTGCGCAGGCACTCCTTGGCAACCCATTCCCGCCTCTGTGGACTGTTGCATATGGAACAGATCTCTGTTATCATGCAGTCAGCAGACCTTTTCGGTAAAGGGCCAGATAGCAAATATTTTTGGCCTTGCAGGCAACAGCATCTTCAATGCAATGACTTAGATCTGCTATTGCAGTTTGAAATCCACCATAGTTGATATATAAGCAAATGAATGTGTCTGGGTTCCTATACAATGTTATATACAAAAATCGGCAGCTGGTCGGATAGAGCCCCCAGCCTGTAGTTTGTTGTGGAATATTCCAATCATTTGTTTACTTGTCTCCCATCCTTACTAGCTGGTGAGTTTCCTAAGATGAGAGAGCGGGTCTTGTTCATCTTTCTATTTTCAGCGTCTAATCTGGGCCTGGCACATAGTGAGTGTTGAATAAATCCTGCACGGATGAATATGTGAGTGAATAAATTAATCAAGTCAAATCAAGTTGGAAACTAAGCATTTAATGGTGTCAGTAAGAACCTTGACTGAGTGAATCATGGTGAAAGTAGAAACATCAGGTCTGTACAGGGGAGAATAAATCTTTTTTGTTCATCTCAGGGGACTCAGATATAGTACCTTTTACAGGATCTGGATCAGTGTGGCTAGAAAGCTTTGACCCTTCCATTGTTGGGCTGCCAAGGGTTAAAAGGAGCCTGAAGCCTTGAGCGGTGGGACCAGTTCTCCACCATTCTAGTGTCTGTAAATAAATAGTGTTAAAACTCAAGAGTAAGGTTATTAAATGTGGATTTTGCTTTGTACCTGCCACTTTCTGTGGAGGAATCTTAGTCACTGATGGGTTTGCTCCAGGGGGTGCTAAGGGTTTGCGTGCACAACCCTCAGCCTTTATGCAATTTAGGATTGGAAACTGCTATAGCCCAGCATTTGCTGACACACAAGGGTTGGCCAGGCCTTATTCATTCAGCCCAAGGTACTGCAGGGGTGACCAGTTCCCTGTGGTGGCAGAGTTCATAGACTTTCTAAGTAAGGTCTTCTGAGTTGGGGGAGGCTATCTGGAAAATTCACTTACTCTGAGCATCTCTTTCCTTGACAAAGCCAGAAAATGAAGACATTAGTGTGCTACCAGGGAAACACATCACCACTTGTTGGGTCTCTAAGATACACTTTTTAAAAGAACTTTTCAATGCTACAGACATCTTACTGAGCCAAAGAAATTACAGAGTTATATTGAGTAGCATTTGGGTATTGACTTTTGATTTGGTAGGAGAGGAAAATCATGGGCACACAGGGCATTTAGAAATTTTTTCCCTTGTGTAAAATGGAACAGAGGAACACAGGATAGACACTTTGATTGGAAAAGGGAACAGATGACTTGCACTTAACTGAATTGGATTGATTTTCCTTTTTACTGAATACTTTCCTCTATTTTGTGCTATTTCACTTTGCTTCGCAATACCAGGTCCAACTCCTCCCATAGGATTTCATACCATGAAGAAAGGAAACGTAAAGAGCCATTTCTGTAAGAATCCTCAAAACATAGCATGATAAACCTAATGCATAGATATATTTTCTCTGTTATTTTTGGTCCAAATGTGTAGATTTCCAGAATTCCATAAAGCTGAACATTAAAAAAAAAGATAGCAGACATTCCAACCTTTCAATTGCACTCAATAAATATTTGGTGAGAGCCTCTTTTGTGCCTCTAGGTATCATACTATAAACTAGGGATACAATGATGACTGAATGTTTCCCCACTTTCCAGGGAGCCCAGAGTCTGGTTGAGAGGTGCTCCAGTTACCTGTTTTTGGGTAACAGACTGCCCTAGACTGAGTGACATAAAACCACAACCGTTTTATTTTGCTCACAGATTCTGTGGCTCAGAAAATCAGACCGGGCATGATGGAGTAGGCGTCTCTATGCCCCACAATATCTGGGAACTCGGCTGGGAACATTCCAGTAGCTGGAAGAGACTTGAGTGGCTGAGGCTGGAATCATCCAGAGGTTTCCTTACTCCCATATGTGGTGTCTGGGTTGGGATAACTCAAAGTGCAGGCTCAGCCGGAGCTGTTGATTGGAGCATCTACACATGGCCTCTCCATGTGGCTTTAGTTTCTTCTAGCATGGAAGCTGCCCCCAAAAAGGAACACCTAAGAGGGGCATCCAAAGAGAGAGCTTTCCAAGAGACCAGGTTAGACGCTGAAAGAGCTCTTTTGAACTATCCTTGGAAGTCATGCACTGTTACTTCTTCCACACTCTGTGGCTACAAGCAAGTCACTATGGACACCCCAGATTCAAGAGGAGAGGAATTGGACTTTACCTCTTGAAGGCAGAATAGCAAGGATACCGCAGAAGAGTATGGGAGATGTTGCTGCAGTCACCTTTGGAAAATCTAGCCCGCTGCAGAGAATTAGACATGTAAATATGTAACTATAATATACCATAGGAAACGTTTCAGTTACCTTGCTGGGAAATAACCCACTCCATAACTTACTGCCTTGAAATAACAATTATCAGTTATCAGCTGGTGGGTCTGTGCCATATGGTGTTGAATGGGGTCACCCATTCGGCTGCATTGAACTAGGAACTTGGAATGCCCAAGACGGCTTTACTCATTTCTGCTGCCTCAGCTGGGGTGGCTGGAATGGCTTGGGGGCTCCTTAGTTCTCTTCCACATGGTCTTGTGTCAAATAGTAAACTCGTCCATGCTTCTTTATGTGGTGTCTGGCTTCTTTTAAGGCTTAGTCCCAGAGCTGGCACAGGGTTACTTCTACTGGATTCTAGTCAAGTCACAAGGCCAGCCAAAATTCAAGGAGTGCAAAATACACTAGAGGAGTGGCATGTACATAAAGGGATGGGGGAGGTTATTGGTGACCATTTTTGGAGAAAATCTACCACATTAGAGGTGTCAAAAATGCTCTGAGATCACAGATGGAGGATCAGTTTTGTCAGGTGGCCTCTGAGGGTTTCTGTGTCAGGCTGTGGAGACAGGGTGGGTGCTGGTGAGGGCATGGTAGATAGTGGGGTATCCAGGAAAGATGTAATATTTGAACTCTGAATGCCCTAGGTAGACAAGATGTGGAAGCATTATAGGCCCAGGAAATTCCATGAGTAATGACAGGGAAGCTGGAAAGGGCATGGGGGCTAGAGGGAGGTGCAGTAGAGCTACAGCAGTATGTGTATATATTCAGGCACAAGAACGTGGTGGATCTGGGGTAGAAAGAAATGTCAGGAGATCACGCATGTTTGTGAAGGACTTTCTGGGTCCTGCTGAGGTATTTGGATCTCATTATATTGGGAATATGAACTGAGAGTTTTTAAAAGGAGGAAGCATAAGAGATGAACTGGAGGGAGGAGAGATTAGATGTAAGGAGAGCAGTTGTGATGATATTGTGACAGCTCAAATGAGATCTAATCAAGATTTGTACCACAGACAGAAGGGAGAGTAACCTCCGTGAGGCAAGATATAGAGAAAAGGCAAAACCATTTGTTCAGAGAAACTGGACCAGCAGGGACATTGTTGTATATAATCTGAGGGCCATCAGGAGGGTAACTTGCCAAAGTCCTCTTCTATTTATTGATATTATCATTCTGGAATTCTGCTGTTGTGGTTGGTACATTTGTATTAAGACTTGCCTGTTCCTTTAGTCCCCAGAGCAAATCCTAGTGTCCATGACTTCATCAGAACTATTTCCTTGGAACAAAAAAAATCCAAAGTAGTATACAACCAGCATGGAGTTTTTAGAACTGCTGCCTTGGAAGCATTGACATTAATCTGAGCTTTATGGAAGCTAACTGGATACTAGAGGAGTTTCATTTCTACATAGGCTCAAACTTCTTACCACTGTACAGGTGTTTCCAGTAGAACAGACTAGCCATTCACCCATCCAATAAATATTTTTCAAGTGCCTACTACATGCAAAGCACTGTTCTTGGAGATGGGTATGGCAGTGAGTAAAATAAAGTCCTTGCTCTCATGGATGTTCTTTATATCCTAGTAACATGGATTTATCAAACTCAGAGCGGCTTTGAGAACTGGATATGGAGTTTTATCAGGCTGACCTGTTATAAGTGATGTCCTCTCCTCAGTGGGATAGGTGTGCATTTTGTGGTGTCTCAGACCATAGAGCTGGCTGCACTTACCACTCATCATTAACTTGGGCGATCACTTATCATTAACAAGGGAGTCATCCTAAGAGTCTGAGCACAGAAGTGACAGTATGTGGCCTCCCAGAGAAGGAAAGGGACATGCTCAAGAGCTGAGACCCAAAGTTTTGTTTGCTTGTGCCTATTCAAAGTCTGATATGTGAGAGATATGTTCATTCACATTGTGCATTTGTTTCCATCCCATTTGATTTATTTTTTAACACCCATTAACTGTCATGCCTTTGCCTCTGAAATGGTTCTCCAGTCATTACTTGATGGGAAGGATTTTGGCTATGAGGGAATGTGTTTCCAATTGCTGCCTTTTCTAGTAGCATGCACAAGTGTAAAGCAGAAGCCTTGGGGCCACATGCCACAGAGAATTAGAGCAGTGCTGCTCTGGGCTGTATGTATGTATGTATGTATGTATTTTTTCAGTGTCTACAATCAATTTTATTTTAATATGATCTAAATACATACCGTTTAGAAAATATCAAGAAAAATTGATGTACAAGAGTTGACGCTATTGCATTTGGATAAAGCTGGCAAGTTCTTGCTACTGGCATAGCCCAGGAAACACCGAGGAAACAGATATATTGGAATAGATGTTGTGGTGTTTGGCCCACAGTTTGATAGCTCTCAGGGTTAACCTGAAATTGTCTATGTTTGGTACTAGATGTAAAAATTCATCAGTTACCCTGCAACCATTAAGACTTCTTATGCATCTTATATCTAGATTTTTAAGCAGACTGTCATCTCTTAAGTCCAAGTCTTCTGGGATAGTCTGCAGTGCTAATCTTGCAAACAAAATATTAATCTCTATCCCAGCAAAACACAGTTTGATACCTGGTACAAATGCCTCCTCAGCAGCTCTTAAATCTTTTACTTTTTCCTGTAATTTCAACTTATCACAGAATGAGGTGAAAAAGTCACTTCGATCAACATGTCTTGGTGCAACATACAACTCATCAATATCGGCACCTGTTGTATGTACTCTTAATCCATAAGATCCAAATGTAAAAATTTCCCCCCCAACATTATCAATTACAGACTGTGGAAGATTCTTGCTTTCACTGATTTCTTGTATCCACTCTTTTACCAGGTTATTTAATTTTCCCCAAATTAAAATTCTGTGCTGCAGTTCCTCTTCCTCTTCAAAAACCCCCAAAGGCTTCAGAGTCTCAGTTCTTTCCTGTGTAAGTCAGTCTCCTTGGGGGCTGCTAAGCTGTTGGAAGAGGTAATGCCACAGTGCTTCTGTGGTAGCTGTGTTTGTTGTGATCCCTGCGTTGTAACTGGAAAAGGCATCGTCTCCTCCGCGGGCACCATCCAGTCACTCCCCTGCTGCTGCTGCCCTGGGCATGACCCACTGAGGTGGGAAGGAGGGGGGTGCCTGCCTCAGCCCTGGGTCCAACCCCACTCCTGCACCCTCTCCCATGGCTTTAAGTGCTTCTCCTCTGGGTTGTATAATATTTAGATGGGCACTTAGAGCAGTCCAAGTCTTGACATTAATAAAACTTGTAAGGGCTACTTTACAAGGTAAATATCTCTCTGGGTAACCCTGAATTTCATCTATAGTAAACTTTCTGGTATTTGTCAGAATTCTATTAGCTGGCACTTGCATACAATTGTAGTTAAGTGATATTTCTTGCTAACCATGGTGACTATAAGGCCCAGAAATATTTTGAAAAATCTTTAACTGCCTCATCAAAGAAAGGGGACGTTCTTTTAGAATACTAAGTGTATTTTATGATAGTCTAAATTACTGATTCACATATGGAACACATATTAACCAGAGCATCTCCCTCAGCAACCAGGCAAGATAACTAATAATTTATGATAAATTATTTTAAACTCAAATTTTTAACTTCCTTTTTTAGCCGACTTGCATTTTTTTTTGGACCATGTTTTTGTTCAATTATGTGCACAGCACTCTCAATGACTTAAATGGTAAAAAATGGTCCACAGTTTATCTGAAATTCAAACAGCTGTTGTCTTTACATTTTTATTAATATGTATTAATGTTTTCAAAGTAATTTTGCTGCTGGAATGAGAGTGTGCTTGTGTGTGTGTATTGTGTATGTGCACACGCACACACATCATTCTTCTCAGAGGCATTTTTGGCAGATAAGAACATGATCTGAGTAGCAGATATATGATCTCATTTTTTTTCCTGGGTAGTTTGCAATTTGGATTTAGTCTCAAAGGATTAAGTGTTTTAGCCTATGATGATTTCATACACACCAATGCCTAGAACTTCTAATCTGCACCCCTAAGCTATTTGGTAATTTTTAACTATACAAATTATAGAGCCTCTGTGAACCCATTCTACTAAGATGGAAAGGAGTGTGATGCCTTTATTTTGGGAAGATGACTAGAACCTTTGAAGCATTTAATTCGTACTTTCAACATTTTGTTCCTCAACAAGGATATTTTGGAAGCAGTAGTAGCTGGAGTTTACTTTTTTTGGAATTTCCTCTACGTTCATTTTTGGTGGCAGTTTTTGATGAAAAAGACACCAAGGGTAACACTCTATGCATACCTATCTAAAAATGAGAAAGTGAGGATACTGCCCTTTAGCTGGAACCCTCAAGGCGTTATCTAACCACTGAAAACTTCATCTAAATAAAAATGGGATTAAGAATATCAGAGATCAGAGGTTAGCAAACCCTCACATCTGCTGTGTCATGTTGCCTTTTCCTATTCATTCATCCTAAAAATATTGGATGAACAGCTATAATGTGCCAGGCACTTTGTGTGTGTGGGGGGATATATCAGTTAAAATAGATAAAGATCCCTGTTTTCATGAACTTTACTTTCTAGTAGGGGGAGATGGGCAATATAAAATAGACATGATAATTAAGTAAATTGTATGATACACTAGAAGGTGATAAATGTTTTTCAGAGATAGAAAAAGGAGAGCAGGATAAAGGAGATTCTGAAGCTTTGGAACTGGTGGGGGAGATTTGCAATTTTAGGTAACCATATTAGGTCTTACTGAGGAGTTGGCATTTAACTGAACTAGTGAGACAGCTAGTCATACATAAATCTGGGAAAGGAATGTTCTAGGCAAGGAGACTGCCAGTGCAAATGCCCTTCCGCAGGAATGTGCTTGGAGTGTTGGAAGAACACAAGGAGTCCAGTGTGGCTGGAGATAGTAGGTGATGAGGTCATCGGCATCACTGGGGAGTCAGTCCTGTAGGACCTTCCTGGCTTTTGTAAGGCTCTCAGCTTTTTCTCTGGGAGGAGAGGGAAATCACTGGAGACTTTTGAGTGAATAAGTGGGATGATCTGCCTTATATTTTAAAGGAACTCCTCTGGTTGCCATGTTGAGACTAGACTGCAGTGGGTATATAAATTTCCTAGGTTTTCTGTAACAAAGTACCACAAACCAGGTAGCTTAAAACAGCAAAAACTTATTCTTTCAGTTCTAGAGGCCAGAAGTTGAAAATCTAGGTGTTGGCAGGGTTACCCTCCCTCTGAAGTCTCTAGGGCAGAATTCTTTCTTGCCATTCCTGAGCTTCTGGTGGCTGCTACCAATCCTTGGTGTTCCCTGCTTGTAGCTGCATCACTCCAATCTCTGTCTGGTTGTCACATGGCCTTCTCTTCTATGTGTTCCTTTGTTTCTATGTGTCTTCTTCTTTCCTTATAAAGACACCAGTAGTTAGATTTAGGGCCTACCCTAATCCAGTATGACATCATCTTAATTTACATCTTAATTACTTTTGCCAAGACCTTAATTCCAAATAAGGTCATATTCACAGGTACTGGGTATCAGAACTTGAACGTGTATTTTCGGGAGACACAATTCAGCCCATTAAATGGGAGGTAGAGGAGGGAGACCAGATGGGAGACAGGAGCACAGATGATGAGGACCAGAGTGGGAACAGTGGGATAGTGAAAAGTAATCTAATTCCAAATGTGCTTTGAGGGTAGAGCTAATGATTCCCTGACAAACTGGCTATGAGAGAAAAAAATCATCAAGGATGATGGTATGATCTGAATGTTTGTGTCCCCCTAAAATTTATATGTTGAAATTCTAATGCCTAATGTGATGGTATTAGAAGGTGGGGCATTTGGGAGGTGCTTAGGTCATGAGGGTGGAGCCCTCATGAACAGGATTAGTGCCTTGTAACTGAGGGTCCAGGGAGATCCCTAGCCCCTTCTGCCAGACGAGGATGCAGTGAGAAGGCTCCAGCTATGAACCAGAAAGAGGACCCTACCCAACTATGCTGGCACCATGATCTTGGACTTCCAGCCTCCAGAAGTGTGAGCAATAAATTCCTGTTGTTTATAAGATACCCACTCTGTGGTATTTTGTTATAGCAGCCCAAATGGACTGAGATAAATGACTCCAAGACTTCAGGCCTGAGCAACTGGAAGAAAGAAGTTGCAATCAGCTGAGATGGAAAGATTGGTTTTGGTGAAAAGATCAGGAGTTCAGTTTTGAATTTAATTTTGAGATGGCTTTTAGATGTCTAAGCAGAGGTGTCCTTGTGCAGTGTGGACTGTAATGAATCCATGTTACCTCTGGTGTCACTTATTAATCTATTAACCACTGAAAATTCATAATTTGGGGATAAACTGCACAGGCAAACCATGGTTTCCATCATGGACAGGCCAAAACCAAAACTTCTTTTTATCCACTAGTTATCTTTTCTTCCAGCAAAACCTTCTAACTTTACTTGTTCTTCAAAAGCCCACATTATTGGGTCTGCTGTCCCTGCCCAGTGACTCATGGAGTAGCATTTGAACAATAAGGAGCTCCTAAATCAGTTGTGGGGAATTACAGAGGGACTCCTGGGCTAGAGTCACCAAGAATTGACAGTCAATGTAAAATGTATTTCTGTTCTCTCATCTGATCACTGTGGAGACTCCAATTCAACATTCTCTCCGAAACTTCTCTGTGCTCATATGTTCTCTTTCCTCTCAGTTTTCTTCATATAAACCAAAGCCTGGCACCACTGAGTGCTGGGTTAGCAAGTGAGGCATGGTAGCTGTGGGGCCGCCCCATAGCCATGAGGTAGCCCATTTCTGATGGGAAACTGCACTCCCTCTGGCCAGCAGAGTCCCTTTTAGTAACCTAAATTCACTAAACACATTGTAAGAAAATTGGCTTAAACTTGTAGAGTTAAATTTGGTTTGAAAAATCATACTTACACTTTTCACTATTTTTCCAGGAAATCTTTTTCTGGGAATTATGTACATTTATTTTGCCAACTTCTCTTACTTTTAGTCCAGGATAACACTGCACTTCAACTTGTAATTTCCTGCATTCTTAGTCTAAGCATTCTTAGTCCAAGTTTTTGAAACCATTAGTCTTTGGTTCAATAGGTTTTCTTGTAAATATGTAGTGGTCACTATAACTGATGCTTACCAGTGATACCTTCGAATCATATCTTGAGTATGAGGGAGACTTGTAAGGTTGTAAATTGTTTCAGCTGTTTTGTACCTTTATTCAAAGATTATAATTTTAGAATTTTTTGAATAAGACATTGATATAAAAATCGTGGAATATTAATTTACTCAGCAAATGTTACTCAAGGTAGTGGGGATACATGAAGAACAATATGGACAAAAAAAATCCTGCTCTTGCATAGCCTTCATTCTAGAGGGGAAGGCAGAAAATTAACAAACTATGTAAATAAAATAGTCTCTCAGATGGTGGTGATAGCTATAGAAAAAAATAAGGTAGTCATAAAGTATGGAGAATGTTGGGGGAAGATGGAATGTTGCAGTTGTAAATAGGGAGACCAGAAACAAATGTTAAGAAGAAGATACTTGAGTAAAGACCTTGAAGAGGTATGAGAACCACGTAAATATGGGGAGCAAGAGAGTCAAGCATCAGAACAACAAGTGCAAAGGCCCTGAGGCAGAAGAAGCCCTGACATGTTCAGAGAAGAGAAAAGAGGCCAAGTGGCTTAGAGTGAAGAAAGTAAAAGAGACTTTAAAACAAAGACTTACAAGAGACAAAGAAGGACACTACATAATGATCAAGGGATCAACCCAAGAAGAAGATATAACGGAACTTCCCTGGTGGTGCAGTGGTTAAGAACCTGCCTGCCCATGCAGGGGACACGGGTTCAAGCCCTGGTCCGGGAAGATCCCACATGCCACGGAGCAACTAAGCCCGTGCGCCACAACTACTGAGCCTGCGCTCTAGAGCCTGCATGCCACAATTATTGAGCCCACGTGCCACAACTACTGAAACCCGCATGCCTAGAGCCCATGCTCTGCAACAAGAGAAGCCACTGCAATGAGAAGCACATGCATCACAATGAAGAGTAGCCCCCAATTGCCACAACTAGAGAAAGCCCGCATGCACCAATGAAGACCCAATGCAGCCAAAAATAAATAAATAAATAAATTTATAATAAAAAAGAAGAAATTATAACAATAGTAAATATTTATGCACCCAACATAGGAGAACCTCAATACATAAGGCAAACACTAACAGCCATAAAAGGGGAAATCAACAGTAACAAAATCATAGTAGCGGACTTTAACACCCTGCTTTCACCAATGGACAGATCATCCAAAATGAAAATAAATAAGGAAACACAAGCTTTAAATGATACATTAAACAAGATGGACTTCATTAGATATTTATAGGACATTCCATCGAAAAACAACAGAATACACATTCTTCCCAAGTGCTCACGGTACATTCTCCAGGATAGACCATATCTTGGGGCACAAATCAAGCCTTGGTGAATTTAAGAAAATTGAAATCGTATCAAGTATCTTTTCTGACCACAGCTCTATGAGACTAGATATCAATTACAGGAAAAAATCTGTAAAAAATACAAACACATGGAGGCTAAACAATACACTACTTAATAACCAAGAGATCGCTGAAGAAATCAAAGAGGATATCAAAAAATACCTAGAAACAAATGACAATGAAAACACGACGACCGAAAACCTATGGAATGCAGCAAAAGCAGTTCTAAGAGGCACGTTTATAGCAATACAATCCTACCTTAAGAAACAAGAAACATCTCAAATAAACAACCTAACTTTACACCTCAAGGAATTAGAGAAAGAAGAAAAAAAAACCCCAAAAGTTAGCAGAAGGAAAAAAATCATAAAGATCAGATCAGAAATAAATGAAAAAGAAATGAAGGAAAGAAGAGCAAAAATCAATAAAACTAAAAGCTGGTTTTTAGAGAAGATAAACAAATTTGATAAACCATTAGCCAGACTCATCAGGAAAAAAAGGGAAAAGACTCAAATCAATAGAATTAGAAATGAAAAAGGAGAAGTAACAACGGACACTGCAGAAATATAAAGGATCATGAGAGATTACTAGGAGCAACTATATGACAATAAAATGGACAACCTGGAAGAAATGGACAAATTCTTAGAAATGCATAACATTCCAAAACTGAACCAGGAAGAAATAGAAAATATGAACAGATGAATCACAAGCACTGAAATTGAAACTGTGATTAAAAATCTTCCAACAAACAAAGCCCAGCACAAGATGGCTTCACAGGCTAATTCTATCAAACATTTAGAGAAGAGCTAACACCTATACTTCTCAAACTCTTCCAAAATATAGCAGAAGGAAGAACATTCCCAAACTCATTCTACGAGGTCACCATCACACTGATACCAAAACCAGAAAAAGATGTCACAAAGAAAGAAAACTACAGGCCAGTATCACTGATGAACATAGATTCAAAAATCCTCAACAAAATACTAGCAAACAGAATCCAACAACACAGATTATCATACACCATGATCAAGTGGGGTTTATCTGAGGAATGCAAGGATTCTTCAATATACGCAATATAAGCAAATCAATCAATGTGATACACCATATTAACAAATTGAAGGAGAAAAACCATATGATCATCTCAATAGATGCAGAGAAAGCTTTCGACAAAATTCGACACCCATTTATGATAAAAACGTCCAGAAAGTAGGCATAGAGGGAACTTTACTCAACATAATAAAAGGCCATATATGACAAACCCACAGCCAACATCGCCCTCAATGGTGAAAACTGAAACCATTTCCACTAAGATCAGGAACAAGACAAGGTTGCCCACTCTCACCACTATAATTCAACATAGTTTTGGAACTTTAAGCCACAGCAATCAGAGAAGAAAAAGAAATAAAAGAAATCCAAATCAGAAAAGAAGTAAAGCTGTCACTGTTTGCGGATGACATGATGCTATACATAGATAATCCTAAAGATGCTACCAGAAAACTACGAGAGCTAATCAATGAATTTGGTAAAGTAGCAGAATACAAAATTAAGGCACAGAAATCTCTAGCATTCCTATACACTAATGATGAAAAATCTGAAAGTGAAATTAAGAAAACACTCCCATTTATCATTGCAACAAAAAGAATAAGATATCTAGGAATAAACCTACCTAAGGAGACAAAAGACCCATATGCAGAAAATTATAAGACATTGATGAAAGAAATTAAAGATGATGCAAATAGATGGAGAGATATACCATGTTCTTGGATTGGAAGAATCAACATTGTGAAAATGACTCTACTACCCAAAGCAATCTACAGATTCAGTGCAATCGCTATCAAACTACCAATGGTATTTTTCACAGAAATAGAACAAAAAATTTCACAATTTGTATGGAAACACAAAAGACCACGAGTAGCCAAAACAATCTTGAGAAAGAAAAATGGAGCTGGAGGAATCAGGGGCCCTGACTTCAGACTATACTACAAAGCTACAGTAATGAAGATAGTATGGTACTGGCACAAAAACAGAAATATAGATCAATGGAACAGGGTAGAAAGCCCAGAGATAAACCCAGGCACATATGGTCACCTTATCTTTGATAAAGGAGGCTGGAATATACAGTGGAGAAAAGACAGACTCTTCAATAAGTGGTGCTGGGAAAACTGGACAGCTACATGTTAAAGAATGAGATTAGAACACTCCCTAACACCATACACAAAAATAAACTCAAAATGGATTAAAGACCTAAATGTAAGGCCAGACACTATCAAACTCTTAGAGGAAAACATAGGCAGAACACTGTATGACATAAATCACAGCAAGATCCTTTTTGACCCACCTCTTAGAGAAATGGAAGTAAAAACAAAAATAAACAAATGGGACCTAATGAAACTTAAAAGCTTTTGCACAGAAAGGAAACCATAAAGAAGAGGAAAAGACAGTCCTCAGAATGGGAGAAAATATTTGCAAATGAAGCAACTGACAAAGGATTAATCTCCAAAATTTACAAGCAACTCATGCAGCTCAATATCAAAAAAACAAACAACAACCCAATCCAACAATGGGCAGAGGACCTAAATAGACATTTCTCCAAAGAAGATATACAGACAGCGAACAAACATATAAAAGAATACTCAACATCACTAATCTTAGAGAAATGCAAATCAAAACTACAATGAGGTATCACCTCACACCAGTCAGAATGGCCATCATCAAAAAATCTACAAACAATAAATGCTGGAGAGTGTGTGGAGAAAAGGGAACCCTCTTATACTGTTGGTAGGAATGTAAATTGATACAGCCACTATGGAGAACAGTATGGAGGTTCCTTAGAAAACTAAAAATAGAACTACCATGTGACCCAGCAATCCCACTACTGGGCATATACCCTGAGAAAACCATAATTCAAAAAGAGTCATGTACCACAATGTTCATTGCAGCTCTATTTACAATAGCCAGGACATGGAAGCAACCTAAGTGTCCATCGACAGATGAATGGATAAAGAAGATGTGGCACATATATACAATGGAATATTACTCAGCCATAAAAAGAAATGAAATTGTGTTATTTGTAGTGAAGTGGGTGGACCTAGAGTCTGTCATACAGAGTGAAGTAAGTCAGAAAGAGAAAAACAAATACCGTATGCTAACACATATACATGGAATCTAAAAAAAAAAGGTCATGAAGAACGTAGGGGCAAGACGGGAATAAAGACACAGACCTACTAGATAATGGACTTGAGGATACAGGGAGGGGGAAGGGTAAGCTGGGACGAAGTGAGAGAGTGGCATGGACATATATACACTACCAAATGTAAAATAGATAGCTAGTGAGAAGCAGTCACATAGCACAGGGAGATCAGCTCAGTGCTTTGTGACCCCCCCTAGAAGTGTGGGATAGGGAGGGTGGGAGGGAGGGAGACGCAAGAGGGAGGAGATAAGGGGACATATTTATGTGTATAACTGATTCACTTTATTATAAAGCAGAAACTAACACACCATGGTAATGCAATTATACTCTAATAAAGATGTTTAAAAAGAGAAAAAAGTAAAATCCCAAGTTAATGTTATTTTTAAAAATTGAAAAAGTTAACTTTATCTTTAGATCTCAAAAACTGTTTGCTGAATGAGAAAATGGAGTAATATGATTTTAATACAAATAAAAATATCAATTTGCTAGAAAAAAAAAATTGCTTTGGCTATTTGGCATCTTTTGTGTTTCCATATAAATTGTGAAATTTTTTGTTCTAGTTCTGTGAAAAATGCCATTGCTGGTTTGATAGGGATTGCATTGAATCTGTAGATTGCTTTGGGTAGTATAGTCATTTTCACAATGTTGATTCATCCAATCCAAGAACATGGTATATCTCTCAATCTATTTGTATCATCTTTAGTTCCTTTCATCAGTGTCTTATATTTTTCTGCATACGGGTCTTTTGTCTCCTTAGGTAGATTTATTCTTAGGCATTTTATTCTTTTTGTAGCAATGGTAAATGGGAGGGTTTCCTTAATTTCTCTTTCAGATTTTTCATCATTAGTGTATAGGAATGCAAGAGATTTCTGTGCATTAATTTTGTATCCTGCTACTTTACCAAATTCATTGATTACCTCTAGTAGTTTTCTGGTAGAGACTTTAGGAATATCTATGTATAGTATCATGTCATCTGCAAACAGTGACAGCTTTATTTCTTCTTTTCCAGTTTGGATTCATTTTATTTCTTTTTCTTCTCTGATTGCTGTGGCTTAAACTTCCAAAACTACGTTAAATAATAGTGGTGAGAGTGGGCAACCTTGTCCTGTTCCTGATCCTAGAGGAAATGATTTCAGTTTTTGACCATTGATCATGATGTTGGCTGTGGGTTTGTCATATATGGTCTTTATTATGTTGAGGCAAGTTCCCTCTATGCCTGCTTTCTGGAGGGTTTTCATCATAAATGGGTATTCAGTTTTGTAAAAAGCTTTTTCTGCATCTATTGAGATGATCATATGGTTTTTCTCCTTCAATTTGTTAATATGGTGTATCACATTGATTGATTTGCGTATATTGACGAATCCTTGCATTCCTGGGATAAACCCCAATTGATCATGATGTATGATCATTTTATTGTGCTGTCGGATTCTGTTTGCTAGTATTTTGTTGAGGATTTTTGCATTTATGTTCATCAGTGATATTGGCCTGTAGTTTTTTTTCTTTGTGACATCTTTGTCTGGTTTTGGTGTCAGGGTGATGGTGGTCTTGTAGAATGAGTTTGGGAGTGTTCCTCACTCTACTATTTTTTGGAAGAGCTTGAGAAGGATAGATGTTAACTCTCCACTAAATGTTTGATAGAATTTGCCTGTGGAGCCATCTGGTCCTGGGCTTTTGTTTGTTGGAAGATTTTTAATCACAGTCTCAATTTCAGTGCTTGTGATTTATCAGTGTATATTTTCTATTTCTTCTTGGTTCAGTCTTGTAAGGTTGTGCTTTTCTAAGAATTTTTCCATTTCTTCCAGATTGTCCATTTTATTGTCATATAGTGGATCCTAGTAATCTCTCATGATCCTTTGTATTTCTGCAGTGTCCATTGTTACTTCTCCTTTTTCATTTCTAATTCTATTGATTTGAGTCTTTTCCCTTTTTTTCCTGATGAGTCTGGCTAATGGTTTATCAAATTTGTTTATCTTCTCAAAAAACCAGCTTTTAATTTTATTGATTTTTGCTCTTCTTTCCTTCATTTCTTTTTCATTTATTTCTGATCTGATCTTTATGATTTCTTTCCTTGTGCTAAATTTGGGGTTTTTTTGTTCTTCTTCCTCTAATTGCATTAGGTGTAAAGTTAGGTTGTTTATTTGAGATGTTTCTTGTTTCTTGAGGTAGGATTGTATTGCTATAAACTTCCCTCTTAGAACCACTTTTGCTTCATCCCATAGGTTTTGGGTCGTCGTGTTTTCATTGTCATTTGTTTCTAGGTATTTTTTGATTTCCTCTTTGATTTATTCAGTGATCTCTTGGTTATTAATTAGTGTATTGTTTAGCCTCCTTGTGTTTGTATTTTTTACAGATCTTTTCCTGTAATTGATATCTAGTCTCATAGCTTTGTGGTCAGAAAAGATACTTGATACGATTTCAATTTTCTTAAATTTACTAAGGTTTGATTTGTGTCCCAAGTTATGATCCATCTTTGAGAATGTTCTAAGAGCACTTGAGAAGAATGTGTATTCTGTTGTTTTTGGATGGAATGACCTATAATTATCAATTAAGTCCGTCTTGTTTAATGTATCATTTAAAGCTTGTGTTTCCTTATTTATTTTCATTTTGGATGATCCATTGGTGAAAGTGGGGTGTTAAAGTTCCCTACTATGATTGTGTTACTGTCGATTTCCCCTTTTATGGCTGATAGTATTAACCTTATGTATTGTGGTGCTCCTATGTTGGGTGCATAAATATTTACAATTATTATATCTTCTTCTTGGGTTGATCATTATGTAGTGTCCTTCTTTGTCTCTTGTAATAGTCTTTGTTTGAAAGTCTATTTTGTGTGATATGAGAATTGCTACTCCAGCTTTTTTTTAATTTTCATTTGCATGGAATATCTTTTTCCATCCCCTCACTTTCATTCTGTGTATGTCCCTAGATCTGAAGTGGTTCCCTTGTAGACAGCATATATATGGGTCTTGTTTTTGTATCCATTCAGCCAGTCTATATCTTTTGGTTGGAGCATTTATCCCTTTTACATTGAAGGTAATTATCGAAATGTATGTTCCTATTACCATTTTATTAATTGTTTTGGGCTTGTTTTTGTAGGTCTTTTCCTTCTCTTGTGTTTCCTGCTTAGAGAAGTTCCTTTAGCATTTGTTGTAAAGCTGGTTTGGTGGTGCTGAATTCTCTTAGCTTTTGCTTGTCTGTAAAGGTTTTAATTTCTCCGTCAAATCTGAATGAGATCCTTGCTGGGTAGAGTAATCCTAGTTGTAGTTTTTTCCCTTTCATCACTTTCAATATGTACTGCCACTCCCTTCTGACTTGCAGAGTTTCCGCTGAAAGATCAGCTGTTAACCTTATGGGGATTCCCTTGTATGTTATTTGTTGTTTTTCCCTTGCTGTTTTTAATATTTTTTCTTTGTATTTAATTTTTGATAGTTTGATTAATATGTGTCTTGGCGTGTTGTTCCTTGGATTTATCCTGTATGGGACTCTCTGTGCTTCCTGGACTTGATTAACTATTTCCTTGCCCATATTAGGGAAGTCTTCAATTATAATCTCTTCAAATATTTTCTCAGTCCCTTTCTTTTTCTCTTCTTCTTCTGGGACCCCTATAATTCAAATGTTGGTTTGTTTAATGTTGTCCCAGAGGTCTCTGAGACTGTCTTCACTTCTTTTTATTCTTTTTTTCTTTATTCTGCTCTGCAGTAGTTATTTCCACTATTTTATCTTCCAGGTCACTTATCCGTTCTTCTGCCTCAGTTATTCTGCTATTGATTCCTTCTAGAGAATTTTTAATTTCTTTTATTGTGTTGTTCATCATTGTTTGTTTGCTCTTTAGTTCTTCTAGGTCCTTGTTAAATGTTTCTTATATTTTCTCCATTCTATTTCCAAGATTTTGGATCATCTTTACTACTACCAATTCTCTGAATTCTTTTTCAGGTAGAGTGCATATTTCCTCTTCATTTGTTTAGTCTGGAGGGTTTTCACCTTGCTCCTTCATCAGCTGTGTGTTTCTCTGCCTCTCATTTTGCTTAACTTACTGTGTTTGGGGTCTCCTTTCTGCAGGCTGCAGGTTCGTAGTTCACATTATTTTTGGTGTCTGTCCTCAGTGGCTAAGGTTGGTTCAATGGATTGTGTAGGCTTCCTGGTGGAAGGGACTATTGCATGTGTTTTGGTGGATGAGGCTGGATCTTGTCTTTCTGTTGGGCAGGACCGTGTCCGGTGGTGTGTTTTGGTGTGTCTGTGACCTAATTATGAATTTAGGCCGGCTTTCTGCTAATGGATGGGGTTGTGTTCCTGTCTTGCTAGTTTTTTTGCATAGGGTGTCCACCACTGTAGCTTGCTGGTTGTTGAGTGGAGCTGGGTCTTAGCGTTGAGATGGAGCTCTCTGGGAGATCTTTTGCCATTTGATATTACGTGGAGCCGGAATGTCTCTGGTGGACCAGTGTCCTGAGCTCAGCTGTGCCACCTCAGAAGCACAGGCCTGACACCAGGCCGGAGCACCAAGACCCTGTTAGCCACATGGCTGAGAAGTAAAGGGAGAAAAGAAGAAAGAAAGACCAAAAATAAATAAAATAGAATGAAGTTATATAAATAAAAATTTAAAATAGTTATTAAAAATAAAAAAAATTAAAAAGTAATTAAAAAAAGAAAGAGAAAGAAAGAAGAGAGCAACAAAACCAAAAACAAATCCACCAATGATAACCAGTGCTAAAAACTATACTAAAAACAAAAAACAAAAAACGGACAGGCAGAACCCAGCACAAATGGTAAAAGCAAAACTGTACAGACAAAATCACACACGGAAGCATACACATACACACTCACAAAAAGAGAAAAAGGAAAAAATATATATATATCATTGCTCCCGATGTCTACCGCCTCAATTTTGGGATGATTTTTTGATCTATTCAGGTATTCCACAGATGCAGGGTACATCAAGTTGACTGTGGAGATTTAATCCGCTGCTCCTGAGGCTGCTGGGAGAGATTTCCCTTTCTCTTCTTTGTTCGCACAGCTCCCAGGGTTCAGTTTTGCATGTGGCCCTGCCTCTGTGTGTAGGTCGCCTAAAGGTATCTGTTCCCGCCCAGACAGGACAGGGTTAAAGGAGAGGCTGATTAGGGGGCTCTGGCTTACTCAGGCCAGGGGGAGGGAGGGGTATGGATGCCGGGCGAGCCTGCGGTGGCAGAGGCCGGCGTGACGTTACAGCAGCCTGAGGCATGCTGTGTGTTCTCCCGGGGAAGCTGTCCCTGGATCACGGGACCCTGGCAATGGCGGGCTGCACAGGCTCCCGGAGGGCAGGTGTGGATAGTGACCTGTGCTCGCACACAGGCTTCTTGGTGGCTGCAGCAGCAGCCTTAGCATCTCATGTCTGTCTCTGGGGTCCGCGCTGATAGCCACAGCTCGCGCCCATCTCTGAAGCTCCTTTAAGCGGCGCTCTTAATCCCCTCTCCTTGCGCACCAGGAAACAAAGAGGAAGAAAAGTCTCTTGCCTCTTTGGCAGCTCCAGACTTTTTCCCCGGACTCCCTCCCGGCTAGCTGTGGTGCACTAGCCCCTTCAGGCGTGTTCACATCGCCAACCCCAGTCCTCTCCCTGGGATCCGACCTCCGAAGCCCGAGCCTCAGCTCCCAGCCCCCGCCCGCCCCGGCGCGTGAGCACACAAGGCTCTCGGGCTGGTGAGTACTGGTCGTCACCGATCCTCTGTGCGGGGATCTCTCCGCTTTGTCCTCTGCACTCCTGTTGCTGCACTGTCCTCCGTGACTCCAAAGCTCCCCACTCCACCACCCGCAGTCTCCACCTGTGAAGGGGCTTCCTAGTGTGTGGAAACCTTTCCTCCTTCACAGCTCCCTCCCAGAGGTGCAGGTCCCATCCCTATTCCTTTGTCTCTGTTTTTTCTTTTTTCTTTTTCCCTACCCAGGTACGTGGGGAGTTTCTTGCCTTTTGGGAAGTCTGAGGTCTTCTGCCCACGTTCAGTAGGTGTTCTGTAGGAGTTGTTCCACATGTAGGTGTTTTTCTGATGTATTTGTGGGGAGGAAGGCGATCTCCACGTCTTACTCTTCTGCCATCTTGAAGGTCTCCTTCTCGTATTCTTTGAAGTTCCCGCAGTTTTATGAGTTTTCACCTCATTAAAGGTGCACTGAAGAGCTGAGAAAATGTGATAAAGTCACTGACCAAAACTGACAGCCTAAAGTCTGGAGACAAGCAAACAATTTGTCATTGGAAGATCTGTTGCTCTTGGACAAAGGTCAGAGTGACTGTGAACTGTGAGAGAGATGAGCTAGTGGGCTGCAGAGAGGCGGGTAGCAGAGGGCATGGTTTTCTACCTTTGTATGGGAATATCATTTGCATGTTTTAATGGGGTTTCCAGATCATTGATGAGAAAATGGAGATCTGCACGGAGCAGGGAGGGTTGCAATGGAACATTTGAACTCCCCTCATTTTCCCTGGAGCCAGATCAACACCTGGTTGTTCCCACCCACACCTCTCCATGTCAAGCAGGAGACGTCGATGTCTGGACAGGCATGTTTCCAAGGGTCTGGCTCATTCCCTGCTAGGTCCCCGGTGTTTAGTGTAATGCCAGGTACATCAGGGCCACTGTGTACACACTTGTTGAATGAATGAATGTTGAATGAATTCCTCAGTCTCACAGACGTGCAGGAAAAAGTTCATCAACTCAATGTGACAGGTGAAGGATCCTCTCACTTTTCTGCACCTGTTGGGCTAGGAATCCTTGCCCTTAATAAATTTGCTTAGCAGCCCTTGGGAAAGTAACATTGAGTGATGGAAAGAGCATGGAGCTGGGAGTCCAAATCCCTGGACCCTAGTGCTGGCTCAGCCATCCCAGGATGTGTGACTCAGAGATTAGATGAGGAACATAGCATCTAGAAACCTTGGTTTCCTCCAAGGAAACATTAAAGAACAGTACCAATTAATAGTTTGTGGAATCCTTGGATTCTCTATTTCTTCCCTATTCTTTGTGGAGGAAATGGGCCTCACTGGAATTCAGATGCCAGTTTCCCTCTGATAATAAATATTCTATTTGGTCCACTTCCTTTCATTGTAGTAAAACTAAAATAAATCATTTTGGATTTAAAATTTTTAAAGGATGTGTAATGAGTCAAAAATTCTATATATAATTTATCTTCATAATGTGTTGACTTTCTTCTGTGTTTACATATGAAATCTACCACTTTCCAAATGATTACTGCTCCATGAAGCATTCTCTCTTCCTCCCAACCAGCAGAGACCTCCCCTCAGAGTTTCAATGGGCATCTGTGCCTTTCCCATGGCACAGATGGTCTACTTCACAGCTCTTTCTATCCTATTCTCCCTTCCATCACAGATTCTTAGGTATCAAGGACCGGTATCATTGGGTAATCTCCTGAATGTGTCTCTGGCACAGTGCTAATATTTGTTGAATTAAATTTTATGAGCAAATTACTCATAGTATGCATCTACATGTAAAATTATTCAACACAATATGGGAAATGTACCTAAGGTAAAAATACAAAGTTCTTAGCAGAAAAGCAGATCATAATTTGTTACCTAGTTTTTTAAAAAATTGAAACTATTTCAAGGAAGCAATCAATTAAATGTGACCAGCTTTCTATTCACTTGCAGTGAAGGAACTTCCATAAAATGTGATACTGTGTAACCATTAATAATGTTGCAGAAGTATTTTTATTCCTTTCTGTAGATGTTTGATATTTTATCTAACAAAAAGTGTGAACAAAAAAATGCCTGTAGTATTTTACAGATCTGTAAAAATGACGTGTTCAAGCATACTCACATACACACATATCTCAAATGTCAACAGTAGGGGTTATAGTAATTTTCTTTCTCTTTTTTCTTTTAAAATTTGTATTGTTTACTTTTCTACAATTAATGATGTGTTTTGCATGTAGAATATGTGTACCAAAGCTGTGATAAAGAGACAGTCCATCCTCTTAAAAATGTATAAGTGAAACTGATAAATACAGTTCATATTAGTCTTTTTCCCTCCAACATGTTATTTTTCTCTTAGAGTATACAACCTGACACTTGAGTGTACTGTTCTGTGCAGACACAGAAATGAAGTTCAGTGATACTGACTGTAGATGTAAAGGCTGATCCTGGGTCTGACACTATCTGCCTCAATGACCATTGGCAAATTGTCTGTTTTTTTGTGTCTGTAATCATGTCTATAACATGTAAAAAATATTGACTTATTCCAAGTCTGCAAACCTTGAGAAACAGGAAAACTGTTTGGAAAACTTGGGAAAAAATGATTAAAAAAAATAGCTTCCTAGAAAAGGGAACCCTCCTACACCGCTTGTGGGAATGTAAATTAGTGCAGCCACTATGGAGAACAGTATGGATGTTCCTTAAAAAACTAAAAATAGAGTTACAGTATGATCCAGCAATCCCAGTCCGGGCATATATCTGGAGAAAACTATAATTCGAAAAGATACATGCATCCCAATGTTCATTGCAGCACTATTTACAATAGCCAAAATATGGAAGCAACCTGAATGTCCTTCGACAGATGAATGGATAAAGAAGACATGGTACATATACACAATGGAATATTACTCAGCCATAAAAAGGAATGAAATATTGCCATTTGCAGCAACATGGATGAACCTAGAGATTATAATACTAAGTGAAGTAAGTCAGACCGAGACAAATATCATATGATATCACCTATATTTGGAATCTGAAAAAAATGATACAAATGAACTTATTTACAAAACAGAAATAGACTCACAGACATTGTAAACAAACTTATAGTTACCAAACAGGAAAGGGGTGAGGAGGAGTAAATTGGGAATTTGGGGTTAACAGATACACATTACTGTATATAAAATAGATAAACAACAAGGACCTACTGTATAGCACAGGGGACTATATTCAATATCTTGTAATAACCTATAATGGAAAAGAATCTGAGAATATATACATATATATGTGTATATTCTTTTTTTAATTTCTTTTTTTTAGTTTTTTTTGGCTACATTGTGTCCTCGTTGCTGCACGCGGGCTTTCTCTAGTTGCGGCAAGCAGGGGCTACTCTTCATTGTGTTGTGTGAGCTTCTCATTGCAGTGGCTTCTCTTGTTGCAGAGCATGGGTTCTAGGCGCATGGGCTTCAGTAGTTGTGGCACACGGGTTCAGTAGTTGTGGCTCGCAGGCTCTAGAACGCAGGCTCAGTAGGTGTGGAGCAAGGGCTTAGTTGTTCCGTGGCATGTGGGATCTTCCTGGACCAGGGCTCGAACCAGTGTCCCCTGCATTGGCAGGCGGATTCCCAACCACTGTGCCACCAGGGAAGTCCCTATATATTTATATATTTTTATATATATATATATATATATATATATATATATATATATATATATATATATATATATATATATATTTGTAGTGTGTGTATGTGTAACCGAATCACTTTGCTGAAACATTGTAAATCAACTATACTTCAATAAAAAAAAAATATAGCTTCCTACCAGGGACCTAACCAACCTAAGCATAGTGCGTGGAGTAACGCAAAGTATTATATAAGCCTTTCTTATCTAATCAGCCACACTGAAGTGCTGTGGGTGACATAAATATATCTGTTGCCTAAGTTGGATGTGGAAAAACCATCTTCCAAGCTGGTAGTTGATGAATTCACACATTTTCTATTGCTCTCTCAAGCTGGGCTGAGATATGAATGAAATTTCCTAGAAGAAAAAGGATGAAGGTGGATGTCACGGCATCTGCCTGTGACAGTGGAGACGGTCGCATGTTCCTTAACAGGTAGAGACTTGGACTAAGGACAATTGGGGGCCTACCTTCCTACCACCTTTGGTAGAACTCCCTCTTCCCTTATCTTCTCAGTGACAAGTTTTTCCCCCACCATGTGTGAAGGTGGCAGAGAGCCACAATTCTAGAAAGCTGAGTGTGCTTCTAGAAAATTCTCTCTTCCTCACCCTGACATGCAATAGGTCCTCAGCCCTACTTATGAGATTTCCATGAATTTCTTTCCTCTGCATTTCTACTATTTTCACTATTTCTCATCATAACTAACCTCTAAGTCTTCTCCTAAGTGATCCAGGCTTCCCTTTCTGATCCAGTTCTGTGCACCTACTTGTGGCTCCACAAATATGTTAGGCTGTGTTCTTGTCCTCTTGTCAGAAACCTCCTCTTGCCAGGGCTGTTCAGGGCCTGCCTCTATGTACATACCATGCTCTATTTACCTCGCATCACACCCTATGATTAGTGCCCACTTGCTTGTCTTCCCTGGTAGACTTTGAGGCAAGAACAGAGTCCTTGCCCTCTTAATCCTCATTCAAGGCCGCATACTCCATAGGCATCCTTGCCCCACCCATGAACTCCCTCCGCCATTTTGCAGAGCAGATATGAACTCCCAGTTAAGACACTGTGAATGGATGAGCTTAAATCCCACAGTCCCTACTTGGAAAATGAAAGACTGATCACAAAAATTCTTACAGTTTCTCTTTATATAGAAAGTCCCACTCTACAAAATTGAAAGTTCTGAGGAAACGTGAGGAAGTGTGATCCTAGAGAAGGAACTTAGGTGCAAAGAGAATTGATAATTCAACAACTAGATAATAACCTATTTGTCTGGGGGGTTTAGGGGAAAAAAGAGTTACAGTGAGTTTGTGAGTGTGTGTGTGCTTAAAAGTGGATGGCTATGATTTTTTCTTTATACAGGTGTGTTGTCCTACTTCTTCTTGTCTTCAAAAAAATGGGTAAACCAGATCTCCCTCACTTGGGCCATCTTTCAAATCAAGCCTCTAAACCTCATATAATCTACCAGCTCTGGGTCGCCTTTCTTTTTGTTCAAGTTCTTCACACCTGGGAGGGCTCTCATGACAAGGTCTTGCTGTAGACCCTGGAGAGAGAAGCTGGAAGAGGATTAATGGGACACGTGGCTTTAGTCACATTACCATCAGCACCTTTGTGTACCCCAGTCTGGCTTTTGCCTTCACAGCCAGCTATTACTGAGCTCTGTTGATTGAGCCCTGGGTAACAAGCTCCAGCAGCTGTATTAAAACTTGATAATATCCTGCCTCTGCTTTTATCTTTATTTACAAGAATCACTTAGGGGTATGACATGAACTTTTCTTTACCCAGCAACATCAAAACATACTAGTCATCCCTTACCAATTCTCTCCCCTATCCTGCCCAGCCAAGACCCAAGACCCTTCCACTACTTTCTTTTCTGGGAGGCAGGCTGTGTGGCTTCCATTAGGGTGCTGCTGTTCTCAGCCATGAGGCAATCTGGCCATTTGCCTTTTATTTATTTATTTAGCCTCCTTGAAAATTGGTTGGTTGTTAGAGGCAGTAGATGCAGGTGATTATTAGAGGGCAGTCAATTATTTTAACTTGCTTTTAGGAGGCAAACTTCTTTTTTAGCAGCGGGATCTAATTTTAGGGCACAAGACATAGCAAGATTTAGTTCATGCCCAGGTCATTTCAGGTGCTGTAGGAATCCTGAAAAATATTAGTAAGGGGTGGGCCATCAACTCAAGAAAAACATTTGTGTGCCTACTATGTGCATGGCCCTGTATAGGTGTATAAGTCACTCTCCCTGAAAGATAATGGGAGAGAAAAATAAAACCCATAAAGTGATTCAGAGAACCATTGGATGTTATGTCATCTATTACTATCTGTACCAGGGGTGCTCAAACTTCAGTGTGCGTGAGAATCACCCAGAGAGCTTATTCAATCACAGATTGTGGACTCAGTAGGTCTGCACCAGACCCAGAACCACTGGTCTAGAGTTACCATGGGAGGTTAGAGAAGGGAAGAACCAGCACAGGCTCTAGTAGTGGAGAAGTTGAGGTAAGTGTGTGATTCTTCTTGTTTCTTTGCTTGAGTGTTGACCTCACTTTGGGTGGGGCCTGGTGGATCTTTCAGTGGCTTCAAAAAGTGGATGGGGGAAATGGAACTCCAACTGGTTTTGACAGAAGACTGGGGTATTTGGATAGGTCATGATCAGGAAGGGAGGTATTATAGACCAGGGAAACGCTATGAACAGAATCACAGCACCTGAAATGACCAGGTCACATGTTGGGGATCATTGAGTAGCCTCTGATTGAGGTGGAAAGTGTGTCCTCTTCCTGCACTGGTAAGAGCTCAGTGGTAAATGGCATCGTGTAAGAATTCTAGATGAAAGCCATACTGGCTGGTCTAAAACAAGAACCAGGAGTATCTTGGCTCACATCCTCCCCACGTGCAGCTTTTTCATCCACTACATACTGAAGCAGGTATGATTTAAAATGTCCTATGAATTTCCCAGTGACCCTGTTGGAGAAGCTCAGCTCCATCCAATCCTAAGTGTAAGACTCCTCTCTCTTCTTTCCAATCATATGACAACTGTATTGACAAATGTCAGTAGTAAACTCAGATTGATGGGAAGGCCTGACACAGATACCATCCAAGCAAATCCAATAAAGGTTACCTCTAGCTTTGTGATATCTTCTAAAAGATATAGAAGCAATTGAGTGTGAGCCTGGGGGCAAGGCTCCAGGCCCCCAAAACCTCAGGGGTGGGACAGTTATGGATGACAAAGTCTTAGCAAATGAGGTCACATTAGACTTGTAGAAGCTCAGTCCCCACCCCTACTCTCAGCCTCTATACAAAGAGTGGTTCTGCATTAAGACTAGTCCAGATGTGTGTCAACGACCAGCTCACCTGAGCCATCAATCTGTGGTTGTACAGACTATAACGACTACAGGGGATGGCTCGGTATAGCACGCTGGGGTCTGACTACCATCCTTATTTACTGTCCCAGCTCCCAGACTATCACAGCCTGGTCCACAACCTTCCATGAACTTACAGCTGAAAACTCCAAACCATTATTGACATCATGCCCACAGGTCCTCAGACCAGCTCTAGGGCTTATCCTGCACCTTCTTTTCTCTTTTCCTTAATCTGACAAAAACCCTTGTGTAGTGCCAGGCACTCAGTTAGGTGCTGTGGAGGTGACGATGAATCAAACTCAAGTTTTCCACAGTCTACTGAGTAAGGCAAACGTGTAGATAGGAAAGAGCAATAAATAGAAGCATGGATGAAGTTCAAAGGTGGCCCAGAGAAGGGAAAAGTTAATCTTATTTGGGATTCTTCTAGAATGTGGCAGTCTGCCAGAAGAGGCAATTCAGAGATGGGGTTGGTCAAATGCAGAGAGATCTTGCATGTAGGGCCCAGGGGTCAGACACAGTGACTCCAGGCCCAGGGACACTACATGGAAGGACACAGGGGCATGGAACAGAGCATTTGAGGAGCTACAACCAGGTGTGTTGTTAAATCAGAAGGTGTGAGCATGAGGTGAGGAAGAGGCGGTGGGTATTGAGGTGTGGCTGGGAGTGAGCCGAGGACACCTTCCCCCTGTTATAGTTTATTCTCAAAGGGAAGCCAGAAGTTGTCCTGGTTAAGCTGGTAAAATGGGAGTGAGATCAGATCCCGTTGCCAAAACCCCCTCCCTCAGGGTACAAACCCAAGTCTCCCAGGCCCTACAGCCCCTGTGTGATCGGTCCCTTTTCCTCTCCCCTCTTTTTCGCTCTCCTCCCTGTTCACACCTCTCTAGGCCCGGTGGCCGCCTTGCTGGTCCTCCCACATGTTTAGACACCCTCGGCCTCTGTGCCTTTGGGACCGGCCCTCCTGTCCCCTGGAAGCCTCCTCTCAGCTCTCTCCAGAGCTCACTGCCTCACTTCCTTCCGGTCTCTGCCCAAATGCCACCTCCTCAGTGACAGCTCCCCTTCCCTCCTCTCCCACTTAACACTGCAGCTCCCTCGTGGCACTTTTGATCCACCTCCCCAGACCTGTGTTTCTCCATAGCACTCATAATCACTAAGTAATTTTTGTTTACTGCCTGTCTCTCCCGTGAAAATACATACTCCAGGATAACAGAGGTTGTAGATGTTCTGTTCACTGCTGTAGCCCAGCTTCTACAACAGTGCTTGACACATTGTAGACACCCAATCCGTATGTGTCACCTGAATGAATACACATCTTTAAGGCCAAATCGAGGAGACTGGATGTCATCCTGAGATCACTGGAAACCATCAGAGGGCTGTAAGTGGGCAGGAGCAAGAGGGATTTGCATGTTTGTAGATTACACTGAAGGTTGCATGGCTTCTCTTGATTGAAGTGGGGGGCAAGCCAGGGATTGGAAAAACAGGTTATTGCAACCAACTGGGATTTAAATAAGTGAAAGAGGAGCAGTGACCATGGAACAGAGAGAAAAGGGTGGCTTTACAAGATATGGCAAAAGTGAAATTGGCCTTATTTGAAGGCTGATACACAGGATGAGGGAACAGAGGGAAAAAGTCCAAGATACCCCCCCGGGGCCTTGAATTAAGAGAGGAAAAGTGGGGCAGCAGGAGCAGAATGGATGTTATGAGAAATGAGGTATTAATATACTCTTTCTTAAAAATTAAAAAAAAATTTTATTGGAGCATAGTTAATTTACAGTGTTGTGTTAGTTTCAGCAAAGTGAATTAGTTATACATATACATATATACACTCTTTTTTAGATTCTTTCCAGGGTCCTAGGTAGGTAATGAAATGGTCTCTGTCAACAGTGTTGCATAGGGAAGCTCCTGTGAGCAGGATGGTTGGTATAGGCCAAGGATTAAGCTTCTCAGTTGAATCAAAGACCAAGTTGAGTGTTTATTCATTCACACTTTCATCAGAATCGTAATTGTTCATCACTGCAGGTGCTGTGGTTTTGGAGGTCAATGAGATGTACTGTGTGCCTAGAATTCAGTCTATAGACAGGGACGTAAACAACAAAAACAATAAACACAACCCACCAAATATTATTGTAGAGGCATCAAAAAAGATTGAAGGGAGTAGAGAGGACCCTAATAGGTATTCAATGAATGCTGTTTGAATGAATTACTTACTCCACAGGGGTTAGACAGGAAGTAAGGGCCCTGAAAAATAGGAAGATTGGTGATGAGGTGGGGTTGGGGGAGGGAGATGGGGCAAAGAATGGAATTCCAGGCAGATAAAAGGACAAAAGAAAAGGAAAATTGTCTGATATGACTGAGTACAAGACACATGGGTGGGGAGGAAAGTAGCTGAAGGTGTCAGGGCCAGACTAGGAGAGACTTGAATGCCAAGGGATTTAAGCTTCATCCTGTGGCCGAGTGTAATGGACTGTTTTGGAGAAGGGGAGTGATATGAGACTACTAGTATTTTGAAGTTGGTTTGGATAATATTTCAGAGGATGGTTGCAGAGGGAAGGGACTGAGGGAGCAGGGTGCAGGTTGGGGGTGGGAGGTGATGACAGTGGTCCAGGATGGAGACAACAGATGCTTGAACAAGCATTATGATGTAGAGGAGGACATGGAAATGGGAAATAGTTCGTTGATGGAACTGATCAGACGTACAGGCTAATTTAGGCTTATTAGAGACAAAGAGAAGACTGGATGAATCAACTTCTTGTTTAAGAGAGTGAGTAGATGGTGATTTCTTTAACCAAGAGGATGAGCAGATTTGAAGGAGGAGGGAAGTCAATGAGTAGGAGAAGCTGTGTTTCAGAGGCCTGCGCTTGGGACCAGAGTGCACTGGTGAGTGTTTTTTTTTTTTTTTTTTGGCTGTGTTGGGTCTTCGTTTCTGCGCGAGGGCTTTCTCTAGTTGCGGCAAGCGGGGGCCACTCTTCATCGCGGTGCGTGAGCCTCTCACTGTCGCGGCCTCTCTTGTTGCGGAGCACAGGCTCCAGACGCGCAGGCTCAGTAGTTGTGGCTCACAGGCCTAGTTGCTCCGCGGCACGTGGGATCCTCCCAGACCAGGGCTCGAACCCGTGTCCCCTGCATTGGCAGGCAGATTCTCAACCACTGCGCCACCAGGGAAGCCCCTGGTGAGTGTTTTGAGTCTGAGTCCCCTTCCCTAGCATTCATCCGGGGGGTTAGACTGGCATTTGTGGCTTCAGCAGGGCTAGGGATGGTAGCAAGAGAGCCTTTAATCCATAGAAATAGGTGTGAGACCAATGGTGAGAGATGTTATTAATTAAGGATCATGGATCAGGATTAGGTCATTGTGAGAACAGTGGTCCCAAGTGGGTCATCCAAGCAGTGGTGGCTCTGGGCTGGTAGCAGGAAGCAGAAATCAAAGCCAGGATGGCAGGAGGAAGTAAGGCTGAGTGAGGAAGTGTGGATGGGGCCAAGCAGGGCAGACACTATCCAGTGCTGAGCTCGATGCTCCTCAAGGTGGGAAGACTGCACCTAAGGGGTCCCAACTAGAGTGGAAAGTTTGAGCAGCTTCTTTTAGCAGAACCACGTCTTCTTTCACTGAAAGATCAAATCTGCGCTTGTTTATTTATTTTGCCAAGTTTGCTTACCGACATATCCTTTTGTAACTCACATGGTAGCATGGACAATTTCCTGCCAAAGATAAACTTGTATCTTCTTTCTGAACAGAGAGGTGTAGGAAAGGAAACTGTCAGGAGATGAGGTTCACGTCAAATGCAAAGAATGACTTTCTTCACTTGGCAAATGTCTTTTACACTTCATGATCTGGGTGTAGGAATGGGAGAGCCGTTGAATTTCCATTCTACGCCATGAACTCTCACTTACCCACCCATTTATTCACTTGTTCAAAAAGTATTTGAGGGCCAGGCATGAGCTTAGCACTAGGGATGCAGCAATGAGGAAGACATAAGTAATCCTTCCCTCAAGGAGCCTGGAGAAAAAAATGGGTGATGGCTGAGTGCCGAAAAGGAAAAGTGTAGAGGATGCAGGAGTTTGACAGGTCAGGGATGCCTTCCTGAACAAAGAAGCAGCGTTTAAAAGCCAAGGGCTGCAGGATAAGGAGATGCTAGCCAGGCAAGGGGAGGTGGGGTGGGGAGAGACTGTGGAGGGGGGTGGCTTCAGTGTAGGAAGACCTGAAGGAGGCAAAGAGCAGGGACAATAGAAGAGCTAGAAACGGGGAGCTTGGTAAAGCTGCAGAGGTGGGCATGGACCATGTGGGTCTTGCAAATTGTACCAAAAGTTTATTTTTAGATAAAGAACAATTAGGGGCCCATTCATAGTGGCTGGTGGTCCAAAAGGAAGTAATAAGAACTGGGGTCTTTTCCATGTGGGCTGGGATTGTGGATTGTATTCTCCCAGGTGTGTGATGTTTCATGGCAGGTCCCGGGGGCAATACTTTCTTTCTTAGAGACAGGGTCATTGCAAACGTGAGGGGGAAAATGTCAGCTAGAAAGGTTCGGAGGCTTTTCTCTAATCTTTTTGGTTAAGTATAGAGTCGTTTTAGTAGTTCCTCTACATTTTAGTGTCAGTCTCATCAAGACCTACAGCTCAAAGTTTACTGTCAACAATCACTTTAATAGAATTGGAAGCATCCCTCCCAAATTGTAGGAACAAGAACTGCATTGGACCAGTTTCATTAATGTGCGCTAAGGTCTGGAGACAGCAGTGCTAGGGTGTCCAGGTGCAGTATGTCACCTGTGTTGTATGGGAAGTTTCTGTACCGAAAATTCCACCCTCCGGAGTCTTCCCTTCCATGGCCATCCTCTGCAGCCCTGCACTTGTAGTTCAGCAGCACACAGCGTGTTACTCGTACATCGAAGGGGAAGGTAGGATGTGGGGAGGATGAGTTTCAAAGGTGCTAATATTTAATGAAGCCAAATAATAGAAATTCTGATGCATTAAACACATGGGGACAAATACAGGTTTTCTGGTATTATCATTTCCCAGAACAGTACACTTTGTTTTTACAGACCTTTGACACTGAATTTAACTAAAAATATTATATATTCTATATATTCTTTCATTCAGTGATACATACTTCTTTTGGGTAGCTCTGCATTTTGGTGTGTTTTCCCACTTTTTATTTTACTTCTATGATCAATATTTCTTGCTATATTTTTAAATTCCATAATTATGTGTCTTTGTGTTCTCAGTGGGTACAAGCTAGCAGTGCTAGCTCTACAAATTATAAAAGGATGCTCCCTCTAGGTGAATAAAGTACAAAATGATGTCCTTTCCAGGTGATAAAATTACATAAAGGACTCTCTCCTCCAGGCCAAGGTGTAAGGCTTGGCAGCACATAGGCTGGATTTCAGCCCCTACTTGACCTGCTTGTCCCCTCAGCAGGTACCTTTGTGCAGAGCACCAACTGTGCAACCAGACAAAGTGACCTGTGGTGTTTTTATTGTCTTCATCTTCAGGCTCCTCATAGTTTATTTCACTCAAAAATATTTATTAGACAAGGCCCTATGTTAGCAACTCTGAGGGATGTGAAGATGGGGGGTTTTCAGGTGCTTCCCTGGAGCAGTTTACAGTCTAGTACTGACAGTAAGACAAGCACAGACACTAACAACCATATTAATTCTCTTTCTTTGTGTATGTATATATTTATATATATATATTTATATATATATATATATATATATTTATATGCAATGTGTCATCCTACAGAATGTATGTGAAGCTGTTCACAAGTACCTCCACAATAAGATGATGTTGTTACATTTAAATTAGGACATTATTAAATTTAAAAAATCTTGATCACATATAAGAAGGGGGAATAACATGAATGCTGACCCTAGAGGTCAACCTAGAGCTTCGAGTTCTGAGTTTCCTGGCATCCAAAGTGAAGAGTGAAACATGTCCGAGTACATAATTCTCAATATCAAAGATTAAGTCCACCCTGAATTGATCAGGATAGGCCAGGTCATGCTGGCTTCAAATCTCAGAGGCATCCATCACAACAGATACTTATTCTTATCCCATGACTAGTCTGCAGGTAAAGAAGCTCTCCAGGACAAGGCACCACTCTGACTGCAGGGTCCAGGCCACCTTCATCTCGTCGATTACCACTTCAACCCAAGGCCTCTGTGTTGGCTGTAGGAGGGAGGGCGAGAGTGAGTAGAAAACATGTCACTTCTGCTCACAGCTCATTGGCCAGGATGAGTCATATGACCGTGCAAGACTATAAGGGGCCAAGAAATGCAATACTTGGTCAGGTTAGCACCTCTGCCACACACACGGGCTGTGCAACCTTCTCATAAAGCGGAATTCTCCGAGAACTCTTTCACATGGGACTTTCTTCAAGGCAGAACCTCGGAGGAATAAACATTGTGTTGTGGGGATTCGGAGAGAGAGATGAGGCTCTGTTCATTTACTCAGGGTGATCAGTGGAGACTGCATTGGAGGAGGCTGGAAATAAAGTAGGTTTCAAAGGATGAAGGCAACTTTGGAAGAGGTGAAGGAGATCAGGTAGGAAGGAGGTCATTGCCCACAGAGGAAATGCTGGAAAGTCCTCATTCTCTGCTGGGAACATCCAACGGTCTAGTTTACCTGGTGTTTGAGGAGTGAGGGGATCACATGGCATGGGCGGTGACCACAGTGCAGAGAGCGGAGGCATTTGTGTTTATTTCAGTCACCGTTTGGTGGCAGGACGCCCTTGCTGCTACCCTTTTAATGTCTTATATTCTGTGCAGCTGCTGAGTGCTCTCCAAAAATCTTTAATCACGTTTTGAGGGATTAAAAAAACACAGAAATCACACAATTTTTTCCCTCCTCCCTTCAGACACATACCTTAGCAGCGAGAGATATATCCTTAAATATTTCCTCAGGAAAAATTAATGAAGTGCATTAAAACGGACCTTCTTTCAAGCTGTTCCCAACGAACTCATTTTGTAGCCTTTATCGTGGCTTCCTTGCCACTGGGGAAATTTATCTAAGTTATTAAAAAAAAAAATTCCCTACAATTCTCAGCTGAAAAATTGGCTTCTGTTTTTTCTACAAAGCTAACTCACCTGATTTGTCAGAACAGCTTGAAAATGAAGTGCTAACTGGTGGGTTTTATTGAAAGGAAACCAAGTGGAACAACATATGTATTTTCTTAGGAAACTCACAGTCACGTGGTGTTCCTCAGGGTGAATTCTGTGTTATGAATTACAACCTGCTTACTGATGACTTGCTAATAAAAAGTGGGCCTGCCGGGCCATTATTTTTTTCCACACAGTACACACAGTTTAGTTTTCTTTCTTTCTTTCTTTCTTTTTTTTTTTTTTAAAGTTTTCATTAATGCACTGAGTGTGAATAAATGTTTCTAATTTGTAATTGTTTGCCCTTCATCTGGACAATAATTTATTGCCAAATCTCACACTTGTCCATTATTAGCAGCCCTCCCCACAGGAGCACGCTTGAATTTTTCTTACCCCCTATCCTTTCTTTCCCCCCCTCCCTGCCCACAACCCACCACCCTTTTTAAACTGAGGGAATGTGGGACCAGAAAGTTGCAGGATGGCAGGGATCTTGTGCGTGGAGGTCACGTCCAAATCTGGGCTCACGGGAAGCTTGAGGTAACCCAAGCGCTCGTGGGTCTGTCCACGTTGCATCGTAAGGCCCACCAGCTGGAGTTGTTCGGAGCTGAGAAAACAAGCTGAGGGAAAACTGTTGAGGCAAACTCGAAACAGATGGTAACCTGAGGTGGTAGGACAACTTTATTTAGCGTGGCAGTTCGACTTTATTTATTTATTTTACACGCGCATCTGGTCGCGCTGGGGCGCCTCTATGCATACTCGTTATTAGACTGTTAATAGTGGATCTGATTTGCCAGGGAATATGAGCAATTAAGTTCACTATGTATTCAAGTCGATTCATATTTTAGGGGGCCTTTGTGAGGCATGTTAGTGGTTAGGGTTTTATGTGGAAAGGGTGTAGGAGCTGCCTGTTTGAAGCTCTAGTGGTGTGGAAAATGTATATCTACAAATTAAGGATCTGAAAGTGGCCCCGCCACCGGAGAACATGCCAAGTTGGCCAGCAGGATGTTAGTGCATTGCTGTGGATGCATTCTTTTTTTTTTTTTTTTTTTTTAAATTTATTTATTTATTTATGGCTGTGTTGGGTCTTCGTTTCTGTGCGAGGGCTTTCTCTAGTTGCGGCAAGCGGGGGCCACTCTTCATTGCGGTGCGCGGGCCTCTTAATATCGCGGCCTCTCTTGTTGCGGAGCACAGGCTCCAGATGCGCAAGCTCAGTAATTGTGGCTCATGGGCCTAGTTGCTTCGCGGCATATGGGATCTTCCCAAACCAGGGCTCGAACCCGTGTCCCCTGCATTGGCAGGCAGATTCTCAACCACTGCGCCACCAGGGAAGCCCCGATGCATTCGTTTTTGTAAATTTTTTTTTATATTTTATTTTTACAAGAGATAAATAAACTGACACCAAGCATTGTAAATGGATGACCACAACAAAAGCAACAATGATTGCAATTACCAAACACAAGACACACTCATACTATGTCATGATATTGACATTCAGTCCAGTAATGTGGATGCATTCTTGATTGTAGAAATATTCGGGGTTGCTCCTTTGTGGACGGGTGGATGGCGGGTCCGTCACTGTTTTCATTGGTGGCCTGAGTACAGGTCTAGGGATGGGTTTGGGATGCTTAATTCATTGGTCCATGTGTCCTTTCTCCATCAATAGCTCCATCAACACTTAAAATTAGAAAAATCATTTTGTGACGGGAGAGAACGCAAGATGGAAACTTTCTTTGGCAAAAACAGAATAAAAAACTCACTGTTTTTTCTTTTAGTTCTTATTGGGTGTAATTTTCACCCTTCTGAATTTGGTCTGGGTCTTAAATTTCTAAAAAATTGCGATCACTGTGGTGGTTTCCATTGAGTTGCCAGGGCTCGGTCTTTGGGACAGGTGGGTTCTTGCCTGATTTATAGCTAATTTTGCGGAATTGGGAAGCTTAGCTACTTCGAGTTGTCACCTGGAAATCTGACGAGTCTTATCATTACCCAGCAGATTCAATTTTTCCAACCACTGGGGGCTCATTCCCAATGTGTGCAGAGCTCTATCTGCTCTAAATGTACTGGTCATTCTAACCCTTGAATTAAATCCACAAGGAAGTTGGTACAGAGGACATTGCAGGGCTGCCAGTTATATAGTCGCTGCTCACCTAAGAGCTCCAGAACTTGTAAATAATGAAAATGTCATTGAAGTAAGATTATCGAAGTAAGTGTGTCCTAGTAAGAAGAGTGTGTGTGTTTGTGTGTGAACTAGACTCTTTAGGTATGTTATGATGATGTGAAAAGGATAAATACCGCCTGTCTCTCAGCAAATAAGGACACTGCCCTTTTATGAATGGGGGCAGGCACTGCTTTGATCTGAACTTAAGGGGCGTGGGCTGCCATTGCAAATCTGGAGGCTGCCGGGGAGTAGTAAGGATGACGTGCAGGCATGTCACTCCCCTGGGAGTCTGTTTGCCTCTGCTGGTGCCCAGAAGACGGTGCTGTCATCACTAAGCTGGTCCTGCCCCATGGCAGTATCACAGATGAGTGCCAGTTGGCTACTTGTTCAGCTGTAGATGTGGGATGAGAGAGCAGAGACGAGAGACAAAGGAGCTGGGAACTTTCAACCCAGGACAGTGATGTCAAAGTGTCATAGAATGTTTTACATCCAGGACAGTAGACGTCTACAAAAATTCCATCCATTTTCACTCAGTCAGCATCTGTTTAATCAGACCCACCATAGATGCACTTTCTTTTTCTCTAGACATTATAGTTCTGAATAAACAAGGACTGTATCATGACTGGTTATAACCAGAATGTCATGTTCATTGCAGGAATCATACTCGATGGTTGGTGGGCTGACAAATCTCTCACATCTCCAAACACTGAAAAGGAAAGAGTTTAGGCTTTGGGGTCAAACTGACTGGCTGTGTGATGATGAACAGATGACTTAACCTCTCTGAGCATCATAGAGAAACTCATCTAAAAATATCCCTGCCCCAGTTCTTGTGAGGATTAAACAAGATAATGAATGGAAAACACATAAAGATAATAAAAACTTAAGCAAACAGGCAAAATAATCAGTTTCTTCCCTCCCTTGTTCTTCTGTGGAAAATACTTGTTAAGGATTTAAGATTAGATCATATTTTATTCTGCTAATGTGTAGCCACATGTGGAATCTTCATGACTCTTTGAGCCAGATTTAGTCACAACTGGTCAAGGAAGGAAGTTTTCCTCAGCCATCAAAGCACGATGAAGCCTGTTGGAACAGGAATCCATGTCCTCTGAAGTCAACATGTCCTGATAATGGGGTTAAATGAATCCAGCCTTTTTTAAAATCACAATTCACATGAAAAAATTGAGCAGTAAAATATATATTGCACGCACAGAGATAACTGTAAAAACCTCACATCCCCTTTAAAGACAGAACAACATTACAGATGATAAAGGTCAAGCAAAGAAAGAATGGAAGTAGCCGAGAAGCCTTTTGATTAGAGGTTCAAATCCAATGAAGGAGGACCACTTCAACTACCTTTTCTTCTGAGCAAAGGGGTGGACTGGTCTCACCTGTGATGCTTCCAACTAAACTTGTGCCTCCTTCAGTCCCTTCCCTGGAGGATAATTTAAAGAGTCTCTGCTTTCTCACTGAAGGCAACCTGCATTGGAAAAATTCTCTGCAGACAAAATTTTATATACATTAACAAAATCGGTGCCTATGTGTTTGTGTGTGTGTGTGTGTGTTAAACCACACTTAATTCTTCCCTTTGGCCCTGATTTTTAGGACTCAAGCCCAGAAACAATAGGAGCCTAGCACCTTACCGTATGATTTCTTTCGTCTTGTTTATTTTTTAAAGCTTGTGAAAAAAAATTCCTGATCCCTTGAGTTCAAAGCACTCATATGTCCCCCATCTCCTAAAGGACTTTCTCCAGCCAGGCCTCTTCTTGATTCATTGAGTCAAATCCTCCTACACAGCCTAGTTGTTTGGCAGTGTGGGTCAGCTGGTATCTGGCCCCCTCCTATCACCAGGGACTCTTCAAACCCCACAGTTCTCATCCCATCGGTGACATTCCCTCTCTGGGCAGGATTTTCTCTGTGTGCGCGTGCGTGTGTGAAAATCCAAGTTTTTACTATCTCTCTCATCGTCTCCAGGGGGAGTTCAGGCTTCCTGTTCTGTGTTTTTCACAAGTCTGGATATTTTCAGCTCCCACTATACAACTTTACACATTCCTTCGTCTGGATATCAGCTGTGGATCTGGGAACATAATGACGCATCTGAGTACATTTCTCAGATGAATAAAACTGATGAAACTCCCAGCGTTTCCATCATGTCTTCACCAAAGGAAACTGCTGCTGTCCTAGGTGTCTCCAGCTTTCCCTCCTTGGTTCTGAGGGCGTTGAAGGATGGGATGTCGGTGAGGCGATGCATGTAGAATCTCTCAATAGGGTTGGAAATACTTTCTCTTCACTGAGGGACTACATATTCAGCTCAATCCTTGGAGTTGGTAAACAAACTGTTAGGAAAGGTTCAGCCGACTTCTAAACTTCGCCCCGGGCCAGCTTCTTTCTCAAGGTCTGCCCTGCCTGTCACAGTAAATGGGCGTGGTTGTCAGGGCAAACGGTACCCTGGGAACAGTTGGCATATCCTCTCTGTCATGAAGGTGGGCTGTGATGCAGCCAAACAGCCATCCTGCCAGCAGTGGCCAGGGTCAGTCTGGCGGGTCCACGTTGTGTTTAGTGGATCCACAAACACATTGTGAGGAAGAAGAAGAGTGATGGAGAAGGCTCAACACCGCCCCCTAGAGCTTGGTGCAAGTTGGAAGTCAGAAAAAACCCCGAGGAAATAACTGGACGCATTATTTCCAGAGGTCTTTTCAGACCAGGATTTTGCTTCCCTGCCACCCTTCCCCCCAAGAGATTATAAAGACACATGATTTTCTACACACCATGTTTCTTCTCTTGTCTCTATTACAAGTATGGCTCCCACTGGGCTTGTTTTACCCTGTTCTTAAAAAACGTTAATACCTAGCAAAATGTTATTTTCAGGGAACTATTATAGAGCAAAACCTAGACTGAATTAATAAACTCTCTGGTATTGGCTGACTTGTGTCTGTTCAAAATCATATGTTGAAATATGCATAGTACCTCAGAATATGACTGTATTTGGACATAGGTCTTTAAAGGAGCAATTATGGTTAAATGAGGTTGGTGGGATGGGCTCTAGTCCAATATGACTGGTGTCCTTACAGGAAGACGAGGTTCAGACATAGACATGTACAGAGGGAAGACCTTGTGAAGACACAGGGAAAGGTCATCTACCAGCCAGGGTGAGAGGCCTGGGAAGAAACTAAATCTGCTGACACCTTGGGACTTCCAGCCTCCAGACTGTGAGAAGTAAATTCCTGTTGTTTAAGCCACCCAGTCTGGGGTACTTTGTTATAACAGCTCTAGCAAACTAATACACTCACCTTGAGAAAAAAATTTTTTTTCAAAGGGTGCAAATTTACTGAAAACAAGTATATTGGCTTGGAAAACTCTTGAGTGTTTTTCTTTCAGGAAGTTTGTTTCTTCCTGAAGCTGCATTTTACAGATAAAGTATAAATGTGCTAAGATTTCTTGAAAGATTTTTCTTATAAGAAGATCAGCTATGTTCCCCACCAACTTTCTAGCCTATGAATTCACTTAGCAGATTATTTATTTCTTCACTGATAGTAGAAAAATAAGCCTAGACAGAGTGCAGGCAAATGATCATACACTACAAAGGAATGAATTCAAATCAGTTCATTTTTCAGATATTTCAGGGGTTTAAAAACTGGCTTAGCTTGAAATAAAATCTCCTCCATGAAACATATCTAGAGGAATCATGTTCCCACTCAGACAACCTTTGTGTGGATCGTCAGTGGGAGTTTTATTCTTGTTTGTCCCCTGCCGTGTCCGACCATTCAGCACAGTCTAGGTTATAGTGGGATTGCTTCCCTAGTCTGTGAGTTTCCATGTGGGAAACATCCCAAGACTACTTGTTTTCATTTTTTCCTTCTCTGGGAGAGACTGACAGAGCTAGGAGTTTGTAGAACCTATGCCCCCTTTAAGTTTACTTAGAAAAAGGAATTGACATTGGTTCCAAAGTGTGCCTTGCAAAATGCCCAGGGAACACACACTTCTGCTTGCCTCACACACGGCCAGAGCTCAGGAGGCTTCTCCCACCCCCTGAGTCTCAGTGGGGCAGCAGGGAGACCCTCCATCCCACTGGCAGACCTGTGGTTCCCATGGTCACCCAGAGGATGCAAGAGCAGAGTAGGGACGCATTGCCAAGGTGGCTAAAGGCTCGCGTAGCTGGCTGAAGGGCAGGAAGGGCCTTCTTTCTCCCTTTAGGTTTGGTTTTATCACATCAGCCTCCTGCCCTCCTGTGGTCCATGAGCTGAGGAACGGGCGTTGCAATGATGCAGGGGGTGAAGGAAGGGAGTGAGGATAGTTACTATGGAAAGAGGCAAAACCAGATGAGAAAAGAGGACTCTTGGGGTGGAAGAGAAAATGGGCTGGGAAAAAGGACCCTGAATTAGAATTATTTTATGAGAAGTTTTAACCAGTTCCCAGAGGGGAATTCAATTCTCAGACAAGGGTTCTTATGAAAGGGATTTTCCTTGACCCTCGAAACACGTGGGTTTGAACTGTAGGGTCCACTTACACGTGGATTTTTTTCAATAGTAAATACCGCAGCCCTACACGATCCCCAGTTGCTTGAATCCCTGGATGTGGAAGCCACAGATACGGAGGAACCATGGAAATGGAGGATTCCCAGATATGGAGGAGTCGCATACATGGAGGGCTGACTATGAGTTATACTCTGATTTTCAACTGCGCAGAGGGCCCGCACCCCAACCCCGCACTGTGCAAGGCTCAACTGTATAGGGAAGCATTCCCAGGGAAAGCCTGTAAGGGGATGGGAAAGCATGAGTTCATGATTAGGAAGAGAAGGCAGGCAATGGTGTAGTATTGGGCCAAGTCCCAAGGAGGGAAACGCTATTCCTTCTATATTTCTGTGTAACAAATTGCCCCAAACAGCAATAAACATTTATCACCTCTCAGAGTTTAAGTGGGTCAGGATTTCAGGAGTGGCTTGGCTGGGCAGTGCCGGCTCGGGGTCACCTTGTGGCTGTAGTCACAGTATCAGTCAAGATCTCAGCAGGTTTACCTGGGGCGGGAGGATCACTCGCAAAGCAGCTCACTCACCAGGCTGGAGAGCTGGCACTGGCTGTTGGTGGGAGGCCTCAGTTCCTCTCCACACGGGCCTCTCCCAGGACTGCTTGAGTGTCCTCGTGCTGTGGGAGTCCCCAGGTATGTAGCCCAAGAGAGAGAGCCAGGCAGAAGCTATCCATTTCATGACCTAGCCTGGAGCCACAACGAGCATCACTTCCCCCATCTTCTGTTCTGCAGAAGCACTCAGTCTGGCCTTTATTTAAGGGGAAGGGAATTAGGCTCCACCTTTTGAAGGGAGGAGGGTCAAAGAATTTGTGGACATTTTAAAACTTTGGCTCTGTCCTGCAGGGAAGCTCTGAAGATAACATAGTTTACCCCCGAGACTGGTCTCCATCAGGGGCCGGGGAGCTGGAATACTTGTTCTCTCCTACCTGCCCGTCTTTGGATCCGGGCTGCCTGAAGTGGGCAGGGCTTCAATTCCCAGGCTCCCAAGGGCGGAGTCTGAGAACAGCCCTCAGAGGAGCGAGGCAGGTGCTGGCTGTGGAGGGTGGACCACCCCCTCGCCCTACCCCCATGGCAAGCAGGGCAGAGGGACCTGAGGGATGAGAGGCAGCAAGCTGACGAGGTCTTCCTTCCCTTTCTTGTGCGATTTCATCTCTGAGCGGAATTCACTGTCGTCTCAGAGAGCCTGGGAGCAGATGTCGGAAAACTACATAATGAAATCAAATAGCAAAATAGACCCAGGCAGACGCTTGCCCAAAGAGCAGGGGAAGGAGATGGCCGGACACCAAGGGTTATTAATAATACTCTGTACTTTGATGGTGTCTTTCATCTGAGTCTCCAAGAGCTGCACGGCCATTTAAGTAATCCAGGGAGTTATTTTCTTGGATAGAACCCTGAAATCCAGCAGGTCTTTTGAAAGTTTGGTACTTTGAATGTTTTACTCTTTCTGGATTGTTCTCGAGGGAGAAATGATTTTGATTTATAAATCGTATGGAGGTTTTTAAAAGTCAGTTATTTCTTAAAACAATGGATAGTTGCACTGCCTTTGGCAACATTCTGTGGAATTCACAGGGCCTTCTTCTTCCTTGTCCGTCTCAAAGCTGTCTTCATGAAATTATTTAAGTAAGTGATAGAACATTTCTGTTCAGCAGGGAAAACATATCTAAAGATCCTGTCCGAAATTCGAGTAACCATGGTTCCAGGCTTCTAACCATCTGTTACTCCTTCTTCATGAGATGCCAAATGACGGGTTGCAGAGGTCTGTTCTGCTCTTCCTCTACCATATACACCTAGAGAGGGAACAGGGCTGCTGCGGTAAGGTGGCCCTGACATCAAGAACGGGCCATCTCTAAGCTGGTATTTGGCTGGTGACTAACTAAGAACGGAGTCTCTGAGCCAGTTTGCCTTGGTGATTCTTCACCAGAGAAGCGAAGCACAGGAGAGAGATCCCACGTGGACGTGGAACCAGAAGCAGGTCTCCCACGCGAGCCGATGCCTGCCTTGATTAGAGTCAGCCGGCACCAGGCACACTGCGGCTGCGCGGACGTCCTGTGAGCGCCGGCCTGCCTGTGTGCACGCGTGAGGGGCGACCGGGAAGAGGCTGTGGCTGCATCTCATTAACTTGTCACATCTCTTCCCCCAAAGTGGACGAGCATGTGTTTTGCCTACTGACTGGTCACTGATGGTTTCATCACCGCTGGTTTCAGTCCTAGACTGAAAAGGGCTGCCGCACAGCAAAGCCCAGATCAGGAAGAGAAAGAGTCCACTGCCAGGAATGGAACCACAGCAAAGGATATGTCCCCGAAGGGCCCAGGATTCACCTGCCTTCCGCTGCCTGCAGCGCCCGCTGTGTTTCTCCAGCGCTCAGCATGAGGAGCGTCGCTGGGCCTCTCAGGCCTCCAGGGTGGACTAATAAGGGATGTGTTTGCAGCTGTCAGGAGGCTGGTTGCTGCTGCTCTACGGATACTCTGGACAGGACATGCATGTTTTCTTTTTCTTTTTTTAAATCGGGAAGCAGGAAGTTTTCCTTTCCTGGCCCTTCCCAAGCCTTTGTAGTTACCAATTATATCCACTAGGTGGCAGCACAGAGCGCACGGCCACAGCTCGCTCTACTCCAGCCGGGATCTGCGTCTTAGCAGGACCGGGAAGTCCAGGATGGCCTCCCACCCGCTTAGCAAAGGTTCATTCTGTCTCTCCCTTTCCTTTGAGAAACGACCATTCAGAGGCTTGTGCCTTTGCAGGCTGTTTCAGCAGTGGGTCCAACTTCCTCCCAAATGGCCTACTTCTTTGCGTAAGAAGTGAGAGAATATTTTCTGCCCCAGCTTTATTTTGGGATAAGGCAGGCATTTATAATTCCATTCGTAATCATGCCACATTTCCTTTTATACGATCTGAAAGTGTGTGGAAATGAATGATTCTCTCTGGAGGAAGGGATTCTGCTCATCCGTTGATCATTTCTTTCTTTTAGAGGGTTTGTCCCCTACCCTTGGTTGAGTCTGGGTCCCCTGGGCTCCAGGACATTTTGCCAAACATGAGGGGAGTGAAAGGGGAGTGGAAGACAAGGTCCTGGCCCTCGAGGGATTGAATGGTTCCTGAGAGCCCTGAGGAACCCAAATAAATACAAGTCCACTTCGTTTGTATTCTGTGAGCTTTGCTCTAGTTTTCTGTTGCATTGCCTTGACACTTAGTTCCAGCGCACTTCTAGAGGGGCAGTCTGAACAATTTAACGTCAGTTAGTCAGCTCTTCTGGGCAAATCAAAAAACCCAAATGTTGTTGATTCACTGATTTATTCCTCACCGCTGTGATTCAGAGCTCCTGTCTCATTTCTCCAAGTCTTCCCCCGTTCCCAAGCCCCATACCCCACCCCTCCCCTGGCTGCAGGGCAGACAGCGCTTCCTGTCTCATCTGCCCCCATTTCCTTTTTTCTAATTTATATTGGAGTATAGTTGATTTACAATGTTGTGTTAGTTTCTGCTGTACAGCAAAGTGAATCAGTTATGCATATACATACATCCACTCATTTTTAGATTCTTTTCCCATATAGGCCATTACAGAGTACTGAGTGGAGTTCCCTGTGCTATACAGTAGGTCCTTATTAGTTATCTATTTTATATATAGTAGTGTGTATATGTCAATCCCAATCTCCCCATTTATCCCTCCCTTTCCCCCTTACCCGCTGGTATCCATAACTTTGTTTTCTACATCTGTAACTCTATTTCTGTTCTGTGGATAAGTTCATTTGTACCCTTTTTTTAGATTCCACATATAAGCGATATCGTGTGGTATTTGTCTTTCTCTGTCTGACTTAACTTCACTCAGTATGACAATCTCTAGTTGCATCCATGTTGCTGCAAATGGCATTATTTCATTCTTTTTTTATGGCTGAGTAAATTCCATTGTACATATGTACCGCATCTTCTTTAGCCATTCCTCTGTCGATGGACATGCCCCCATTTCAACACCCACTTTCTCTTTAGCTTTGTCATTGCCAGGACCCCTACCCTCCCCCCGAGGAGACCTGTTAGGTCTGTTCTGAGGAAGGGTGCTAGCAGATCCGAGTTCTCACTGCACCCTGCCTCTCTTCTGCTCCGTCTCTCACCCCAACCATCCCCAAACTCCCTTCCCATCTGGTTTCAGTGACTCTCTCATGGACCTTCTTGATTCTGCTCCTCCAGGTCTCTTAGTGCCCCGCCCCCTTACCTCTGAAAGGGTGACCCTTCCTGGTCTTAGAACCTCACCCTGTGCCATGTCCCCCAGGACTCTCACCCATCCTTCTAAGTTCTATCAAGCTTTCTATTTAATCCTCCCACGTGTCCACATTTCCAGCCCTGTCCTAGCTGCCAAGCTCCAATTCCACTTTAAAGATCTGGGCATTTCACATCTCTGTCCCACAATCACCATAAAGCAGATATGTCTAAAACCAGACTTGTCTCCTCCATGGATCAGAAAATAGTCAACATTTTCCTTCTTGTGCTAATTTTAATGCCATCTTTGTTAACAACCTGAAAAATGTGGTGGTGACTGTGCCGTCTCCATCTCCCCCCACCCAACCCCCTTTACCAATCCACGAGCAAGTCTGTCAACATTGCCCTCCTTTTTTCATTTCTACAATGTGGCAGCTGTGGTGTTCTAGAAAAAGCCTTTCCCTTGGAATTGGAGGGTGGGGTTGGCACCTTGTGTCACATGTGAGATGCTGAGTGAGTAAGGTTTGCAAACCTATCCCAACGTCACAGAACAAAAAAAATCACAGCATCCAGAAATCATATAGTCCATCCCCCTATCTGTGAATAAGAAAACCAAGTCCACGAAGTGAGTTATCTAAGGTCTCTGAGCTGAGATCCAACACTAGGGGTTTAGACCACCAGGCCAAGGCTCTTCCTTCTGACCCACTGGGTCTTCAGGAAATTCTCATGAAAATGGAAATGTGGCTTTCAGCGCCTAAAGCCTTCGCTGTTACTGAACACTAAGGCCATCTCCCCCTAACCGTCCAGAGTGAAACAAAAGAAAAGCCAGTTCTGAAGGGGGGCAAAGGCAAGGAGCCGAGTCCAAGAAAGGCTGCCTGGGAGCCCATGTCTGGGCTGTTAGCATCCTTTCAATCTTCTTCCTATAAGAGTACCTTGGATTTCTTACAGGGGGACATTATATGTCCCCTCCCCGCTGCCGCAGGTTGGGGAGACATGACCCCACCCTCACCGCCAGGGGCAAGACTGATTGGCCTCATTCAATCTGCATATTTAATCCTCCAGGCCAGTTATGGACGCCTTGATTGGGGGGCCCACGTGACCTGTCAGTGTGTTGACCTGTCAGCATGTGGAGCCCAAGGCGTTCACTGGGTCTGCTGAGAACTAGATGTGAACCGAAGAGCTCTTGGCATCCGTCCTGCACTCATGAGAGAAAAGCTGTCACAGAGCAAGCCAGGATGGAGAAAGGAGGGCAGAGAAACAGAGAAGAAGAAACCACATCCTGAGGATGTCACTCGAGCCCCTGGATGAAGCTTTGCCACCAACAAGCCCTACCCTTGAAAATTTTATGAGCCAATAAATAAATACATTTTTTCAAAAAAATCCAGGGTAAGTGAAGGTTTCTGATACCTATCATCTAAAAATTTCTGGTTGCTGTGCTCTGGGAAGGGTAAGATTATCTCTGTAGAACATGATGAGAAATGGACCAATGAGGGGGGCAGTCAAACCAATCTTCTCCCAGCAGCAGAGTCAGCTGCTATACTCCATCTCCATAGCCCGGGGCCTGGCCGTGCTCTCAGTCCGCTGCTCCCAGACTGCTCTCAGAGACAGAGTCCCCCGAGAAGGAACTCCGCCTGGTCCTCCGGTGGCTGGGAGGAACCAACCTAGGGTTCAGGTTGAGAGTTTAGACTTCTAGCAGCTGGTGACGCCCAAAGATTTTTATGGGCTGTCGGAGAAAGTAGCCAAGGAAGAATGGCAGTTCAGTGGTGGAAGTTTCACAACTTGGCAATGGGAAAACTTGTGCTACTGGGGAGTCACAGGTATAGGTTAGGAGAAAGGAGTGTAAGGGAAGAAGAGAAAAACGAAGTGAGGAATGAACTAGTCTGAGTCTCACAATTCAGAATTTATGTTTGAACTGAGCCTAAAATGTTAAAATGTTAAAAACTTCCAAAACACATGCAGAAAGATAGCAGGGAGTAGAGAGAAGTGCTAAGTATGTCCTATCAGGCAGATTCTGGTTGCTTTTGCTGAGGCGTGCAGACTTTGCAAGGGAGATCTTCTGTAACGATGAATCTCTTTGCTGTCTGGTGGTCTTTCGTGGTAGCACTTGAGGAATGATATAAAAGTCTCCACTACATTTATAATAGGCTGAGACTTGAACCACATGTTTTAGCAACCATATGAACCCTGCGGAATCAATTGCTGGGTGAAGTTGAGCATGTATTTAAAACATGTGAGGGGATGTTTTGTGTCTCACTAGACTAATTTTACTACATAGAGGCTTCATCTCTCTCTTACCTCTGGGGTTTTAGAAAAAAGTCTACCTTCTGTACATCTGATGAAACTATGCATTTGCTGTAACCCTGTGGTTATTCATTAGGGCTGTTTGCCAATATTGGGGGCTTCCGGGCACATGGGAGAATTAAACTTTCCCTCTTCCTTTGAACTTAGGCAAAGCCACGTGACCTATTTTGGCTAATGAAATGTGAGTGGAAGTTATGTGGTGGAAGCATTAAAATCCAGAACACAATTTGTATGCTTTTTTTTTTTTTTTAGCCTCTGGCATGGTGACAATCAATGGTTGGAATGGTGGCCGCCCCACCGGTCTGATCCCTGAGTGACTCTGATCAGCCCAATGATGCCACCTCTCCATCTATCCCCAGTCGACTTGTAGCCTAAGCAAGAAACAACCCTTTGTTGTTATAAGGCATTGAGATTGCTGGGTTGTCTGTTACTGCAACAGAACCGAATTCTTCCTGATGCATATAAAACTAAAAATATTCTAGCAATTGTACTTGAAATTGGGATGAATCAGATGTGCCACTTAACCTTTGGTAGCTCACCATCTTGAGAAACGATGTGAAGAAAAATTATAGAAGGCAGTGCTTAAAATATTAATTAAAAACTTTGAAGTATTTTATAATTTACTTTTAATTTCTTTACCTGTGGTATAACTATTTCTTGTTAGTTCTATTCATAATGTACATATATAGATATATTCATGGTTTTTATGCAGTTATAATTATATTGGATATACTTTGGGGTATTTAACTGTCTTATTTAAGATTATTGACAAAATAAGTTTACGCTAGTCTTCACTGTTATGAGGGATATGCAAGATTAAATTAATTTTGATTCTGTTAGATTCCTTTGGCAACGAGTTATAGAAAAACTCAACTCAAACTAGCTTAAGTTACAAGAAAGTTTACTATCTCACAGATAGGGGATATTTCACATATAATGGAAGTTGAGGCTTTGGGATGATTGACTTAGTACCTCAGTGCTGTCATCCTGTCAAGGACCCACGTTTTTTCCATTTCTCTGGGGAGCTCACCTCGGTGTTGAATTCCCCTCTGGTGTATCTAAGATGGCGGCACCCGTGCCAGGGTCCACATCCAGCACAGCACCCAGAGTTAGAAGATGAGCTATTTCTTCCCGTGCCTTTTTCTTAGGAAGGAGATACCTTTCCCCCCAAGACTCCTGAGGAAACTTTTCTTCTCATCTTAGTAGCCAGAATCAAGTTCTGTGGCCATTCACAAGCCCACACTGGCCTGGAGGTAGAATTATTATGGTCATTGGAGATCACAGTGTCCCCATGGACTAACCATAATTAGATAACCAATCTTTTATTGTTGGCTGTTTAGGCCATTTCTTGTTTTCACTTGCTGGAAACAATTTGGTATATGTCATTTCTACTCTCTCACTCTTTTCAAGTTTTCCTAAAGGTGGAATGATTGAGTCAAAGGGAATCAGTATTTTTACCATTCTTCCTATGTATTACTAAAGTATTCTTCAATTTGATAAAGATTGTACCAAAGTACAGTGCCATCAGCCTTGGGAATAATATTCTGTTTTATTTCTAACACATGCTGTAGAGTAGTAACTTATTGGCTTGAGTTACCATTCCTTAATTACCAGTGAGGCTGAACATTTTTCCAGAGTTTGTTTACTCTCTTTGGAATGAGTTCCCTCAGAAGGTAGCCTCTCTGGCACAAGGGTCAGAAACATTGAAGTCTCAATTCCCCAAGTAAACGGCATCTGGCTCTATCTCTGACCCAGCAACATTGGAACTAGGGACTGACTCAACAGAAAGTAAACGCAAATTGCCCAGAGACTCACATGATCCAGATGGAACCCATGGGGGACCCTTAGCAGGGAAATGTCACCCAGGCTTTAGGCCAAATAAAAGGAATTGCAGCTCTTGGAACAGAATCCTTGGAGAGCTCTTAAACACAGATTATTTTTATGACCACGTGAAATTATTGAGTTAGAAGCATCAAAAATTTTAAAATGATACCCACATTTAAAAACTTCGAAGAATGACCTTATTCTTAATAGAATATCTCTGAAGAAAATAAAAAGGGATATAGAACCATATCTTGACCTGGGTTTCACACAAGTTTTGATTTAATAGCAGACTCCTTTGCCTTCACTGAAGCAAAATAGTTTGGGGTGGTAATTTTGTGTTGAATGACACAGCTGTCTTTTTCACCAGTTTCCTGTTTCCTAAATATCTTGATTAAACACTACTGTAGGGTTCAAAGATGTTCCCGTTATTGTTTGCTCTAGAGTGCTACAGGTGGCTCTGAGGGGGTCCATGAACTTGACAAGGGCGGTAGTATGTTGTGGGCATGCGCATTCCACCCTGGCGCCCGGCCCGCCACCGCCAGCGGACTTAACTGCTTTCAGGAAACCAATCAAAGGGCCCGCAGTCATTCCACCTGTAGTTTTCATTCATTTTCATTTTTCCTACAGCTCCCCTTCACCTTCTCCTACCCTCTAGTTTGCTTCCTTTCTATTATTTTTCACTCAATTTCCCTGAAAAACCAGTGTTTTGGCTTGGGCTGCTCGCCTTAGGGTTTCCTCTCTCTGCTGATCTGAACACTTTCTGTGGCTCCTTTTCCTTCATACGGGATGGTCAGGGAACAGGATTTTGTGGTTAAGATGTTACACTGAATGTCTAAAATTTTTAAAAATGTGTTAAAACATATTCAAGGATATTGGACATTATTTATGGGTTCGTTGGTTTAGAAGTTACTTCAGGATGTTTTGTTGTCTCATATCAACATTAATTTTCACTCTAACAGTAAACAAAGGGTCATTTGTGCTTTCTGGCGTCTCCTTTGAGCTTGTTACATTGGAAAAGTGCAGCAAAATTATGGAAGGCCTCCAAACCCTTAAAGGAGGTAGACCTATCTTGTCTGTCCCTGGTGAGCTCAGCTGTATCCTTCTGGCTTAAAAATTAGATAATTACATGCATGTTTTTTGCTTAGCCCTAAAAGTATTCCATGTACATAAAGAAGTTCTTATTGAGTTCAGAGACTATAGGATTTTAGATATTTGTTCCAATACCGGAACCTCAGGAGTATATTTTTCTCTCTTCTGATAGAAAATGACAAAGAATAAAATCAAGTTTAAAATTAGATCTTGTGTTTTAGAAACCAGTAGATATCAACGAAAAAAGTAATCTAAGAAACACACTTCTCTGTCAAAAGATGAGTCAGAAACACAAGGGCTGTAATAGAATCTGAAAGGTGGGCTGGATTTCAATGAGCATCAACAAAGTACAGCGTGGCAGGGACAACTACCTCTTTTATTTTTAAAGATAGAAATCTTTTTATCTTTATACAATTTATTTTTAAACATCATTCATGAGACAGAGAGAAAGGCTCAGTGTAGTTGCCAGATAGGCAACATATGATCCCTAACAGGGGACCCCATCTGGGTGAAATATGGCCATGCAACAAAGGGGCAGGGGCTTTTACATTTTATGTAAATCCAGACCTAGTGCTTGAGAACTTCCTAGGAAGAGCCTTGTGCAGAGATAGGCTGTGGATTCCGGAACATTGTGCCTTCTTGACTGCTGGATGCTGCTGAGAGACCAGAGTGAGGCCCACTCTCTTAGTGATGTTTGCAAAGTGATGGTTGAGGTTTTCGTGGCGGTGGTGATTGGTGACTTAATGCCGTGCTCTGATCCCAGCTGGTACCAAGGAGGTGGGAGACCACCCCTGACCTGGAGTTTGCGGGTGTGGGAAGGGGATACGTGGGGCTAGTCTCTTCACCGTTAGGGCACACTTGTTGACTGCATCTGGTTTAGAAGAGCAGCAAATCAAGAGTGTGTGTGTGTGTATGTACGCACACGCGCTGAATTTAATTCCATAATACAAGGTAGGTATTTGTTGGTAATAAAAATGTGCATTTGGAGAATTTTATTTCTGCAGTCCATGTTTCTACACAGGCAAAGTCACTCTGAATTTAATTATTTTCTCTCCACATTCACATTTGTTTGCCCTATTTCAATTTAATACATTTAATGGTCTTTTGCTGGTATTTGCTTTTCAATATTTTTTCTCTCCTTTTCTTTGAATTCTTTCTGATCATCATCTATTTCTCTCTTCTTTCCTTTACCTCTGTTCTTCTACACCCCTTTTCAACTTTCTGTTGATCAATTTAGTGAAGCCCAGTTTACCACTCTTCCCAGCCATCGCATTGACATAGGGTCCTTTTCTTTTTGGTCCATGAAGAGAGTTGAAAATTCTATCTAAAAATCCCTCTCCTTGGAGTTAGTTGCCAAGGGTGGCTCTGGTGAAGTTGGGGCTAGCTGAGCTCTTTCTGGAAAGATAGATGGGTTTTAAGCAGCCAGAAATATGCCTAGAGTGTGGACTAGCACTAAAGAAAGCAAAGGCATCAGCATAGAAATGACTTTTAATAAATACCCTTGGCACAATTTTCTATTTACAACTTTTGAAATCTGAGAGGGGTTAAAAATGAAGAGACCATAAATCTGCGGTGGAATGCTGGTAGGTGGAGGTGTGGTCAGACCCTGCACAGTTAAGGCACTTAGGGGCCAGTGCATAAAGAATGAGAATATGAAGAAAAATGCTAGAAATCTCTCTACATGGTGAATGCAGAAAACAATGGGAAATTTGCTTCCAAGCTAGCCTGGATAAGACTGTGTTTATAGCTGTGAGTGTAAACAAGGAAGCCAAGCACCGGGCTCACAGCATGAGGGCGACATCATGTTTTCGTTACAGTGACTGAAAACTATGCATAAAAATTGGAAGATTACTTGGTATTTAAATACAAATGTGAACTTAGTTACAAACCTCTAAAGATGCATTTAATTTTATAATTCCTCTTAACTCTGGCATCTTGTAGCAGGTATTTACTTATTAACCACCCATGCCTAATTTTTGACCTATCAGGCCTTATACTGAGTCAATAAAGTAAATAGATATTTAGGTCAAACGCGAAAGATATCACAACAGTGCTAGAATTTTACATGCCCAAAGGGAGAAGGCTGATTCTGACAGCAGGGATTATAAATGTTTTAAAGTAATTAAAACCTGACTTGCCCGACTTGATGTATGCCGTTTTCAAAGTGTCTAATTGTTTGCACAATTTAAAATAAGGGGGAAAAAAACATGGCAACTTTACTGAGCCCAAGAGGGGGTTGGGTGAAATGGTTCAAGTTCTGTTTAGATTCATGAACGGGTATTTGAAAGAGCTCGGAGGCTGCAAGAAAGGATATTTTTCCAGATGATTAAATGCAAATATTGTTGAAAAATGCTTAAGAAAATGATTTCAGAGTAAGCAGGAAACAAAAAACGATGGAGGTGGGGAGCACAGAGGTGAAGGAGGGGATTGTTTGGGAGGGATTTCTCCTCCTGCCGTGACCCAGTCTTGACGTCCTGGGATCTGAAGAGTCTTTGTTCTGCGGGAGAGGGCTGGCAGGAAGGAAGATGAGGAGGATGCTGGGGCAGCACTCGGGCCTGCGTGCATGCCTTGCCAAGAGGTACCCAGGATGAACCCTCATCACGTTCCTCTCCAGCCGGGCGGGCAGTACCTACTTTCCCCAGGATGCGTGAGGTTTCTGAGATTACTCGTGTGTACAGACCCTTGAGCAAGCACAAAAGACCCATCCTAACCCCACGCATCTCCTTTCTAGTGTTCGATACTAAAACCCACACCACAGTGTCCACACCAAAGGACCAGCTGGAAACCACAGTTCCGATACAGCCTTTCCTCCTAAATTCTATCAGTTTGAATTTGGCTTATGTTAGGATTATATTATGTATGAGGTAAGCGAAGACTTATTTTAGTCTGGGCCTTCTGTAGCTGATGGCTGGGCTACATTGCATGTTGGATCCTGGTGGGTGAGTTTGGAAACATCAAAGGCTCTTGTGTCTTGAAAAGGTCATACGGCAGGAGCATGACGGCAACTCTCCCGAAGACTGGGAGCCGGAACAACTGTTAGCGAAGGTTGGGGCAACTGTTCCCCATGGCATTTCTGCTGCGGTTGAGGTGAGACCTGGTGCCATGTCTGTTTACACCCCAACATTCCTGGTTTTCATCTAACATGAGTTCAGAAAAGGGAAAGCAAGCCCTGAATTGGAGGAAGTTTCAGAAGCTTCAGGGAATTCTGTTTCCCATGGGTTTAAATCGTCTACGTGCTGACAAGAATGTTTTATCAAGACAAGAGTTCTCTTTCAGTTCTGAGTGTCGATCCAACTTACAGAGATTCTGGAGTGGAATTGTTTTAACATTGGCAAGGGAGAAAAGGCGAAGGAAAGGACTTCTAAAGGCTTCTTGGACATCAAATGGCTATTTCACAACAACTTTGTGATGAGTTAAGTGTAAATGAATCAGAAACATACGGACCAAATTTCCTTTGAACTTCACATGGGTGTAAGAAATTAAGGCAAAAAAGTTCTTGGCAAAGAGTATTTTGGGATTTGCCAAATTCAAGCCATTTGAGAAAGAGTCGGAGGTGCTCTTCGCGGACCCCAGAATGCTGCCGGGCTCCATCTCTGTTCGTTCCTCTTCACCACCCATCAGTCGAGGTGTCCCGCAACCTGGAAAGCTTCAGGTTGGCTGGAAGTCGGGCATACAGGAAGTCCTCCGGTGCTTTCTTGGTCTGCTGGGAAGGATCAGCACCAGGCTTTAGAGCCAGCAGTGGAGAACAGAGCTTGACTTTGGAGTCAAAGGGTCCAGCAGTTTGGATCCTGTCCACATGGGTGCTGCTTCGCATCAGGGCTGCATCTGGAAATTGCATAGTTGGGGAGAGGTTTTTCAACTCTTTTAGGAAGGATTTGGCTACTCAGCGGGGAGTATCTACTCTGGAGGCAGGTAGAAATGTTGGGCAGAAGAACTGACTTCTTTCTCTAAACTTGGTCTTGTTGCTTCTGCCAAAGAGGGAGCATCTCTAGGGCAGGGACTCAGGGGTGGTGTTATTTGTTTTTTGCACACAGACTTTCCTACGGGAGATGTCTGCGATGCTTGTTGTACCGAATTGAGAATGAATTACAGAGGAAGTGGTTTGCAAAACTGCAAAGCAAATTTTCAGTGAGAATCAGAAAATATCATCAGAGGAAAGGGTTATTTTAGCAATATTTGGGGATTTGGACATCACTTACTTGTTGTGAAGAGGTTTTCACTGCAGTGGAATGTGTTCAAATGGAATTTAACTTAGAAAGTAAGGAAAGGGACTGGAGAGTGGTGCTTTTTTGTAAGAGGAACGGCCTGTAGGTGGGTGATGATGTACAATATCCATCAGGGGAGGGGCAGTTAAGGGGGGACAACGAAGAGAGAAGCTGGAAGTCCGTGATTCAGAAAGGTTAGAGGACCAAGCTGTCCTGTTTCTTGAACCACAGTGAGGGTCCCATCTGCTTGCCAGCATTACTCACTATGCAAGGAGAGCTGATCCCCTCTTGGTGTCCCAGGCCCAGCACATTCTCCCAGAGGTGGTACCTGAATTCAGACGAGCCGATTCCCTCCTCAAAGCCATGAATGCAGTACCTGGCCCATCCTGGACACTCAATAAAATGTTATCAAATGAATGAAGGCTGTGTTTTGTGGATGGCTGTTAGCTAATGCTAAAGGAGGAAGAGGCAAAGAAGACTGAGGACGAATGATCTCAGAGGGAGGCAACAGAACCCCAAAGAGTGAGAGATCCCTAAAACAATGAAGGAAGGCCATCGTGTAGATCGAAGAGATGCAAAAGGAGGACAGAAGATGAGAAGCTATTCGATTTAGCTGTCTGGGACTGTCTTCTAACTTTTCCAAGGGAGATTTCAGAAGAGAGCGAGAGAGAAATAAAAAACCCAGGAGGAGAGAGTTTATGATGGGGAAGTAGAGGCAGTGGATGTAGATGTTGCTGTGAGCTCTCCACTTGTCTGTCGTCCTGGCTCATTTCGGCAGCCATGTGATGAGCACTCGCTGTGAGCCAGGCCCGGGGGAGCATACACACGAACACTGCCGCCTCCAGGAGGCATGCGGTCTTTTAAGAGAGAAAGGACAAGCTCACAAACAATGAACGCAAGCTGATTAAGGGAAACTCTAGAAGGAGTGCACAAATTGCTCAAGTTTGAGAAAAAAGCAGTTTCCTCTGGCCAGCCCGAGGAAGAAGGTGATGTCCAAGGTGCACTCCGTGTCCTGCCTCATTACACCCTGGAGAGAGCTCTCAGCCTCCCAGCCTTTACATGCCTCAGCTTCCCAGCCCGGCTGTGCAGCACCCGCCAGAATTCAGCCTGCCTCAGAATTCCAAGAGTTTCCCTTCCAATCCCAAGGCAGGTGCTAACTAAGTAAAGCCAAACTGAAACCTGGGGCCGGGACCACACGAGCCCTCGTCTAAGGGAACACTGCTTCTCAGAGGAGACCAAGGACTTGTGAGGTGGAGGGTCCCAGGGTGTGCGTGCCCACCCGCCTCTCGCCCCACCTTCACTGATGCCATAGCAGCCCTCGGGGGTTTCTGTACATCTGTGTCTACCATGAACGTATGCAAGCTGTTTGCATTTCCTTAGAGAAGGCCATAAGATACCAGTTTTCATTAGTTCAGGTGTTTACCTCCTCCAACCGTTTATTTTTGAAGACAAAGACAATCTGCTGTATATTTTCTTGACTGCTTTGAGGTCATTGGATTCCAAGGGTCCAGGGCTCTTTTTTTTTTCTGTCCAATACTAAGTGCTCTGAGATGGCCTCATCCCTCTCTGACCTCTCTCTGTTCCTTTCCTAGTTCTTATCCACTCAACCGTCCATCCTCCATCCAATTCAAAAGGATTTGGGCATCGAGACCCATCCTAGGAGTTGAGGGAAGCCACAGAACAGGTATATGACAAACTCCCCTCAAGAAACATCAGGGCTTCTCAGAATTCTGCTTAGTCTCCTTGACTTTTACTGACCCCTTGGACCCCTGCCATTCATGACTGCTTGCTTTTTCCATACGTGATCCTGCAGGAAAGAATAGAATTTCTGTAAAAGGAATTAAGCTGGGAAAGAAAAGACATTTTGGCAAAATCTGAAACATAGGCAATATATATATTTTAGGAATGTTTTCCAGAGCCAAAGTCACTTTAGTGCTTGGAGAACATTAAAATATGTAATGCAGTCAACAACTTGTTTTGCTCATAAAATGATTATATTTGATATTCAGTATAAAATATAATTTATTCAGAAATAATTGAAACTAGCTAGTTTGAACTTACTTCTAAATGTTTTACATTTTTTTACAAAATAAATTTTGAGTCCACGAGCTCCGTGGAATCGAACAGGTCTACTTTTTGCCATTGTATGAGCTGGCAAAAAAAGTGGAGGATAACACCCCAGACAGGCTAGACTGATTCTGGGGAACTGTAAAAATAACAACAACAACAAAAGCAAGCCTGCTTTTTCCTCCACGTTTTCTCCTGGGACCTTCTTTTTTCCAGTGCTTTCCTCGGGCGTTGGGGGATGTCTAATGAGTCTCTCTAAACTTTGTGTTGTGTCAGCCCCTGATGGGCAGGTTGTTCTCTGCCATCCTGGATCTGACTGCCGGCTTCGTAGTTCCTCCCCAACCCTTTGCTCTCTCTAGTTCTCTTTCCACATGGCTCATTTGAAGCGTTTGAAGAAAGAAGTGTAGGCGTGTATTGTTTCCATTTTGCAGCTGTTCTCCGTGGTTTTCTGAGTTACTCCATGGTTGTCTTACTCCGTGTGTAGATGGACATCTATGAGTAACTTGGGAAGTATAGCTGCGATCTGTTGGCAAGGAGGCCTCTCTGGGGTCAGCCTGTGGTCCTTCCTCTGTCATGATTCCCACTGACGAAGGAAGGGTGTGGTTAAGAGGTCTTGATGGTTGGTTTTTAGGATTGGTCCTCCATGACTAGATGACAGAGCCCCTGAGCACAGATCTATTTTTTTTTAATATCTTTATTGGAGTATAATTTCTTCACAATGTTGTGTTAGTTTCTGCTGTATACCAAAGTGAATCAGCTATATGTATACATATATCCCCATATCCCCTCCCTCTTGAGCCTCCCTCCCACCACAAAGCATCAAGCTCAGAGGGGAGATCTATTTTACTCACCTCTGTCTCTCAGTGTTTTAACTGTGTACCCAGCACCATAGTAGGTGCACAATATTTAATGTTGCTTAAATGAATGAACAAAGAGTTTAAATCTAAAGTGCCTTTAGTAATAGAGTTCTTAAATGTATATGTATGTTATCTTGGATTTTTAAAATATTGCTATGGGGTACTTAAGCCAATTCTATAGTATAAGCCCAGTAAAATGTTACCATTGTATCTAAAAAGAAATAATGATACAAGGTATTTAGTACCTGTTATAATTAAAAGTAATCTAAGAGGAGAACCTGAACTTTTTGGAGATTAATGTGGACATAAAACATGATCTTGAAGATGTGCTTACTTAGCACAAGCTTAGTGTTGCCAAAAAGACTTTTAAATCAAGAAATTCCATGAGTTCTATTTTTTTTTTTTATAAAATATTACATTTTGTTCATCCAGGTCCTCCAAAAGGAAGAAGTAAAGACAGAATTAAACATGCAAAGATTTTATTAAGGGAAGTGGTCTGTGTGAGAGAAAATAGAGAAAATAGGGAGAGAGCTGGGAGACCATGGTCAAGGCTGATCCCTGATCCCGAGTGAAGACAGAATAAAGGTTGGGCGAAGCATCTTGGACTGCTGTGCCGTCTAAGGAAGTTTCAGCAAAACTGTCCAGAGTCTTTGAGCCAAAATCAGCTGTCAGAGGCGTCCTGGGTCTCTCAGGAATGAAACTGTCTTTGCAGTTCTGCCCCAGCCCTCGTTGGCTGGGAGCAGCTGGCGGGGGTGTGGCATGTGGTCGATTACAGAGGCTCCCGGTGATGGGAGGGCTGCAAGTACATTCTCATGGTGGTCACATCTATATTGGATTCATCTGAAACACCCAAGACTAGTGCTATGTGAGGAAACATCCTTCGCTTTACACTTGAAGTCAGATTCATTGGAAATATCAGGAAACTGCCTTATGTTATAGAATAAGGTATACACTTCTACATATAATGTCTCAAGTGAACATTTTAGCCATGACGTTGACAGGACAGTATAGCAGCCTGGCATTGATTTCCAAATCCTATCCCCTCCTTTTGCCTTTGTAATAGAACTCCTGACTTGCAGCTAAGACCATGACATTCCAGAATAAAGATTCATTTCCCAGTCTGCCTTGTAGTAGATGTGAATGTGACAAGCTTCTGACAGACAAAAATGGAAGTTTTGTGTGCAACTCACAGGAAGTGTATGAATGGGAAGTGGTACACCCTTCTTCTTGTTGGCTGGAATACAGATGTGATGGTTGGAGTTTGAGCAACTATATTGAACCCTGAGGTAGAAATCTCATGGTGAAAAATGACAGAGCAACAATGTAAAAGGAGACTGGAACCCTGATTCATGGGGGTACCCTGGATTGCCCACCTCCAGACATCTTTTATGAGTAAGGGAAATAGACGTCTATTTTTTTAAAGTCACTCTTATTTTTGGTTTCCTAGAACTCAGAACTAAACCTAATTTTACCAATATAGGCAGCTCTTTCTGAAATTGTGTCCAGAGAGACTGAAAGTAACATGCTTCTTATGACACAGCTAATAAGTGGTGAAGTTGGACTTTACCCAGTTCTCCTGACTTTTAGGTTGAATGCTCTTGAAATTAAATTTGAACTATAACTAAATTAAATTTCACTGTGCCACAGTTATCTAGGCATTACTGAACACATCAAGAGAGGTCTTCTCTCTCAGCCTGAGCTTCTTTATAAAATGGAGAGAAACATTTTTGTTACCAAGATTATAGGGTTTCTGAATTATTTTGATGAGATAATAATGACTATGTATCTATCTACTTTGTAAAAGCCAAGTCCTCAGAATGAAGAGTCATTTTATCATCATCAATTTACTGACTTCAGGTTTGAACAATAGGAACAAAAAGCTTATGTTCCTTCATACAAGCTGGCACTGACCCCAAGAAGCTTCAGGCAAAGTCCTAATCAGATTATTAGGCATAGACCAGAGCATGAGGGAGAAGAAGAAGAATTTATCACTTCAGTAGATGATATATGATATTTTCCACTAATTGTTTCCCTGACTTATCATCCCTATGGCATCATAAGCTTCTTAGAATCCAGAGCCATGTCTCACACTTCTGAGTGTCCTATATTTACTGTGTGTGGTGAATGTTTGTTGGTTAATTGGTTGGGTGCTTGATAGTTACTGTGAATATTATTCCTTGCAGCTAAAAACAACTGTGAGATCCCCGAATGCTACCATTTTTAAAAGCTCGTGTTCTTCTAAATTCTTGACCTCACTTTTATCTTTCCTGACTTAAAAAAAGCAAAATAGATACTGATTGCTTAAATTACCAAATTTTTTGTTCATTTCTTTTAGTTTTTTGAGCCAAACTCCCCTCTTTTTTAAGTCTTAACTCATAATCTTGATTCTGCCTCTAAAACATGAGGAAAATGATAAAACATATTTTTCTGAAATTGATTCAGAATAAATTATGTAGCTTGTTTGTATAATTTTTAGCTCAGAACCATGTTTATGTGAATCCATTTGATGATAATGATTAAACACAGTGAAGTAATGGAAATTTTGTTATGGAATATTTGGTGGTATTACAACTCCAATGGAATGAATTAATAAGCAAGAAGTCATAGGGTCATAATCTCCCTACGGCTTGAACAAATGACATTGAATCTCAGATCGCTCTCTGAAGTAAGAGACTTACTTCAAAAGACAGGGATTTAAGCTCTCCTCTTTATATATTTATATAAAGTAAAGATAACCCTGCCCTGCGTATTGCAAATGAGATCATATTGCATGAATGTGTTTGTTATATTCCATTCCATTCCACAAGGTAATAGCAAATATAAAATTGTTCCAGAAACATAAAAAGAGAATCACATAGATGATCTAATTCACGTACAAGTCCCTTTAAATGTAGTAGCCACACGAGTTATCATTAAGTATTTGAACAATAAATCTCCGGAACTGTGTATAGGCAGGGATGATAGCTATGGCGCTAAGGTATTTAATAATGTAGAGAAACGTTTTAGATTTCTGAAGCCTGCACTTTTTTAGATGTTTAGAAGGAAACATTTAAGGGATGACTGACACTATTTTGGGTAGCTCTAAAGATGTTCATAGTCACAAAGTGCCCTTGACTGCAACATCATAATGTAACCTAAATTTCCAGGTTATGCAGGAAGAGGCAGCATGGAGCGGTGGCAGTAGCCATAAGTCATGGGTTCAAGCCTCAGCTTAGCCACTAGCTAGAAATGGGACTCTGCACAAGCCTCTTAACTGTCTTGAACTGCACGTCAGTTTCATTCTTGGTAAAATTAAAGGTTTGGTTTTGCCTTTCCAAATCGTCATTCACCTTCCAACTGGAATAGCCTACATTCTACTGCAGTGTATGCGCCACACAATTAAACTATAAGACATAAGATTCCAGTGCTCATGGAGCTGAAAATTTCATGTATTTGTATTGAGGAAACGCTACACGGGAAATATTGGAAAAGCTGACATCACATTTGGGCTGGGGGCTGACTTGTAAAACAGAGGAATGGTGGGGGCAGAGATTATGTTCCTTAACTGTGAAAGTTTGGAGTCACAAATTCTGTGTGCACATGATTCAGATGAAATCTGAAACAATTATTAGATATTTTCTAACTACCCAGGGGTTTGTAATTGTGTTTGACAGACCACATGGTTGACATCACATTTTTCAATTTTTATCCAGATGTTAGGCATCACATGAACCCAGTCAAAGGCGGTCCATACTTCACAAAGGCAATTGCAAGTGATGAAAAAGATCAGTTCTTTTAGTTGCCACAGAGAACATTAAAAAGCCAAATTATTGACTTGGGCTTGACTTTAGCATGGTTGAGTTCAGCCAAACTGAACTGTGTTTTATCGCCTAACTGGGTGATTATTGGTAAGATCCTTCCCTTTGCTGTTTATGCTATCATTCTGCTTTTTATTTTTTTTAAATATGCCCCACCCCCTTCACTTTCAGCAGACAACTTCATTCTATGGTTTAGGACTCTTTTCAGCAAATGAGAGAAAACTCAGCTCAAGCTGGCTTAAGCAAAAGTGGAATTGACTGGTTAAACTAATTGATAAGTCCAGGAAAAGATCTAGCTTCAAATGAAGCTCAGAGCAGAGCCTTGACCTCTATCAGGAAGAGCTGATTTTTCTCACTCTCTCTCAGCTCCATTCCTTCTGGTTTAACTCTATTCTCAGAGCGTCTTTTCCCACCAGGGAAACAAGATAACTCAGATCATCTCTGCTTGAAGCCCTGTGGGAAAGTTTACCTGCCTCTTAACCAGAAGCCTCAGCCAATGTCCCATCACATCCTGTTAGCTCCAATTGTAACCCATGCCTAGACCAGTCACTAGAGACAGAAAATGTGGTGCCCTGATTGGCTGAGGACGCAATCACGTGCTCCACTCCAGAGTCACAGGGTGGAGAATGGAAGGGGTGGTTCTCCAAGAGAAGTCAGGCTTTGGTTACCAAAAGAAGGGGGCATGGAGGCTGGGCGGCCAAACCGACGTGTCCTCTGCACTGGGAACCTACTTCATCAAGACAAGTGGACCCTTTTCAACTTCCCAGTTCATGTCCTCTTTCTTGCCATGGTCTTAGAAGAATAGATTCCCCCTCCTCCTGTTCGTGGCCAACCTATCCATCAGTAGCCCTGACTCCTTCCATCTGGTCCAGGATCTGACTTTATCAGTCATGGTTACTATTTCATATGTCTTCACCTTCTTCCTTTCTACTGGCTCTTTTTTTTTTTTTTTTTTTAATTTTTATTCTTGGCTGTGTTGGGTCTTCGTTTCTGTGCAAGGGCCTTCTCCAGTTGCGGCGAGTGGGGGCCACTCTTCACTATCGCGGCCTCTCTTGTTGCGGACCACAGGCTCCAGACGCGCAGGCTCAGTAATTGTGGCTCATGGGCCTAGTTGCTCCGCGGCATGTGGGATCTTCCCAGACCAGGGCCCGAACCTGTGTCCCCTGCATTAGCAGGCAGACTCTCAACCACTGCGCCACCAGGGAAGCCCCTTTCTACTGGCTCTTGCCTTAGTGTATAAACCTGCTCAGGTCTATCTCATAACACATACACACACACACACACACACACACACACACACACACACACACACACACACACACACACACACACACTCACTTCAATATTTTGCCCCATCTCCCCTTTCAGCTGCCATCTAATATGTTGCCTCTCCTTCTCATAAGGGTTTTCCCCCTAAAAGTTTGTCTATGCTCCCTGTCTCTACTTTTTTCATGTATCACTCACTCTCAACCTGCTGTCGTTACACCTCTATGACACCATACTTTCTATATTAATAGAGGTTTGTTCATGAAGACAGACCCTATTGTATTTTAAGGAAGAGATTTTTTTTCTTACAGTTTTATTGAGATATAATTGGTATACAGCACTGTGTAAATTTAAGGTATCCAGCATAATGATTTGATTTACATACACCATGAAGTGATGATCACAATAATTTCAGTGACCATCCATCATCTCATATAGGAACTAAATTAAAAAAATAGAAAAAATTTTTTCTTGTGATGAGAACTCTTAGGGTTTACTCTCTTAACATTAACTTTCATATATAACCTACGGCAGTGTTAGCCTTATCATGTACATTACATCCTTAGTACTTATAACAGGAAGTTTGTACCTTTTGACTGCCGTCATCCAATTCCCCCTCCCTTCCTCCCCCACCCCCAGCCTCTGATAACCACAGATCTGATCTCTTTTTTCCATGAGTTTGTTTGAAATATAATTGACCTACAACATTGTTAGTTCCTGTTACACAACATAGCAATTGCATGTTTCTATGCATTAAAATGATCACCATGATATGTCTACTTATGATATGTCACCATACAAAGATACTACATAGTCATTGACTATATTCCCCACACTGTACATTTCATACCCGTGACTCATTTATTTTGCAACTGGAAATGTGTACCTCTTAATCTCCTTCACCTATTTCTCTCCTCTCACACACCCTCCCCTCTGGCAGTCACCAGTTTGTTTTCTGTATCTATGACTCTGTTTCTGTTTTGCTATGTTTGTTCATTTGTATTTTTGGTTTTTGTTTGTTTTTTGTTGTTTGAGAGAAAGCACAGTGAGGATTTATTGAGTGGGAGTTCACTATCGGGCGACAGCGGGCTGATGCGGGTGAGCAGCTGCCTTGTTTTGTTTTTTAGCTTCCACATATAAGTGAACTCTTATGGTATTTGTCTTTCTCTGTCTGACTTGTTTCATTTAGCATAATATCCTCTAGGTCTATCCATGTTGTCACAAATGGCAAGAGTTCATATTTTTTATGGCTGAGTAGCATTCCATTGTGTGTGTGTGGGGGGGTGTGTATATATAGTATATATATCCCAGTGTGGTGTGTTAGTGTATATATATATATATATATATATACACACACACACATACCCCATCTTTTTTATCCATTCATCTACTGATGGGCACTTAGGTTGCTTCCATATCTTGGCTACTGTAAATAATGCTGCAATGAACATAAGGGTGCATATATCTTTCCTAATTAGTGTTTTTGTTTTCTTCTGATAAATATCCAGGAGTGGTATTTCTAGATCATATGCCAGTGCTATTTTTAATTTTTTGAGGAACCTCTATACTGTCTTCCATAGCAGCTGCACCAATTTACATTCTGACCAATAGTGCCCGAGGGTTCCCTTTGCTCCACATCCTTGCCAACACTTGTTATGTGTTGTCTTTTTGATAACAGCCACTCTGACAGGCGTGAGGTGATTTCTCATTGTGGTTTTGATTTGCATTTCTCTGATGATTAGTGATGTTGAGTATCTCTTCATGTGCTTGTTGGCCATCTGTATGTCTTCCTTGGAAAAATGTCTATTCAGATCCTCTGCCCATTTTTTAATTGGGTTGTTTGTTTTTTGATGTCGAGTTGTATGTGGTCTTTGTATATTTTGGATATTAACTCCTTATCAGATATATCATTTGCAGATATCGTCTTCCATTCAGTAGGTGGCCTTTTTGTTTTGCTGATAGTTTCCTTTGCTGTGCAAAAGGTTTTTAGTTTGATGTAGTCCCATTTGTTTATTTTTGCTTTTGTTTCTCTTGCCTGAGGAGACATATCCAAAAAAATATTATGAAGACCAATGTCAAAGAGCATACTGTCTATGTTTTCTTCAAGAAGTTTTATGGTTTCAGTTCTTACATTTAAGTCTTTAATACATTTTGAATTTATTTTTGTGCATGGTATGAGAGAGTAGTCAAGTTTGATTCTTTTGCATGTAGCTGTCCAGTTTTCCCAACACTATTTGTTGAAGAGGCTTTCTTTTCCCCATTTATTTTCTTGGCTCCTTTATCGTAGATTAATCACCCATATAACTGTGGGTAAGAAGAGATTGAAAATGGGAAATTAGAAGCTTTTGCTTCAGGGAGCAAAGTTTAAGGAAGCTGCTGTTAGCTCCACAAAATCATAGTAAAATACAGCCCAAAACTCTGCTGCTTGCAGCACTGAAGGGATGATTTCAGGAAGATGCCCAGAAGCTTCTGTTAAACATTCAAGGCCACCAAGCTCAAGCACAAGCCTTCAGGGAGTCACATCTTCTTCTCTCCTGCCTTCGAATTCTCATGTAAGCACCTTCTATTTACAGAGTTGAATGGAAACATTCCTGTCAAGGGAGTTGGAGAGATATATTTTCTAGGCTTTCAGCCCCTGCCATACCAGGAAGAGCTCAGAAGGGTGAGACTAGTCCTGAATGTGAATACACGGTCTCCGGCACATTATCAGGCACAGGCACTTTGCTCTCCTCTCCCCGTTAAATCTTTTTGCTAAGAATTCTGTCCTTGCGCTAATACTTGCTTACACTGCAAACTCCCCTTGAGTTATCTCAACTACTCTTATCATTCCGGTCACCTGCAGGCTGCTGATGCCTTAGTCTATAACTCCAGGGATTTCTCCATGAATTTCATGTTTGTACAGCTCTCTACTGGACCTTTTCATCCGATTCATACACAAGGACCGCAAACTCAACTTGTTTGAGAATGAAATCTTTATTTCTGCTCCCAAATCTGCTCTTCCTCCAAATTCCCTGTCTCTTTTAAGCACATATTCAACCACTCAATCTAATTTTTAAAATCTTTCCTAGCTTCCCCATCCCTACTCTACTGTCCTGGCTCAGTGACTCAACACCTTTTACCTGGGCCACCACAGCCTGTTACCTGGACTTCCTGTTCCCAACCTTACCCACCTTGGATCTGTTCTTCAGAGCTGAATGGATTGAAGGGATCTCAAACACGAATCTGCAATGATTCACTTTTGCTAAGAACCCTTGATTGGCTATAAGGCTAGAAAACGGAAGCAATAATTCATCAGATAATTCTCAATAATTCATCAAAGAAAGTACAAGAATACTAAAAGTATTCATTCATGAAAGATCAAATGAAGATGAGAACTGGAACAAGCAGAGAAAAAATTGTATTCCAAATGCTCTGATTCTCATTTCTCAGAATGAATGTTCCAGTGTATCGGGTAAACTCTCAGAAGAGGAAAATCTGATGAAGAATCCAATCTTTTATGTTCTAGTTTTTAATATGGAGTTTATTGGACAGTCTGGTTAAGTTTGCAGGCTCTGTGTTGATGCCTCATGTATTCTTAGTTTATTTCTTATTTTCAGTGTGTGGACTACAACATGTAGACTCTTTAGATACCAGATAGAATGTGATGCGTGGGAAGAAGATAGTCAGAAAAAGACAGAGAGATTAAGCGGAAATAGAACTCTGCTACATAAAACAGAATCAAAGGAAAAAATCCCCTGGGAAGCAATAACATCCACCTGCCTTCTGCTACCCCAAAATGCATTTGATTAACCTGAATCACAGCTCTCATTGATAGTGCGGTTCTGGATGCTTCCTTCATCTGAGTCAGTTTGGGTCTGTGAGGAGAAAAGGTACAAGTAATATTGTCTAAATTCCACTTGGAGAGATGCAGAAGGAAAAAATATTGGTAAAGTAACCTTCTCTCTTGAAAGTAGATGTACTTCCACAGACATGTAACATCTGGATGCCAAAACTGGGCAGTGATTTCTGTGGCCATGAATCCTGCCTCGTTTCCTGGAGAGGAGACTTCCTTCAGTGTTGGAAGCTTGGTGTGGACCTCGAGCTGCTTCCCTACTCTATCTCTGTGTGTCTTTCCACATCCTTGCTCTCTCCCTACCTTCACTTTCTATCACATCAAAATTCAAAATGTATTAAAGACTTAAATGTAAGAACTGAAACCATAAAACTTCTTGAAGAAAACATAGACAGTATGCTCTTTGACATTGGTCTTCATAATATTTTTTTGGATATGTCTCCTCAGGCAAGAGAAACAAAAGCAAAAATAAACAAATGGGACTACATCAAACTAAAAACCTTTTGCACAGCAAAGGAAACTATCAGCAAAACAAAAAGGCCACCTACTGAATGGAAGACGATATTTGTAAATGACATATCTGATAAGGAGTTAATATCCAAAATATACAAAGACCACATACAACTCAACATCAAAAAAACAAACAACCCAATTAAAAAATGGGCAGAGGATCTGAATAGACATTTTTCCAAGGAAGACATACAGATGGCCAACAGGCACATGAAGAGATACTCAACATCACTAATCATCAGAGAAATGTAAATCAAAACCACAATGAGATATCACCTCACGCCTGTCAGAGTGACTGTTATCAAAAAGACAACACATAACAAGTGTTGGCAAGGATGTGGAGCAAAGGGAACCCTCGTGCACTATTGGTCAGAATGTAAATTGGTGCAGCCGCTATGGAAGACAGTATAGAGGTTCCTCAAAAATTAGAAATAGCACTGGCATATGATCTAGAAATACCACTCCTGGATATTTTGAAGAAAACAAAAACACTAATTAGGAAAGATACATGCACCCTTATGTTCATTGCAGCATTATTTACAATAGCCAAGATATGGAAGCAACCTAAGTGCCCATCAGTAGATGAATGGATAAAGAAGATGGGGTATCCAATTTTTTCCAGTTCATGGTCCCAGTCTTGAATAAATGGTTGCAATTATATGTGCTCAAGTTTTTCCTTTCTTTCCTTCTTCTTTCCCTCCCTCCCTCCTTCCCTTTCTCCTTCCTTCCTATCTTTCTTTCTTTGTTTTTTTTTTTTTTTTTTGGTTTGGACTTCCTTCTTCTTTTATCCCAAATGACTCACCTCTTAAAAATAATAATGATAATTTATGCACAATTGGGTTTACAAGGTATTCAGGAGAGCATGATGCTACATGTTATATTCAAGGATTAACAATCAGGCCAGAGGCTGGGGATTTAGACATACCCACGTGCCCATTCTTGGCCACATAAATCCCTTTTGCCTCAGTGCTCTATAATCTGCAACTGGCCATAATTGACATGCTTGTATTTTGCATCAGGGCTTATTTGTAAGATACCTTTTCTTGTTCTGTACTCAGTAGGAAGGCTCCGTATTCCTTTAGGCCTCTCATGGTTAAGTTGTTTCACTCTTTTGCCACTAGTGTCTGCTCCTCTGTGAGAGATAAAGTCTAAGTTTCAGGGAAAAGGGCTAAATCTATCATCATTTATGGTGTGTTGACCCTCTAGTAGGTGCTTTATGTAAGTTATCTTCGAATTAAGCTTTATTGTTTCTATCTCCCTTAATCATCTACCTTATATTTGACATAACGTTGAGGGGTGAACTGGTGGCATGAATTAGAGTTATTTACAAGCTATTAAATAATTGGTGTCAAAGGGTCGTATGCTGGTGGGTCCAGGGTTTCCTTATTACATTCTCTCCATGTTAGCTTGACTATTGATGATGTTCATTTAATATGACTTTCAATTAACACGTTATTATTCTGACTATAAAATCAATATATTTTTTTGAAGAAAATTTGGGAAATCACCCAAAGTAAATAATATCACTCATAATTTCATAGATAATACCCTTGAACATTTTGGTGTTTTTTCTTTGAACGTTTCTTTTGTACACCCCACGTTCGCAACCAAATTGGAGTCTCTCACTTACGTATGGCTCTTGTCTCCTGTTTTTGTTCAGTTAGCATTATACAGTGAGAATTTGGTGATATAAAATACTCGTCAAAGACATGATTTTTAAGGCTACACATTTCCTGCCTTCAGGTTTGCACTATCAACCCGCAGTGATTCCGAGTCTCACTCTAGGTGACAATTCTGGGATAAAATTCTGTCCTTCTCTGACCTTCTGCCTCAGCTAGGAAAGAAGCCGCTTGGATGGTCAAACAGAGTAAAAAGCAGTTCCAAAGCATGGTATGTGCTGGTGCTTCACACTGCTTTACCCCAAGGACCTCGCAGTCCGAAAATGGAACGATCCCGGTTTGTCCCAGTGATGAGGCTTCCGCTCCAATCTTTTGGTTCCAGGTTCCCAACGAATAAAATCATACAAAGCCCGCATCCCGAGACTTCCCCAGCTGTCCCTGCGCATCTCCCTGCGGCTTCTCCCTGCATCGCTTTGCCTGCCCTCCTTGGCCTCACTCCTGCGCTGTGTCCTCTGCATGACCTGCTCCCCTCCTTCCTCTTTTTTCCCCTTCTATTTATTCTTCAAGTCTCCAGATCTCTTCCTTAATGTTCCCCCCTGTTCTCCACACAATCAGTGGATACTTCCTCTGTCCTTGTAGACATTGGTTCTTCTCTTTTAGTAATTTGAGGAGTTATTTTATTTGTTCATATTTCTAGTTCCCTCACGATGAAAGTGAAGGTGCTTGATTCACCTTTGTAATTTCAGCATGGACTCCGTGCTCCACCCACAGTAGATATTCAGTAAATGTCGAATGGTTGGAAGATGGATAAAAAAGATTAAATAAATACATGGTCCACTATAATGTTACTGGAACAAAATTATGCTGTTTGCTCTGCAAAGTATTGTAAAATTAGGATTTCTACTTTAATGGAAACACTATTTTTTGTGTTTTTACAAATCCACAATAAATATTTGAGGTAAGCTAAATACAACCACAAAGATATTCAGTACTGTCCACCTCTCCAGCCTCATTTTCCATCTTCTCAGTATTTCCATGCCAGCTTGCTCTGGGTTCTTCCTCCATGCCATGCTTCCACCGGGCATGTGAACCTGCTGGTCCCCCATCTAGAAGTCTCATCCCTTTCTTCCTTACTATGTTAACTCCCACTAATCCTAAGAACCCCCAGCCAGAACTCATTTCCCCAGGGAAGGCTTTTCTGACTCCCTTTACTAATAGTAATGAAAATAACAGTGAGTGGCAATCATAATAGCTAGCATTTACTGAGAGCATCCTATAGGACAGGCACTGTTATGAACACTTACATTGATCATCTCATATAATCCCCCATAACAACCCTCTGAGACAGGGACCATCATTAACCTCATTTAAAAGTAAGAAAAAGTAGCACAACATTGTAAATCAACTATACTTCAATTTAAAAAAATAAGTACAAGGTTCATCTGTCAATGGACATTTAGGTTTCTTCCATGTCTTGGCTATTGCAATTAGTGCTTCTATGAATATTGGGGTGCATGTATCTTCAAATTAGAGTTCTCCAGATATGTGCCCAGGAGTGGGATTGCTGGATCATATGGTAACTATATTTTTAGTTTTTTAAGGAACCTCCATACTGTTCTCCTAAATGTCCATCAATAGATGAATGGATAAAGAAGATGTGGTATGTATATATATGTACACAATGTGTGTATATATATACATATATATATATATATATATATGTATATATATACACATATATATACACACACACACACATAATGGAATATTACTCAGCCATAAAAAAGAATGAAATAATGCCATTTGCAGCAGCATGGATGGACCTAGAGATTATCATACTAAGTAAGTCAGACAAAGACAAATATCATTTGATATCACTTATATATGGAACCTAAAAAAATAGTACAAATGAACTTATTTACAAAACAGAAATAGACTCACAGACATAGACAACAAATTTACAATTACCAAAGGGGAAAGGGCAGGGAGGGATAAATTAAGAGTTTAGGATTAATAGATACACAGGACTATATATAAAATATATAAACAACAAGGACTTACTGTATAGTACAGGGACCTATATTCAGCATCTTGTAATAGCCTATAATGGAAAAGACTCTGAAAATATATATATATATATATATATATATATATATATATATATATATATATATATATATATATATATATATATATATATAACTGAATCACTTTGCTGTATACCTGAAATATTGTAAATCAACTATACTTCAATTAAAAAATGAAAAAAAATAAGAAAAAGAAGCTCAGGGAAATTAAGCAGTGTATCCAAGCTAACACAGCTGAAGTACACTAAGTTATCAACCATGCGTCCTCTTCAGAGTTCTTATTTTCTTATCCCAGGTGGAGTTCGATGTTCATTTGCATGAGTTGTTGATTAATGTGCCTGTAATCCAGCAGATTATAAACTCAGTAAGATCACTCTATCTCTACTCCTAATACAGAGCCAGATGCAGTTTAGATAATCAGTAAGCACTTGTTGAATGAATGCATTGCTTTGTTTGATCCAATATTTCAGGCTGGTATTGGTCCAGGCAGTGTTACTATTTCTCTGTAACTGTCAGAAGGTAGCTTTAATAGCACGTGTTTAGCTTGTACCCTTTTCATTCGAGTTCTATTTCTCACTGTACCATCTACAATGATAGAGTTTGTGTATGCTGATGTCCAGACAACTGGTCTCATAGAGACATGCCTGTTAACTACACACCCCCTCTGGCCACGAAGGATGTTATTTCAGCCCCAGCAGCCTGATATCTGGTTAGTGATATAGTGCCGTTTCTGCGTATAATCCTGAAACAATATACTTTGTCATTTGAAAAAAAGTTCCACAGCACGTTTGCCTTTTGGCCCAGTGGCAATGTTATGTCAGTCTTCAGGAATGTGTCTTTTGTATCCAAAAGCAAATTTAGCTTAGAGAAATGTTATCGGCAGTTCACCAAGAGGTTTAATTGTATGCTTTGAATGGCAGAAGAGGGGAAACCCTTAAAATTCAGGTTAAATCTATTAAGCTGAACATCCTGGGTTTGGTTGGCTGCCAAAATACATCATGATAAGAGTTTCAAAAGCTAATAACGGAGGAGATTAAATTGGTGTCCATTACAGATTTGTGGAAAGCTATTTCTTTGCATTAAGACTTAACAGCTGAACTGAATAAAGTATTCACCCTTCAATTTTTGTGTTTCATTTAGCTATAATTGCTGTTTTGGCCCATGGACCCAATTTTCTTTATGGTGTTTTGGCACTCTTCCTTCATCAAAAATGTGGTGAAAATTCCATGTAGCAGACCCTACATGAGATCCTACCCTTCAATATGGGAGTTATGGACGGGGAAGATGGGACACCAAATAAACTGTGTTTGTTTGAAGTTATAAATTATTTGTGGGTGGTAATTTTAGTTGAAAGTGAGATGTTGTTGCTACTTCTTAACTACTCATTGACAAATCTCTTTGGGGCTGTGTTTCTACCTATCCACTGTCTAAGTTCTGTGGCCAACCAAGTGCATAGGTGGTCTAGATACACACATTTTCCTGCAATATACAATTAATTTGATGAGTTTTGTTTCTCTTGGCACTTTACTATTTATCTTTAAAAACCTGGAGTATAATACATGCTCATCTAATTGCAGAAGTGTTAGAAATTTAACCACATTCCCAGAACTTCAAATAATTTTCTAGAAAGCAGGCGTTCCACGCACACGTTGATTGAATTAGCATGTCCTAGAAGTTATCATGGGCTTGGAATCAGAAGATCTGGGGTCTATTCCTTAGACTGGCAACTATTTGAGGTAATCTTGAGTTAATCACTTTCATCTCCTGTTTTCAAAGTATGATGTATAATTTCTAAAATGCCTTCCTGTCAGTGTTGAGTTGAAGCAATGGGTCAATAGTATTCAATTTTTTGCCACCGTAAAGTTATTTTATTAGCTCCTCCCTTGATATCACCAGTGCTATCCCCCCTACCCTATACACTATTTTATAAACTAATAGTTTTCCCATTTTAATGAGTCGAAAGCCTATTTCACTGTAATTTCAGTAAAAACACAAAGGACTTTGTTGCTTGAATTAGCCTGTGACATATTTCTCAAGTAAAGGTATGATTTCCATTTAATCTGATTCAATATTTTATTTTATTTTATTTATTTTTATTTTTGGCCACACCGCAGGGCTTTCGGTATCTTAGTTCCCCAACCAGGGATCGAGCCCGTGCCCTCAGCAGTGAGAGTGCAGAGTTCTAACCACTGGACCACCAGGGAATTCCCCTGATTAAATATTTTAATAACTCTCAAAGAATAACATTCAGATAACTAAACAGCTTATAGATGCCCCTATTTTCAGGGACTCCAAATTGAGAATGGCTGAGCTAGGTAGAAATGTGTGAGCCTATGTCAATAAGTGCAGAGTTTCTTTGAAGTCTCAGTTCTGAAAATAAGTGCATTTTGAGTCACCTCTATCCTAGAGGTGAGGAGAAAATGTTACTAGGATGTAAGTTCCTCTCTGAGGGAGACCATTTACCACTGAAACCAAGGGCCTTGAAGAGTAGCTGGTGTGGAGTAGACCCTTTTGCAATAGAGAAATAAATGTTGAGGAGTAGGAGGGGTGGGGTGCGGTGACAAGGTGGGCAGACCACTGGGTGGAATAGTAGGGGGGATCATCAGAAGCTTCCACTGCTCTCTGCTTTCCGTTGACATCTGTTGTCATGACAGCAGCACCCTGGAGCCAGCCATGAAGTTATCAGGTCTTAATGTCAAGGATATAATATCAGAGCCTTTTTTTCAGCATTCTGACATCATTCTGGCACAGGATTAAGTTCTGATCTCATCAGTTATCAGTTACGTGAATTTGAATGAGTTCTATAAGCTCTCTCTACCTCAGTCTCCCAGCTGTAAAATGGGACTAACTATCTGGTAGACTTAAAGTCAGATAATACATGCTGAAAGTCTGTCACGTCAGAGACATGTAACAAATATTATGCCCTTTCCCCATTCTTACCAATAAATTACATGGAACAGACCAGGCGATTGGTCACAAATCCTTCTTTCTAGGCTCTAAGCTAAGACCAATACCTTCAAAGGAGATGATGAAGGTTTTGCCATCCCACTTGGAGTAGCTGTAAATGACTAAGTCTCCAAAATAGTTAAAATAAGTTCATTGAATAATCAAGCTGATTTTTGCTTTTTTTTTTTTTTTAAACGACTCGGACTACAGTTCAATCAAAACCTTGGCAAGTGTTCAGATGTTTTATACCTCACAAGAGCCAATGACAATCACCATCTCTTGCACAATAGCAGTAAGCGACCATCTTCCACCAATGCTACATTTATTCTTCTTCAAGATAGAGAATGAAGTTGGCCACATGCTGGGCTAAACCAGGTCCAGTACCATTCTTAGAACAATTCTCCACTGAGGGGCCAAGGAATAGGGAGGAGGCCCCTCTTACACAAGTCTTCCATTCACAAAGCTAAGAGACAGACGTTTTACTACAATGCTGGTGAGATGCCAAAAACAAACAGAAACAAGAATAAACACAAGGGTTCTTAGGCAAACAAGCCCTGTCTGGTTAGCATATGGCTCGACACAGAAACAACTGCCCTCCCTCCCCGAGCCACCTATGGCGGGAGCAGCTTCAGTGCCATAGCTCTGTGGAAGCCTCACTGACTCAGAAAAGGGAAGAATGTGGCCGGCGAAGAACACATTTTCTACAAGCTGAGCAAACATGGCTTTGACGTCAGGGAGGGAGCCTGTACACGGGTAACAAAGGAGACGTGCACACATGGGGATTTTGTGGTACCTGGGTGGCTGCCCAGAGCACTAAATCCTGGCGCTGAGAATCCCTTTGAAGACCCTTCACAACGCTTGGGAATTTCAAAGACTATCATCATAACTCAGAAAACCCTCCAAGTGTCATTTTACCTTGTTCTTCTGCCTCCCCGTGGTGCTGGCTTTCCCCAGTGAGGGACTGCAGCCCAGCCATGGCCCGGGGGAGGGGGCAGCTGCAGCAGATGTGCACATCTGGATCACCTGCGGCCAGCCCATCGGGTCCCAGATCTCCTGTGGCTTTAGCTTCCACATGACAGGACAAGAGGGTGGCTTCCTCTCCAAAGTAACTGAATCTTTCAGCATGAGAGTTTTAACTACTGAGTAAAATATTCTGTACCGTTCAGGTTGACCCGTAAACTACACCTACTCCTCTTCGGTCGATGGAATCTTCCTCATTTCCTTGTATGTGAATAAGTGGCTCTTGGAGTGTAGTCCTTATAAAGTATTTTTAAATGAAGAATACATAGCAGGGGGTGTTGGGAGAACTAAAGACATCTTTTGGGTTCTCTTGTTATACGAGTAACTTCGGCAAAAGGCGGCTTTGATTCTCACTCTAATTCTACCTTCCCTCTGTGGGTTTTCAGCACAGTTCCTCTGAATTCAGAGGGAAACCCAATATCTACATGGTGACTTTCAACCCCGTCCTGCCCTATTCAGTTCCCTTGTTTTTAATCATTAAGTGGTGAGTATACAATGACACTGCACATCTGTTTCTGGTCTGAGAAGATCAGTAAGGACGAGGGTGATTGAGAGCTGCGTTAGGTGAAGCAATTACAAAGAAATGTTAAAAAGTGGAAGTGTACCATTTCCCCATTTTATCTAATACATCCAACATCTGGGAAAGGATGACGTGAAGCTCGGTGGATGTGGTACAGTGGGGATGGTGACTTTGGGTGATGCATTGAATTTGAGAAAATGTCACACTTTGCAATAACTTCACTGCAAACATTGCCTGCCAGGAGACGTGTCTATAAGTGATGGCAAAACCCATTGGCATTTGATGGCGGAGTTTGTCCCCATGTGACTTTGAATATGTGATTGCTTCTTTATGTTTTGTCTTTTAAAACAGTCTGGTACTTAACTACAATTTGGCATTCTCCTTTGATGACATTTCTTCTATGTGGGATTCCAGCTATCTAAAAGGCTCTAGGTAATTTTTTAAAAGTGCCAGACTTGTTTCTAACAAGTAGCTTAAGCGCTAGCAGAAACTGGCATATTAATATTAAACCCAATGGAAATGCAATTTTTAGTTTGAAGAATAAACATATGTTGGGAATTGCAAAAGTCAAAGTCCTCCAAGCAAGGTTAAGTTGCTCTTTAATGCACTGAGTGTACATATTTAGAAGTCTGGGGATTTACAATCGGCCAGAGGGCTCTAACTTTCTCTTTTTCTGATTTGGTGTGTGTAAATTTGTAGCACAAGTGGTTCATTTCTCTAGGTATTTGCATTTAGTTTGCTGCTGATTGTAATGTGAAAAAAAGAAAAAAAATTTAAAGGTAAGGAAATCATGCTCCAGAATGAATATGCTACGTTGTGAGGATAACGCTAACATTTTCTGTTGCATGTTGTAATGATAACGTAATCTGATGGAAGTGTGTGCAAAACTCCTCTCAGAGCACCTATTTTTTTTTTTCAAAACAAACAACTTTTTATCGAAGCATAGTTGATTTACAATGTTGTGTTATTTTCAGGTGTACAGCAAAGTGATTCAGTTTTACATATATATATATATATATATATATATATATATATATATATATATATATATATATATATATATATATATATTCCTTTTCAGATTCTTTTCCATTATAGGTTATTACAACAGAGCATCTATTTTGACCTAAAAGAAGTATTTCCAAAGATTCCAAGTAGTCAAAGAGCCCAATTCTGCCTTATAAAATAATATTTTATCTTGATCTGTGTCTTATTTCATTACTTAAAAGGACTGTCTATCACTTTCAACCTTGATTGTCACAATCCTGTTCTAGGTCACTGCTGGTTTCCCCGTGTGATGCGAGTGACAGCATGCATGCTTTTTCCTTTAGTTTCTCACTCATTTCTTTCTTGGATGTTTTCCTTTTTTTTTTTTTTAACTTGCCACTTTCAGGAACTTAAAATCAAAAAGGGAGGGGAAGCAAATAATTAGAAGAAAGTGGTCTAATGCTGCAGTGACATTTAGACTTAGAAACATTTACAGTTTGTCTGCCTTTGGGAAAATTTGGGAATTCTTATACATTGGAGATTTGACTCCATAAGGAGATTTTTTTCAGCTATTAGGGCCAGTCTCTTGGAGGTGGATCTGGCAGCCACCCAGAGAGCAGAAGTCGTTGAACTTGAGGCATCTTCTCTAGTTTAAGGGAGCAAACACGATGGAAATATGGGATTAAGTCTATCAGGCAGAACGAGTGCACCGGCTCCTGATGGACCTGCTCTGGGCTCCACAAATGCCAGCAGGCGTCCCCCAGACACGCCGTATGCAGACAGTCTATCATGGGGTGAGGATAAAAATAGAGAGAAAAAGGACACATTTTTGTTGTTGCTGTTTACAGAACCCAACTCTTTGGTCTTCAAAGGTCTTAGCCTCATGGAGCTGTAGGTTGTTGTCTTTCACTGATTTCCCCCGAAAGAATGTGAAGGGGTGGGAATATTACAAACATCCCCTGCTTTGGCATTGTTTGATTTTTTAAAAAATTAATAAAAACAGCTCCTAGCAGCTGGTTGAAACAATTCTGCTCTTCACAAAAGCCTTTGCAGATGACACTGAATGTTAAGAAAATAATTCTTTCAATTAGTGTGTGGCCAGTGCACCTGTGAACTGGAATCATCCAAGAAAACATATCTGTGAATGTCAGGGAGAACAGTTCAGGAAGTCATCCACGCTGCCTTTTTCTTTTGCCACATTCGCACAGATGTTAAACCCGGGGTGCAAACGCTGCAAGGGCCGCCTGCCTATAATCCCAGGAGCATGAGAAACAGGAGTTCACATCAGGAAAACTACTAATTTCCAACTGTCTGCCATCAGTATCATTTCTCCTTGTTTTTAGGTATGCTTCTTTTGTATATTCTTTCTCAAACTGTGATACATAATTCACTGCTCCTGATATATAGAGTTGGCTGTCAGGTACACTGACAATTTACCAAGCCCTTATTCCTCAAAATCATTTATTGATCACTCTATGTGAACAGCATTGTGTTTGGTATAAGGGATACAAAGGTGAATAAGACCTAACCCCTGCCTTGGAAATGCTTATAATTTTTGTTAGAACCAGTTTTCCTTCTCTGCTTCAGTGGTATATTATAATGTATAATCATCCTATGTTTTTCAGCGTTCCATTTTTGTCCATGGGAGTAAACAGGGGTTTCACCTTGTGTGTCAATTATTGAATTGCTATGTAGTGGAGCACCTCAAAATAATGGTTTAAAACCACTACCATTTTTTAATGCTCACAAGTTCGTGAGTCAGCTGGGTCGTTCCACTGACCTGGGCCAGTTCAAGTGACCCAGGAAGCAGGGCTTACTCAGTCATCTGTGGCCAGCTGGTACCTCAGTGGGGATTGGCTCAGTCTAGGATGGTCTCATTTACATGTCCAGTGATTGGCTGGCTCTTGGTTGGAGTGATGGTGGTGACTGGGCCACCTTATCTTTCATCACCCAGAAGCCTAGCCCAGGGTCATTTGAAGACTGATGACAGGTTTCCAAGGAAGCCTGCGATGGAATGCAAGTTTTTTTTAAAGCCTAGGCTTGCAGTTGGTACCAGGTCCCTTCTCCTCTGTTTAATTGGCCAGAGCAAGTCATAAAGCTATTCCAGTCTCCAAAGGTGGGGAAGTAGACTCTACCCTTTAAATAGGAGGAGCTGGAAAGTCACACTGTAAAGAGTTTGGATTCAGGGCAGAGTGAAGAATTGGGGCTATTTTTGCAAACACATCCTTCTTATTCTTTAGAAATGGTCCCGAGAGTAACCTGTCACATCCTTATACCTTATTGAATTTTATGAACCTTGCCCGAGAATCAGGATTCCTCTGAGAATCACCTGAATCTACCTTAATATGTATGGACCATCATCTCTAAGTGATATTATGGATTAGGAAAAAATACGTTAAGAAAAGGGGGGCGGGTGTTGCAGAAGAATTTCTCCAGTCCTTTAATACGTTAGTGTGCCTGTGAGTGGCTGTTGCATCTCCTAGTCTTATTTGATCTTTTTTCAAGGGATCACCTGTGTTTCAAGCAACAGTTTGTGGAAAATGGTGCTTCAGGATGTGTTTCCAGTCTTGGACATTCACTTATGGAATGCCAGCTGTGGTAAGAACCGACCTCTAGACCAAAGGGAGAGAGTGACAAACGTGAAAGGACAACGTAAGGGAGGGGCCTTTGGGTGCTTGGAGCCTGTTCAGCCTTTCCTTGTGAGGGAGGTCCCTGGAGGCAAGTGCTTCTATGCATGTCATAGCATCCTTAGAGCTGTGAGGGTCCTTGGAGAGCACCTGACGAGAAGTCTCAGACCCTTCGCTCCCACATGGCTTGCCCAGGGGCACACTGCTAGTAAATGCCACAACTCTGATAGCACAGCTTCAGCAGATGCTCAGAGCGCTTGCAGCGGTAAGACTGCCTCATTCTTGCCCTCATGAAGTTTATGATCAATGCCAGTGTCCACATTCACGTTGACTACTCACCCAAACGATTTGCTCAAAGCCATTTACTAAGAGATAAAAAAGAATTTGATTATAAAAACTATGCTTCTTCCACTAAGTTTTGGCAATTATTCTAACACACATATTTGGGACATGTATATACTTACATGAGACTCTATATTCCCTTGTCTGGGCTTCTGTAGTCCTCTGATCATTTTGCCATTTATGGTGCTTTTGTTACTATGCCAATATTTTTGTGTGCATCTGCTCCTAAAGTACGCTGTGAGCTTCTCAGGGGCAAGAGCCATGTCTAACGCACCTCCTTTTCCTTTCCCAGCTTTGCCTGGTACTGATAGTTGCTCAGGGCACCTAGAATGACTGGTGGCCCTTGCTGATCAATATGATCATTTATTTTATAGATTATTCCTTACAAAATTATACCTTTACAAATGAAAGACATGGTTATTATTAATGTGTTGTTTCTTTAATAACAAGAAGTCCTCTTATTAACTGTTTTGCAACTGGAGTTCTTTCTTTCTCTCTTATGTACAGAAACAGATAATCCTGGGCTAAGTAGCTAAGGTTTGTTTCCAATACTCTTAGAAAATTAGAATCAGCTCCAAATAATGCTGGCTATTGATGTCTAATATTTGAGAGGGGGGAAAATAATAGATGTAGAGATTTGGGGCAAATAAATGTTTTAAGGACATGCTATACTTACTGACTTTATGACATTCGTGTCCCATTGTTTACTTTTATTTATTTATTTACTTGCTGCCACCGAAAATGGAAGCCCTCAAATTGTACTGAAGAACCTCATGGGTCAGGCAAGTTCTTTGGATGGGAAGTTCCTTTCTGAGCTCCTTCTACAGTCAGGGGTAAACGCTGCCCTTTCTGGCTGGGAACCCAGCCCACAGGCTACGACCTGGTGGGCATTGGAGGGGGTGGTTTTCCTTTGGAGGAAGCGTATTTTTGCCTGTGACTTGTCCATGTTAGAGAGGAACGGGGCATGCAGGGGTGCGTTTGTCTGCCTGACACATTTCACAGTGGAGGATCATTCTTACACCTCTCCACTCACCTGAGCGTCAGAGCTGGGGCTGATTCCAGGTTATTCCACTGGCTTCACTACGGGGCTGACCCGGAGGCTTGCGATCAGTGCGCTGAGAAAATCAGCCGGCGCGTCTCAGTGTGTGTATGTGCTCGCATGTGTTTCTGTGTGTTGAAGATGGGGGCTCTGTATCATCGCCAGAGCATCCGGCACAGCACAAACATCTCCATGAAAAACTGTATCTCATCATTAGAGTTTTCTTCATTGTTCACAAAACCTATGTGGGAGCTCACTAATTCTTCACATATGAAGTTTGGGCAGTGGTCCTGGGGTCTTCTTGTTAGTAATCCACACTGGAAATGTCATTATAAACTGAAGACAGATGATACCACCCGCAACGCCATGTGTCTCTCATTTAGCCTCTTGCCATCCCATCGCAATTACAATCCATGGCCCCGGCTCCTTCTCGGAGTTGCCAGAGGGAGCGCCAGACCTGGCCCCATGGGGGAGAGAGGAGCATCCTTGCCTTGGGAGCAGGGCATGAAATGAATGACAAGCAGTTTTCAACGGGAATAGAAATCACCTCTCTTCGACCAAATCACCGAGCTCCAATCAAGGACCTTGATGACAAGTGAAATTAAATAAAACATGAGTGATGAAACACTGTAATATGTTTACCGTGAGCTAGTAGAGACAGCTGATAATTAACTGTTGCCCGAACAGTAACTTGGCAGTACATGATTGTAACCAGGACACAGAGCAGTAGTTAATTGAAAGTATTACTAAAGATCTTTGCATCTGTGAAGAAGCACGTGACCTTCAACAGGGAAAGGATACAGGCAAGCCATGGACCCTTCCAGGGCATCAACTGACTGTGGATCTGGATTCTGACCTGCGCTGGGTTTTGGCTTGCACATTCCTGTCCACCGTGGTAATGCTCTTTACGTGGTACGGTCCCCAAGCAAATGTCTCCGTGTGTTCCTTTCTGGGCTACCACCCACAGAATGTACAAAATCTGAGAACAAATAAATGCAGATGCGCACAATTGAAATGAGTTGAGAAACATGTTTTTATTATCTGCCTAGATTCTTACACTTAAAATAGTTTTGGTTTGAATCCTCTTCAGCCCCCTGGTTTTGTTTGTTTGTTTGTTTGTTTGTTTTTCTGAATTTGGAGCAACCCTGCAGAGAGGAAAGATAGTATTTAGAAAAGGAAACAAATTCCTCAAATGAATTTAAGCAAAATTCACATATAAAGAGAAGCCAAGAAACTGAAAGGAGGTCTTGAAGATTCCCTGACTGCTTGTAGTCTCAGTTTCCTTATCTGTGAAATGAAGATCGGACCAGATTACCCGGTGGTCCCCTCAGCTCTCCTGCTTCTTGAACTATTATCAGAATCGTATTCAAGGAATGTGAGGAAGCTAAGGCCAAACACATATGATTTAAATGTGATTCAGAAGTAGAAGAAAGGATCATAAAATATTACCCCTAATCCAAATTTCTCCCGTGGTTCCCGGGGCGCTTACATAGAGGGGATGGAGCCACGCCCCAGAGGACCAGAATTTGGTTGATCAGATTCTTCAGCTGGTGCCACACTTATAAGTATTGAATCGTGTATGCCCTTCTCTTTTTTTGGTTTATATTATTTTCTGTCCTCATCCTATTCCCCTCCAACCTCATAAGCACCCATTCTTGTGTATGTCCTTGCAAATTCCATTTATTTCTGTAAAATGTGTATCCTTGAACAACATAGTATGATTATGTTTTTAAAAATTTACATAAAGAATATTTGCTACAAATCTCATTCAGTTTTACTTCTTTCACTTATGTTTTTGAGATCTATTTATCTATATAAATATCTCAAAAATAGCTACATCTTTGCATTGCTCCTCAAAGCAACTCTTGTGTCATTTGAAAAGAGTTCTTCAGATGAAAAACCATCCCTTTGAGGTGGTGGCCGTGGATGCCAGGAGAAAAAGGGCACCTACAATCTGGGTCAGTGGCATTGACAATGGTCATTTCCCCAGCTTGCCATCTTTTAAATGCACGTCTTGTCTCTTGTGACATTTATTTTCTTCCCCACCCCCAGGTGTGGTCTTCAAGCTGTCCACTTCTGGAATTTGCAGGTTTCACAATGTGGTACTACTTCTTTTTGTCTGTAGGTTATTTCTTCATATGAATGTGAAGAAAAGCAATATGTTACTGGTTGTTGTTGTTTTCTATAGTGCAAAATAAAAAGAGTAAAAGGAAAATTTATATTTATCAGTGCTTCTGATCACTGCATAGTATTCTGTTGATTGAAAACAAGCTCCACTTATTCATTTCCTTATTGATGGAGTTTTTGATTGCCATGATTTTCATCCATAACTCAGTGGAGAACATCTTTATACAAGTCTCCATGGGCATCTGCGTGAAAGTTATCACAGGGCATGTGCTCAAGAATAGAATCGCTGGGTCCTAGGATACGTGCGTATTCATGTGCACTTATTGCTCTGAGAGTCTCTGCCGGAATAAGTGCAGACATCCACCAGTGGTCTGTGATGGTTCCTATTTTCATTCACCTTTGTATTATTTGACTGTCTAATTCTTTTTTTTTTTTTTTTTTTTTTGACTGTCTAATTCTTGACAATCTGATGAGAGGAAATGGTTTCTTACTGTTGTTTGGATGTGCATCCTCTGATTACTCTTGTGGTCGAGGATCTATGACATACTTGACCGAGACCATGCTGCGTCCACTACACAGTTCCTTTTCTAGACATAGGGGAAGGTTGCACTTAACAGCTTCCATTGCAATTAGGTTGTATTCACACGAATGAGTCCTGGCCAACTGAATGTGGGTGGCAGTGTGATTACTATTAACATGTATTATTTTCTGAGGGAGTCTCAGACTGGTTATTCTCACTCTGCCCTTTTCTCTTCCCTCCTTACACAACCAGGAGGGGTATGTTTGGGGCAGTGGGAATCCATTCTCATTCTTGACTTAAGGGATGTGCTATTAGCAAGCATACAATCATTGCGACTCAGAGGTTGAGGGACCTGATAAAGTAACACCATGGAGCCCTTGCCTTATGAAGTCCCAGCCAAAATTTGACACATGAAGTATATGGGAAAATGTCTTATTTATGAAGGTTTCATCCAGCTGAGGAAGTCTTCGTGGAATTGTACAAAGATTCAGAGCTAAACAGAAGTAGTGAATTTCTGCTTTCAGGAAGGGGCTGTACTATAACTATCTGAAGTTGTCACTCTGGGTCATCAGAGTAGTGGTTTTCAGCCTTCCATAGAAGCCAACAAGTAAAAGGAATCTGACTTGAACGTCAATAAAAATATTATATTTATAATGCTCTATCTTAGCAGTGCACTCTTTAGAGAGGGAGTATCTTTATTCTAATATGAATCAAGATATTAGGAGTAAGGAGGTGTATGGTCACAGGTGAGAAGTCGTCCAGCCTATTATCTGAGTGGTTATGTAAACTGGAAGGTTTCTGAATGTTTCACTATATTAAGAAATATAATTTTTCCTACTTTTGAGAGGAGGGAATGACAGTCTTTCCCTTAAAATAACACAGTCCATTTTATTTATGTTCTTGGATACACTTCATCATCATTATCCAACATCAGGCACATTTTCTGGCTCTCGGGATTTATGATGGATCACATAGCCACTGACTGCCTCGTTGTGTGCCGCTAGCAATTATTGTTTTGTTCCTTTTGGAAGAGTTTTCATTGTCTTCAGTCTAAAGCTGGCATCACAGAATGACTGGAATGATTTAATAGTACATTTTTAAAGATTTAAAAATATATAAGGGCATAATTTTAGGTTTTTTTTCCCCCAAAAAATCCTCCCTACCCTGCCTCACATTTGCATTAAATCGAGAGTAAGAAAAAAAATGGGTCCAACTCTTAAACTTGAGCTATTTTCAACTCCTCAAATGTTTACATATTAGATTAATTCAGTCATTTAGATGGTAGTCTCCAAATTCGGATGTAACATGCCAGTGGGTTAAACAAACAATCCACAGGGGTGCAGGAAGAAAGTGTTAGGACCGCTACTCATCCGTTGTTTTAATCTAAAAATGAGGAAAGTAATGAAGCACTGTTAGTGTTTAGTGCATGTACTGGCATTGCTTCCCTGCTCAGTCTGCCATGCTGCTGTGAGCAGGGTTTCCTAGGGAAGGCAGGTGTGCACTTTTACTACAAAGTTTGAACCCAACCAATTCTCACAGAATGGTCAAGAGGCTGAAAAAGATTCTTGTGAAGAAACGGTAAGATGAATGCCATCATAATGCAATATGCAAGCAGACCACAAGAAGACAGCAGAGCCGTCCCTTACCCCATGCTTAGCACCCTGCTCCAGTTCTGCATTAGTCCTTTCAGGAAGGAAAGCAAAGAACCAATTAGCTAATCAGATCTGACAGGAAGGTGAAGAAATGTAAAATTACCAAGAAAACTATCTGAAATGTGGATTTATAGGTGTTCACATTAATGATGATCTCTGCCATGAGCGGACATTGTATCTTGAGACATTAGCTTAAAGTATGAAGCCATCATGATTATCAAGATATTTTAATGTTTATTTTCTTCATGCTACATTAACCCCTATGTCTTTCATCTCTCTGTCTCACGCACACTCACACACATATATGATAAACAAGTAAATATTTATATATGAAGCCTGTGCTCAAAAATTGCCTTAGGATGCCTGCTCAAAAAGGTTAAGAAGTGGCTGGAGGATGGTGTGAATGGGAACGAGGCTTGGTTATGCTTCTCCCTACTCCAGGTTCACTTTCTCCCCTGAGCATTTTTGTTTTCATGACTCCCGTCTATTGATGAGGAGCTAGTCTTACCCAGGGAGCCCTTTTAGGCTCCTCTAGGACATGCTCCCGAGTGCTCCTGACTAGAGCAGGTGTGGGACTTACCCTTGTTTCTGTCTGTTTGTTTTCCTCGGTGCTCACTTAGTTCTCTAGCAAAGAGTAGTATCCTTTGGAGCCTGAATGGCTCAGCTCCAGCATTACCTGGGCAGGTAGCTGGTGGCAGGCTGCTTTGGCGTTCTTTGCTGCAGGCTATCGAGAACTGGCAGTGAGGGGACTCATAACTCTGGTCACAAGTTAGCTTTGTTGATCATGAAAATGGAGGATTACAGCCAGATGCTTCAGGAAGAAAGACAATGGCCAAGATCCAGTGAAAGGTCCTGCTCTAGGGAAAATAAAAGGGGATCCTTGATTAAAACACAGAGTGAGACACCTTGAAAGGAAGCCCAAGTGTTGTATCAAATGTTGGCCAGGTCACCCCACGATCTGATCTGGTGCCCGCAGAGCATCTATGGTCGACTGAGTAAAACTGGAAGAAAGAAGTGAAGGTAGGGTAACCCAGAGGCCAGGGGCCAAGAGGCTGGAGCCTACAAAGAGAATACTAAGAGGGTAGCTATCCAGGATGTGATAATTTTTCTAACAACACACATTCTTTTTATTTTTACCATCTGAGTCCTCTGTTTTTCACTCTTCCTTGTTCATAGTTGGTTCCCGAGGAGCAACAAGACCCTCAGACCCGTGTAAGTCCTTGGTAGCCGACTTCTTGGTTAGGCTCAGACCCGTTGCCTTCCTTTGCCTTCCTCACCTGTTCACTGTTCACCTGTTCACCTGCCTTCCCTGGCCAGGCATCAGAGCTGTACTGCGTGGAACCCAGATGCCACCTGGGGATAAGCTGGCATGTAAACTAAGGAAAAGAATGAATGTAGTTTTCTTTCTACACCTTCATTCTATGACTTAGAGGGAATCTGTAAGGCCTTCCCCAGGATAGTTGAGACTATGTTAGAGACTTTTGTTTTCATGCTCACTCTTGACTCTGAGCTCTTGGTTCCATGGAATCAATTCAGGTTAGGGATTTTCCTTCATACTATTAGGTACTAGGTTTTCTTAACTATGGAAACCAGACAATGTTTGGTTTTCTTTTCCGTATCACACACATCCCCTTTATGAGATCTTTGTGTGCGTAGCAGGTGGTATGGAGAGTTTGGACAAATGGAGTGTTTTATATTAATATTGAATAATCGGTATTCTTGTTCCCCAAAACCTCTTAGCTGTCACATCACTAGGACTTTCCCACTGACTGTGCCACCTCACAGAATACCTCTGTCTCTTCTGTACCTTCTCTCTCTTTGATTCCTCTTGGAAATAACCAAATTTCTATGTTTTTGATTGATACCAATTAGGCTGTCCTTAGCATTTAAACCCCACCTCCAAACTTGGCTCCTTTTAGATATCCAAACTGTGGAAGCTTTTAAGAACTGCTTGCAAGATCGGATCAGAAATCTTAAGTCAAGGAGCCAACTTCATCTTCAGATTGTAACTTAGGTGTGGAGCTGGGTAAAGGTTTCTCAGGTTTCAAGGACACATCCAAATTCTGCATTTGGAATTGTGTGGAATAAAATACACTTACTGAGCCAAGGTCATTTCTAGGCAAGGGGGCTGAGTATAGAGTGTCCATGAATCACTATTGCACTCCCCCAACTAGAAAAGCAACTCCAAGTTCATGATGGATGATAGCATCATCTTAAACATGAAGGTCTGGCACAAGATCTTATTCAAAGGGCAGCATATCCTTAGGGGAAAAATGGATAGTTATGCAAACACACCCAAACTGTCTGCAAAGGGAAGCTTTATTCATCCCCAAATGCTGTATTTCACTGATTGTGAGATGCAAACTTTTCACCTTTTTAACTGGGATGCACCTTACAGTCGCTGTTAATCAGGCCGTGGTTTTGACATAATTGCTCAGCCTGTGCGTGTTCATACTTGGTCATAGCTGTTCATGTTGTTATCATTTCCTGGAGTTATGTGTATGGGTGATGCTAAAAAAGGTTGAGTTTAGTTGTTTTTTAAAATGTCTTCAAAAAGATTACTCCATGAATTGGCACTGAAGTTTTAGTATGCACATAGAAAGACACAGGAACCGAAAAGTATGATATATAATGAAATCTATACCTCAAATGAGTCTCGAAATAGTTTTCAATAATATACAAATGTTAAATGGTAAGAAAATAGTGTGTCAGTTTAATTGATGGTAATTTTTCTCTTTAGTGGAACATAGAATAATGATTTAACTTAAATTTAATGGAATATAGCAGTAATGCTACATGTGTCTTTTCACTAACCTTTTAGGTGAAGGAAGTAGACAACAAAAATCTATACCTTATTTTTCACAGAACTTGGCTTGAAGTCCTTGAAAACTTTGATGGAAAAAGTAACCTCAACGTCCCATTACTGTTTCTTTCAGATCACAGTACTGGATTTTGTATATCCCATAAAAATACCCTCTCTCACCAGGTGGCTCTAGGTCTCCCCTTCCTACAGAACCCCCATCATGGTGTGTCATACAACATACCCACCTCCAAACCACCACCCCTTTCCTCCTGGATTAAGATTGTTCCATTTTTAAGTGGGTGAGGATAAGGAAGAACATCCGATTTAATGGGGTGATTAGTGGTGTGATAAAAAGCTGGGTACCAGTTAGTTTGAGGAATTAAAATGTTACCGCTTCTTTTCATGGTTCAAGGCCAAGGCTGGACAGCTTCGTGGATTAGCATCTACTAGATGTTTCCCACCTGGAGCTTATACTGTAAAGCAGCACAGCCAACACACCAACTCTTACCATACAGAGACTACACCTACGTACTTTCATTACACTTTAGTGTTACTTCCTTTTCTACCCCTAAGCATGGACAAAAGCACCAATTTTGAGATGATGTCTGATTTTTCACCCCCTGCCTTCCTACTGCTTTTTCCTGCCATGAGTCGTTAATGAAATGGCTGAACACTTTTACTTTCCTGGTTCAAACCTGTCGCATTTTTTTCCCTGAACAAGTTTTCCCATGAGCCAGATCTCTTTCTAGCTAGTCCCAGAGAGGAGTTCTGTGTACCTGAACCCCTGCCCTCTGAATTTCTTAGGCTTTTGTGGATAGTGCTCACCTAGCGAGATCGCATGTTGATATCTCTGCATGGCAAACATGTCTTTTCTCCTTGGCTTAAAGGCAGAAGCAAACTAACAGCAAGAACTCTATCACCAAGTATGTCAGAATAATTGATTCAGATGGTAATTTAGTTCTTTTCCTACCTGTATTTTCCCTCCCCCAGCCCTTTGTCCAAAGAAAGTTTGGTTGCTAAGAGCAACTATGCCTACAGTCTTGGGCTCTCCCTGTCTTTTGTAAACACCTGAACTCATAGAAGAAATGGAATGTCTCTAGAAGGCAAGGGAGGGATGTGCCCAAGGATAGGAAGACAGGAAAGAGGAAGACATTATTCCCCAGCTTGGGAAAGGTAGAAAGGTGTGCAGATACTTCAACTAGTGGGCGTATTTGACCCTGATCAGTCTCTGGGGAAGTGGCAGAACCTCAGAGGGAAAGGCCAGGCACACCTAGGGAGGCTGGATCCCCTGCGTGGACCAAGGAACAGCCTCGGCAAACATTTCTGTGCTCTACACGTAGCCCATCAGCAAACTGCCCCTGGACTGCAGGGGAGCGTACAGGCATGGACGGCTGAGGATATCCATGATGACAATGGATTAAAGACTAGGCAACCTCCCCTATCTGCTGGGTACCACTTAAGCCTCCAGATTCTCATGAGACTATCAAGGAAGAGGAAGGAGCCCCAACAGTGACCAAGACTTAACTTCCCACTAGCTTATATTCCCAAATATAACATCAAAATACATTACAATGGTGATAAACTGGAAAAGGAGTGCCAAGTCCCTGAAATTAACTGGATGTGAAAGAGAAGCAGTGTAGAAGAAAAAGGGAGTGAGAGATTGAAAGCAAGAATCTTTAAGAGTACAGATTTTATTTTTTATTTTATTTTATTTTTTGGAAATAGAGGATTTTTTTATTGGAGTATAATTGCTTTACAATGTTGTGTTAGTCGCTGCTGTACAATGAAGTGAATCAGCTGTATGTATACATCATACATCCCCTCCCTCTTGAGCCTCCCTCCCACCCACCGCCCCCATCACCACCCATCTAGGTGGTCACAGAGCGCCAAGCTGAGCTCCCTGTGCTATACAGATTTTCAATAAAAAATGGGCCAGATGGGGACCTCATATTAGTTAATTTTTTAAAAAATAAAGAAATACAATATTTCTTAGTCACACTTAATGTTGCTATAATAATATTCTCCCTGCTATATAGGAATTTTTGTAGTTAGATAAATTCCTAGAAGGTGTGCTTTGAATCCTAGAAATATTACCTGTGGAATACACGCATTGGGAAGGTGTTTATTTTATTTTATTTTATTTTTAATTAATTAATTTATTTATTTATTTTTGGCTGTGTTGGGTCTTCGTTTCTGTGCGAGGGCTTTCTCTAGTTGCAGCGAGTGGGGGCCACTCTTCATCGCGGTGCGCGGGCCTCTCACTGTCGTGGCCTCTCTTGTTGCGGAGCACAGGCTCCAGACGCGCAGGCTCAGTAGTTGTGGCTCACGGGCCCAGTTGCTCCGCGGCATGTGGGATCTTCCCAGACCAGGGCTCGAACCCGTGTCCCCTGCATTGGCAGGCAGATTCTCAACCACTGCGCCACCAGGGAAGCCCTGAAGGTGTTTATTTTTAAAGGGCACAACACTAATGTCCTAATCGCCTCTCCAAGTAGAAAACTGCATGACACAGCCAACAATTAGCCTGATCGATATTCCCTGAAGAAGAATTTTTGTCATTCACTTGGATGGTGAAATTGTGTGTGCATTGTTAAAGTGGCAGATGATGTAATTTTAGAAAGTAGCATCTGGTAAAAAAAAAAATATAACACCAAAATATATTACGACTGTGATAAACTGGAAAAGGAGTGCCAAGTCCCTGAAATTAACTGGATGTGAAAGAGAATCAGTGTAGAAGGAAAAGGGAGTGAGAGATTGAAAGCAAGAATTGTTAAGAGTACACATTGTAAGCAGAAAATGGGCAACACTTGATTCAGTATAGTTAGGGCAGAAAACAATTTGTCACAACAAATTCACAATGAGTAGCTACTGGTATCAAAGCAGGTACAATATTATGAACAATTTATCAGAGGATGGCCTATCCATGCCTTCGTGTATTTACTCACTCAGAGAGGGATTACATAGAGGGTGGTCTGGCACACAGATAGCTCTCTCTCTCTTTTTTTTTTGCATGTATACTTTTTTAATATTCCATCTTGTAAACTCATTTTGATACCAAAAATGCTATAATTACAAAATGTAATGATAAACAAGTCATACTCATTATTTAATTGGTACAATAGATAGCTGCTTTGTCTGTTTTTCTGTGTCTGATATTGGTCATAGTAAAGTTGACTCTGGCCTCATCTATATCAGGGTTTGAAACAACAAAGCTAAGTGCTTACAGATTATTGCAGATGTCAAAATTAGTAATTTAAAAAATTAAATAATATCTAAATTATACACTTGGTGCACAACGCATGCAAGGAAACATAATATACTTAAAGAACTTATACGCTGCTCTGTTGTCTGCAACTTCCTTATTTTAAAGTTTGAATCCTGGCTCAGGTATTTATAACTTATGTGACCTTTGGCTGATTTCTTAACCTCTCTGCACCTTGATTTCCTCATCTGTGGAATGGAGATGAAAATAATATTTATGCCATTGAGTTGTTATAAGATTTAATGGAGTTAATATTTGTAAAGCACCCAGTGAGCGCTATACAACCAGTGTTGAATTAAATACATACACCCCACATATATTTGTTTCTCCTAGGTTTAAACCACTTCTTTGTGCACCATAAGGATGTCAGAATAGTCCTTGTCCTCGAGGAGGCTTTACAGAGAAAAAACTGGAACTGTATACAAGTCTGAAATCACTACTTTAAGAGAGCTTGGAAAGTAGCTCAGCAGACACAAAAAGACTATTGAAGGATAAGCGTACTGTAGCTCTTCTAGGGTGACAGTGTAAAAGGACTTCTGGGTTAGTCTGCAATGCAGGAAAATAGAAGTTTTCCTTCATGACTAGCTGTTCTCCATTGCCACAGAAGTTGGAAATAAAACCAAGTGAACAGATGTTATTTCAAGAGGATTTTAAGCTGGTGAAGAAGAGTTTCCTGGCAGAGATAGTAGTCACGTGTAAGAATGTGTGACATTCGTGGGGAGGTCTTAGTATAAAGAGGCTGCCTCTCAGAGTCCTGCTCAGTCAGCAATAAAACAGTGGAAAATGCATAATACATCCATTTTCATATAATACCTGTGAACTTCTTGTTATCAGTTCATTTATGAGTCTCAGTAATCTTACCCATTACAAAAATTGGAGCAGGGTACAAGTTTTGGTAATTTCAACTTCAGATGTACTTTCTTAACTATCAGGTAGCATTTTAATGTCATTTTTATACAATTATTTTTACTGTGAATATTTAAGTAATGCATGCTTGGGAAACATCACCTCCCCATTTTCTCTCTGGATGGACTGAATTAATAACTATAGGAGAAGAATTACAGCATCCTCCAATTTAGATCAAATAATGTCCATGCCACTTCTCACAGAGGGAAAGAGATTTACCTTTTGCCTCTCTATAATCCACTTAAAAAAAAAAAATCAACAGTAAAAAGTTGTCAGGATAAAACCTTTATGCTGGGTTCATACTGTTAGATTTCATGCAGAGCAGCAGGGCAGGAAAGGGTCTTAGAGAGAAGCAGAGAGAAGAGAATTTGGAGGCAAACACACTAGTAAAACACCACCACTGTAAGTGATTTCCACCCGAGTAAAGAAATAAGTAAACCAAAGCCTCACAACAGCCAAAGAAATTACAGTAGGAAAAGTTTAAAAACAAAAATGATGATGAAATAAAGAAGAGAAATTTTATAAGGACAAAACTATTTGTGAGATGTGTTTTTAATGAAAACAGAAATTGCCAAAATGCCTCTCTTTTCTGAAATATCAATAATCATTGAGAGATGACCGCACGGGAAGGGAGACATGCAGGAATGTCTGGATCCTGCTTGGCACAGGGTATCAGTTCTCTAAGGTAGAAATGCCAGTACTGTTTTCATGAAGAATCTGAACACTGGATTTGTTTTCCTGGGAAGCCTGGTGCCCATTCCAGCAGCCAAGGAGTTCAACTCTCACCTGCCTTATAGAAAACTTCTCTGCTTGCGCATTTTGGAGTTTTATGAGTGGAGCCGCCTAGAACTAGATACATCCTTATGGGTTGCTTCTCCACTGCCTTTGTGTCACCAGAGCAGAGTCCAGCCAGCGCTGGTGGGTGTGTGTTGTCACCACCCACAGAACACGGGCATCCCAGCCTCTGTGCAGCCTCACCTAACTATGTCCCTCAATGTCAAACATATCCCCTAAATTCACATCCTGAAATCTGCATGAAATCCGGAACAGTACAGGCTGGAAAATTTTAAGAGTTGTTACTCTGTTTTTAAAAATTGAAATCCCTTGGCTGTTGAGAAGGTAGGATTGGGGTGTTAGTGTGACCTGGCATGCTGAATTACTGGAAGCTAAGTCTGGGAGTTTGAAAGTTGTGATGAATTGGTGGTTGGGACCATCTATCTCTGGGAGCCAGTTTCTTGGATTTCATTTTGTAATGCCCAATCCATATCCCCACATCCCTTTAGAGCCTATTATGGACTGAATGTTTATGTCCCTTCCAAATGCCTATATGGGAGCTCTAGCCCATAATGTGATTGTATTTGGAGATAGAGCTTTTTAAGAAGTAATTAAGGTTAAATGAAGTCATAAATTGGGGTCCTAATCTGATAGGATTGGTAGCCTTATAAGAAGAGGAATATGAGGGCTTCCCTGGTGGCGCAGTGGTTAAGAATCCGCCTGCCAATGCAGGGGACACGGGTTCGAGCCCTGGTCTGGGAAGATCCCACATGCTGTTGAGCAACAAAGCCCATGTGCCGCAACTACTGAGTCTGTGCTCTAGAGCCCGTGAGCCACAGCTACAGAAGCCCGAGCGCCTGGAGCCTGTGCTCTGCAACAGGAGAAGCCACTGCAATGAGAAGCCCGTGCACCACAACAAAGAGTAGCCCTCGCTCGCTGCAACTAGAGAAAAGCCCATGCGCAGCAACGAAGACCCAACACAGCCAAAAATAAACAAATAAATAAAATAAAATAAAATAGGAACATGAGGACACAGAGAGAAGGGGGTTGTCTGTAAGCCAAAGAGAGAGATCTCAACAGCACCCTACCATGCTGATACCTAAATCTTAGACTTCCAGCCTCCAGAACTGTGAGATAATAAATTTATGTTGTTTACACTACTCAGCCTGTGGTATTTTGTTAAGGTAACCTGGTCTGACGAAGACAGAGCCAGATTTACCTAAATCTAAATTCTAGTCCTGAAACAGGCTAGCTGTGTGACACTAGGCAAGTTGCTTCCCCTCTCTGATCCTTAGTTTATTTACCTGCAATGTGAGAGTAATATGAATCTTTTACAGGAATGTTGTAAAGATTAAATAAACTGATATACTTACTGTGACTGACACATAGTGATCAGTAGTCAACAATTATCATTGTCATTTATTATCTGAAAATGTTACAAAAGCCTTTTTCCCTCCTCCAAAAAAATCTGAAACCATAAATTGTTTCTTTAATTTTAATAGAATCCTGCCTTGGCAAATAAAAAATTAAATCCTTTCATTTTAATAGAATCCTGATTTGGCGAATACCAAAAGCCTAGAAAAAAAAAAGGCCTGATGTGTGTTAAAGAGACTGTGTTTACTGATTTCCTGACTTATTCACTCAATAAGCATTTAATGAGCCCTGCTAGATGCTTTGGGAGATGGAAAGGATTATGGTTACCTCGTAGTCTCCGACTTATACCCATGAAACTTCTACAGTTATACATAGCAGTGGAAATTTAAATGCCAACAGGAAAGGTACTGATGGGAATGGATGAAGAAACCCAGAGGAGGAGGGGGAGTCAGGGAGGGAACGCTGGGGTTCTGGGGGCTGCCTCCCAAGAGGGGCGAGCCAGGGACTGCAGGTCTTGAGAGTGAGCAGGCAGAGTAGCATGAGAGACAGAGGGACCCCGGCCGAGAGCACCAGCCTGCTTGGGCCTGGAGTGGGACGTTTAGCACAGGCATGGTGTCCTTGAGTTGTTTGCAGAATGTGTTCCTGGTTCTTGGTCTAACATGAACTGGAGAAGGTGAGGAGACGAAAGAGAAGGAGTGAGCCATTGACCAGCAACTGTGCGAGGCACGCTCTGCCCTCTGCCCGTGGGATAAGTAATTGACATTCAGATGACCCTGGGAGGAATGGAGAGTAGGCGGCCATGCCCCGCATGAAGGGAAAATGGGAGGCAGTGAGTGCCGGGAGAATTTTTAGGCAGAATGCATGGGGCTTGGGGCTTGGCGCTTGGGGCTTGGCGCTTGGGTAGAATGTCAAAAGCGAAGGAGAAGAAGGGACCAAAGATAACTAACTGGTTTCCACTTGGGATACTGGGAAATGTGGTTCCGATGAAAGAGAATGGAGAAATAGAAACAAAACAAAACAAAAAAACCCTGGTTTTGGAGGGGAAGTTGATGAATTCGGTTTTGGTTTCATAAGACCTGTATTTCTGGAAAGAACCAAGAAATTCTTTCAGATAATAAGTTATTGATATATTGATTTCCAAAGGCAATTCCTCACATTCTTTTTCAGTCTTTGTGTGTCTTGACTTTTTCCCTCTTATATTTTCCTTAATTGTTATAACCTTGTTTTCATGATTTATAAATCTCCAAGAACAAGTGGACCTATTTTTATTGTTTTCTTAACACACTGTTCTCCCCATGTTTAAGCTGTTAGCAGCAGAAGCCATTGTGGTTTTCTAAGACACAAAACCATTCCACAGGAAAAATTTTAAAACTTCATCGTTAAACAAAGATGGATAGTTTTTCTTCCAGTCACTATTCTCCAAAAATTCCCCATTATAAATAGAGTTGTTTTTTAAACATGTAAACACTGTGTCTGTCAAGAATGTCATTCTCCAATCAATTTTTTAAAATGATCAATGTCAACTTTTCTCCTTTATTTTGGGAAAGGAGAACATAAAACGATCTTTATTTGCAGATGACATAATGGTCCATATAGAAAATGCTTAGGAATCCATAAATATTCTAGAATTAAATGAGTTTATCAAAGCCACAGGATAACAGGTCAACATACACAATCAATTGTATTTGTATGTATTAGCAATAAATAATTGAAAATTGAGATTTAAAAAATACCAATTATAACAGCATCGACAATATTAAATACTTAGGGATATATTTAACAAAATATGCCCAAGACCTGCACCATACTGGTGGGTCAGAAGGTTCATTATTGTAAAACTATCACTTAAATTGGTGATGCTTCCAATAAAAAGCCCCAGCAGAATTTCTTATAGAAACTGATGTTATTTCTAAAATTTGTATGAAAAGCAAAAAACCTAGGATATGCAAAATAATTCTCAAAAAGAGAAAACTTAGTGACTTATTCTATGTGATTTTATTTTAAACAGAAAAATTATGAATAACTAGGATTAACAGAATGATGAGTCACAACATTTTATAGAGACAGACTTTTCCATTTACCTAATAAGTATTTATTATAGCTGATTTTTTTCAGACAGACTCAAGGCATTTTAATGAAAGTGAACAGTCTACCCAGTTATCGCTGATTTTTTAATGTCATCTTTTCTTATATGTATTATTGTCCTTTGTATTAAAAACATTGTTAATCTGTTGCCATGTTATTTTCTGTACCGTTAACACTAAGATAGACTTTCAGACCATGGTCAGAAATACTGAATCATTTTAGAAAATAAATACACCTGATTACATACAGGTAAAAGGTTAAGATGGGGTGGCAATTAAATGCATTAATTTAGAATTTGGCATTAGAAGAAAGTGGGGAATTGAGAAGCAAATTCATTCGTTAATAAAGAATAATGATGAATTAAACGCGGCACAGCATTCCCATATTCTTTCTGCCAGGAGAAAATCAGACTGTTTAGTTTTCCAAACTATGATTTAACAATAGTGTCTCTCCTTAGACAGTTGTGTCTAAGAAGAGAAAGAATAGTTCCCTCACATGGTCATTCTATTTTTGCATTTCAGGTCAGTTCTGTTCTTTTTGCATATGTGTCATTTCATTGATGATCTTTCTTCTTTGTCAGTTTCTGTTGATTTCTCCCCCACCATTCATATATTTTATTCCTGCTCTCCAGGTGTATGTAACAGTGTCCCTCCTTCAAGCCATCTGATCCCACTGATTCATCAAGTGCTCAATGGCCTCTGCGGTGTTCCGTCTCTTCAAAGTGTGAGTCAGCCTCTCTAACTCTGGATTACTGTCTAATTTGATCTGGTCAGTTCTGAAGATATTAGGTAATATTAGACCCATCTCCGGCCCCATGGAATTACATGTAATATCTCTCCCCTGTTTTCTGCCATGCCAAAAATCAATGTATAATAAAGATGAATAAATCATTTTTCCAACTGTAATAAGATCATTGCATTTTAATTACTGAGCCAGGAGAATCTTTCCTCGGAGCAGATGTTGAACCCAGGTCATCTGGGAGAACACCAGGCAAACTCACCAATATAAGATGACCGAAAAGCAGTCTGTGAGGAAAGATCCTTTTACAAGATTTTAAGCAGAGGTCTTGTAATTATAAGGTAATTACTATTGTTCATGTATTTATTTTTTTATTCATTAGTATTTAAGGATGCTTTATAATTTTCAGACTTAAGAAATGAACGAGAGTTATCTGAATTATTTCTGATTTAAGTTCTTTTTGTGCCATGATTGTCCTCAGTCATTGTTAAGATTTGATTCTTAGACGTATGCAGTTATACATGGGCTCATTTCCAACTCTGAATTACTCAGTCATGGAGCTGGGTAAGGAACTGTGATTATGCAACAAAGGAAAACATTTTGTGCCTAATGGTATAGATAGGATAAACCTTTATAAATATTTAAGACATCAATCCTTAAGGCGCACACACACAGTCATGTTTATTACTGTACTCTGATTAATAAAACAAATTTCTTTTGTTAAAAAGCAGTACTCTTAAATAATATACATTAACCAAATTCACTCAAAGTCTAGAGCCCAGAAAAAATTAATTTTTTAAGTAATACTATGCTTAAATATCTAGATTTTTCTTGTATAGAAAGTAGCAAGTAACTTTACTCAATGCTACCATGGTAATTTTATAGTTGTCTCAAAATAGTTGGTAAACATTTCTGTGATGTTCAAAACATAATCTTAACATGTGTTTATTACACTTGAAATAGGTCCAAATGAAACTCAGAAAGCAATCCCGTTCCTCCTTAACTATTTGTACAATGGATCTGGAATAAGTTTTAGAATGTTTTAGGAAAATTGAAACATTTCACACATACAGTACTGATTCAGGATACTTTTATATAGGAAACATATGTACATAACTTGTATTTATTAAACGGGCATTAGAAACGAAACTCTCTGATTAACGTCCCCAGGGAGAGAATAAGCAAAGCATTTCTCCTTCTATGAACACATTCTTTGGTGTCTCCCTCAATCTCTTCTCCCCTTTTCTCCACCCCTTCCCCAAGTAATTCTAAATGCATGTGTGCACGCGCGCGTGCACACACACACACACACACACACACACAAACTCGGTCACATATCCTTCATTGCTGTGTGGAAAGGGCAGTGAAACAAAGAGGTCATGTTGAAACAGGACAAAAAAGGAGGAGATAAAAAATGAAGAAAGGGTTAAAAATGGTCTAATAGAACAGCATTCAAGAAGGAAGGAATACAGATAGAAACAAGATGAAAAGGAATGCAGGGGGAGAGGTAGAGGTTCCAGAAAGAAGTTTAAAAAGAATAAAGAGAAAATAGGAATGAGATATAAGAAAATGTTGAGGAGGGAAAATGATGTACACAAATGGATTATAGAAGTTGATGAGAGAGAGAGAGAGAGGGAGAACCAAGGGCATTAAAGATCAAATGCAGGGGGAAAAAATCAGAAAAATTAAAAGGCTGAAGATACCAAGAGTATTAGGAGACAGAGAAAAATGTTGAAGAAAAAAGATATCTGGGGGAAAAGGGGGCTTAGAAATACAAAACTCAGAAATATAAATTTATCTTGAAAATTAAACATATCATGTTTTGTAATAGGAGTAAAAACTCTCTTTTACTCCTATTCTGGTGTTGTTTAAAAAATAAAAAATAGAAATTAGCAAAGCATTGGGCCTTCAAGTTGTAACTCTGACATGAGTAAGTTCTGTGGCCACCATAAGACAGTGCTTGGTGGCTTGGTTTCCTCATTCACAAAGTGGAAGAGGACATCAGTTGTCCTCTTAACGTCCTTTCCACACCAAAATTCAACGAATTAACACAGAGCAAAACAATGAAGTAGAAACAAATTTTTAAATTAAAATTAATGTTTGGAGTTCATTAGTTTATTTTTCTCTTATTGAAATTTACAGGAGGTTTGAAAAGCATTTCTACAAGTTGCTGACAGATGCCCTTCGCACACTGCATTGCCAGCGTGGTGCTACAGGGGACGCGCTGACAGATTTGTACATAGGATTCAACTTTTCTGGCACTGTTGTCTCATTCTACTATGGCTATTCCAATCTCTAGAAAGCCACTTTCTCTCATCGGTTGTATGCGGAGTATCAAGATCAACTTTGGGTCATTTCTAAGGTCAGAGCTGGGGTTGGGGAGTGTGGCATATGGAAGTGCATTGTTTCTTAGCTGGGGATAAAACAACCGCAAACTGGGAGTGGATAAAGATTGATAAGGAGCCAGGAGGAACAAGGAGAGAGCCAAGTAGAAGGAGTCACAGCCGCTCCTAGGTGCATAGGTGTAAGTCTTCCAAGAACTTGACTAGCTCCCAAAATAATGGACCTCTTTTGCAATTAAAAAATAGCTTTTTCTTTTTTCTTTATCATTATCAATGCCTTTAGAATCAATTGCCCTTAAAATACGGTTTAAGGTAGACTTGGCAGGAAAAGTCAGCAGCGTTACCTAAGCATCGTACCCTGATTCGTAACAAGCTCACTTTGGATTTCTTTAGAAATAGAAGCTCAATGTCATGTCATCATCGGGGGAAGACATTTCAGTTTCAAGCTCTAAGAGGGATAATCTGGGAGAACAGCAACTTTTAAGAAATGCATAGGAGGGAGCCTCTCTCATACCTTTACAGGGTTTCCTGGGAGCTGGAAAAAGGAGCCTTTACGTCATCTTGCTGGGCTAAAACTTCCTCTTGCTTCGTTTACATTTTCTTTTAAGGCACAGGTCTTTTTGTGGTCCACGGAAGGAAACCCAGGCTCCTTTGTGTTTTAAGCCTTCATTCGGCATCCTGGTCCAGTGAGAAGAAAGAGGATCAGCATCAAACCCTGGACAGGGTCTCCCTGGCTGCCTTTCAAGTCGGTGATGCCTTCAAGCCTTTAGGAATGGATGTAAGTGTGGGCTTTCTTAGTCTTTTACCCGAGTTTCTGACATACATAGCAGAGCCATGAAAACCTTCCTAGTTTTATTCCATAGCCTGATTTTGGACCTGCGAAACGGAGGCTTTGAACAGCAGGCACAGAGCGCTGTTCTGCCTTGGAGGGTGGGAGGTGGAGAGAGCCATGCTTTGTCTATGGGAGCTGGAGAAGGGCTGCCAGCACCCAGCTGGGGCGAAGTGGGTTTGTCAGAGTTCTTACTCATTTGCTCCCCTCCAGTAGCTTTAATAGGAAATACGAATCTAAGCCCAAACACGTAATTCAAGCTGAAAAAAATGTGTTGTGCCGACACCGACTTGGGCCTCCTGGGGGCCTTCTAAGACCTGAGCATGTGTGATGTTTTAGCTCAATGATGGGCCTCCACTCATCAACATGAGAGGTGGGAATCAAGCCATTCAATCATTTTGACCAAGATTTGACCTACGTAAAATGAATCCAAGTTTGCATTTTAAAATATGTGCTTACTTCAAGGGAATAGAAACAATATTGTTTACTGACTCTGAGGCCTTTGCCAATTGTCTGGAAAAATAAAAGCCTAGTGGTTGATAATTTGAATTGCTCGGTTTTAACCTGGACCCAAAAGGAAAAGGAACTTCCAAGGGTTTGCTGGGCAAGGGGTGGGAGGAGGTGGCAGGAGGAAGGCCCAAATAATTATGGTGGTTTTTGAAGAAACCCATTTTGTAATTTGTTAAGAAAAATCTTTTAATAGAAAATCCCAAGAGATCTTTTAATCATTCTTTTTCTTTCATTATAGTTCAATTCATATGTTGAGCAGCTACCTGATTGGGTTCTATCTCCAGCCCTGCCTCCTGTGAGTACTTGAAGACATGGAAGACATGTCTATCCATGTCAACCATAGAAGACATGGCTGACAACCTTGGGGAATTTACAATCCCATATAAGAAAACAGCCAACAAAGGACCAAGATACTTGGATGTTTGTGAGGTGACTTCAGGATCATTTATTATTCTGTAACACGGCAAGGATCATATCAGTGCCTACTTCATGCGTGAGGTGGTGGCATGAGGGTTAAAATGAAATCATACCTGATGAAAAGAACTTAGCACCATGCCAGGCACACTATGCGTACTTAAAAATATTATCTGTGACATTATGAATATTATAATTATTATGCTACATGACAGGTCTTTTTCTTGGCTTCATCAGCCTGAGACTGAAATAGTCATAACAACAGAAATGAAGAAAATATTTCCCTACCTTGATCTGAAGAATCGGGGACCCTCCTAGACCTGGTAAGTCCCTACTTTCCCATTCAAGCTGCCTTGACTTTCTCAAAGGCTGACCCTCACACTCCACCCCACCCCACCCTCACCAATGGTCTCCAGCATACCTAACCCTCTCTTCACATGGACTTTTCTCTTTCTCCCTCTAGGGGGTAAGTCAATCTGCTTAGATCAGGAGCATATAGCCACCTGGGTCCCCCACTGGAATAGCTCTACTTCTTCCATAGTTAAGAACGAAGTATGTTTGCAGATGGCAAAAACCATCATCATTCATCACTTTAGTACTAATATTGAATTCGTTCCTTGCCTAATCTATGCAGACTTCCTAGGGAAAATAGTCTCCTAAATGAGTTTTGAATTTAATCTGACTATTCCTGGCATAAAAGTCTATAAAAGAAAGGAAGCCGAGGAGATTCATGAAGAAACAAATGCAGAGGGTAATATACGGATTCCCCACCCCAGAGGTCCAAACTCAGGGGCATCCAGTGGGGCTCAGAGCCTTCATGTGTGTGTTTACCAAGCAGCCCAGGTGATCCTTCTCAGCGAACTTTGAGACACATTGGGAGGGAGCTGTCAAGACAGGAGAGGAGGTGGAGGATTGGTCCAGGACTTTGAAGACAAGAGCTCGGAATTTGAATTTGCTGTGGTAGGCAATAGGGAAACACTTAATTATAACCAGAAGGATCATGAAATCCACTGACTGTCATACTTCCTGCTTGTCAACTCACATGGTAGGCAGAAGGAGTCTGCTTTAAAATATTTTATAGAAATACAAATGCAAACAATAAGGGACAATCATTTGCAAACTTTGAGAAGTTATAATACTCAATGCTGGCAAAGATGACTTTCTACATTACATTTACAATATAAATTAGTACAACACTTTTGGAAAGCAATTTATTAATACACAGAGCTATTAAAATTTCTTGCTCTTTGACCCAGTAATTCCACTTCCAGCAATCTAATCCAAAATGTAAAACGAGCCATACAGTTGAAGATTCATCACAGCACTGTTTATAATAGTAAAGGGTTATGCAACCTTTAATATGTTAAATATGTTGACATAGAAAAACACTTAATATATAACACTAAGTGAAAAAAGCAGGGTCTAAACCTGTACGTTTGCAACTATTTAAAAGCATCTTTATGAAATAAAAGACCAGAAAAATATATATAAAAATTATAACCATTGTACTTAAGGAGGAGGATTTTATTTTTTTTCTCTTCTCTCCAAACTTTAGGTCATAAGATTACCTTACTTCCTGATTAAAAATAAAATTATAAAGTCAGTTTGCTTTATAATTAGCTTATATCATAACTCATTTACTAACTATAAATTCAATTTATATTCTAAAACTTCTATGAACCAGTGCCATACTTTTCATGATTTCCTGGAAATGGAAATAAAACGAGAGAAATGTGAAAGCTTTGGTAACTTTGTTATGGAGACAAATTAGTGGACAGAAATCAGCTCTATTTTAGTTCTATCTGGATCTAAACTTTCTCATAAAATAACTCAATATTAATAGTTGAAATGAAGACAGTTGAGTACTTTGGGGAGACAATTCAGCTATATTCATAGAGTAAACTTTCTTTCTTGGATCTAGAGCTTATTACATTCCTGGTGCTTTGGTGTTTTTGCTTTTCTTCCTTTTAATTTTTTTTAAAATAACATTTTATTAGGAAAATTTAAAAAACATACAGAAAAGTTGAAGAATTATGGAATGAATCACATACACACACAACATAGGTCCAAACTTAGCTTTAATTTCTCACCAACTGATTAGTTTATTAGAAGAAAAAAATCATATATATACAATATATATATTTGTTTCTAAAATCTAAAATATAGTTCATGTTTTATCATTAATGTGGTAGAAACTTAATGCTAGGCACTTGCAGCTTCACTACTAAAACAAAAAATGTCAGATATTTGTCAAGTGGAAGAAAAAGATATAGGTTTGTCTGAGCCACCATCTTGGAAGCAAATTTTCCCTCAGAAGTTTCTCCAACAGGGCAGCATTCTTTCCTTCCTTACCTCAAGGGGCTCCTCTCTATTTATGGAATCCAGCACTGTCTTCAGTATAGTATTGCATTATAGAATTCTGTGGTTAATATTTTATTACAGAGGTTAACATTTTACCTTCAATGTATGATTTCTGTGCAGCCAAATACTATGTTTAAAGTGAATTTTCCTCCCATGGAAGACACATCTTTTAAATTATAACATAAACAAGAAGGGAAATAATTCAGTTTGCAAAATTGGATTTCTGTCAACGATTTCAAGAATACATATTGATTTTCAAGACAAATTTTTAAAGTGATATTTGCCTGAAAACCTGAACAGCTGGTGAGGCAGTCTTTAATAGTGGAAAGAATTTGGACTTCAGCACCCCACAGATCTGAGTTCAAAGCCCCATTCTGCCATTTCCTAGCTGTGTGAGCCTGGAAAAGTTACCTCATTTCTCTGGACCTTCCTTAAATTGAGTTAATAAAATCTACATTGCAATCTTTTTTTTGCAAAGTAAATGTTTAGCACAATGTTTTGCACATAGTAAATGTTTTAGAAAGACCGTTTTTATTATTATTATTATTATTATATTATTATATAATTACTTGACTTTCTAATTCTCTCATTTATGTAATGGAAGCAGTCACATCTAATTAACAAGAGTATTATGAGCATGAAATGAGGCATGTAAATGTTCTTTGCAAATTTCTAAAGATCCATGTCATCAATTTAAGATGATTGTTTCTATTATTATAATGGGATGATCCCCAACTTATCAACTGCAAGTGATCCTATCAAGGTCGCTTATGTCATCATTGCTAACTCCAGAGGTGACTTTGCAGTTATGATCTTTTGTGACCCCGTGGCTGTTGAGCCCCCTTGGTTCCTTGAAATGTGGGCTTTCTTTTGCTTCTAGGGCCCCGGGCTAGGCTAGGGCTTCTAGTCAGTCCATCTGTGACTTCTCTTCCACTAGAGCTCCTCAAACATTGGGCTTCCTTGGGATGTTGTCTCCTCTTCAATTTCTACTTGTTCTGATTGATGAGCTTACCAACATCTTTGGCTTCCATTGCCTCCTTGATGCTGACGACCCCTGTGCCTTATCTTCACCCCAAACCCATCCTGAGCTTCAAAGCCAAACATCCGACCACCCACTGGCCCTCTCCACCTGGACATCCCACAGACACCTCAAGCCCAGTGTATTCAAATGGGCCCTGTTCCATTTGGGCTTTGAAAGGCATCACCATTCACAGATTTGCTCAAGCCAGAAACCTCAGGACTGTTCTCGAATTCTCCCTTTCGCTCACCTCCCATGTCCAATTATTCATTAATACTTGTCAACTCTTCCTCTGAAATAGCTCTCAAAATACACATGTATATGTAAATCTATATTCGTAAATATAAATTAAACTTAGAAATGTAGTACTCTGTGCTATAAGAGAAGCTTGTCTCCCCCTTTAAATGGAAATGTTGGTAGTATTAAAAATAGAGCAGCAAGAGCTCATTACGAAAAGATCCTGTGGTTACCAGGGGTTGGGAGAGCGGAGAGGGGAGGTATTAGTCAAAAAGCAGCAAGTTTCAGTTATACAAGATGAATAAGGTCCTAGAGATCTACTGTACAGCATAGAGTGTATAGTTAACAATACCATATTGTATACTTTAAAATTTGCTAAGAGAGTAGATCTTATGTTAATTGTCTTATCACTAAATAATAATTAATAAAGAGGACAGGAGTAAACTTTTGGAGGTGACGTGTATAGCATAGATTGTGGTGATGGTTTCATGGGTGTATACTTATTTCCAAACTCATCAGGTTGTACACATTAAGTATGTATAACTTTTTCTTTTTCTTTTTTTTGGAGAGTTAGAACACCACATAGGTTATTTTATTTACTTTTTAAAAAAATTTTCTGGTAGCCACATTTTTTTAAAAAATTTTATTTATTTATTTATTTTATTTATTTATGGCTGTGTTGGGTCTTCGTTTCTGTGCGAGTGCCTTCTCCAGTTGCGGCAAGTGGGGGCCACTCTTAATCGCGGTGCGTGGGCCTCTCACTATCGCAGCCTCTCTTGTTGCAGAGCACAGGTTCCAGACGCGCAGGCTCAGTAGTTGTGGCTCACGGGCCTAGTTGCTCGCGGCATGTGGGATCTTCCCAGACCAGGGCTCGAACCCGTGTCCCCTGCATTGGCAGGCAGATTCTCAACCACTGCGCCACCAGGGAAGAAGTCCTTTATTTACTTTTTAAATTAACTTTTATTGGAGTATAGTTGATTTACAGTGTTGTGTTAGTTTCTGCTAATACAACAAACAGCTGATTTTGTTAACACACAACTGATTCACAGCTAAGTGAATCAGTTATAAATAAACATATACCTACTCTTTTTTAGATTCTTTTCCCATATAGGTCATTACAGAGTACTGAGTAGAGTTCACCCTGCTATACAGTAGGTTCTTATTAGTTATCTATTTTATATACAGTAGTGTATATATGTCAATCGCAATCTCCCAATTTATCCCTACCCCCCCGCTTCCCCCTTGGTAACCATAAGTTTGTTTTGTACATCTATGCCTCTATTTCTGTTTTGTAAATAAGTTCATTTGTACAACTTTTCATGTCAATCATACTTCAATCAAGTGTAAGAAAAGAAATGATCCTGATTGTTGGTAGATACTAAATAATTCTAAAGATAAGACGGTCAAATACTGTCATTTGTATCTATAAGGATAAGAAAAGCTACATTGTGTGGCAGGTTATAATGTGTGAATTGAATGTGGTAGTGACATATATAAATAAAATGGCAGAGATCTAATCTGAAAAAAATAGGTGTGAATCAAAGGGGCTGCAGAATCCAAATGGGAAATGCAGCAAATGCCTTTTGCTGTCACTTTAGAGCCGCAGTGGCTTAGCACACGCTTCTCTTATTCCACTTGGCCATCGCCTGCCAAATGAGAATAACACACTTCACATCAGAAGGGAAGTGCCAAAATATTGAGAACTTCTTTTATGACATCAACCTTAAGCTCATGGTCTCCATCATTCAGCCTTTTATTGTTCCTTGCAAAGAGATTTTATCCAGAGTACATCAGCTATAAATGCAAAGGGCATGTGGCTTCAGCTTGGAAAAGTTACATACGAAGTGTCCTAATTGACTTGGATCCTTGAGACTGTCCACATTAGTGGCTAATTAACTTTAAAAAAAAAAGAGAGAAGGAAATAAAGCTACTTTTGGCTTAAAAAAAAAAAAAAAAAACCCGGAGTTTACACTTTATGTTCAGTCTAAGATCAAGTATGCACTTTTAACCTTTCACCTTCTGACTCTGCTGTGTAAGGGCCAGGTCAGCCTCCAAACAGGACCTCCTCCACGTGAATGGTATTTTTTATTGGTTTTCAGTATACGACGTTGAGGCACTTTATTGTCCAAAAGTAATTATATTTATTTAAGACTGTTACTGGAGGAGGGAAAATAAATATCCAGTGGGCCTTTATAAAGTTTTAATATAACTTTCTGTAAAGTATTAAAAAGCATACATATTTCCACTTTTCATACTCTTTTTTGCTTACTAGTCACATAAGAAATATTTATCCTTTCTATTTATGTGCACTAAAAATCCTTAAGGAACTAAGACAACATCACTACCACAATTTTTTACTTTAAATGACACTATTTTCAAAGATTTAAAAAAAAAAAACTCTCTCTTCCTTTAATCACCAATTACTCTTTCTTGCTCTCCTCTGAGTATATCAGTCCTGGACAGCTAGACCAAACTTTTTAAAATAGTTGCTTTAAGAAAATAAAAAATGGGGAGATTGGGATTGACATATATACACTAATATATATAAAATGGATAACTAATAAGAACCTGCTGTATAAAAAATATATAAAATACAAAAATTCAAAAAAAAAGAAAACAAAAAATGATTTAATAAAAAGAAAAAATATATCCTATTTCCTTAGAACCTGCGCAGTATTATCATCTTATATAGTAATCTCTCTGTGCCTCAGTTTTTCCATCTACAAAATAGGAACAATAATAGTGCCTATGTTCCAGGATTGCTGGGAAGATTGAACGTGCTAACGTATAAAGACTTAGAACGCTGCCTGGCACGTGGAAATCACCCTGTGTATAGGCTATCGTTATTGTTATTTTCCCAAAAGGAACCAATTATCTTGCATTTTGTGGAACAGCAATACTGAACTTATAGATCCCCATAGGTACCACACTGCTTGATGGCTTCATTCATGCTGTTCCCTCTGCCTGGAATGACCTTCCTTACTTTGCTTGTCTATTTCCAAGTCTGATTCATCTTGAGAAACCCCTGTTCAGCTCTAACAGCACCTCTTCTGGGAAGGCTTCCTTGATAACCTTCTCCCATCCCACGTGAAGATTCCAGATCTCTTCCCCCTGGGCTGTCTCTTTATTTTGAGTATGTGTCCACTATTGTTCTTATGATACTGAATTATAATTTATTTGCTTACATTTCTGTCTGTGTTCTTAAAGGGACTATGTAGGACTGCCTGATTCCTAGGAGGTTTTCAGTTCATGCTCCTGGAATTGAAGTATTGTTCAGTAGCATCATGTTTCTATGAAGGAAAGAGAAGCAAATTAGATGCCATACATTTTACAAAGAATTAGGATTTCAGAAAGCCTACAATTACTAGTCAGGACAAGGAAAGCCAGCAATATGCAAATCACCTCACTCATCTTTAAAGTCAATTCGTTTCTTCAACACTATTTATTGACCGTTTTCCCTGGGCCTAGTCCTGCCCTTGATCCTTGGAGTACAGAAATGAGAAAAACAAAAAACAAAAAACAAAAGCAATCTCTACTCTCATGGAGCTAATGTTCTAGAAGGAGGGAGTCAGACAACAAACAATACATGCAAATAAAAAGTAAATTATATAATGAATTAGAAGATAATAAATGCTACGGAAAAAAAAAGAGAAGATGGAAAAAAGGGTTTAGGAGGATGAGGAAGGCTGGTATTGGGGAAGTGGCTGTGAGGCAAGAGGAGGGGGGTGTTTGCAAAGTTAAGTAAGGTGGTCAACATTGGCCCCATTGTGCAGGTGGAATTTGAGCAAACAATTGAAAGAAGTGAGTGAGCTAAGCATGTGTCTGCAGGAAGAGAGTTCCACAACAAAGGCCCCGAGATGGGATCGGGCTTGGTATGTTCCAGGAGACCCGTGTGGGTGGAGGGGAGAGCTGACAGGATCAGAGAGGTGACAAGCATCAGAGCAGGAGGCCAATGCCTTTCAACTCTCTAGAAAACCAAGTTTAAGAAGGCTCAGAATGTTGTGTTGAAGAATAAATACTCTGAAAACACTGCGTTGTATTAGAAAAGCCATCCAGAGCAGACAGGATTCTCAGAGAAATCCGGAGAAAGACAGAGAAACTCAGGCAACAAGTCTAAAGGAAACACACCGGGAAAAGAGAAATTGAATACGCTTTGCTTCTGTTATCTTTTTTCCTTTTTTTTTAAACAATTGTTTATTTTTTTAATTGAAATGAAGAATACACTGATGATAATGACTAAGCTCATCTAAAGAAACATAGGAGCTTTCAAATCATCAGAAGAGTCAGAGCCTGGGGAGAGAACTCACTGATTTTGCTCAGTATAGAAATTCAATGGGAGAGCAGAAATTAAGCTGAAGCAGAAAGGAAAGGGAATTATTATTTTCCAAGAATTCTCCCTGTTGTGCCTCTTCTACCAGACAACTTACAAGATCATAGACTATCATCAAGACAACACTGGGAAGAGGTATGATAATCCCTATTCTACATGTGAGAAATCTATAGAGTTTCTGTTATCTTTTTATTAGACCTGCAGGAGACCTCTGTTCATAGGGAGCCTTGTGCAGTCATTTGCCGATGCAATTTTTGTTCTCGAGGTCTAATGGCTTGAAAAACAGAGGAAAAAGCCACACATAAATTTGAGGCTTTCACAGTCATACTTCAAAATGAGCCAGGCCAGGGAAAACATCTAAGAGCTTAGAGACAATTCTGAGTTTCATCCCAGGCCTCTCAGTAGTTTGTACAATGCAGCAGCATTTGGACAAGAGTGATGGGAAATGACTGCTCTGTAACTTTGTGGTATATTTATATTGTGGAGACTTGGGCAACTCTAATAATATCTTACAATGAATCATTTCATTCATTCATTCAACAATATTAAGTGCTTACTATGTGTCAGGCACTGTTCTAGACCCTAGGGAGATAGCAGTGAATAAACAGCCCAAAATCCTCCTCTTTATGGAATCAATTGAAGAATATACAAAATATATATGTCAGATGGTGGCAAGGGCTCTGGAGAAAAATAAAGCAGGGTTAGGACAAGTGTCAAAAGCAGTGGAGTCAGGAAGATCACTATTTTATACAAAGCAGCCAGAGAAGTGCTCTCTGATGAAGTGACAGTTGGCAGACACTTGAAGAAAGTAAGGGTACAACCATTAGGATATAAGAGGATTCCAGGCAGAGCAACCGCTAGTGCAAACGGCCTGAGGCAGGAGTGTATGGGAATAAATAATGCTTCATGGTTTATGGATCACTTTCACATTCTTTCTTTTATTTCATCCTCACCAGATCCTTGGAAAATAGAGAAGACAAGTATTGTTTTTTCCCTTTTACCAGTGAATAGACGGAGGGCACAGTAGTGGTTTGGTGAAGAAATGCAAATAAGTGGTTTCTGGAGAACTTGAACCCAAGTCATTCCCAAGTTAATGCTTGTCCACCCACTACCCCCTAGATACCTTGAGGAAGCCAGACATGCTGCAGGACCCCTCACAGACCTTCGGGAATAAGCAAAGCAGCAAGTGAATTAGGTGTTCGCCGTGCGCAGTTTGTGGGCAGGAGCCCTGGAATTGAGCATCCGTCAGAATCACAGAATGTTCACTATTGTTGCTGATCCAGCACGAACAACACTGACAGACACAGAGGGGACCCATCTCGGTCTGCAAGGAATACGCTGTTTAAGACTTTTCTGAGTCCCTATTTCCTGACCCAGGATCCGACTCTTCCCACGACGCCTGGGAGCGCAAACACCCCTCCCTTCGGGGGAAATCTGACCTCTCACCCACAAGAGTGCGGTCTCAGCTCCGACCCCATTCCCCACCAGGGCGCTCGCTGCAGAGCACAATATCCCAACAGCAGTACCGTTCCCAGCCCTGGGGGATTCAGCCTTAAATAATACCACATGTCTGACATTCCCGGACAGTCCTGCTTCCAGCTTTGCCCAGCCCGGCCCAATTCTTTTTTTTTATGGTGGTTTTCCTGCTTGAAGTAAAGGTTATGCCTGCACAGCCCTCCTGCAGCTTTATCAGTCTCAGTTCCCCAGCTCCTGTCAGCAACTGCTCAAACAAGAACACACACACACCCCTGCAAAAGAAAAAGCAAGAGTATACAGGCTCCTTCACAACTTTCACAGAACACTGTTAATTTCAGGTAACATACATATGAACTATCATTGTAGTTTCTCTCTCAAATATATGAGTATATATACATGCACATATATACATCTGGACTGTATACACATATACAAGTGCATACACATGCATATACACACACACTCAAATGGCTAAACAAATCATTTAGTTTTAATTGTTTAATATTTATCATGTTCTCAGGATTGGCATGGCAAGTTACTGATTTGTGTGAAGGACTGTTTTAGATGACAGAAACAGTCTTAGAAAAAGAATTCTTGGACAACTTTCAGTTAACTAGGGAATAAGGATATCAAAAATAGCAAAAACTCCCCACAGCGGACACTGGCAGCCAGGCTTCCGGCCCTCCTCTTGCTCTGGGGTTGTTTGACTCCTTAGATTGATTTATAAATCAGTTTTGCAACAGTGATTCCTATAATCCCCCTGGTGAGATTTTTGGCTGCTTCTTCTTCATGTCTTTTAAATTTATATATAAATGAAAGTTGTATATATAAATCATAGTCTTTGGTGTTGGGGGATAAGTCCTACAACCTGATCAGCAGAACATCAAAATGTTCTCAGACCTCTGTTGCTAACAGTAGATCAGAATATTTTTCTTTGTGTTCTTCCAGTCCTTTGCTTCTGTTTTTACTGATATACAGTTAATTTGACCCAAGTAATTTTATACAGCACAAAGAAGAGTTGTAATTGTGGGACTATCCAGTTAGGTAGATGAATATAAATGGCCCAGGTGATGTATGACCACCAAGTCTTCAGTGGACCCACCCTCAGCATTAACCCCCATCCCCTCCACTTTTCCTCTTCAGATTATCTGTTTGGACTCTGAATATCCAACCTAGACTCTAGACACAGCCATAAAACTGAGTTGCAGACACTGAAGTCTACTGTCAGAGCAACCAGTGCTTTGATGTCCTATAACGACATGAGATCAAAAGAGTTTATAATTTTCTCAAGTTTATTATTTGACCGTTATTAATGAAATGTGCTGATCATGTAACTTTACTTTTTGTGCTTCCTTAAGTATTGAGGAAGGCATTTATTTTCATAGAGAGCATTAAAAAATGTGATGATTCTAATTCCCTCTGTAACCCACAGTACCTTCTTCTAAAATTTTAGACCCCTTCCTCCTCTGTGTTATGCAGTGATTTTCCCTGGACATTTAGGAGATAATGTGATGTTTTGGCAGAGATGTTTATTTCCAGGCATTACTGCATTTACTATTCTGTTTGACCTCCAAGTCAGGGGTCATGGATGTTGAATGAAGAAATCCCAAAGTGACCAGATGTGAATTAAATGTGCTGGATGGGAGATGATTCGAGGAATGGCTGACTGGAAGATGGAACACAGGGCACTGATGGTTTCCTAAGGGCAACATTTATTGGGCAACAGTCTGCCAGCTGGTAAAGGGAGGCACTTGTTCAGTCCTGGTGCTTTATTCTAGCCAAGAGGAAAGGAAAGCCTAAAAGATCAAGGATACAAATGAAAAACAAACATGGAAAGCTGCAAAGTTAAGAACACCAAGAGGGGGAAGCCACAAGGGAACCAGATTATATTTCAGAGTTAAAAAAAAAAGCACAAAAAAACCTATAATCTGTCTTGTAAATTAATTCCACACTTAATTTTTGAAATTCCTTCCTATTTCTCCAGACTTGAGACAATATGAGGGAAATGGAATGTTATGGGGAAGTGGCAGCCAGGCACTTAGTGGTAAACTAGTTTACTTTCACAATTTCCTTTCATATGTAGATTCAGCCCTGCCTTTTCCTTTGTCATTGCTTACAAAGATCTAAGCTTCCTTCCTAAGGCATCATCTTTTATTAATCAGCTTATCCACAACAGAGTCCAAGAGACTGGAGCTGTGTTCAGACAGATGTTGATAAATGTCTTAAGTTTCTTATAAACGAAATCAAGGCCAGCCATGTTTTATTAATCAGTTATCCTTCATACATATTTTGTCCTCCGTATATTGGCTCACACTTTATATGCCATCCTGTTTACACTGTCCTGATTTAATTCAAGACTGTTAGCCTCTACTTGGAAAGACAGGTAGTCCTGTATGAGTCTTTACATATACTTAAGGGCTAATATAAACAGTCATTTATAGATGCATATTTAGCAAAACAACATTAGGTGTTAGTGAGGAAAATGACAATCATGCATTTATGAAGTATGTTTACTTTACTGACAAAGGTAAGAATATAAAAATGGTCAAAAATCTGCTGGTGGAAATGTTTAGGAACTTACCTTTCAGTATCCTTATGCCTCTGCTCAGAAAGTCAAAAACATATTGAACAAACATACTGCTATTAATAGAGCCTCACATGGTCTGGTTTTGTCCTATATTCTAATTTAAGGGATTCTGACTTGGGGCTCCAAAATAGTAAACGCAAATTACTATCAAAGCAGGTCATCTTCCTGATTGTTGCTATAGTGGTTATATTAGTTCAAGGCATATTACAAGGATAAGAAAATAATTAAGCAAGAGAACCATGTTCCACCTATGGAATAAATTATGTATAGTAACAAATAGTCTTCAGGTGTAAACTATGGTGTTAGTCTGGTGTTAATGACCAACTGTTCTATGAAAACCTAGGGTAAAGTTCTTAGTTAGAAGCTAATTTCCTGTCTGCCCTAATTTATACCTTTGCATTCTTCGATTGTCCCACCTTTGGGTCTTCTATATGTGCTGTGCACCTGTGTATCCCACTCTGGTCCATTCTGTGCTCCATCTGGTGGCAGAATTGTTTCTGATTATACAGAAAGTCTCTTGGACTGCAATTTCTTCATGTTCAGGGTTTAAAGAATAGGCCTTCTACCACAAATACACAGGGTTCTGCTCTGCAGTTTTGTCATTTCTATTTTGGTGCCCAGTTGCTATCACTGAGTACAGGCAGTGGATCCAGTGCAGGCGTTACAAGCATCCCATCACCCTCTCCCCTGTGCTCTGTGAAATGATCTTTCATCCGCACTGTGCCAGGAAGAGTTTCCTGTACCTCTTTGATTCTGGATGGAATTAGAATACATTCTGGATTAGGAAGCACCTGAAAAACTCTGTCCCATTACCTCAATGCCTATTTCTCTTTGGCTGTTACTCTTTTCTTGTTACAAAAATACCAGTAACAAAGAAACTCTCTGCCCTGGATTGACACTGGGCCTATCAGGGAGGAACCAGTATTTTGCTATGTGCACGCTTAGGATTTGCAAATTGACAAGAGAGATTCCTTCAAAGTAAAAATAGATGATTCTCACAGCATAAAAAATATCTCCTGAGTACGCAAGCTGATATAAAGGCTAGATACCAAAAAATAAACCCTTTCCTAATTTTTTTGTATTTATAATATATCAATGGGCAGTCAGCAGTTATATGTTCCTGGATTTTGGATATAAAACTTGTATATAAGAAAAAAAATAATTTTAGCAAATAACTTCTTAGAATTTTAGAAAATAGGCATTTATGTGTTATGTCTAACCTGCTTTGATCCTATGCTGTATGTTAACCTGAGATAAAATATTTTAAAGATGTTTTAAGATTGATGATTTTTTATGAGCATATTTTTTTTAATTTGAAGTATAGTTGATTTACAATATTGTGTTAGTTTCAGCTGTACAGCATAGTGATTCAGCTTTTTTTTTTGTATATTATATCCCATTATAGGTTATTATAAGATATTGAGTATAATTTCCTGTGCTATACAGTAAATCCTTATTGCTTATCTATTTTATGTATAATAGTTTGTATCTGTTAATTCCATACTCCTAATTTGTCCCTCCCACTCTCCCTTTCCACCTTGGCAACCGTAAGTTTGTTTTCTATGTCTGTGAGTCTGTTTCTATTTTTTATATACATTCATTTGTATAATTATAAGTGATATCACATAGTATTTGTCTTTCTCTGTCTGAATTATTTCACTAAGCATAATGTTCTCTGGGTCCATCCATGTTGCTGCAAATGGCAAATTTCATTCTTTTTTCTGGCTGAGTAATATTCCATTGTATATACATATACCACATCTTCTATATCCATTCATCTGTTCATGGGCACTTGGGTTGCCTCCGTGTCTTTGATATTATAAATAGTGCTGCTATGAACATTGGGGTGCATGTATCTTTTCAAATTAAGAGGTTTCATTTTTTTCCAGATATATATCCTGGAGTGGAATTGCTGGATCATATTGTAGCTCTATTTTTAGTTTTTTAAGAAACCTCCGTACTGTTTTCCATAGCACCTGTACCAGTTTTCATTCTCAGTGGCAGTGTACAAGGGTTCCCTTTTCTCCACACCCTCTCCAGCATTTATTATTTGTAGAATTTTTGTAGACAGCCATTCTGACAGGTATGAGGTGATACCTCATTGTGGTTTTGATTTGCATTTCTCTAATATTAGCAGTGTTGAGCATCTTTTCATGTGCCTGTTGGCCATCTGTATGTCTTCTTTGGAGAAATGTCATTTAGGTTTTCTGCCCATTTTATGATTGGGTTGTTTGTTTTTTTGACATTGAGTTGTATGAGCTGTTTTTATATTTTGGATATTACCCCCTTGTTATTTGTATTTTTTTCAAATATTTTCTCCCATTCTGTATAATGTCTTTTTGTTTTATTGGTGGTTTCCTTTGCTATGCAAAAGCTTTTAAGTTTGATTGTCTCATTTGTTTATTTTTGCTTTTATTTCTTTTGTCTTGGGAGACTGGTCTAAGATAATATTGCTATGATTTATGTCCAAGAACATTTTGCCTATGTTCTCATCTAGGAGTTTCATGGTGTCATGTCTTACATTTAGGTCTTTAATCCATTTTGAGTTTATTTTGTACATGGTGTGACGAAAGGTTCTAATTTCATTTTTTTTTTTTTACATGTAGTTGCCCAGCTTTCCCAACACCATTTCTTGAAGAGACTGTGTTTTCTCCATTGTATAGATTAATTGACCATAGGTGCATAGGTTCATTTCTGAGCTCTCTATTCTGTTCCCCTTATCTATATGTCTGTTTTTGTGCCAATGCCATGCTGTTTTGATTACTGTAGCTTTGTGTATAGTCTGAGGTCTGGGAGGGTTATACCTCCAGCTTTCTTCTTTTTTCTCAGGACTGCTCTCTTAATTTCCCTTTCTGATAGTTCGTTATTAAAGAAAAGCAACAGATTTCCATACATTAATCCTGTATCCTGCAACTTTATGGAATTCATTTATTAGTTCTAATAGTGTTTGTGTGGAGACTTTAGGGTTCTCTTTATAGAGTATCATGTCATCTGCAAATAGTGAGACTTTTACCACTTACCTTCCAATTTGGATACCTTTTATTTCTTTTTATTGTCTGATTGCTGTGGCTAAGACTTCCAATGATTAGAAGTGGTGAGAGTGGGCATCCTTGTCTTGTTCCTGAATTTAGCAGGAAGCTTTTCACTGTTGAGTATTATGTTGGCTGTGGGTTTGTTGTACATAGCTTTTATTATGTTGAGATATATTCCCTCTATACCCACTTTGGTGGGAGTTTTTGTTATCATGAATGGGTGTTGAATTTTGTCAAATGCTTTTTCTGCATCTATTGAGATGATAACGTGGTTTTTGTCTTTCCTTTTGTTAATGTGGTATGTCACATTGATTTGCATATGTTGAATCATCATTGTGACCCTGGAATAAATCCAACTTGATCATGGTGTATGATCCTTTTTATATATTGTTGGATTCAGTTTGCTAATATTTTGTTGAGGACTTCTGCATCTATATTCACCAAAGATATAGGCTTGTAATTTTCTTTTTTTGTAGTGTCTTTGTCTAGTTTTGGTATCAGGGTGATGGTGACCTCATAGAATGAATTTTGGAGTGGTCTCTCCTCTTCAAATTTTTGGAGTAGTTTGAGAAGCAAGGTATAATTTCTTCTTTATATGTTTGATAGAATTCCCCAGTGAAGCCATCTGGTCCTGGACTTCTGTTTGCAGAGAGTTTTTTAAATTACATATTCTATTTCCTGTCTATTGATCAGTTTGTTCAAATTATCTGTTTCTTTTTGACTCAGTCTTGGCAGTCTGTATGTTTCTAGAAACTTGTCCATTTCTTCCAGGTTGTCCAATCTGTTGTCATATAACTGTTCATAATATTCTCTTATAATTTTTTGTATTTATATGGTATTGCTTATTATTTCTCCTCTTTGATTTCTTAGTTTGTTTATTTGGGTCCTCTCTCTTTTCTTCTTGGTGAGCCTGGCTGGAGGTCTGCCAATTTTGTTTATCTTTTCAAAAAAACAGGTCTTGATTTTATTGATCTTTTCTATTGTTTTTTATCTCTATTAAATTATTTTCTTCCTTACCTTTATTATTGCCTTCCTTCTGCTGATTTTTTTTTAAACATCTTTATTGAAGTATAATTGCTTTACAATGGTGTGTTGGTTTCTGCTTTATAACAAAGTGAATCAGTTATACATATACATATGTTCCCATATCTCTTCCCTCTTGCATCTCCCTCCCTCCCATCCTCCCCATCCCACCCCTCCAGGTGGTCACAAAGCACCGAGCTGTTCTCCCTGTGCTATGCGGCTGCTTCCCACTAGCTATCTATTTTACATTTGGTAGTGTATATATGTCCATGACACTCTCTCACTCTGTCACATCTCACCCCTCCCCCTCCCCATATCCTCAAGTCCATTCTCTAGTAGGTCTGTGTCTTTATTCCCGTCTTGCCACTAGGTTCTTCATGGCCTTTTTTTTTTTTCCTTAGATTCCATATATATGTGTTAGCATACTGTATTTGTTTTTCTCTTTCTGACTTACTTCACTCTGTATGACAGACTCTAACTCCATCCACCTCATTACAAATACCTCCATTTCATTTCTTTTTATGGCTGAGTAATATTCCATTGTATATATGTGCCACATCTTCTTTATCCATTCATCTGTCGATGGACATTTAGGTTGCTTCCATGTCCTGGCTATTGTAAATAGAGCTACAATGAACATTTTGGTACATGACTCTTTTTGAACTATGGTTTTCTCAGGGTATATGCCCAGTAGTGGGATTGCTGGGTCGTATGGTAGTTCTATTTGTAGTTTTTTAAGGAACCTCCATACTGTTCTCCATAGTGGCTGTATCAATTTACATTCCCACCAACAGTGCAAGAGTGTTCCCTTTCCTCCACACCCTCTCCAGCATTTATTGTTTCTAGATTTTTTGATGATGGCCATTCTGACTGGTGTGAGATGATATCTCATTGTAGTTTTGATTTGCATTTCTCTAATGATTAATGATGTTGAGTATGCTTTCATGTGTCTGTTGGCAATCTGTATATCTTCTTTGGAGAAATGTCTATTTAGGTCTTCTGCCCATTTTTGGATTGGGTTGTTCGTTTTTTTGTTATTGAGCTGCATGAGCTGCTTGTAAATCTTGGAGATTAATCCTTTGTCAGTTGTTTCATTTGCAAATATTTTCTCCCAATATGATGGTTGTCTTTTGGTCTTGTTTATGGTTACCTTTGCTGTGCAAAAGCTTTTAAGTTTCATTAGGTCCCATTTGTTTATTTGTGTTCTTATTTCCATTTCTCTAGGAGCTGGGTCAAAAAGGATCTTGCTGTGATTTATGTCATAGAGTGTTCTGCCTATGTTTTCCTCTAAGAGTTTGATAGTGTCTGGCCTTACACTTAGGTTTTTAATCCATTTTGAGTTTATTTTTGTGCATGGTGTCAGGGAGTGTTCTAATTTCATACTTTTACATGTATCTGTCCAATTTTCCCAGCACCACTTATTGAAGAGGCTGTCTTTTCTCCACTGTATATGCTTGCCTCCTTTATCAAAGATAAGGTGACCATATGTGCGTGGGTTTATCTCTGGGCTTTCTATCCTGTTCCATTGATCTATATTTCTGTTTTTGTGCCAGTACCAAACTGTCTTGATTACTGTAGCTTTGTAATATAGTCTGAAGTCAGGGAGCCTGATTCCCCCAGCTCCATTTTTCGTTCTCAAGATTGCTTTGGCTATTCGGGGTCTTTCGTGTTTCCATCTTCTGCTGATTTTGGGCTTTGTTTGTTCTTCTTTGTCTAATTCTTTTAGGTGGTAGGTTAGGTTGTTTATTTCAAAGTTTTCTTATTTCTTGAGGAAGGCCTGTATCGCTATGAACTTCTCTCTTAGAACTGCTTTTGCTGCCTCCCATAGACATCTGTGAAGTTGTCTCAAGGTATTTTTTGATTTCTTCTTTGATTGCATCAGTGACCCATTGGTTTTTTTTAGTAGCATGTTGTTTAGTCTCCATATGTTCTCTTTTCCCCCATTTTTCTTTTTGTAGTTGATTTCTAGTTTCATACTGTTATGGTCAGAAGAGATGCATGAAATAATTTCTATCCTCTTAAATTTGTTGAGGCTTGATTTGTGACCTAGTATGTGGTCTAACCTAGAGAATGTTCCATGTGCCTTTGAAAAGAATGTGTGTTCTGGGTTTTTTTTGGATGTAGTGTCCTGTAGATATCAATTTAGTCAAACTGGTTTATTGTGTTATTTAGGACCTGTTGCCTTACTGATTTTTCTATCTGGATGGTCTGTCCACTGATGTCAGTGGGGTGTTAAAGTCTCCTACTATTATTGTATTATTATCAATTTCTCCTTTTATGTCTGTTAGTATTTGCTTGATATATTTAGGTGCTCCAATATTGGGTGTGTATATGTCAATGAGTGTAATATCCTCTTCTTCTATTGATCCCTTTATCATTATATAATGCTGTTCTTTGTCTTTCTTTACGGCTTCTGTTTTAAAGTCTACTTTTTCTGATATGAGTATTGCTACCCTCACTTTCTCGTCATTTCCATTTGCATGAAATATCTTTTTCCATCTCCTTACTTTCAGTCTGTGTGTGTCTCTCACCCAAAGGTGAGTCTCTGAGCACTTATTTTTTAGAATTAGGCATAATTTACGTACAATAACATTTAGGGAATTTGTTTCCAGTTTGAAGACAATTGTATCCACCTGTGTAACCACCACCCAAAACAAGTTATAGAACATTCCCAGTACCCTATAAAACATTCCCATGTGGCCCATTCCAGTAAATTTCCACCTCAAGCAACCACTTTCCAATTGCTAACAGTTTAGATTAGTTTTGCCCAGTTTGGGCTTCATATAAATGGAATCATACAGTATTCATTCCTTTTTGTCTGGCTTCTTTCACTAAACAGTGTTTGGTAGCTTCATCCATGTTATAGTTGCCAAGTCTGATTGCTTTCTGTTTTCAAAAATATTATGAGGTACATGCTGGATCAAAAAATACTGAGAAATTAGAAAGTATGAAATAATAAGTTTTTTAATGATAAAAATTACCTTGAAGATCCTTCTGCCCTAATTTGCAGCCCAGCTTGTGAGTCTCCCATATGATGCTTGTGCTACCTGGAGCTCTGGCCTTTGTAGGAACATCTCCAATACAGGAACCCATCACTTCACGAGGCATCTAAAGTACCATGAGTCCATACTTTAAAAAAGATGTAAGAATACTATGTAAATTTCCCAGATTATTAGAAATGATCCTTCATAGTTTTAATGTGTGGAAAGGGCTCTAGTGAAGAAGGGAGAAAATTTCCTCAAACAAATAATATTTTGCTAAAGTTTCAGTTTTGTTTCTGAGTCGGAATATCTGCAGTCCTAAAAGAAGGACTCTGTTTCAAATTGCTTTCCTCCTGTAAAGAATTTGCAAGTCGTAGTCATATTTTTTCAGTAATAGATTTCTGTATTTCTAAGGAAGCCTACATAAAAAATCATTAATTTTACATATTTCCTATCTCCTTTATTATTTTACACAGTTGAATAAATTCCCTTCAAGCCTGATCAATGTCCTGGTCAACGCTTGGGTTGTGCTTAATCTTTCATGAAATCAATCAGATACTCTATGTTTTATTTCCTCAAGTAGCGACAGAATCAGGATTATTAACAATACCAATAGATCACACTCAGCTTTTTGGTTTCCTCAGTGTAAGTTAAGCCCTTAAAAACAAACTCTATAAAACATTTTATTCTGGTTTTCCTATTGTTTATGATTATATTTCCATTTGACTAACTTCATAGTAAACAACAGCAATGCAAGTGATAATGGCAGGGATAAATTAATCACTGAAATTTGTCAGCCAAAGATTATCTAAGCACTTACTTTAAACTGATTTATGAAATTTGAAGAATATCTGAAAGACAGAGACTTTTAAAAATAATGTCACATTTTACTATATATATCAGAATATAGGGCATCAAATCCAGACAGTTATATACAGCATGTGTTTCTTGAGAACAAGGACTTCTTCATCTCCTCTTCCTTTTCCTCCCTTCTCTCCATATTTTTTTTTTTTTTAACATCTTTATTGGAGTATAATTGCTTTACAATGGTGTGTTAGTTTCTGCTTTATAACAAAGTGAATCAGCTATACATATACATATATCCCCATATCTCCTCCCTCTTGCATCTCCCTCCCACCCTCCCTATCCCACCCCTCTAGGTGGTCACAAAGCACTAAGCTGATCTCTCTGTGCTATGTGGCTGCTTCCCACTAGCTATCTATTTTACATTTGGTAGTGTATATATGTCCATGCCACTCTCTCACTTCATCCCATCTTACCCTTGAGCCCTTCTACATTCTAGTTTGGTACTCAAGTGTAAGTTCCATGTCTGTCTGTTCTCTGAGTAAGATTTCTTACCTAAGTATACAGAGTTGATGATGACAGACATAGGAGGAAGCTTGGCTTCTGTCTCGACCTCTCTCTCCACATAACCAAGTCAATTACATTTTGGCTGCTAAAGCTGTTGCCTCTTCCCAGCTCCACCACTCCTGTTTTTTTCTAGACTCTAAATGAATTTGTACAATTTGTTCCTAAACTGGTCTCCATAACCTGACTCCTAACAATACATCCTCCACATGGTCCCCAGAAGAGCTTTTTATAACTCAGACCTGACCATGTCACCTTCCTGCTTGAACCAGGCAATGGTCCCCCATGATCTCAGGTGAAAAACTAAAATCTTGGCTTAGCCTATAAGGCCCTGTAAAACCTTACCGTTTTCCAGCTCTCCACCTGCATTTTCCACCTGCTCACTGTAGCAACTCAAGGCTGCTCAGGTACATGAGAGTCCAGTCTCTGAATGTATTTGTGCCTGCCTTTTTGTTGCTGTTGTTTGTTTTCATCCTGAAAGCCCATCACCCTGTCTGCACCTGGCTGATCACTATTACATTACCTTGGACTTCCAGGACCTCCCCTCCAGCCCTCATCTTTGGTCAGGTTAGGCACACACAGTAACCTGGGCCCGCCTCTACCTCACCCCTAACCATTAATATTATCTGCATCTCCTTAGATGACATTAGCACCTGATTCTTAGTCTTCTGCTGCCCCTAGCCCAAACTGTCCTTTTATCACAATGACTCTGTGTGGTTGATCAATTCAATAACTTATCTTCAAAATTCACTGACCTCTTCCACTCTGTTTTAGCAGCTCATTCCCAAGATTTTTTTTTTTAATATAATCATTGCCTAGAGCTCACCCCACTCTGAAATCTTAAACTTTATTATATCAGTGTCCAAGTAAAACCTTCAATGATGCCTTTGTCCCTTTCACTCCCTTATTCTCATTACATCTTCATGACCGCTCTTACTTTGGCTGCAACTTTTCTAACAGTCTACCCACACTCTGACTCTGCATGCTCCTCCACCAAAGAATATTTTATACTCATTCAATCTACTCCAACACAACACAAATTCATCAGTTTTCAATTAAGACTAGGCCCCCCTAGTCTTTTAATGAAGACTAGGTTTCACTAAAATCATGGAGCAAAGATCACCAATCCCCTCTTGATTAACAAATCCAATGGACTCTTGTCATTCCTGATATTTCTTCATCTTTCCATGGCATTTGCCTCCACTAATTTCTTTCTTGGTTTCTTTGTCACTGACATCCCCTGGTCAACCTGGTTTGTCTTCCCGGTCTTCTTTATGCATTTATTGTTCCAGGGGGCAGTCTTCAGCCCTCCTCTCTCACAGGCCATTTCCACACTCCAATGGCTTCAACTATGATTCATATACTGATGACCCCAAACTCTCTGCCTTTAGCTCAGCTTTCTCTCCTATATACCAGTGCCCCATGAACGTCATCACAAGAAACTCAAGCCCACGAAATCCAAAATTGAGCCTGTTGTCACTGCCCTAAAATGTTATCTTCCTCTTACATTTTTGTTGTTATTAATAAACTCAATTTCTCTCCACTCACTAACTCAAGCCAAAAATGCAAGAGTCTTCACAAATCTCTTGGTTTTCTCATTCCCCACATTAAAATAGGAATCAAGTTCTTTCTCTCCTATCTTATTCACGTCTCATATTGTCCCTTATCCATTCCCATCACTGTGTGTTGTTCAAACCCCACCATCTCTTACAATAGTCCCTCCAAGCTGACCTCTCTACCCCCAGCCTCATGGTCTTCCAGCCCATTTTTCTCATTGCAGTCAGAGGGAGCTTCCTAAACGCAAATCTCATCTCATTAGGCTCCTAGATCTCAACTTTCTATAGCTGTGGCTTCTACATGTGGTTGCACGTTAACATCGCCTAGTGAGATATTTTTAAAATATCACTCCTACAGATTCAGAGAGAACCGGTTGTGAACAGGATTGGGATGATGGCATTTTTAAAAAGTCCCAAGTGACTCTACTATAAAACCGAAGAGCAATGATTCTACAGAATAAACCCAAAAGCCCTACTTCTTGCTCCATTTTCGTATTTTCTGCCTCTATTCATTCTATACACAGCTGTATAGAGTGATCCTTCTCCACTGTCTCTGCTACCTCGGCTTCCTCTGCCTAGAACTCCTTTTCATAGCAAGTCAAGACTCTAGTCATGTTATGGGCTGAATTGTGTCCCCCAGATTTATATGTTGAAGGCCTAATTCCCAGTATTTCAGAATGTGACTGCATTTGGAGACAGGGCCATTAAGGAGGTTGAAATGAGGCCCTCGGGGGGGCTCTAATCCAATCTGACTGGTGTCTTTAAAAGAAGAGGAAATTTGTACACACAGAGAGACATCAGGGATACATACACACACACACACACAGGGAAGACCATGTGAGGACACGACTGAGAAGGCAGCCATCTGCAAGCCAGGAGAGAGGTCTCAGTTGAAGGAGCCACCTCTGTGTGGGGCAGTGCAGTCATTGTGACAGAAGCAAAAAGTGGGCATGGCAAACAGTAGGCTGACTCTGAAAACTTCTGCTTAGAAGTGACAGTTAGAATAACAACAGTTATTCTCATCTCTGACTTGACCCTCCCCAAAGAGGAATACAGTCTCGACCCATGTACCTGGTAATCAGACTTCCAGCAGCCTCAATTTTCGGTATCTACCTGTGAACCTGAAAATAATTTTAAAAACCATGTGAGAAGCTTTGGAGTACCAAGGAAAAGAGTTACTATCAAGCACATGCCTTTTATTCATTGATGGAGTGTAGCACCTTACATAAAGCCTTAGCTAAGGCCCACTAGCAGAAAAGAGTGTCTAAAATATTTAATGTAGAGACAAATATTACAGGCATACCTTGGAGATACTGCAGGTTCAGTCCCAGACCACTGCAATAAAGTGAACCTCACAATAAAGCGAGTCACATGAATTTTTTGGTTTCCCAGTGTGTATAAAAGTTACATTTATGCTATCCTGTAGTCTATCAAGTGTGCAATAGCGTTATGTCTAAAACACGTACGTATCTTAATTAAAACATACGGTATTGCTAAAAAGTGTCAAAATAGTAACATCAAAGATCACTGATCACAGATTACGATAACAAATACAATAATAATGAAAAGGTTTGAAATATTGCAGGAATTACCAAAATGTGACACAGAGACATGAAGTGCGCATATGCTGCTGGAAAAATGGAAGCAGTGTTGCCACAAACCTTCAATTTGTGGAAAACACAAATCCGTGAAGCACAAGAAAGTGAGGTCTGCCTGTATAGTGCAGTTAGGTAGCAGATGTTCAGAATTAGAGAATTTAGATGAAGAAATTTTAAAGATCATCTTCTCCTGTGCTTTTATTTACAAATATATATATACATAAAATTAAGGACCAGAGTGGTAAAAGACCTCCAGATCACCTTTCTGTGAACCAAGACTGGATCTCTGGTTGTCCTGACCCTGTGTTCCAGAGACCTTTCCATACACACTTCTGGCATCTCATATCCTAATTCTGGATTGGAATATTTAAGAAGCCAAGGATCTGAGTCATTCCGTTTAAATGAATCTCCACTGGAGAGGTTGAAATTAAAGAAAAATCTGTTCCTGTTGTGAGGCTTGCAGTATCTGGGGAACTGACTTCTCTGGAACAATGTGTTCCCTGATGCTGATGAATAAATGAGGCCTCATTGTTCATAGTTTATTTACAAATGAATCTATAGAAGCATAAAATTTAGAACTGTTCTCAATTAGTTATTCTTTCATGTTTACTCACTCAAGTATTAAATCTTCCACAATCATGAATTTCCTTTGGGAACAAGTCTTCTGGTTTTGATAGTTCCCACTATTGAAAAGTTTTTTATTGATATTTGACCTATTTTTTTCCCATACTTTTATCCCACTTATCCTACTTATCCTGTTTAGATCAGGCCACATCATCTTCCCCAAGTGCTTATGCTTTTCATATATGTTATGACTCATCCAAATTATCATTTAGTCGGGCTCTCCATGTGCATTGCTTTAGTGTTGTTATGGACCTTACTCTCTTTACTAGAATAAATCTCTCGTAATGAGATACAAAGCCCCGGGAATATCACCATACTTGCAGAGAGAGGGGCTAACTGTCCTTGTGTCTTTGTTATTAAGTGTAATATGAGGCGCCTATGCTAAAAAAAAAAAAAAAAAAAAAGAGTTTTTCCTTTCACATCACCTAGTACACTTTTGTTAATGTTTAGCCCACTAATTTCTATGTGTTTTTTCCTGTTAATTAGATTCCAACTAATAATAGGTTTTATTCTTCAGATCACATTTAACCAAAGAAATAAGTCAACGTATCCATCAGTATTCCTATTTAATGGCTTCCGTTATTCTTAATTTCCTCACCTGTTAATTGGAGAGAAGAGCCTGGTGCCATACTTTGCACAAAGTAGATTCGTAATTATTAGCTTTTTTTTCCTCCTATCATTCCCATTTCTACTTCCCACCAGTGCCTTTTTCTTCCTTAGATACCCCATGAGCTACCTACGCTCTGCCTTTAACCCTAAAGCTTCTGTTGATTGATGCTACAGCTTTCATTAGCACCTTCCCTGGATCATGTCATTATTTCCTTTTGTTTACAGAATTTCAGCCCTGTTTTCCAGCTAAGTGCAGCTTCTCTGTTCCTAACAGAAAATAAATTCTTTTTGTCAGTAAATCTCAGGAGACCATATTATGTCCTTTACTAAAATTCCAATATAACATCTGCTGAATCTTACAGTTCAAGCCAAAAAGAAGTTATTAAGTTTGTATAGTTTGATTTGTTTTTTGTAAACGCTGGTTATATACTGCTAATCACTTGTATTCTAATAGGTGTCCAATTTACCATCATATAATCTATTCCTTCTAGAACATGGATGCAAGTCTATTTTAAAATAACATGACGTTTTTATAATTATAAAAGTGGTACTAGCTCATTGTACAAACTCTGAAAAGTCAGGTGAAGTACAAAGAAAAAAGAAAAAGAATGCCTGCAGTTATTGATACATTGCAGAGATAACTCTCTTAACATTTTAGTGTATTTTGCTCACATACATTTTACCCAAGTTGAATATATGAAACTATGCGCCTATTTCTTTTCTTATAAAACAATACAGTAAACTTTAATGAGTACTATATTGTTTTCATTTTTTCTTTCCTCAACTTTCCACAATTAAATTTTTTCCATATAAGTCAACAAATATTAACCTCCTAAATACAGCATAAATTTAAATCATAACTCAACAGCCAATGTAAGCACATACTGTAGCTCAGTGGACTTCAAAAGAAGTCATTACAGATTTTAAACAAATATGATTTGGGTTTTTTTATTCTCTAAAATTTCTGCTTTTCATTAGGGGCTGACTTTGAAACTCATCATTACATTCTAATGATTCTCAATTTCTCCATTGCCTTTCTCTTGTTATAAATCACCAAGTGGTAATAAATAATAGAAAATCCAAAATTGGCTGACATAAGGGACAATTTTGTTTTCACTGTCTTTCCACGGACAAACTTGCACTAATTTTCTTTACTTCTAATACAAAGATCCTCTTAATCTTGCAACAATCCATCCATATTTTGGTTTGGCTTTAATCTTCACCTTCCTTTCTTATTCCCATCCCCCCCCCGTTCCTTTGTAATGAGTTTTTATTATGTTGAGCATGATTGTTCATCATTGATAGAAAGTTTTCCTAGTATTTTCAGACTTTCAGTGAATTCCAACTAGGTTGACTGAATACAGATGCTGCTTCTTTTTTATGACTCACCAAATTGGCCTATGAATAAATCCGAGACATTCTTGAGAGGTTATATTTTAGCTTTGGAATGATTAGCAAGCTCATAGACAGATGGGTAGTTCTAATTTGCCAGGAGTGCCTACATTTTTTCAAGATTTAGTATGTCTACTTGCAGGGGAAGAAGGCTGTTCCACTTTTCCTTGGGTTGTAGTTTCTGAGACAGATGCCCATTCAGACACTTCGTTGTTGGGCATTTGAAGAGTTCACTGCTGCAACCCTTCCTATCCTACAGTGCTGCACCTACACTCCTTAACACTCTCCTTCCAGCTGGGAGGATCCTACCACACTTTGAGATTCATGAGCACAGTGACTGGATTTGGTTCTTTTCTGAATCCCCAGTGTCTGATCCAATGCTTGGCACCTAATTGACACTTGAGTTGAAATGATCAATCAGATATGGTAAAGCTCATTCCGTATCAATCTCCTTTATTCTGTACAAATCATTTCAAATGACTAACCTAAACATCATTACACAAAAGTCAACAATACAGTGTTGTGATTCAACTAATGGGCTTGGGAAGTAGTCTGTCTAGATTAGATTCCCAGCTCTACCACTTACTTGCTTTGTGAACTTGAACAGATGACTAAATTGCCTCAAATCTTCTGTCTACAAAATGGGAATGATCCTAATACCTAAATGACAGGATTGCAATTAGATGCGCATTTTTCAGGACAGTACCTTGCACGTAGTACTTATTCAATGCATACTAACAGCAATTATGGGTATGGAAGGTCTCTGATGGAACACAAGGGAGCACTCATTTACACTGGACTGTATTAGTGTAAATCAGTATAGTCTAAGTGTGATGGAAATGAAAAGAAGAACACAAGCGTCTCAAAAATATTTCTGGGCATATAAATTTTGATCTAAGAGGAAATGCTGAAGGAGTTCCTTTCTGGATAAGAAAGCACAGGGAGATCACACACAATAAAACAATGTCATCAGCACTTGTCTGATTAAATTCCATCTCTGGAATCCTCTTTCATTGTATCTCAAGCCTAAGTCCAGTCTCCCCAACAAGAGTATAAGTTCCTTGGGTGTCAAGTCTGGGTCATAAATTTCTGGGTGACACAAAGAGCGGGTTGGGTTAATAAATAAAAAACAAATGGATTACTCTTACAACTTTGTTAGATTGTTTCCATATATCAGTCCTATTAACTTGAAAAATAAAAAGTGAATTGAAAGATTAACTTTATTATCAATTTAGCCCCAATGTTTCCTTTCAACCTCGTATGAACTCACTGGCCATCCTCCTCCTCCAGCAATGCACTAATCCCCTATTTGTAGACTCTTCTGACCCTTTGGTTTCAGTTCCCACTTTCTTTACCTGGAAGTTAAAGAAACCAACAGCTACTGTTGTGTTTTTAAAATCTTCAAAAGCAGGAGAGAGTGCCAGCTCACTGAGAACAGAAGGGGTGGTCTACTCTTCGAGCACCAATGTTTAAGCTTAGGTGCCCCCAGGATTTGTGATATCTGAGACCAGTGAGTAGCCTCCTTGAATGAATATGCTTGGTTCAATAAATCACTGTGGAAGAAATAAACTAATTTCCTAGTTTAAAGAGGCCATTGTCTCCTGAAATACTATTGTTTTTGTAAAACTGGGAACTAAGACAATATTTTTTTAGACAAATGTCTGATTTGGTGGTTCTGGTTAAGATGTGTTGTCACTAAAGGTTTGGTGAACCAGCAGTTCTGTCTTCATCAAGAATGGCAAGATAAAAGATAGCAGAGGAGGTGGGTTTGGATATATTGGGTTGGCCAAAAAGTTCGTTCGGGTTTTTCATGCCACCTTATTTCGGAAGAACCCAAACGAACTTTTTGGCCAACCCAATAATAAATTAAACTTAAACCGTAAGGTTTAAAGCAGATTTCTAAGGTGACCAGGGTAGCCTCTCCTCCGGAGAGCTTTAGTGGGCTCAGTCAGGGGCTTTTGAAACGGTTTTCCTTTGATTCAACAAAGATGTTTGGTTATTTTGGACAATAATTTGTTACCCATCCCCCTTTCCCCTTTAATTTGTCTATTGTCAAATAAAGTCATCTTTTTTTGATAGCTGGAATTCAGGAGGCATTGACATCTTGTGATGTGAGTTAAACTCTTTTGTGGTCACTGCCCCCATTACCTGGCCTCAAGCCAGCCTGAAGTCCCCTCTGATGTATAAATCTCCTTTGCTAATCTGGCATTTATTTGGCCCCTTTCTGTTCATCATGAATCTCCCTAACTTGTGAATCCATGCTCTCCTTAGTAGTCATTCATCAGAAGGATCCATTTTATCTCCTCAAAGAAATCAGATTCATATTTTTCTGTTATAAAAAACAGTCATCCAGATGAAAGGGCCATTGATCGTTAAACACTGAAGCACCTGCCAAGGGAAGGTATGGCTTTTGCTCCAGAGAAACTCCTCAGGTCCCAGAGCCATATGTGGGGTGACTTACAGAGTCCTGTCACAAGGCAGGGTTAGGCAGGGCCTTCGTGAGCAGCGGTGTTCAAGCTTCAGAGCCTCAGAGCTCACTCTAGAGATGAGTAACTTCAGGGCCAGAAAGGGACCATGAGTACAAAGGCAGGACTTCGCTTAGAATTCTACAAAGCTTTGCAATAGTAAGTCCAGGAACACTGGCTGAGATTAAACCCACGCTGAGTCAAACAAATTGACTCCATTGGACAAAGATGCTGAAACATCATGCTCCCCTTGTTCTACTTTGTCCCTGCCTCTTCCACATGGCTCCCCAATGTGGATTGGTGGCTTTTCAGTTAGTACACATTTCTCGAAATTTGAACCCTGATCTTTATAAATTCTGCCTAAATATATGCACATGTGTTTTTCTAGCTATAACATTTACATAATGTTGAAGAAGCAAAATAATATTATCCATTCACTTTTGTTTCTCAATTTTCAGAAAGTTTGTATTTCTTCCCTCTAAGTTTGGACTATGTGAACAGGTCATTCCCAGAGTAAAGCATTCAGGCAGATGTTTCCTTCAGGGGCAGACCGCGTAGGAGGAAATCTCTTTGATTCTTTTCTCTCTCTTTCTCTCTCTTACCCTCTTCTGCTTCTTTCATACCCTCTCCTGTTTCTTCTCACCTTTTCTTCACAGCATATGAGAAATGAGGATTCAGCAGTCACCCTTCAATATAGACAATATAAAATCTAAACAAGATAACCCAGGCCCTACAGAGGAAACAAAAGTGAGCTCTATAAAACATGAAGAAATGGAATATGCAACATAAACACAGAACAAACCTTGTTTCTCCAGAAACTGGTCTTCTTTAGCTATGGGCGGTAAGTCTTGCTTCCTGGAGATGACCACTGTAAAATGGATAAAAACACACCCGTGAAACAGATAATCAAGTTAATCTTTTGACCCTAATCCTATTATTTTAATCTTTAAAAAAGAAAACAAAGGCTATTCATTATTGTTAAGTCAGAAAACATTCTAGTGTGATTCACATTTTATCCCACTTTCTCTTTCTAAGAGGCCAAACAGCAATAATTAAGAACATACAAGTGCCAAATAGGGCAAAGAATAAGGAATCCTTTCTGCAGAACTGGAAAAACCTGTATTTGATTTACATAAGGACCCTTTCTTTTTTCTTCATTTTAGTTAAATATACCAGTTTCAAAAAGCGTTCCCCATGACATCGATTTTGCCACTACAAAAGAAAAGTAGAAGGATTAAATGTACTCTGTTGGGTATTTATTGTTATAATAATTAATAATAATAATAATAATTATATGAAGGTTTGGTTCTTAGGAAACAAGACGATTATCAAGGCTCTTTTCCAAAGACCTTGATTTTGAGGAGTGAGTAAGGAAGATTGCTGAACATCTTGTCTTTCTATCTTTCATATAGACTGCTCCATTGTTTATTAGTACAATGCAGAAATGATGCATCCTTCCTACTTTGTTTCCCTAAAAAGAATTCAATTGTACTATAAGTCTTATAAAATAGTAGAATCACTTAATATATATTTCTTCTATATTTGCTTATATGTGTGAAAAATGTCTCTATAAACATTTAAGAGATTAACTTTGACTCTCCCATTTGGCTTCAAGTCCCCTGAAATTAAAAATGTGCTATTTATTTTGATGGAACAGGACATAAAATTGGTAAGCCTTCTCCGTTTGTCACTCACAATTGTCTTTTTTTCTCTCCTAAATTTATGAGGTCTTTATATCCACTGTTTTCTTTCCTTTTTCCTTATAGTTCCTCTTCCAACAGTGTTTGCTTTTTACCAGTCCCTGAAGAGTTTCTGTTGTCATCATTTAACATTTGAATGGCAGTAATATTTTACAAAATGCTTTACAATTGCTTTTTACAAGTTATTCTCATGCCTTCAATAACTCTTAGGTTATTACTCGCAGTCCAGAGTTTTGCTGTTATTTGTAAGCACACAGGCATTCCTCTTGACGCAGCCTTTTCCAGTAGGTTTGGAAACCTTTCATTGGAAATCGTGTTCAGTGTTTTTTCTTTATGTTCAGTCTTAAGCTGCACAGGTTTTGAATATATTAGTTGTAGGAGCCTTAAAACTTTCTTGTGGTTTTTTGTTCTTAAATAGGAAATGCCATTTTAGATCAAAAGGAAAGTATTTTATTTTGTCTCTACAGACTCTCTGAAACATAGAAGAATATGGGGTAATTTGATGCACACAATATTGAACCTGGAAAATCCTCAAATAGTAGATGAGATAAAAAGTACAGAAGTCCTAAGAAATACGAGTTATTGGAATACATATTTAAAACTTCAGACCAATTCCTGGATGGGATTTTAAAATAGCATATTTTTTAAAAGATTCTTTGTGTCTCCACAGTTAACAGAAATTCTGATCTGTATCACCACTCAGTTAAAGAATTTAGTATGAATGTTGATTTATTGATGTACGTTATTTTAAGAGTATATTCATGCTTCTTCCCTTCCTGTTCCCAGATAGTCGCCAGAAGAGTGAAGCTTTGAAGCGATTTTCCCAAATACCAAACTCTCTCAAGTTCTGTAAGATTCAGTCATTGACTACAACTTCAGACAACTTCTATACGTGGTCTTTATAAGAAACCACAACTAATGCCCATACAGGTTTCCACCATTAGCGCATTGGGAGCCCCATTAGGGAAATGTGGCAGAGGATGGGTGTGCTGCTTTCTGGAGTGTCTTTACACTCTGATGTCTGAGGAGACCACACGCTCCTTTAAATCTCCTAAGAAACAACTTGAGCTAAAGTCACATTTGAGCTAATGTCAAGTCACACTTTTCTCCTTGGTAATATTTTTGACTTTTGGGTTATCTTGGTCTTTTCATTGCTCTACTGTACTTTGTCTAACAATCAGTTAAATTCATTCCCCTAGGGCAGTTATTCCCAAGCTTTTTCATATCAAGTCACATATAAAACGATTGTATTTGTACAGCACATCAGAGTAAACTGGGGAGGATTTTGGAGGTTTCTATATGGCACTTGGCACTTATATACAAAAAAAATATGGTATTTTCTTTACCTGATATAGATATGCTAAGAAAAGCAAACCACAAATGCTAGGGAGAATATTACATGCTGAGTTTGTATACAATTTCCAAATAAAATCTTTTCACATTTTAAAATGAGAAATTGGAGCTTGCTTTAGCATAATAGCATTTTATGATACAGTTTTATGGCTTGCTGGCCACACATACATCCTAATCAAGATTTCTTTGATGATGATCTTTTCACATTCTTGATAGAAGTCATCTGTGAGAAACTGCTCACAGGAGTAGGAGGTAGCAAATAGCAAAAACATATTTATTACTTTTTCTCCTTTTGACAGACTCCTTCATACCATTTAGCACAATTCAAACAATGCAAACTCTTTAAACATCAATGGTATATCAATGTTTTAAATATAACAACTCTTCCTTTTCCTTCATTGATAAATATAATATTTGAATTTCTTGTTATACAAAAACAAATTTCAAATCCAATCGGTATTTTTAAAAATCAAGTATTTCAAATACTGATGAAGATTTTCCTCAACAATATACAAATGTTACTTGGTCTTAATAAGTTTTTGTAAATACGCAAATTATTGTATTGACTACACATCCCTTGCAAATTATTTTAATCTGAATTTACTAAAGTTGAAATTTTTGCTTTGTCATTACATATTAATACATTTTCCATAACCTTTGCAAATTTCCATCAAATAAGCTATTTTGAAGCCAAAACCTATACTTCAGCATATCTGCAAAGTGAAAAATGTCCAATTTTTTTTCAATTTCTCTTTTAGTTTATAAACTGTTGACAAAACTCTTTCTTTGGACAGCCAATGCAATTAAATATGAACCAGCAGAAAGTGGTATTCTGATGGTATTTTTTGCAAAAATCTGAAAATAGATAGGACTGTGGCTGCTTGGATTTTATTAGATTATCATTTTGATAATATGGGTAATTCAGATCTATAGACTGACATTTATATCTGAGAGCACCTGTATAAATAAGACAATATATTACTTAGTCTCTGGAGGTTCAGAAGGAATTCTTGATGTAAAGCCTTCTTGCGGTGCTACCATAATATATTACTTTTCTTTTTTTTTAATATAGATTTATTTTATTTATTTATTTGTTTGTTTTTTGGCTGTGTTGGGTCTTCGTTGCTGCATGTGCTTTCTCTAGTTGCGGCGAGCGGGGGCTACTCTTTGTTGTGGTGCGCGGGCTTCTCGTGGCGGTGGCTTCTCTTGTTGCGGAGCACGGGCTCTAGGCACGCGGGCTTCAGCAGTTGTGGCTCGCAGGCTCTAGAGCACAGGCTCAGTAGTTGTGGCGCACGGGCTTAGTTGCTCCGCAGCATGTGGGATCTTCCTGGAACAGGGCTTGAACCCGTGTCCCCTGCATTGGCAGGCAGATTCTTAACCACTGCGCCACCAGGGAAGCCCATATTACTTATTTCTAATGACTGTTGCAACTCCAGTAATTTGTTAGGAAATTTTCTTGCAGAGTAAATATGGTTCTCCCAAGTATTTTTCTTTAGGGCTCTGACAAGCATTATTACTATTACTCAGCAATGAAAACTTTTTTTGACTTATAATCGTCTGGGTCAATGTTTTCTCTGTCACCTGACATGTTATCAATGAATCTACAAATATTATTATTTAAAAATAGGCCCTCTTGGATTTCTTTTCCAGCTAGCTCCACTTGATGTACGAATATGTCTCATGCCGTGTGGTGAAAAGAACAATTCTGTGATAATGTGAGAAAGTTTGACTTTGGTTGTTAATTATGCCACCTCGGAAGGAGGTTTTTTGATTTCAACATGCTGCCATTTTTAGAATTAATCTCTTTGTAAAAATCATGTTTCTTATTTTGTACCTTAAAAAGTTCAAATTGTTTTCTGTGTCTAATGACTCTTTTATTGTGAGATGTCAGTGTTTTGTTTAATTGGCATCATTATTTCATTTGATAATTTTTCTATGTAAATAAGACATTTAGGCTGAGAAAGAGAAAACTTATGAAAGCATATGAATCTGTATCTGAAATAATCATTTTATTATTGATTTTGTAACTTACACTTTTTATTTGGACTACTAGGTTTGTCCTGTATACATATGAAGATATATGTACTTTGTTGTGTATTTGCTATGAAAATAAGTACCTGTAAAAAGTAATCCTATTTAAATATAAAGTTCTTGACTGTAGGCCTTTATGATTCATGTTTAATTTTTTTTCCAAATGCATTTTTAGGTTGTCTACATTTTCAGGAAATTTTTAAAATATCACACGAAAACTGAGTCAATTTCAAGTAGTGAAACATTCATTTCTATTTAATTCAATAATTAAAATTCTAAAAATTAAAAAGTACAAATAGCACTTTACTCTAATATGACAAAATATTTTTGAGTTTGATTTTCTGAAGCTGTAAATTTTACAGTCCCCTTAAAAATTGATTTGATAGAATTACTTTTAATGATTATTTTTTTAAACACTGGGTTTTTTTTCTAAATTTCTAAAAGCAGAAAATAATTCATTGTGAAATCCACTTAAAAATCAGGTCTCAGCCAATTAACACCAAAAGCTAATGAAAATATTTTTAAAAAGAGAATTAAGAAAATTAACAAAATTACTTTATCCCTTCCTTGACCTTCTGCTTAGTTACCCTGAGCTACAGAGAATTTTGTTGGTTCTATTTTTCGTAAGTAGAAAATTCTAAAATCCCTTTTGGGAACCATCATGGTATTAAATAATTGAGAATTATTTCTTACATAATTGAGATTACCAATTTTCTCCTTGTTTGTTTCTTTAACCACTCCACTTCCTTCCCTCTTCTCACTGCCATCACCCAGGGTCAAGTATTCAAAAACTTCCATGTTGTTTCTGAATCCAAGGACACTCCCTGGGCCAAGCCGTTCTATGCACAGCTAGCAGTTTGGTGTGAAATCTGATTATGGGGCAACTCTGCCCAGAAGGCTGAATGGCTTCTGGTTGTCCCTAGAGCCAGCTCCACACTCAGTGTGGCATTCAGGACCCTCCACAGCGTGGGTCCAGTTTGCCTTTCTAATCTGGCTTCTTGTTCCTCCACTTCTGCATTCTACACAGTTAAGCTCAGTGGCCTTTGTTAGAATCCTTGTAGGAAGAGTGCAACCAATAACTAGCAAGTGATATGGGGAGCTAGTTCTAAGTGGAGGTACTAACATCAGGAGAACTTGGGCCAATTTCAGTGATCCTAACATGTCCTTACCTAGCCAGTCTAGAGCCACTTGGAATACTTTGTCCCCATAGCAATCTCTGAAGGGATGTACTAACAGTTAATTTCAAATAACTTCTTTCAGGAAGTCCCATCTGATCAACCACCCAGGCATCATACTTTTTCTTTGCTTCATAGAACAATGTATTTTGCCATTTATTGAACTCTGCTATAGCTGTTTTGGTTTCCTTGGTTTATCTCCAACTATATATTTTTGCTATACCAAGGTAGAACCCTTAATGTATTGCTTTATGTATGTCACATGGTCCCTGAAATAATCTTTTTTGTAAAAGGAGCTTTACCAATACTTACTGAATCAAAACAAATGTGTTTATAAAACCTATTCAAATGTTGATATATTTTATTAATACAACTCACCACATTTGAGGCAGTTCATCTGTCAAGAAGATGGTATTTAAAGTGACTGGGGTTTCTCAGAAGCCATAAGAGGGTAAAGTCACCTCCTTCTTTTTTGGAGAAAATATCTGGTATTCCATAAGTTTAATAACAATAATGTTAACATTTAGAGAGAGAACAGCAACTCCTTTATTCTCAAAATAAGTGTGAATATATTTAATGACAGTGACAATTCTCTATTACAAAATTCAAAAAGAGATCAGAGTTTGCATGCAAACCAGTTTTATATGTATCAAGTGCAGGAAAACGTGTGAAGTAGTCAGTCATTAAAGGTACATTCTGAATCACAATCAAAATGCTCAACAATCTTCTATGAAGAAGGTAAAAAAGTGCACTCTAGAAATTAATAATTGTTTTATTCCTGATATTTAATACTGATTTTGAATACATATAAATACAATGGTTGCAAATAACATTTTTGACTTGCACAATCATATCTAATTAGTTGCTTATTATAAGGAGTAGGAAAGCCAAGTAGATGGAGCAAGTTTGTATTGTTTTGCAGTAATGATGCTATATTTATGGTTTCAGGGTTTTTTTTACTTTATTAGGATGTTTATAAATGAGTTCACCACTTAATATTGTACTTTGTTCTATCATATGAGCCCCCTGGAAAATAAAATAAAATAAAATAAAATAAAATAAATAAAATAAAATAAAAGTAAAATAATACAAGATAAAATAAAATAAAATAAACACACACTTACCTTCGGAGAAACTTTGTTTCCCTTCCTGCAGTCAAAAGTACTAGCATATAGGCTTCCTAAAATAATCTCCAAGAATATTTGTATGATCAGACTTGTTGAGAAGTTTTGTGGCAAATCAGGCTGTAATCCTTTGATATCACTGGACTGAAAAAAAGGTTTGTCTTATTGAAGAAGGGAAATAAAAATCATTTTTAAGGATAGTTTGTAAAAGATTTAGATTCACAGACCATGAAAGCTGGAAAGGACCTAAGTAGCATAACTCCTCATTTCTTTCAGAGAAGGAAATGAGGCACAAAGAAGTTTCACCAAATGACTATTTTAACGACAAGCCTCATGGATGAGAGAGAGAGATGTAAGAATGTAGGTGTCCTGAGTCCTGGTGCAGTGTTCTCCCCACCGTTCTCACTTTACTTCTGCTAATGACATTCTAGTTTTATCTGTAAGGCTTGGGAGCATGAGTATGCCACACTGTCTTTTACAAAACTAAGAAAACTTCAGCCAGATGAGCACCTCTCCAGTTAGCTGCTCTTATATCTTTAATGAGGAGGGGAAAGCAGCTGGGGAAGGAGGGGCAAAGATAATTGCAGGAGAACTATCTGAAAAGGAGACTGTGGGAGGTTTTCAGAGGATTGTGGTTGCAACTCAGGTTACAGAGTAAAATGCTCCTACTGTCTAGCTCTCGTATCTGACCACGAAGGTACTTTGCTCCACATGGCCACCAGTTTTGCTTGCCTAATGAGTTGGAATAGGGTCAGGTTGGTGACAAGGTCAGATGGGGATTTGGAATCACTTGACATAGAGTCCAGTTTACAAAAGAGAACTCCCTCCGCAAAGGATCGCATTTCTATCACCGCTGGGTTCCGTCACCTGCAGAAGCACAACTCAGGTTATTCTTCCTCAGTCCCTTCATCAAAACCTCAGACACTATCCATGTTATTTTTTCAAATATGGGAACAAAATCGTTCTATTCATGGAAGAAATGCCCCTCTAACTTATAAATTAAACCTGAAGAAAACTTCCCCCTTTCTCAGGAATGTTTATAAAGAAAAAAAAAATCATTTTTCATGACTGAGAAAAGCTTTCCCGTTGACTGGTTGATAAAGGGCTTTGGCCCAAAGGTCTGATTCGACCTAAAGAAAAACTATCACACTGGAACAGTCTGGGAAACGTTTCCATTTTCAGAGTATGGGTGAGAATAAACTTACACTTTTCCAGAAGAAATAATTTCTGCAAGTTAATCATATCCTTATGTTTCAAGATAGAATTTGGAGCCAAACTGGCAAAGAAACATGGCACAACTAACTTTTTAAATCCATAGTCTATCTTGTTTCTCTCTGCAATTATTTAAAATTTAAACCAGCTTCCTCAGATGTTTCTATGTGTCTCATTTCTATGAAACTCATCCTTTCAATAATCAATGGCAATTATATTTGGTATAATATTTGTTGAAAAATTGTATCATTTGTTGCAAAGACAATAATCGAAAGCTTTTGGTTATTTATTGAGTGTGATCATCCCCACTATTTCTTCCGTTAGTTAAGACAGTCAAGAATGAGTTGTCTTTAAAGCCATGAAGCAAAGCCTGGTTAGAACTTGGAGATTTTGATTTGTGTTGCCCCTTAAATTCTCCTGAGATAAGTCATACAGGAAGAACATGAAGCAAATTTCTTCCTGATCCCATTTCTCTCCACACACAAGAACATTTTAGGAAAAGGTTTCTTAAATCTATCAATAAACACCGATAAAATTTTGTACAATTATACATATTTTAAATGTTTCACTTTTATATCTATTACTTGAAGTTTCAAAAATTAAGCTGCTAGCTGTCACCTTGATGAAACAAGTTTAAATGCAGCCCTTTAAAAAAGAAATTGCGGCCTTCCCTGGTGGTGCAGTGGTTGAGAATCTGCCTGCCAATGCAGGGGACACGGGTTCGAGTCCTGGTCTGGGAAGATCCCACATGCCGCGGAGCAACTAGACCCGTGCGCCACACCTACTGAGCCTGCGCGTCTGGAGCCTGTGCTCCGCAACAAGAGAGGCCGCGACAGTGAGAGGCCCGCGCACCGCAATGAAGAGTGGCCCCCACTCGCCGCAAATAGAGAAAGCCCTTGCACAGAAACGAAGACCCAACACAGCCAAAAATAATAAATAAATAAATAAAAATTAAAAAAAAAATAAAAAAGAAATTGCAAAAGATGGTTTAAAAAGTAAATTAACAGAACTCTATAACATTATTAAACTCTATAACATTATTATTCAGCCTCTTGCTGAAGCTACGGTGAAAAGAAAAGGACATTATCATAAATCCCTGTTGGAAATGCATATTTTTAGAAAATCCAGAAGAATTTCTAAGCAATCCATAGCAACCATTGGCACTGCAGGCTAAGAAAACCACCTTAAATGTGTACAACCCACTTTAGCCTCAAACTCTTTTTTGCAGCTTGTTTTACGAATAGACTTCTTTAAATAACAAAAAACAGTATATATATATATTTTTAATTAAAAGAACACTGAAATAAAGAAAAGTAACCTGTATTCCCAGCACCCAGAGAATTACTATTACACTGGTTACATATTAATGTATCTCTAATTTATTTTCTGTATACACTTACTAAAATATGAAATGTATTCCATATAGTGTTTGTAAGCTACTTTGTATCTTAGTGTACAGGACATATTTCCATATCACTAATATTATTTAATAAGTTATCATTAATTTTAAACTTTATTTTATCTTCTGTTATTGGATCTTTGCATCATTTCCAAGTTTTTGTTGTCTTAAACAATGCTGTAATCCTTCTTATCTTTAAGCCTTTGAACACATCCATAATTATTCCCTTAAGAAAATGTCCTACAAATAGAATTTCTGGGTCAAAGATTAGTATATATTTTAAGACTTTTAATACATATTGCCAAAGTGCCTTCCAAAATTGATACAATTTATCCTCCCAGTATCTGTGAACAAATGTTTCCACTTCTCAATCTTTAACAACCTCAAGTGTTATAATTTTTAATCATTCTTTGGCAATTAGGTTGGTAAAAATTGCATTCCTTTATGGGCTTAGCTTGCATGGCTTTAATTGAACCTTTTTTTTTAAAGGAACTTCAAATAAGTTAGTAATAGGTGATGTCAAAGAATGCAACCCAGTGTTTTCGTAATTCACAAGCCCTATGGTGCAAATTTCTCCATTGCACCTCCATTTAGCAGGCCCCATCACTGGTCTTAAAGAATGGGTTTTACCCCAAAACTAAAACAATAATCTATTAAAATTATATTATCATACATATTTTTAAAAGATCTCCTAGAAATATTTTTACATATATTCTTGAATAGCTTCTGTATTTTAGTATCATTCTAGGAAAGACCACCAGCTATACCACCAGTATAGTTTCTCTATTTTAGTATCATTCTAGGAATTCCCCACAATTCACTGGCAAGCAGTGGAGGCATCCAGGGAAACCCAACTTTCTATGTGTTATAGTGTGTTCTTACTGACTGAGAGCAAGTTGGGTCAACTCAAAGGCTCAAATCAACTATTTTGACTGAATTTACCCATCACTTAAGGAAGTCACTTACTCTGAATAGAGCTTTGACTAGTAATTTGTCAGAACAGAAATCACTTCATTTAAAATGGCTCAGTGATTTTCATACATAAACTTAGCCTCCACAAAATATTCGAGAAAGGAAAAATGGAGTCATTTGGCCATGGAATGCAAGGGAGGAAACACATCTGTAATCAATGAACAAGTAATTGTTCAAGGCTTATTACCTGCGGAGCATGGTGCTAGAAGTACGAAAATTAGGAAAGAAATATAGCAAAGTGTTTCTGTCCTCAAATTGCTTACAATCTGGTTGAGAATTCAAGAATGATTACAAGAATTATCCTAGGAGCAATACAGGACAGTAAGTCCATCCATGCCAAATGACGCAGTAACGCGTATTTTACGGGAGTGAGCTCAATTCAGGGTTTTGGAAGGACAGGAATGTGATGGGAAGAGAAGACAACAGTGGCTGAGAGCAGCCGTGCAGGAACTGGCCTCACTCCCGGCTGCCTGTGTTTGTTTCTTTTTTTTCTCCCTCAACCTGAATAGTCTTCTTCCTCTGAACAGATTACTAGCTTTGACTTTATCATTTATTTTAAAATTTTGTTTAGGAAAAAAAAAAAACAAATAAAATTAAAGGCAAATTATGAAGCTGGGAAAAAGATTTGCCACATCTTTGACAAAGGGTTAATATTCTAAGAGCAATTGCCAATCAGTAAGGTCAGACAAACACACCAACAGAAAAAACCAAAAATGAGCTAAAGACCATAAGCAGGCAACAGTCAAAAGAGATACGACTGGCCAATTACAATATGACAAAATATTTAACTCTATTGACAAAGACAATTGAAATCTATGTACTATCCGGTAAAATTTGTGTGTGTACTAAAACATATACACAATAGTACATGCCTCACCATGTAAGACTCTTGAAGGAGTTGCCACTGAAGGAAAATAAGCTGCCACCACTTTTGAAATGTGACAGATGTGGCCTTAAAAAGTGAATATTAATTTGCAAATATGCTATTCACTGGGCAAGGGCCTGTTTTCTGCTATGCCTTTGATGACCGATCAACATATTTAAAAGGTCTAACATATTAGACTTAAAAATAAAGAAATTTCTAAAAGTTAACTAAAGAGAAGACTGAACTTTCCTAATCCGGAATTTGAAACTGACTTAGTGTGCGGGTTAGAGTATAAGCAGTAGTAGGTCTTTGAAGCTTAAAGTTTAATCCTTTTTAGATCATCAAGAACTTGAGTATGTTCATGTCTGTTTCTCATAAATGCACATTATAAACACTATCTGTCATCATCCCATGAAGTGTGGTACAGTTGATAGTTTTAGTGAGCAAGAAATCACTTTGGGGTAAAAGTCAGTTTTTAAGACTAGTGATGGGGTCTGCTAAATAGAGGTGCAATGGAGAAATATGCACCAGAGGGCTTATGAATTACGTAAACACTGAGCTGAATTCTTTGATGCCACCTATTATTAACTTATTATTTGGAATTGCTCTTTTTTTTTTTTTTTTTTAAAAAGGTAGTTCCTATTACCACCCAGTAAAAAATGTACTCTGCAATCTTTTCTTGTTTTGCATATGATTGGTAGCATACCTTTTAACTGCTGTAAGTAATAAAAATATATATGTGCAACTTGGCTATAAGAAATGCCCAAGTTTCACCTAATAAAATTTTGGTATGCCTCAGTTTTCAAAGTAAATTTGATTTATTTGAGCCACCAGCCGTCCGATGACAGCCCTGTGTTTTTTATATGAGTCATGTCCCAAGGGGTCTAGAATATGCCAATGGTGTACCTTGGAATGGATCCAGTGTCCGCAAACAGGTTTTCATTAGACTTTGATGCCAGTCACATTTGGGAGCAGAGAGGCTGCTGAAAACCAGCTTTACTTTGGGATCACTTCTTTCTTTTAGAAAAAACAACAAAGATCTTTTTTAGCAAAGCTTTGTGCCTCCACATTGTAGGTGTATGGTAATATTTTAGAGAGCAGTAATCTGTTATTGCAGGTGGTCGGGCTTCAAGCACTTCCGTATTTTGAGAATAGATCAGACGAAGTGCAACAACTTTTATTGAAAAATTGCCGAATTTCAAAATTAGAAACACATTTTCTGTGGCTAAGATTAAGTTAGCATGTATTACAGTCACTTGGACTTTTCTGTAGCACTAAGGGGAATATAATTACATAGGTTATTTCACATGTCATGAGATTGGAACCTTAATCACAGTTAGAAACCTTTATCATGCTGATGTAGATAGACCCTTACACTTTAATCTCTAGTAATTGAGGGACTTTTCTATTTTTTTAATTAAGAATATGGAGTATGCAAGTCAATGAGAAATAAAACAAACCCACCTTTTAATTTTATGCATTAGAAGCAAGTTTTATTCCTGATTTAAAAAAAAAATAGTGTATCCTTTCATGGTCTTAGAGAAGGTTATATGTGAGGATGGAGTCCAAGATTATCCTTTAAAATCTATTTTTTAGACATACATATATATCCATGAGAATATATGTATGTGTGTGTGTATATATATATATATACAAAACATTTTTATGGAACTTAATTTAAAAATGAGATTTGGAGTCTTACTGCATCTACAAAATGTAAATGTATATTGTTTATCTCGTGGCAGTAAAGTCTAAGAGTTTTATCGAATGAAAATTGTTACCACCAGAATAACCAGATCAAAAGAAAAATGAAGGGACAAAAAAAAAGAAAGCCCAAGAGAATCCCAGGGGGCCTAAGTCAACAGAAATATTGCCAAAGATTCAGAGCATAAACATGACATTAGCTGTCATCCAAGAATATAATGACATTGTCTTCTGACTTAGAAAATCTGTCCTGTGTCATTCTAAATGAGGAAGAAGTAGTTTATTGCTCTTCCCGTGATACAGACGGGTACAGCATCTTTTTTGAAAGAAAAAGGCATTTTGAACCCCCCAGTTTGGATCAAAGTCAGTAATATAATAAACTACTTCAATCGACCAACCAAACAAGTACAGAATTGACCAGACTTTTATCTATTTTATCAAATAAAATAGAAAGAAAACACTACAGAGTAAACTATTATATAATTAATGATCAATGATAAGAGGTAGGCTATTGGTTTTCAGTCATTTGTGCTTGGGTAACCCTTACATTTTTTTATTAGCTAGGAGCTCCCTTCTCTTATTCTTAGGTTGATGTCTGAAATTGTTTATTATAGTTTTATACAGATACATCAGATACAATCTCCAGTGCATTGTAAATATCAACATTTTCACTCTTTTAAATGTATTCAGTGAAATCTAAATAACATAGCTATTTGATACCCATTGTTTTCTATTTTTAGAATATGCAGATTGACTGCCAGTGGGCTCAAGGGTATTTCTGGGATAATGGAGATGGTCCGAAGTGGGAATGTGGGAATGCTGCACTACTGTATACATTTACTAAAAACCGCACAGTTGCACTGTTACAACGGGTACATTTTACGATATGCAAATTATACCTCAAAAAAGTTGTAAAAAATACACAAACAAGTTGGAAATTTTACATTGTTTTTTTTCCCCTCCTTTGACCTGTATTTCCATCCTACTTCCCCTGTAGAATCCCACCCTACTGGTGTATATTTTCAGGATTAAGTGTCTTCTGTTGAGGATCCGATATTTCTTTGCAACAAAAATGTGTATATAAATTTAAATTTAAATATTTTTGTATTATATGACATGAGGCTCTAAATATTAAACCATTTATTCTATATTGGATTATTATTATAATTAGCACACGGCTGATCAAAAGCAACATTAATATACACTCAATTTTTTATAAACATAAAAATGAACATTTATTAGACATGCATCATTTAATGAAACACATGGAACTCTTTTTTCATTTAGTTGTTCCTTTTCAATTAGTCATTGCCAAATTAGATAAAATTCAACATCAATTTTATTCCAAGGTTTTGGTTTTATAGATTTAAGCACCAAGAAACACTTTTTTGCATAAATCATAAGACGAAGAAGGAGCTTATGTAAACAATATGGCCATGGTTTTTTAAAAAATTTTTTCTTTCAGTATTATACATCTAGAGTGATCTAGTATTAAAATGCTTTAATGATCTAAACTCAATTAGGTCCTTTTGCAACTTTACTGAAAGGAAAAAATTGAAAACCACCAGACTTACAAGTCAGTCATTATAATCAATCACTTTCTTAGCACTGACATCAATATTTTGAATATTTTCTTTGCTTGGCACTGTGAAGATTTTTACAATTTTGTAAGATTTCAGTTGAGTGAGAGGTGTGTCTTTCTTTGTAAACTGGGAGAAGGCTGATTGCTAAAGGGAACACCTTAATCCTAGGTGAGTTCTCACGCAGATCAGTGCTACGAAAGAGTAGACATGGAAGTTGAGGATCTGGAAATTGGGTTCCTTAAAGTCATCCTCAACTGTGTAACGCTGGAAAGTTTCTGCCCACTTTAAACAGTATCACGCTCTAGTGGGAAGACTGATCTGGCCACCAAGAAGCCAGAAGCAGGAGAAAGTATATTTGGATGCCACTAGCGGGAAGGGAAGCAGATGCACCCAGGCAGTTGGAACTGATCCTGGCCTGCAGGAATGGGTAGGCTTTAGATACTGAGAAAGAGGCAGGGAGGGCATTCCAGGCACGGAGATGGAATTGACATGTTCTCTGCAGGAGAAGAGAAAGAAACTGCCTAGAACACGTGTGCTGGGTAGGGCCAAAGAAAAATCCAACTCTAAACGCAAGGAGATTGGCTCTGATGTGGTGAGAAGGGCCTTCAAGAATCATTCTATTTTATTCCTGAACTCTATCGATTCAAAATGGCAATGGACAAATATGATTAATAAGACCATTCTTAGATAAAATCAGCACTTGAATTTAACTGAATGTCCAGAAAAGAGCTTTAGTGAAATCACTTCACTGTCTGTCTAAAGATGTATGTGGGTACCTGGAATTCATTCATTCACTCAACACATTTATTAAGTCCCAGCTAGACCATGTGCTAGGCCTTGGGTGGCTTTATGGAACTCTTTTCAGCCCATACTCCAAAATCTAGACTACTCATCATACCGGACTACCCAGAACTCTGCTGCTGAAGTGATGCTGGATACAGGATACTAAAAATATGCACTGGTGTAAGGGGCATCCACAAATACCCTTGGTGCCGTATCCTGCTTTGGGGGCCTCCCTAGTCTATATTTCCTATGCACCTACTCTACACGTTACCTAAATTACCTAGATGGAATAAAAGATTGCAGACTGCTGACTGTAGTTGGCATCAGCACTGTAAATTGTTTTCTAAGCATAAACAGATACAGACACAGTCTGTATCGAAGTTTATTCACCTCCAGTTGGTGAAATAAGCCACACCCAAAATATAAATTTCCCGGAAGAATTTCCTTTCAAATGCATTTCTGTCAGAAATAGTCCCCAAGTTGTTTGTGGCCACTGATCTTATATTTAGGGTGAACCATTCTTAGGTTAACCCAAAGGCTTTTCATTCCCTTTAGAAAAATGACAAAAATGAAAGGGAAAGCTTAAACCTCTAAGGATTTTGAGTCCAGGTTTCCTCTGTATGCTGTACTCAACTTCCACTCTAGAAGCCTGAGTTGCCTCTTCCCTAACTTCCCTCCTATGACTTGGCATCTTTGAACACAGCCTCCCTGCATTAAGACCATCCCCTTGGCTGTTCTCTCCAGAATCCCCGCTCCAGTACCCAGCACTAAGTCACCCCATTTTCCTGATTCCCCCCCATCCAGGGTGCACTCTGTCCTTCCTGTGCCCTGAACCAGGAGTCCCCAACCCCGGGCCTGCAGACGGGGCCACACAGCAGGAGGTGAGTGGCCTGAGATGGAGCCTGTTACATTGTTGTAGCCGCATTACGTTGTTACTCATCTTTGAATCCCTGGCACTTAGGAAGGTTCTTGACAGGTGACTGTTGCTCAGTACATGTTTGTTGAATGAATGAGCCGACTAATAAGGCCCTAGTACCCACTATGTACCTGAAGAAGAAAAATAGCCTAACAGCAACCATGGGTTCCAATTTTATTCCTTAGGATTCACGAGTCATCGTGGGTCTATGACATGTAAAGTGAAGGATTTTGGGTTTTGTTTGTTTGTTTGCAGTTGTTTTGCCTTTCAGCAGCAAATGTGTATATGTGTGTGTGTGTATAAATATGTGTTTGTAGCCTTCACCATCACCTACAAATCCTAGAGTTAAGTCTTGTTTTTCTACCTTTATTCTACCCCCTCACAATTTTATTCTCTTACCATATCCATTTGCTGCCACACACACACGGACACACACAAACACACACACACACACACACACACACACACACCCCTCAGGTCTCTCCTACGGGAGATAAAATACAGAAATATGGAAACATCAGGATCTGCACCCCGCCACTTTTCGGCGACTCATCCAGCCAACTCAAAGTGAGATTTGCCATTTTAATTGCCTCACCAGTAAGTCTCTTTTGGGGGTAGTTTGTGGGTTTGGGGTGTTGGACATTAAAAGTAGCAATGTTGGAAGTAGAAACTAAGCTGGATAAACATAAAGGACCCTCAGGGTCCTTGGGCATGTGGAGATCCTCTGGTGGAAAATGAACTGGCATGTCTAAGATTCCTGCTGATGTAGGGAAGGGGCTAAGTAATGACCTAGCTTGTGAAATCAGCCTTCTGGGGCTGGCATAGAGTCCTATACAAGGCCAATTAAATTCTTAGAGGAAAATATAATCGTGTCAACTTCAAATGTTGAGTTGAACTAGTCAACAGTGAGCTGTTCTTTTAACTGCTCAGCGTCTGATCCCACCTCTTCCTATGTTATGCCAGCAGCTAAGGGCAGCTCCAGGCTTAGGTGTCTGGGTGCTAGGAGTAATAAAGCCTTTTGCCCAGAATTTCAACATCCCAAAAGGCAAAACAGAAGTGATAGTGACGAGACAAATGAGAATTGGGGACTTAGAGTTGATTCGTGAATGGGTTAAGACTTTTGGGCTGGGGTGAACATATCTGCATGTGAGAACTACGTGATTTATGGCAAACGAGAGGGTGGAGGGTTACGGGCTGAACTGTCTCCCTCCAAATTTCATATGTTGAAGTCCTAACCCCGAGCACCTCAGAATGTGACTGTATTTAGAGATAGGGCCTTTCAGAGGTAATGAAGGTAAAATGAGGTCATTTGGTGGGCTCTCACCTGATATGACTGGAGTCCCTGTAAGAGGAGATTAAGACACAGACTTGTGCGCACATAGAGGAAAGACCACATGAGGACGTGCAGCAAATTTTAAAATTGCAGAGGGCTGACAAACTCAAAAGACATAATCATGCAATCGCGTGGCAGGACTCTCCCCAGTGATGTGCAGGGAGGGGCCCTGAGGCTCACGCTAGGTTAGCTGTGTGGTGAACTGCCTGTTTGAAATGATGGGAAGAGACTGGATACCTCGAGGGGTAGACTTTCTGCCTTCCCATCCTCTTGTTAGCTCCGTGACAGTAGATTTGTAGAGAGGGCTTCTTTCTCACGAGCCTCCACCAGGCTCTTACATTTATGTTTTCAGTCCAGTCAAATAATCTTTTTGTAAAAATGTGCCTTCTGGAAGAATCCTTGCAAATATCCTGCCCTGTGTGGTAATTAATCATGGTCAGTTACTCTTTTCAGTGGCATTTGATGGAGATCTCTGGACCTGGGCTTTCTGGGCCCTGCCAGTTGCAGGTGATAGAGCAAAGGGGTTGAGGGGAGGGTCCCTGGATGCAAAGGAAAGCTATTCTGCAGTTGCACTGAGAATCTGAGGATTTTGGTGAAATTTTTCAGTTTCAGAATTCGTTGGATCTCAAATCAGGCTGCCAGTGCTGAGGTCATTTGCATGACCCTTTTACCATTTTCAAAGGCAAAGCTTCCCTCTTGCTGAAGACAAAAACTCATAAAACTGTGCCAGAGAAATATGATTTTTTTTCACACACTCCACAAAGCTGTCAAAAAGCCTAGGTTTGCCAGTTTTGCTTTTAATGTGCAAAACCTTTCACATGGCTCCAGGTACAACCCAGGATCTGGTGGCCAACCTGTTGGATTTCCTTCCAAAGGTAACAGTAGAAGCACTGCTGGGAAGAGGATGGCTTGGCTTCAGCTGGAGCTGGAAGGGATGTTGCTCATACTCAAAAGTGTGGAAGCACTGGCTTCTACAGGGACAACCTTTATTTTAGAAGTAGGTTTAAGAGCACACACACATAGTGTGTGTGTGTATTTGTGTCTGTTTGTGTGCGTGGTATTTAGGCCCTAGCAGGGAACTCTGGTCTGTGGCTCTACCTATTCATGGGAGGACAGATCCAGATGACCCAGAATGCTATTTTGGAAACAACTGAGGCCTTGAGTCAACTGCTCTGGATTTGAGTCCTGGCTGTGCTAGACCACAAGCTGTGACCATGGGCAAATTACTTAACCTCTCCAAACTTCAGTTTCAACATTAGTATAATGGAGACAATAATTCATGAGCTCCTTGTGAGGTTACATTGGGATTATGTACTTAGAAGTTTTAGTACAGTGCTTGCTAAAAGGGTGATGAATGTAATTAACATTCTTGTTACCTACCTAATAGGGTTATTGGGAGAGAGAGAGATGATGAAAATAAAACTCCAGGCACATCATGGGCCCTCAAGAAATGGCAGTTACTTTTAATTTCTATTAATAAATGCAATCATGTTCAGGAGTACTAGCCGTGATGTTTTCTCCCCAGGCGAGTCAGTTGGGCAGAGGTTGGCAGAGCCAGAATCTGGGGCGAAGGATTATGGAACAACTGGGGTCCCTGCATTTGATTATACTAAAAGCAGTTCAGTGAGTACTGAGAAATATGCCATGGATTTCATCACTTGAATGTTAACCTTTTCAACATTTGAAACACTGAGTTTTGGAGAAAAGAGTTGGTGAATGGTCACAGGATATGGAAAACAAAAGACACTTCATGGACACCAAAGGGTTTTTACATATTTTGCTAAAAGGGATACAACCAAAAAAAAACAAAAACAAAACCCCAATGAGATTCAAACTGAATTTGTCACGTCTACTTTGCTTTAAACACACTAGGGATTTGTTGCATGCACTTGGCCAGCTGTGTGTTCTTAACTGTGGAGCCCAGTCACAGACTGTCTGTCTAAGGGGAATCCAGCAATCCTACCCCATCTGCACCTTGGGCTCTGGGTGTAGACTCATTGTCTAGGGATTGTGTTCATATGCTTTCTTAGTTTTGGTAAAGTTTTACTGAAAGTCAAATCCAAGTTGCACATATAGAATGCAAAAGTAGCTCTGGGGTACAAATCTTTATAAAAATAGAAGTTATTTATTATAGAGTTAATTTGTTTCCTAGCCAATTTATTTTTCTTTAGAAAAATAAACACATTTTATAAGACTGGAATATTTGGAGTTTTGAAAAAAAAATTTAGTAAAGGATGAACATATAAAGCACCCTATAATCTCTAGAGAGGTGAGGCAGGAAATACCAGCTTGAAGCTTACAAAAATGGTAATGACCAAATCTCCTAAGAAAGTAATCTTATAACATTTTATGGTCATCAGTCCATTTTACACATGAGTAAACAGTGATAAAATGAGGTGATATATAAGCAAGTTTGTAACCAGCTGTGCCTTTTATAACTATATAGATGCCCTAAATCTTGATAGAACAGGAGTTAATTTCTTTAGTTGAGGACAGCAATCACTACATTTACTCATGTAGTTCTCTTGCAAGGGAATAATCCTGTGTTAATTAGTGAGTTAACACATGTATTGTTTATATTTTTATTTTTTGTATATTATGATGTTTTGATACCTGAAAAACCTGGCTGGGGAGAGACTCCCCTCCTGGGGCTAGCCTCAATTCTTAGAAATAGCTAGGAGCCCAGCTGGGAGCGTGCATTTCACGTACAAACTAACCAATACAGAGCCACACCTCCTTTACGTGGCCCAAGCATCCTTGGAGGCAATATTCCTCTGCCTTCAGCATCCCAGGGTTTATTCCAGGAATGCAAGGATTCTTCAGTATATGCAAATCAATCAATGTGATACATCATATTAAAAAATTGAAGGAGAAAAACCATATGATCATCTCAATAGATGCAGAGAAAGCTTTTGACAAAATTCAACACCTATTTATGATAAAAGCCCTGCAGAAAGTAGGCATACAGGGAACTTTCCTCAATATAGTAAAGGCCATATATGACAAACCCACAGCCAACATTGTTCTCAATGGTGAAAAACTGAAACCATTTCCACTAAGATCAGGAACAAGACAAGGTTGCCCACTCTCACCACTATTATTCAACATAGTTTTGGAAGTGTTAGCCACAGCAATCAGAGAAGAAAAAGAAATAAAAGGAATCCAAATTGGAAAAGAAGAAGTAAAGCTGTCACTCTTTGCAGATGACATGATACTATACATAGAGAATCCTAAAGATGCTACCAGAAAACTCCTAGAGCTAATCAATGAATTTGGTAAAGTAACAGGATACAAAATTAAGGCACAGAAATCTCTTGCATTCCTATACACTAATGACGAAAAATCTGAAAGTGAAATTAAGAAAACACTCCCGTTTACCATTGCAACAAAAAGAAGAAAATATCTAGGAATAAACCTACCTAAGGAGACAAAAGACCTGTATGCAGAAAATTATAAGACACTGATGAAAGAAATTAAAGATGATACAAATAGATGGAGAGATATACCATGTTCTTGAATTGGAAGAATCAACATTGTGAAAATGACTCTACTACCCAAAGCAATCTACAGATTCAATGCAATCACTATCAAACTACCACTGGCATTTTTCACAGAACTAGAACAAAAAATCTCACAATTTGTATGGAAACACAAAAGACCCCGAATAGCCAAAGCAATCTTGAGAACAAAAAATGGAGCTGGAGGAATCAGGCTCCCTGACTTCAGACTATACTACAAAGCTACAGCAATCAAGATAGTTTGGTACTGGCACAAAAACAGAAACATAGATCAATGGAACAGGATAGAAAGCCCAGAGATAAACCCACGCACATATGGTCACCTTATCTTTGATAAAGAAGGCAAGCATATACAGTGGAGAAAAGACAGCCTCTTCAATAAGTGGTGCTGGGAAAACTGGACAGGTACATGTAAAAGTATGAAATTAGAACACTCCCTAACACCATACACAAAAATAAACTAAAAATGGATTAAAGACCTAAATGTAAGGCCAGACACTATCAAACTCTTAGAGGAAAACATAGGCAGAACACTCTATGACATAAATCACAGCAAGATCCTTTTTGACTCAACTCCTAGAGAAATGGAAATAAAAATAAAAATAAACAAATGGGACCTAATGAAACTTAAAAGCTTTTGCACAGCAAAGGAAACCATAAACAAGACCAAAAGACAACCCTCAGAATAGGATAAAATATTTGCAAATGAAGCAACAGACAAAGGATTAATCTCCAAGATTTACAAGCAGCTCATGCAGCTCAATAGCAAAAAAAACAAACAACCCAATCCAAAAATGGGCAGAAGACCTAAATAGACATTTCTCCAAAGAAGATATACAGATTGCCAACAGACACATGAAAGAATGCTCAACATCATTAATCATTAGAGAAATGCAAATCAAAACTACAATGAGATATCATCTCACACCGGTCAGAATGGCCATCATCAAAATATCTAGAAACAATAAATGCTGGAGAGGGTGTGGAGAAAAGGGAACACTCCTGCACTGTAGATGGGAATGTAAATTGATACAGCCACTATGGAGAACAGTATGGAGGTTCCTTAAAAAACTAAAAACAGAACTACCATATGACCCAGCAATCCCACTACTGGGCATATACCCTGAGAAAACCATAATTCAAAAAGAGTCATGTACCAAAATGTTCATAGCAGCTCTATTTACAATAGCCAGGACATGGAAGCAACCTAAGTGTCCATCATCGGATGAAAGGATAAAGAAGATGTGGCACATATATACAATGGCATATTACTCAGCCATAAAAAGAAACAAAATGGAGGTATTTGTAGTGAGGTGGATGGAGTTAGAGTCTGTCATACAGAGTGAAGTAAGTCAGAAAGAGAAAAACAAATACAGTATGCTAACACGTATATATGGAATCTAAGGAAACAAACAAAAAAAAGGTCATGAAGAACCTAGTGGCAAGACGGGAATAAAGACACAGACCTACTAGAGAATGGACTTGAGGACATGGGGAGGGGTAAGATGTGACAGGGTGAGAGAGTGGCATGGACATATATACACTACCAAATGTAAAATAGATAGCTAGTGGGAAGTAGCCACATAGCACAGGGAGATCAGCTCGGTGCTTTGGGACCACCTAGAGGGGTGGGATAGGGAGGGTGGGAGGGAGGGAGACGCAAGAGGGAAGAGATATGGGAACATATGTATATGTATAACTGATTCACTTTGTTATAAAGCAGAAACTAACACACCATTGTAAAGCAATTATACTCCAATAAAGATGTTAAAAAAAAAAAAATCATCCCAGGGTTAGGTGCCAGGCAACCAGGGACCACGCGCATCACTTAGGGTCTGCCAAAATTATTCGAGCTAGCCAATCCTAAACTGATTGCCTTGTCCTTCTCAAAGAAACTCCAATAAAGGCCATGGCCTAGACGCTCCCCTCACCTTGGTCCATTTAACCTCCTGATGACACTGGTGCTTCCACATGTGGTGTTGTCTGGCCTGCCTCCTGTCTCTAGGGCCTGTGAGTATAATACATTTTGTTTTCCTGACCCTCTCCTAGTTTCCTCTCGTGGCCACAGGTGAATGACCATCATCTAGAAGAACACATAACTATATGTGGCAATATGGGTGACATCAGGTTTCTGCTACTAGATGCCATGCTCCCCTGTCCAGATGGGCAGAAGCACAACCGTAGAGCCAGACCACTATTGAGAACACATGTGAACAGAGCTAAACACGCTTTTGTCCTACTTGTCCCCACACAGTTCCCAGTTTCCCTCTCTTTGTCAGTCCTTTAAGCCTACTTTCAGCTTAATGGTTCTTGTACATTGCTTGCTCAGATCTGGCTACTCACCTGCTGACACGTGGTTCTTGACCCTGGACCTCTTCTTCCTCTACCTGAACCCAAGGGTAATACTGCCCAGTTCCTCTCCAACCACCCATATCCCTCTCACCTGGCAGCTCACTTTAGTCCATGCCACACTACATCTTACTTGCTGAACCCCCCGTCCAACACACACACACTCACACATACAGTAAGATGTGACATTTGCCACAGCTACCTAAAATAGGCAGCTAGGTTTAGTTCAAAACACTAAATAAATAGAAGTTTAATTAGTCAATGTGTTAATACTTTCTCCTATTTTAGGATATTTAGGAGTTACGTAAATTCAACCTCAAATTATGTATGCATGTGAGTACACTGCCTATTACACTGTAGGAATATAATTACCATGTCACTAACTAACAAATAAAAGACAGCTGTTTTCTATTACTGAAAAAATGGTTTAAAGAATTTCTCCCTGTTGACACTAACCGATATTTACTGCTGTCTCTGTTTTAATGAATACAAATTTCATTTATCTGTTTCTATACGATTGCTGTGCTAAAGTAAGCAAATCAGTAGCACTATGTTCTCTTCAAGCTAAACAAGCTCCTTGAAATATTTTTTTAGACCATTAAATAGTTTGCTAAATATTTACTTAGAAGTGGTATAAAGACCAACTTAAACCTGGATGAAATAAGCACAAATAGAATAAGCAAGTCTTGTGATACTGTTTGCTGAATCTTATACATGACACAAAGATAAACTTGGATCAAAAAAACACAAATAGAAATAATAAGCAAAAGTTGCAATATATATTCGCATACACAAACCTGTAAACAGTTTTTAAAAACTCCCTTGGGTGACATTCACCACTATCCCTGTTTACCCTCCAAAGGAAACTCACCTTCTCACGCCCTCCTATGAGTAGTAAGTAGTGACGCCTCATATCTATGAAAACCTCACTACATTCCAGACGTTGTTCTGGGTGTGATACATGTGTTACTTAATCCTCCTAACTACATGCAGTAGGCGAGAAAAGTAACTCACCCCAAATCCCTAACAAGTGGTCAGTGACGAATCCAACCCATTCTTCCTCCAGGGCCGCCGGAGTCAAAGCCCCTGTGCTCCACCGCCTTCCTCACCAGAGATCAGAATCCCTCCACGGAGTGGAACTTGAGAGAGGCCGCAGAAAACTTTGCGGGACCACCATCTAACTTCACTCCTTTCCTCAGCCCCAGTGAAAACACCAGTGAAAGGGATTTCTTTTAAAGACAAATTCAGACAGACGGGAAAACAGGAGATGAGATGGCAGCAACAAAATTTAGAAAGCTGGAAAAGCTGAAGGATGAGTAGGGACTAAGTAGCTCATCCAAGAAAACTGAGTCCTAAGTTCCCAGTGGGGAGCTTAATTGTAACTAACTAACACCCTCCCCCAGCCCCCATCACCACCCCGCCAATGGACCAAAGTCCAGTTCTCAGGAATCGGTGGAGCCAGGAATCTCTGGCCTGGAAGTGAGGGAGATAAGTGTGGGTGAAGTCCTTGAGCAACAGATTCTTAGATCCCACCCCGCCCCAGAAAGTGTTCTCCTACCCCCTATTTCCCTAAACCTGTAAGAGTTCCTCCTATGCTTGGTAGTTTACCAGTGAAACCATCTGAGTTCGGAGTTTTAAAGTTTTTAATTACAATTTCAGTTCCTTTAATAAGTACCATGTCACGCTCATGAGAATGGTTAAAATATTTTTAAAAGACTGGCAAAACCAAATATTGCTGAGGGTATTGTATAACCAGAACTCTCATCTGCGGCTGGTGGAGGTGTAAAGTAGTATGACCACTTTGGAGAAGGATTGGAAGGTTAAATTTACGTTTATCCTGTCACCTACCAACTTCACTCCTAGGTATTTATTCAGTACACTGTATCTCTTTCCGTACCTGCTGCCTGTTTTACTGGGCATAGGCATATGTAACCATTTGCAATCACGGTTTCAAAAGATTGTTTCTGTTAACACTTTATTTCTGGCACAGTTAGGATATATGCTTGATTATGTTTCAGTCTCTTGCACTTGTCTTAAAGACATTTGAAGGATGAAATTATCCTTGCCCTCCTTTTCTTCAAAGCCAATTTGTTTGGTATGAAGTTATAACACAAACAAACCACACTTAAGCATTTGCCACACTGACCAATGTTTTGAGTATTTTACATAATTCCACTTACTTAGTCCTTGCAAAAATTATTTGAAGGGACTGTTATTATAATATAAAATCAAGGCCCCATTTATAAATATTTTACAAAAATGAAACAGAGTGAAAGAAACACTGTTAAGTGTAGGAGCCAGGATCTGCAATCAGCCATCCTACCCCAAAGCCTTCCTCACACTGCTTATGTGCCATCCTCTTAACTGCCCTCTCAGCAACTTGGAATCACTGATGAACAAGACTTGACAACATTTAGTTGTGCACATGCAGGTGTGTGTGTGTGTGTGTGTGTGTGAGAGAGAGAGAGAGAGACAGAGGGAGAGAGAGACAAGAAATGAGCATAGATGGTAAGAATTTTTGTTGGGGGTGGGTAGAAGATTGTAAACAAGGGGAAATTTTCTTTTAAATGTCACTTGCTAAAATGCAAAATGAAAATGTCATTTTTGAACATCTAGTTCATGGTCTGAGGCTGTTAGAAATTTTAAATGGATGAACAAACAAAGGCTGAGTTCTAGGAACAGGAGAAAAGTTGAATAAAGTTAGCATCAGATAACAGTAAATTTCTAGGCTGGAAATTTCTTCCCTCATTTAAGGAAGAAAGTTAGAGACCCATTAGACATAGAAAATGAGACTTTATGTAGTAAGAATGTTGCAAAGAAAATTATTTCTTGTCTAAAAATAATGACTCCTTAAATGAAGAGGAATTATCACAAGATAGATATTAGCAACTCACTAAATGTATCTAACATAATATGAGCAATTTTTTTTTTCTGTAATTCAGTTTCTGATAGGTATAAGATTGTTGCATGGAATGAGACTTAACCAAGACGTACAAGCAGAGTATTATATATAATAACCTTACATATAATAAATACTATTGATTTATTGTATTAAGTAATAATAATGATATAAAAGGGCACAATAGGAAAACCTGAGTTTATATTTTATCTTATTTTCTAAAATGGTAGTAAATGGTAGATTAACCGAACCAGATAGATTGAGCACTTCAAACTGAAACAATGTTATAGAAATAATAACAGTTTTGATCTCTCTTTGAGTTGTTTTGAACTATTGCATCCTGCTGCTTCTAGATGAGGATTTCTGAAACCATGAGTATGCAGGAGTAGTCCTGGACCACAGCAAATACAGTCAAGGAACTGAGAGGTAGGATTGGAAGAAGAGGGAGCAGGTGTTGGCTAGCCAAAGTCAATATTGAAAAGTCATGAGGACGTGTTAGAGCTAAGCTAGAAAAGTGGAGCATGCAAGCACAGCAAGTAGTTTCCAGAGCAATCCACGTGTCTTTACAATGGTTGAAAATATACATATTTGCTTTTGCCACATGGTATCTTAAATATTCTGTCTTACTTGACCCATTGTAGAGTTGTTGAGACATTTAACTTTCTGAAATTTATCAGTATCACTTATGTTGAAAAAGTAATCATGTTCTGCATACATTCCTAATTAGACAACTAGGACTGGGCTAGAAATATCAGCATGAGAAAAATTAACTGTATTAAACCTACAGCCATACTTAATGGTGAAGTAGTAGTGTGCCTCCAAAGTCACACTCTGAGAATCTCCAAACAAACAAGATCCTGCTCACTATTACTATTAGTACAATTGGTTTTCAGGTTTTGGTTAACACAGTAAGACGATACAGAGAAACATCACACATGCCTAAAGAGAAGGGAAAAATTATTACGTGGATGTGAAATTCTGTCAGAACTAAAAAGACACAACTAAAAATTCTTAAAATAAGAAAGACACTTCAGCATGATGATGAAGTTCAAGATAAATATCCAAAATAACTTTTCTTTATATAAGCAATAGCCAGTTAGAGAATTCCATTCACAATAGTAACCTAAAACATAAAATAACTAGACAAAATACTAACAAGAAAGTGTGACTTTTTTTTGAAGTGAACCACAGAAGTAACTTTTCTGAAGTAAACCATAACAGTAATTCAAAAGATATGAAAGAAGAGAAAGACATGTCATGTTTCTGAATGACACTAAATATTAAAGATAAATTACTCATTTACTAATCAAAATTTATTTTTAAAATTTTAGCTTATTGAAATGATTCTAACATTGAACTAGCTCATAAATGTAGAGGTATGAGGGCTTCCCTGGAGGCGCAGTGGTTGAGAATCCGCCTGCCAGTGCAGGGGACACGGGTTCGAGCCCTGGTCTGGGAAGATCCCACATGCCGCGGAGCAACTGGGCCCGTGAGCCACAGCTACTGAGCTGCGCGTCTGGAGCCTGTGCCCCGCAACAAGAGAGGCCGCGATAGTGAGAGGCCCACGCACCGCGATGAAGAGTGGCCCCCGCTTGCCGCAACTAGAGAAACCCCTCGCACAGAAACGAAGACCCAACACAGCCAAAAACACAAAATAAATAAATTAATTAATTTAAAAAAAAAAAAAAGTAGAGGTATGAGAATGGCTTATACAATCTTGAACAAAGGAAATATTGAAGTCAGACTCACACTACCATAGAATAAAATGTAATATGGAACTCTGGTGATTAAAACCATATGGTATTGGCAAAGAATTGACAGATCAATGAGACAAAATGGATAACTTTAAAACAGACTCTAGTATGTAGAAGACATATTATGTAATAAAGGAAATGTCACAAACTGATGGGGAAGGCTTTTTCATCTAACAAATAAGATTGAGAACACTAACAAACTTCAGAGAAAAGCAAGATCCTCAGAGAAAAAGAAACACAAATGGTGAATAAACACATAAAAATGCTCAATCTTGCTAGTAATTCAGGAGATGCAAATTAAGACCACATTGATTTATCTTTCATACTCACTAGATTGGCAAAAGTTAGCCAACATACCGAAATTGGAGAAAAGGTGGATCAAGGCAGAATCTTATATCTTGCTGGTAAGAATACAAATTGGTACAGTCACACTGAAATTTGAATTTTCTTTTAAACTTAAGGCTCACATCCCCTACAACCTAGCAATTTTAATTCTATATATACACTTCACAGAAATTCTTGCATATGTGCACCAATAGACTTGTACAAAATGTTCTTAGAAGCATTGTTCGTATTAGCAAAAAAAAAAAAAAAAACCCCAGAACAACAAAAAGAACAGTAAACAAACAAAATATTCATTGACAATGGAATAAAAACTACATTGGGGTATATTCACACAATGAAATAAAATACACCAGTAAAAATAAATGGACAAAATGATAAACGACTACTAAAACAAACTATTGAGAAAAAAAGGAGGTCACAGAATACTACATGCAGCATGATAATATCTTTATAGAATTCCAAGACCAGCAAAAGTAAATTACATATTATTTAGGAGATCATATGTATGACAAAACTATTGTTTTAAGCACAGTCATGGTAAGTCGAACACAGAGTTTCTCAGCCTTGGCACTATTGGCACTGGAAGCAGATAACTCTTGGTGGTGGGAGACTGTACTATGCATTATTGGATGTTTAGCAGCATCCTTGGTCCCTATCCACTAGATGCCAGTTGCAACCTCCATCCCAGTTGTGACCACCAAAAATGTGTCCAGACATTGTGGAATGTCCCACGGGAGATAAAGTTGCCCCCAAATGAGAATCCCTGGAATAGAGGTTGCTTCTGGGTTGGGACTAGAGAGCAAAGCAGGGAGACTGTAGAGGAGGAACCCAAGGGAAGGTGCCAAGTTACTGATAATGCTCTAGTTCCTAGTTTGAGTTGTAAGTCAGGGGTGTCATTTTATAACTGTGCCTCGTGGCTTATATGTTTTTTGTATATATCAGATAGTACATGATTTTAAAATTAACTATATATGGTAATACACAGTGAAAATACTAGAATAAAATATCCCCAAATTAGCAGTGTATATTATAGGTGAAGATTATTGATGGTTTCTAGTTTCTTCTCTGTATCGTGTTTTCAAAAGAAAAAAAGAACATGTATTAGTTGTACAAAAATTGTTTTAAAAACCTTTACACATGAGATGACATGACACTGCTTAATTATCAAGGTAGAGTGTGACACCAGCAGAATCATTTCAGAACTCATGAAAAAGTTCATTCCTTATTTGTTGTTTATATTTATTGTACATTTAATTTTGAGAAACAGCATTTGATCTGGCATGATACGGGTTCTTCCCTTGATTGTCTGTGTCTCAGAGAATGCTTATGAATCTAGTATGTATCCAACTTTATTTTTGTAAAGGATAATAAAAAAAGGATTTGAAATTATTTAAGGGTTTGCTGTATTTGAAACTGCTGGCTTGGGTAGTCCCAGGCCTGTGATAAACCCTGGCGTTTGTTTAATCTGTTCTCTACTGGCAGCTGACGCACAGCATGCTCTGCTCTTTATATTTCTAATTTTTGTGACCCCTTTGATCAAAATCTGATGATGTAAAAAACAAAACAATAGGATCAGTGGCAGTGGCAGCTAAATGAATTCAAGAAGTTGTTTAAAGCATTGTCACAGTTGAGAAAATCACTCCTTTCCTTCGAACTAGATCCAAATTCTGGATGTTAAAGGAGAGAGAATTAAAGATTATTTTATTTATTCCTGGTGCGAACGGGCTGCTGTAGCCCCACTGATAAATATCCAATATGAACGCCATGGAGCCCCAAATTCAGGGGTCATCTTAGCCAACATGTACTGGAATTTCTCCCTGTATCACAGGGAAGGAGACAATCTTTCTGTTTATGGGATACATAACTAGATATTTTTATGGTATAAGCATATGCCACCTGTCACTATTAAACCTTTGTTTTTAAAAGAAGTCAGAGCAATAGAAACCCTGGATTTGATACGAACACTTCTTGTATAATCTAGAAAAAAATCACGTAAACTCTCTGAAATTTAGTTTCCTCAACCATGAAATGAGAGTAACCAGAACCCTTGACCATTTTACCTTACAGGTAGTTGAGAGAATTGCTTAAGGTTCTGTCTGAGAAAGTGTTTTGGGAGCTATTTGTATCTGTTTACCTATACCTGTATGTATGAATGTACCTATAACTCTATAGATATGTAGTGTGTAATAATTAAATTCATGGGCTTATTATGATCAGAATGTTTCAACTCTGGGGCAAACTATTCATTTTCATGGGGGTCACAAAGGGTAAGTGAAACAGTTTGTGGAGTGTGTGTTTGCTTGTTTGTTTCTTAAGTGGCCCCATTTATACAGCTCACAACCCCTGTCTCTTTTCCCAACAGTCAAGCATTCTGACCACCAGCCCCACGGCTTGGAACACTGCTGCTTAAGCTAAAGGCCAGTGCCTGGGCACTCATCTCAAAAACTCCAGGCACAGATTTGTCTAACTCAGATGTTCTCAGCCAGGGCCAATTTTGCTCCCCTTCTTCCAGGGACAAATAACAATGTCTGGAGATATTTTTGGTTGTTACAAGTAGGGTGGAGGCACTACTGTCATCTAGTGGGAAGAGGCCAGGGATGCTGCTAAACATCCTGTGATGCACAGGACAGCCATTCTCCCCCAACAGTAAAGAATTATCTAGCCCTGGATGTCAATAATGCCAAGGTCGAGAAACCCGCATCTAAGTAAACACTGGGCAATTGAGAAATGGTCCAAGTGCTCGTGCATCCAGAGTAACTAACTGATTTGAAAGGATTTCAAATGGTCCTACTTGCTTTGGCTCACTTACATCATTGTATCAAGAGGTTTGAATAGGTGTGTGTCCGTCTCTCTCTTTACAATTCATTAGACAGCCTCTGGGGAATTGAGCCAACTGAATATCTTGATATTGGATTCAAATGCTGTCAAGTAGAATTCTTCTTGGTCTAATCAATCTCTCTGATTTTCTCTACATTGGGTCTCTGCAATTGGTTCCTCTCTTTGGAACCAATTCTGGGTCATTTGCTCTGAGTTTAGGTAGAGAAGCTCCTACTTAGCATTGAACAATTCTACTATATCTTAAAGACATTCAATCAGGCAGGTCCTCCATTATATCGGAAGGAATTCTAATCAGCCAGAGGGCAGGAAACAAAGCAGCGAGTAAGGGATGGCAGATGGTTTTCCAGGCAAATGAGGAGGCAGCTGCAATGCTGGATTGGCAAGAGCAGACAGTCGGGAGCCTGGGGACACCTCTATCAGTTTAACACCGTAGACAAGAACCCTGGAGGATTATCACTTTTCAGTATATTTGGATAAAAATGTCTCCCTGCAATCATCAACACACAATATAGAATAATAAAACCGTTAACTGGGTCAAAGTTATACAGGCAATAAGACACTATCCAAAGTATCCTTCATTGTATTCTTATTTATCATTACATGCTAATGTTTTTATTAAGCTGGTAATATAGTACTACAAACTGACCTGTTGGAAATGTTGTTACATATTTTTTAATAGCTCTCTTAGATTCCACTGGAATTTGGGAAACAATTTTGAAGAAATGCTTCCAAAGAGAAATCATTACTGATTCTCATATGAAGATAATATGTTTTTTTCCTTTTTCTTTTCTATCTCCTAGACATTGACAGTGTGACTAATGTGCTTGGTGGTATGGGAAATCCACAAGGCAATGACATCACAATATGTAATTTTTCCCTTGTGTATTGGGGAAAGTCAAAGTTCTCTTGTACACTTAAAGAATCAAAAGGCCTAACTTGAAATTGGAATAGTATCCAAAATAAACAAGTTGTAATGTTCTCTTTCCCCCTAAACCCAACCTTTTCCCCTGTAGTTTTAAAGTTTGGAATTAGGCTGTCATAATAGTCTGACTTTCATTTTTAATTAGTCAATGATTTAAAAAAGAAAGAATGAAAGAAGAACTTTGCTGTGCATTAAAATCATTGATGTGTAGTTTTCTTTGGGTTCTGGTGTTTGAAGTGCCTTACACTGATTTTTTTGTTGCCAGCAACTGAAATACCTACTAATGCTTTCTGGCTCTAAAAGAATTGCACATCATTGGCTACATATGTTTACCATTATCCACAGAACTGTCAGACCCTTTATTCCAGTGGAGGCATGCATGGAAATAGGCCAGAACGCGAGGGAACACAGTTCCGGTAGTGAAATTAGCAACTGGACAACATTCCCAGGGAAGCGGCTGAGTTCAGTTCTGGCAGAAATCCCATTGCTGCTGGTACAAAAGAAAAAAAAAAGAGGAAAGAAAGAAAAGAAAAAGGAAAAAGAAATAACAGAGGATAAAAAAAAAATTTATCTGGGGAATCAAAAGGAGGTAAATGCATGTGATTTGCACAACCTATCAAAAAATAACCCTGATCATTCTTTCCATTTATTCTAAAGTTTTGGTTATCGGGTGACTTCTGATTTTGAAATGGCAAATGCTTTTATGAACCTGGATTATGAATGAAGGTTTAACACTTAAGACTGTCAACCTTTTGAACTCTGAAGAGAATTTTAAGAGTTTATCCCACTGCTGTGGTCACAGGATTTGAAAGCCATCATTATGGTTGAATTCAATTGTAGCCATTATTTTTATTTCCACCAAATTGTATCAATTCACCAAACTAAATATGGTGAAATGGAAAAAAAATCTATTTTTTCAGTGTAATCTGCAAAATTTTAGTAGGAGTAACTTAAAACATGGATAATCATTATATGAGATGTTACCAATTTATTGTATTTATTTCATGTTCAATTAGGTTGCTAGGTAACATGAGTGCATTTGTAAAATATTGCTGAAAATTCAAAATATCAAGGAGGGCATTTTAACATCGCAAAACTTGCTAGGGACCAGGTAAAATCTAAAATTATACAAATCTGTATAACCATAAAACAAAATATATCTTGGCCTTTCGGATTCAACTAACAATACTATGTGTTAATCATTGTATATTTATTATTCCCTTTATGCTTAACAACAATTGCTGAAATCAGCTTTATTATCCCTTAAAAGGCAAGGAAATTGAGACATGGAAACTCACGTAAGAATTCTTTGTAGGGGTTTCCCTGGTGGCGCAGTGGTTGAGAGTCTGCCTGCCAGTGCAGGGGACACGGGTTCGAGCCCTGGTCTGGGAAGATCCCACATGCCGCGGAGCGACTAGGCCCGTGAGCCACAATTGCTGGGCCTGCGCGTCTGGAGCCTGTGCTCCGCAACAAGAGAGGCCGCGATAGTGAGAGGCCCGCGCACCGCGATGAAGAGTGGCCCCCACTTGCCACAACTAGAGAAAGCCCTCGCACAGAAACGAAGACCCAACACAGCCATAAATAAATAAATAAATAAATAAAATTTAAAAAGGAAAAAAAAAAAAAGAATTCTTTGTAGAACTAGAATTTGAACCCAGATCTGCCTGACTCTAAACACACACTGTGGGCTCACTAAATTCATTTCCCCTTCTTCCTGGACCCCTTGTAGTCCCTTGTAGTTAGATTTGGTCATGTGACCAAGTTCCACATACTGGATGTAAATAGAAATGATGTGTACCATTTCAGGACTGGCCCATAAAATCCTCCATGCAGAACGCTACTTTATGCTATTTTTCCTTCCATGGGCTTGAGGCAAATATGCATAGACACCTTGGATATGGTAAATATGACGGGAGCACAGGAAGGAAGGTGCTGGGTCTCTGCTTTGTTGCTTGACAAAAGTGTCATCTGCTAATCAGACACATCTATTTTGGAATTTACGTGAATGAGAAATAAACTTCTATTGTATTTGAACCATTATACATTTGGGGCTTTGTTACAGCAGCTGGCATTGCTTTGCCTATATATTACCTGTACATTATAACACAGGTCTTTCTTCATACTGAAAAGACCTGGAGAAGCTTATACAGAAGGGCAAGATAGCTACTGATACATATACTGGCAAATGTTTATTAATAAAAGTTATTTAAATAACTTTTAAATAGGAATCTGGAAAGATCTGAACAAATAAGGAGACTCTTTTAAGAGTCATCAACTTTTTTTAAAAAAAATCATCATTTAGAAAGGGCATCTCTTATTTTTCTAAGTTATCAACAACATCTCAAGAACCTGGTTTAGAATCATAAAGATATAAAATCCATCCACTAATGGATATTCAAAAAATAGATATACTGTAGACCAGTACCATGTACACAGAAATGTTCAGTAACCATTTTTATTTGATAGATTTTATTCGAAAAATTCAGAAGGCAAGAGGAAAGAAAAGCAAGAAGACTCAGTATACCTAAATGGGATAATTCAGTTCAGAGCAAACAAGAGTCACTTACAAGTCTGTAGAATTTTCAAACTCTTAGGGATATTAAATTTCACTTCTGTAAATTCTAGTGATTGAGAATGAAATGGGACTCCTTTAAGAATCAACATTCATGTGATGAGGTTTCAGGGTAGTTATGTTTGTATGAAAAAACATCCCTAAAAGCCTACATTTTTGTGCATGTGTTTTCTCATATGAGAAAAAAGTATTTAAAGAAGCCTTTGAGATGATGCTAAAGCTTTGTAGGATTGTCATAAAAAATTTATAACTAACTCTTAATGTATGCAAGGAGAGTAAGGCGGTTCTGGGTGGAGTTGGGACAGTGGAGCAAAGGCTGCCTCTTCCACAGCTGTCCAAATCCATGTCCAATCTGGTCTGGCATTGATATCTGAGTGTCCTGTGTGGTGGCATCTCTGGAGGATGGGGTCTTTAAGGATGGTGGATGAATAGTGTCAAAGTTCCAGAGACGAGGGGTTGGAAGGTCATAAATTCTGGAATCAGAGGCACCTGCCTCTTCTACTTTGTAGCTGTTTAGCTGTAGTTAAGGCATTAGATATCTCTAATTCTGAATTGTGGTTTATCTGCAAAAGAGGACAATGTTATCTACCTTGAATGGTTTTGGCGAGAATTTCCAGTAATATACAATGAGACCCTGGCAGACACAGATAACAAGTAGAGTGATGGCTGTTGTCGGAGCACAGTTCAGCCAGCGAGCAGAGTTCAGTCTCCATGGAGGTAAGTTGACAAGACTTGGCTAGAAGGCTCCCAACTATGGTGTAAGGGTCAGAATAGGGTTCCAGTTCAAGAGGGGAAAAAACTGGGACACAAACACATGGAAAACAGATGCTCAGTCATGAGGATGGAGAGAAGATTTCAGGGAGCATATGAAGCCACTCCAGGATCACTAGATACTAGGCTTATGACAGCATAACTGCATCCAGAGCTCAGTCGCTGAGGGGATGGAGCTCCTAATACACGGCCAGACATGGTAGGATTGTCTCAAGAACTGGATAAGGCTGAATCTTCAGGCTGTAGGTATATAATGTATGTGTCTGTGCGAGGCAGGCAGGGACTGAATACTGTTATGGAAAGTGAGCTAGAGTCCTCATTTTTTTTTGCTTTTATTTTTATATCACATTCAACTATCAACCCTTCCCAAACTTATTTGCAGTCATGAGAAAGAATCCTTCACATGTATAGGCTTATATCATGAGATTTACACCTCTATATCTTCTAAATTCTAGATTATTTATGATTCTCACTGTATTTCCCCTTGAATGAACTGGACCTGCCCCCCCACCCCGCCACCAGGACTGAAATGGGGGGAGAAGATAGGAGAAAGGTAAAGGGTAGGTCTGCAGGAACAAGCAGAAAATATCCACACATTTATCTTTCTAAGAATCTTTTATAGATACTGAACATACAGTTACTGAATTGAGTATTATGCTTTATCAGTTTATAAAGACAAGAACAAAACAAAACAAAAAAACCCCACCAAATTGCATGGCCAACATTGTCTTTTCATTAAACCTCCTTTTGTAAATCCCATATCCCACCCCCCTGTTTCCTTCCTTCCTTTCTTTTTCTCTCTCTTTCTTTCTCTCTTTCTTCTCTCTCTCCCCTTCCTTCCTTCCTTCCCTCTTTTTTCCTCCAACTGAAATTCAGTCTCATGGGGCTCAGAGATGTAAGGTGATGCTATTCACTATGATGAGGGCTATAAAAGGAGGTACAGAGATGTGCACAAAGGGCTATGAGAACAGAGAAGAGCAGTTTCAAGTCTTCCACAATGAATCAGGAAGGTTGAGGCAGGAGATGTTCTTGAAAAATATTCCAGGTCTGTCTGACAGAATGAGAAGCAGGAGGACTGCTCAGATGCCGGCCAACCATGAAGAATTTCCCACTGCTTCCCTAACCCCCATGTTCAGTCATGGGCTCTGTGAGTGGGGTGCAGGGGTGGCCCCTAGAGACAGCCACTCCTAAGGCCCCCTGGCTCTAGTGAGAGGGAGGGAGTCTCTAACTGGGGTGAGCGTCTCTAACTGGAGGAACCCCGACTCCAGAAGTCGGCTTTCACCGCAGGCCTCCTAAGGTTGGATATGGATACGATTAGGGTCTGCAATAAGTGACATCTGTTTGCTCTGACCTTTGGGTAATGTGGCGTTTCTTTCTCTGGGGCAGATGCTAGAAAGGTGTTTATTGTGAGTTGACAGGGGTCTTGGTGGGTGGTGAGGTGTAAGTCAAAATTCGACTATGCATTTTGGCATTTTGTCTACAGATGTTTCTCAGATGTTTGTGGGCGGGCATGTCTTTAAATAAAGAAATACTAAATGTGTGTGTTTTTTGCGTGGGGGGGAAAGGAAAAAAGTCGTACTTGAAAACTTGGCCCTTTTATGCCTTCCATGACACTCTTGTTTCAGGGCCAGATTGGAATTAGTTGTTGCATGTACTTTCTGAAGAGAAAATTTGCTCATTTAAAGAAAAACCATCTGTTAGTTTGAAATTACATGCTGATGAAGAAGCTGAATATGGCAGTGGGGGAAGAATGGAAAATTTCAGGAGGTACCAGATAGTAGTTTTATGTAGTCCAGCTTTGCTTCATCCTCCCAAGGTACCATCTCCCCCTACCCAGGCAGGACACAAGAAAACTCTGGTAAAGCTCATTCCTAACTCCAAACTGTCCCTGCAGTGAGAGTTAGGGGTGTCTTCAGAATTCACAATCTACACCCATTTGTTATACCATGGACGTCATATCTTCTATTCCAGATGCCAAGATGCTGACTTGATAATATAGGAGACAGAGGGAGAGAGAGATAGAGGGGTGATCTTGAAGGACATTCAACTTTTAATTCCTTTAGAATTACCTTAAAATATACTTAAAAAAAGAATTGCAAAGAAATGAGGAAAATCAAACCACATTTTTTAAATTATCTTCTAAAAAACGAAAAAGTTCACTTTGGTTTTGATTTCCAGAAATCTTCTGAAGTTCTAAAGAAATCCTCTAGCTTTAGTTTAGTCTGAGAAAATCTACTTGAAAAACTTCACAAATGGATGGAAGAAACTCCTTACAGAGTTGATTAATCTCATTAGCGAATAAACGGAAAAATAGTGATGATGGGATGTGCCTGGAAACCAAGAGCTTAAACATTACATTGAGTTTTCCTGCTTTGTATCAAAACTTCTTGAAATAATGTTTTCAACAGATGCTCACTTTGACCTCCACTTGTTAGCAGTTATATGGAATTTACCCCCCCCCCCAAAATTTATTTTCAAAAGAAGTTTGTTGTGTATGGTTAAAGAGACCAACTTTTTCAACTTGGCTCACTTAAAATTCTAAACCTTAATGACTATCTTGACAGGAAGGAAATGTTTTATCTAATGTTGCTTTTTGAAAAAGATTGCTGATGAATGATTATAAGCATAGTTCATTGCAAACAAAATAGTAAGACTTGTTGTTACATTTGTTAGTGACTTTGTTCTGAATATAAAACTTGCTTTTTAACTTAGCCGCCATCTAGATCTACCCTCTAGGTCATCTACAGAAACGACACAGAGAAACATGAAATGTGGAAACCCCTTAAAATTTGCTCACAGTCTTGATTTCCTTCTCCTGAGTTAGGGTAGTTTGTTCCAGCAAACCTAGAGAACAGAGCACCTTAAGTACTTAAAGTACACAATTTCTTCACTTCAACTCATTGGTACACTAATGACTGACTGTGGTCATCAAAGTCTTGTGGAAAGTGGGCCTGTCTCCACCGACATTTGGGGCACTCACAAAGCTTAGTTGTAGCCACTCAGTAATTGTTGCTCAGTCAGAAAATCACATGCTGTTTCCTGTTTTCCTTATCTTCTCAGTCTTATGCTACTTCCTCCATCCCTTTCCCCACTCCTCAATTACATGGAGGGAAAAATGGTGGTAAATAATGTTTTTTATCCAAAAAATGTTCAGCCAAATGTCCCAGGAACAGATCACCCGGCTTTCCTCGCTATTGTAGCAGGACGGCAATCGGTGTTTATGAAGCTCAGTACTATATGCTGCTCCAGGATGTTCAAGGCAAATGTGTCAGGATAAGTCAGGTTATGTTGTGCAAACAAACTACCCAACACTCTCAGAGACTGAAAGCAATAAAGGTATATACCTTGCTTAAACTATACACCCAAAGCAGATGGGTGGAAGGCTCTGCTCCCTAGACCCAGGTTGACAGGTGCTCCCCATCATGGGAAACTCCCGTCTCTTTTTTAAAAAATATTTATTTATTTATTTTGCCTGTGCCAGGTCTTTGTTGCGGCATGCGGGATCTTTAGTTGCGGCACGCGGACTCTTAGTTGCAGCGTGCCTGCAGGATCTAGTTCCCCGACCAGGGATCGAACCCGGGCCCCATGTATTGGGAGCATGGAGTCTTACCCCCTGGACCACTGGGGAAGTCCCAAGGGAAACTCCCTTCTTATCCAGAGCTTCAGGGTTTGCTGCAAGAGGGAAAAAGAATAGGGAGAACTGGGGAGCCATTGTCCTGGAAGAGACATGTGTCACTTCCCTCCATTTCATTGGTCAGAATAAGGGACATAGTCATGCTTACCTTCAAGAAGATAAGGATTGGAATTCTCTATGTTCCCACAGGTAAGGAGAAATACTAATGTTACCACAAGTCTACAGATTTTTTTAAAAAAATTAACCCTACTAGACACAGGCACAAAATAAAGCATCTCTGAAATGAAAACTACTGTCTTTCATGTAATGAGCACTCAATAAATATTTATGAGTGGCAGTTTATTATTTGTCTATTGCTGCAGAGCAAATTATCACAAATTTGGCAACTTAAAACCACACCATTTATTATGTCACGGTTCTGCAGTTTGAAAGTTCAGCATGGTGTGACCAGGTTCTCTGTTCACAGTATCTCAAGGCTAAAATCATCGTTAGCCAGCCTGAGTTCTCATCTAGAGGCTCTGGAGAAGAATTTGCTTCCAAGCTCATTTAACTATTGGTCAAATTCAGTTTCTTGCAGTTCTAAGGCTGAAGTTCCCATTTTCTTGCTGGCTGTCAGCAGGGTCACCCCCAGCTCCCAGAGGCTGCAGGGAGTCCTTGCCACGGAGGCCTCCCAAACTTCAAAGCCAGCAACAGAGAATCGCCCTCGCATTGAATCCTTCATATGCTTTGAATCTCTCTGACTTCCTCCAATCTCTGACCTCTAGACCCATATTTTAAGGGCTCCTATGGTTAGGTCAGCCACACCCAGGCAATCTCCTTATCTTAAGGTCAACTGATCTGGGGCCTTAATTACAATTGCAAAATTCCTTTTGTATATAAAGTAATGTGATCGAGGAGTGATGTCTCATTATATTTACAGGTTTCACGAACACTTTGGAAGAGGAGATTATTTAGGTCATTAGGCATCATGTTAGAGTTCAGTCTCCCACAGGCAGCTGGGGCAGAGTGAAAAAAGCAGTATTGAATTGAGCCAGATGACTTGGGTTCAAGTCACAGGCTCTACTAGTTAATAGCTGGATAATTTGAAACAAGTCATGAAGCTTTTCTTCTCTCAGTCTCAGTTTCCACAATTGTAAAATGGGATTATTATTCCCTGCCTTGCTAGCCCCATAGAGTAGTTGTGAGAATCAAATGAGATTATATAAAAACATTTTGTGAACTTAAAAGACCAATACAAATGCAAGTTATTGAGTTTGAGTTTTATTTTACTTCTGAGGACCTATGAGACCAGATCTTTTAAAGACAATGCTGGAAGAGGAGGCAGGCATAGGGGCAGAGGAAGGGTCTTTAGAGACACAGGCTTTTTGGCTTTCTGTCCCCACAGATGCAAATCTGATGAACTAATCGTAAGATACATGAAAGCGTTTGCTACATATTTCTTTTTTAATGCATGAAATAGGTGTAAAATTTTAGAGAATCACTTTGGCAAGAGGCTTTTGGCCTCTGTTCTATATAATGGTAATAGTATATTACCATATGTTTATGTGGTGTTTTCTGAGGGAACTAAAACACTTTACAGACAGTACTGTTCCTCTTCTGACTATGCCAATGAGGTAGTAGCAGATGTGAAGCATTTATCCATGTATAATGTAAGCATATAGACCAGGCCACTCCAGAACACAGGACTCCAATGCCACACATATGTATTTTTTCCCCCGATTTATGTTATTTCCTACAGTTAAGGAAAGTTCAGTACTTTTATGTACCCCAAGCCCACCCTGTTAGCACATGCTTACTCCATATTTCTTTTATAGTGGGGGGTTGGGCATGAGAGTAATTGCATGTTTTCAGCTGGACATTCTCATTTTGTTATTGGTATTAAATACATAAAAGTTCATATTGATTGAATGGATTCTTTGAAGGTATCACTTAATGCACAGCCTTCGAAGTAGCTGGCTTATACACAAGTACACAAAGTGATAGTCAGACATCCAGTTATGTCTTGAGACATAGGACTAAAGGATTCAGATCAAGATGGTGTTGGAGGACGTGTAGCTCATCTCTCCCCTTGAACACATCAAAAATATACCTACATGTGGAGATTCTCACTGAAAACTAACTAGAGACGGGCAGAAAGACACTTGTACAAGCAAGCCTGTAAGAAAGATCCACATATAATCAGGTAGGAAGGGAAGAGAAGTGAGCAGGTCAGGACTTTTGCCCCTGGGAGGGGACACAGAAGAAGAGGGGGATTACACGGGCTTAGAGATCCACTCTAGGGAGTGAGAGGTTTAAGCCACATACTGGGGGCTCCAGCCCTGGGGTCTGACACCAGGAAAATGAGTCTCCTTAGCTGGTTAGAAAACCAGTAGGACTAACAGGAGAGCTGTAAGAAACCTAGACTCTGCTTGTGAAGACCACACACACATTTGCTTACTCCTGAAACAAGCTGGAGAAAGCAGATTGAAACTGCAAAGGACTCTGGTCAGTTTCCTCTCACCATTCCGGCATGTGCCCCAGCCTGAAACGAGCACCCACTCCGGCCCCTGTTGCTCTGTGACACAGCTCCACACTAGGGCAAGGGCTGCTGGAGCTGAGGGGAGCACTCAGTTGTAAGGAACGGAGCCGGTTTGGTCCCAGAAGAGCATCTGAAGGGGGCGGGGGCAGCCATTACTGGCACTTAGTGAGGCAGTTCATCAGAAATGGTCCAGAACTCTGACTGGAACTGGAACCACCACAGTCCAAGCCCCAATCCAAACCAAGAGCCCATTCCAGCTGCTATTGTTCCAACACTGCTCCCCTCTGGGGTGAGGATGCTGGTGCTGAAAGGCAGGAAAGCACATCCTTAGAGGGAACAGAACCAACTCAGACCCAAACCTCAGGGCTTCTGCTCCACCAACTTGGGACCCACTCCCACTCCTAATAGGGTGGTGTTGGCCACTGAGCACAGGAAAAACCCCAGTTCAAACATGGCGCTGGTTCTAGCCCCTCCATCTCCAGTCCCAACTCCTGCCAAAGTGATAGCTGTAAGCACACACTGGGGAAAGACATGACTCCTGCTCACATCAGATCCAGCTCTCCCATCAAAGCCACTAGGCACACACAAACTATATAGAGATGGTCCCACACAAGGACACCCCTTTAAGACTGGAATATGTAACCATTTCCCCTAATTTCAGAGAGACAGAGAAAATTAAGCGAAATGAGAAGACAGAGGAATTTGTTTCAAGTGAAAGAACAAGAGAAACCTCCTAAACAAAACTAATGAAACAGAAATTTGCCAGATTAAGTGTTCAAAGCATTAGTAATAAGAATGCTAACTGAATTAGAGAGAAGATTAGATGAACACAGTGATAATTTTAACAAGGAACTAGAAAATATAAAAAAGAACCAGTCAGAACTGAGGAATAAAATAATTGAAATGAAGAGCGCACTAGAAGGAATTAACAGCAGAGTAGGTGATACAGAGGAACACGTAAGTGATTTCGAAGATAGAATAATGGAAATCATCCAAACAGAACAGCAAAAAGAAAAACAAATTTTGAAAACTGAGAACAGTTTAAGGGAACTCTTGAACAACATCAAGCTTACCAACATTAAAATTATAGGGGTCCCAGAAGGAGAAGAGGGACAGGAAGGTGTCAAAAATATATTTGATGAAATCATGACTGAAAACTTCCCAAACATGAACAAGGAAACAGATATCCAGGTACAGGAAGGACAGAGGGTCCCAAATAAGATGAACCCAAGCAGACCCACACCAAGGCATATTATAATTGAAATAGCAAAAGTTAAAGAGAGGATTCTAAAGGCAGCAAGAGAAAAACAAAGAGTCATATGCAAGGGGGCCTTCATAAGGCTATCAGCTGATTTCTATGCAGAAACTTTGCAGGCCAGAAGGGAGTGGTGTCATATATTTAAAGTGCTGAAAGGAAAAAATCTCCAACCTAGGATACTCTATCCAGCAAGATTGTCATTTAGAATTAAAAGACAGATGAAGAACTTTGCAGAAAAGCAAAAATGAAGAGTTAATCAATACTAAACATACCCTAAAAGAAAAGTTAACGGGTCTTCTCTAAGTGGAAAAGAAAAGACTACATCAAGAAGTAAGAATCTATAGGAAAGGAAAAAACACCCCTAACTAATGGCAAATATATAGTTAAGGCTATGGATCAACGACTTAAATAAGCTATGAGGATGATAAAGAGACAAAAAATTGTAAAATCAACTATAACTACAATAAACAGTAAAGGGATAAACATGACAATGTAAAACATGACATCAAAAACACAAATTACAGGGGAGGGGAGTAAAAAATGTAGATCTTTTTAGAATGTGTTAGAACTTAAAGGACTACCTGTTTAAAACAAGTAGATATAGCTATAGTTCTACATATATAAACCCCATGGTAACCACAAGTCCAAAACCTACAATAGGTAAACAAAAAATAGAAAGGAACACAAGCATACTACTAAAGAAAATCATAAACTACAAGGTAAGAAACTAAAAGAGGAAGAAAAGAACAGAGAAGAACTACAAAAACAGCCAGAAAACAAGTAACAAAATGGCATCAAGTACATACCTATCCATAATTACTTTAAATGTCTGAATAATGAATGACTGAATACTCTCCAGCCAAAAGACATAGGGTGGCTGATTGGACAAAAAAAAATACCATGCTGCTTACAAGAGACTCACTTCAGAGTTAAAGACACACACAGTCTGAGAGTAAGGGGATGGAAAAAGATATTTCATGCAAATGGAAATGACAAGAAAGAGGGGGTAGCAATACTCATATCAGACAAAACAGACTTTTAAACAAAGGCTATAAGAAAAAAGAAAGACATTGTATAATGATAAAGGGTTCAATACAAGAAGAGGATATAACACTTGTTAACATATATGCATCTAATACAGGAGCACCTAAATATAAAAAGTAAATGTTAATAGACACAAAGGGAGGAACTGACAATAATACAATAATAGTAGGGGATTTTAACACCCTACTATTTTTACATCAATGGACAGATCATCTAGACAGAAAATCAATAAGAAAACATTGGTCTTAAATGACACACTAGATCAATTGGGACTTAGTAGATATCGACAGGACATTCCATCCAAAAGCAGCAGAATACAAAGTCTTTTCAAGTGCACATGGAATGTTCCCCAGGATCGAGCATGTATTAGGCCATGATCAATTGGGATTTATTCCAGGGACCCAAAGATGGTTCAATATCCATAAATCAATCAATGTGATATACCACATTAACAAAAGGAAGCATAAATATCACACGATCACCTCAATAGGCACAGAAAAAGCATTTGACAAAATTCAACATCCATTCATGATAAAAATTCTCATCAACATTGGTATAGAGGGACCACATCTTAACATAATAAAGGTCATTTATGACAAACCCACAGCTAACATCATACTCAGTGGTGAAAATCTGAAAGCCTTTCCTCTAAAATCAGGAACAAGACAAGGATGCCCACTCCCACAATTTCTATTTAACATGGTATTGGAAGTTATAGCCACAATAATCAGACAAGAGAAATAAATAAAAAACATCCAAATTGGAAGGGAAGAAATAAAACTGTCACTATATGCAGATCACATGATACTGTATATAGAAAACCCTAAAGTCCCACCAAAAACTATTAGAACTAATAAATGAATTCAGTAAAGTTGCAGGATACAAGATTAGTATACAGAAAGGAAAATTAAGAAAACAATTTTGTTTAAAATTGCATCAAAAATAATTTTAGAAAACCTAGGAATAAACATAACCAAGCAAGTGAAAGACCTATACTCTGAAAACTATAAAACATTGATGGAGGAAATTGAAGGTGATACAAAGAAGTGGAAACATATCTCATGTTCACGGACTGGAAGAAATAATCTTGTTAAAATGTCCATACTACCCAAAGCAATCTACAGATTTAACAAAATCCTTACCAAAATACCCATGACATTTTTCACAGAGCTAGAACAAATAATCCTAAAATTTACATGGAACCACAAAAGACCAATAGCCAACGTAATCTTGAGAAAAAAGAACAAACCTGGAGGTATCATGCTCCCTGACTCCAGACTATAACATCTATAGTAATCAAACGGTATACTGCAAACAGTATAGTACTTATACAAAAACAGACATATGGATCAATGGAACAGAATAGAGAGCCCAGAAATAAACCCATGCACTTATGGTCAATTAATCTATGACAAAAGAGACAAGAATATATTGTACAATGATGAAAAGACAGTCTCTTCAATAAGCAGTGCTGGGAAAACTGGACAGCTATGTGTAAAAGAATAAAATTAGAACATTTTCTCACACCATATACAAAAATAAACTCATAATGGATTAAACACCTAAATGTAAGACCTGAAACCATAAAACTCCTAGAAGAGAACACAGACAGAACACCCTTTGACAAAAATTATAGCAATATGTTTTTGGATCTGTCTCCTAAGGCAAACAAAAGCAAAATAAAAAAATGGGACCTAATTATACTTGAAAGCTTTTGCACAACAAGGGAAATCATCAAAAAATGAAAAGACAACCTATGAAATGGAAGAAAATATTTGCAAATGTTATGACTGATAAGGGGTTAATATCCAAAATACATAAACAGTTCATACAACTCAATATTTAAAAAACTGGATTAAAAAAATTGGGCAGAAGACCTGAATATACATTTTTCCAAAAAAGATATACCGATGGCCAACAGGCACATGAAAAGATGCTCAACATAGTTAATTATTAGAGAAATGCGAATCAAAACCACCTCATACCTGTCACAATGGCTATCATCTAAAAGAATATGGAGAAAAGGGCATCCTAGTACACTGTTGGTGGGAATGTAAATTGGTGCAGCCACTGTAGGAAACTCTACGGAGGTTCCTCAAAAAACTAAAATTAGAGCTACCATATGATCCAGCAATTCCACTCCTAGGTATATATCTGAAGAAAATGAAAACACTAACTTGAAAAGATACATGGACCCCAATATTCATAGCAGCATTATTTACAATATCCACAATATGGAGGTCACCTAAGTATCCATTAACATGAATGGAGAAAGAAGATGTGGTATATATTGTACAATGAAATATTACTCAGCCATAAAAAAGAATAAAATTCTGTCATTTGCAACAAGGTGGATGGACCTAGAGTGTATTATGCTTAGTGAAATAAGTCAGAGAAAGACAAATACTGTATGATATCACTTACATGTGGAATCTAAAAAGTAAAACAAAGGAATGAATATAACAAACAGAAACAGACTCAAAGATACAGAGATCAAACTAGTGTTACCAGTGGGGAGAGAGAAGGGGGAGGGCCAAAATTGGGGTAGGAGATTAAGAGATACAAACTACTATGTATAAAATAAAAATAAGCAACAAGGATATATTGCACAGCACAGGGAATATAGCCAATGTTTTATAGTAACTTTAAATAGATTAGAATCTATAAAAATATTGAATCACCATGTTGTACACCTGAAATTGATATATTATAAATCAACTATACTTCAATAAAAGAAATTCTACCACATTAAAAAAAAGAAATGGGACTAAATTCTATGGTCTAAATCAGTTACCAAGGACACTACCAAGAATGTTTTGAATAAGTCTACCACTTCTCGAAATGTACTCTCAACATCATTTAAACTCTTTTTTTCTCTTCAGTACTTTCTCCTTATCCTGTGGATGTTGGAATCTAGCTGATTTTTTTTCCAGTGAAAACTATACGAGAGAAAAGATTTTTAACAGGCATCATGAGAAATGAAGTTAGATATAAGGAAGAACTTTCTGACAGTAATAGTCACTCACTATTGCAGGGAGTTTTGTGACTTGCTCTCAAGGAGGATTTAAAAAGGGAGGATGTGTAAGACATTGGTTCCAGGGTGATCCTAGTGATGAATTTAGGATCAATTTATAATGGCATCTTTCTGTGATTCTCTTTTTCTTATTCCTTTAGCTACTTATTTTTAGGCTAAACTTAGAATGGCAACACATCTACTCTAAGTTTTTATTCCTAAAATCCTTTTTTAAATATTCAGTTATTTTAAAATCATGATCCTCCCCTCCCCAAGCCATGGTACTAGGTTTGAGATTCCTAGTAAAGTTCCTTCACCCAGTGGATTTGTTTTTCCCTCAACTCTAACATTTCTGACCCTCCAACACCAAGAAACCAGGTTTTCACTAGATTTTGCAGGATTATCATCGAGAGGAAACTATCGGTGGTGGCACAGACTGATAACCTGCCTACACTTGGCTGTCATTTGGGTCCACATTCACTGCAACCAAAAATAGGTGTCATCTGTAACTCAATAAGTAAATAAAACTATCAATTTTAATGACACACATCCTTTAAAACAGAGATAGTAAATACCTTTATTACTGCCAAAAAGTATACATCATCAGTTAAAACTGCCCAAAATATTACATCATTTAATTTCTGAAGTTGTGACAAATTTCATGGAATTTGCCTTATACCTCACGGTCATCTAAAATTTCAATATCATTTAGATGCTTAACAGTAAGACAGAGGATCAAGTTAAAGCTCTCTCTTTCTGATAGCAAATTTTCCATCATAGGAAATGATTTCAAAGTGACAACAGAACTTCTAAGTTTTAGATATGGGTAGACTTTGACTACTAATGAAACTTAATAATGATAATATCATTTCAGATAGCAGATTGGTTTTTGTTTTCTTTTCCTATGCTAAGGCTAGATACACAGTAAGATTTTTTAAAGTGAATTTATAGCCAATTAACTTTGGAAAAGAAAATACAATAAAAAGACCACCCAGTTGATAGCAACCCTTAAATAACCTGTTAAAAAATACTTATAAGGGACCTTTAAAATGGCAGAGGAGTAAGACGTGGAGATCACCTTCCTCCCCACAAATACATCAGAAATACATCTACATGTGGAACAACTTCTACAGAACACCTACTGAATGCTGGCAGAAGACCTCAGACCTCCCAAAAGGCAAGAAACTCCCCACATACCTGGGTAGGGCAAAAGAAAAAAGGAAAAACAGAGACAAAAGAGCAGGGATGGGACCTGCACCAGTGGGAGGGAGCTGTGAAGGAGGAAAGGTTTCCACACACTAGGAAGGCCCTTCACTGGCAGAGACGGGGGTGGGGGGTTGGAAGCTTCGGAGCCACGGAGGAGAGCGCAGCAACAGGGGTGCGGAGGGCAAAGCAGAGAGGTTCCCGCACAAAGGATCGGTGCTGACCAGCACTCACCAGCTCGAGAGGTTTGTCTGCTCACCCGCCGGGGCGGGCTGGGGCTGGGAGCTGAGGCTCGGGCTTCGGAGGTCGGATCACACGGAGAGGACTGGGGTTGGCTGTGTGATCACAGTCTGAAGGGGCTAGTGCGCCACAGCTAGGTGGGTGGGAGTCCAGGAAAAGGTCTGGACCTGCCTAAGAAGCAAGAGACCATTGTTTCGGGGTGCGTGAGGAGAGGGGATTCAGAGCACGGCCTAAATGAGCTCCAGAGATGGGCACGGAGCCGCGGCTATCAGTGCGGACCCCAGAGAAGGGCAAGAGACGCGAAGGGTGCTGTGCAGCCACCAAAAAGCCTGTGTGTAGCACAGGTCACTCTCCATACCTCCCCTCCAAGAGCCTGTGTAGCCCTCCACGGCCAGGCTCCCATGTTCCAGGGACAACTTCCCCGGGAGAACGCACGGTGTGCCTCAGTCTGCTGCAACGTCACGCTGGCCTCTGCCGCTGCGGGCTCACCCCGCATCCATAGCCCTCCCTCCCCCGAGCCTGAGTGAGCCAGAGCCCCCTAATCAGCCGCTGCTTTAACCCCGTCCTGCTTGGGCAGGAACAGACGCCCTCAGGCGACCTACATGCAGAGGCGGGGCCAAATCCAAAGCTGAACCCCAGGAGCTGTGTGAGCAAAGAAGAGAAAGGGAAATCTCTGCCAGCAGCCTCAGGAGCAGCGGATTAAATCTCCACAATCAAACTGACGTACCCTGCATCTGTGGAATACCTGAATAGACAAGGAATCATCCCAAAATTGAGGCGGTGGACATCGGGAGCAATGACATATATATTTTTTTCCTTTTTCTCTTTTTGTGAGTGTGTATGTGTATGCTTCTTTGTGTCATTTTGTCTGTATAGCTTTGCTTTTACCATATGTGCCAGGGCTCTCCCTGTTCCTTTTTTTCTTTTTTTTTTTCAGTATAGTTTTTAGCACTGGTTATCATTGGGTGATTTGTTTTTTGGTTTGGTTGCTCTCTTCTTTCTTTCTCTTCTTTTTTCTTTTTTTTAATTATTTTTCAATTTTTTTATTTTTAATAATTATTTTTTAATTTTATTTTAATAACTTTATTCTATTTTATTTTTTTCTGTCTTTCTTTTTTCCTCCCTTTTCTTCTCAGCCATGTGGCTGACAGGGTCTTGGTGCTCTGGCCTGGTGTCAGGCCTGTGCCTCTAAGGTGGCAGAGCTGAGTTGAGGACATTGGTCCACCAGAGACCACCTGGCTCCACGTAATATCAAACGGCGAAAGATCTCCCAGAGATCTCCATCTCAAAACTAAGATCCAGCTCCACTCAACGACCAGCAAGCTACAGTGCTGGACACCCTATGCAAAACAACTAGCAAGACAGGAACACAACCCCACCCATTAGCAGAGAGGCTGCCTAAAATCATAATAAGGTCACAGACACCCCAAAACACACCACAGGACGTGGTCCTGTCCACCAGAAAGAGAAGATCCAGACTCATCCACCAGAACACAGGCACAAGTCCCCTCCACCAGGAAGCCTACACAACCCACTGAACCAACCTTACCCACTGGGGGCAGACACCAAAAACAATGGAAACTACGAACCTGCAGCCTGCAGAAAGGAGACCCCAAATAAAGTAAGTTAAGTAAAATGAGAGGCAGAGAAACACACAGCAGATGAAGGAGCAAAGGTAAAAACCCTCCAGACCAAATAAATGAAGAGGAAACAGGCACTCTACCTGAAAAAGAATTCAGAGAATTGATAGTAAAGATGATAAAAAAATCTTGGAAATAGAATGGAGAAAATACAAGAAACATTTAAGAAGGACCCAGAAGAACTAAAGAGCAAACAAACAATGATGAACAACACAATAAATGAAATTTTAAATTCTCTACAAGGAATCAACAGCAGAATAACTGAGGCAGAAGAACGGATAAGCAACCTGGAAGATAAAATAGTGGAAATAACTACCACAGAGCAGAATAGAGAAAAAAGAAAGAAAAGAATTGAGGACAGTCTCAAAGACCTCTGGGACAACATTAAATGCACCAACATTTGAATTATAGGGGTCCCAAAAGAAGAAGAGAAAAAGAAAGGGACTGAGAAAATATTTGAAGAGATTATAGTTGAAAACTTCCCTAATATGGGTAAGGAAATAGTGAATCAAGTCCAGGAAGTGCAGAGAGTCCCAAACAGGATAAATCCAAGGAGAGACATGCCAAGACATATATTAATCAAACTATCAAAAATTAAATACAAAGAACAAATATTAAAAGCAGCAAGGGAAAAGCAACAAATAACATACAAGGGAATCCCCATAAGTTTAACAGCTGATCTTTCAGCAGAAACTCTGTAAGCCAGAAAGGAGTGGCAGGACATATTTAAAGTGATGAAAGGGAAAAACTCACAACCAAGATTACTCTACCCAATAACGATCTCATTCAGATTTGACAGAGAAATTAAAACCTTTATAGCCAAGCAAAATTTAAGATAATTCAGCACCACCAAACCAGCTTTACAACAAATGCTAAAGGAACTTCTCTAGGCAGGAAACCCAAGAGAAGGAAAATATCTACAAAAACAAACCCAAAACAATAAAGAAAATGGTAATAGGAACATACATATCAATAATTACCTTAAATGTAAATGGATTAAATGCTCCAACCAAAAGACATAGATGGCTGAACGGATACAAAAACGACCCGTATATATGCTGCCTAAAAGAGACCCACTTCAGACCTAGGGACACATAGAGACTGAAAGTGAGGGGATGGAAAAAGGTATTCCATGCAAATGGAAATCAAAAAAGAGCTGGAGTAGCAACACTCATATCAGACAAAAAGACTTTAAAATAAAGACTATTATTAAGAGACAAAGAAGGACACTACATAATGATCAAGGGATCAATCCAAGAAGAAGATATAACAATTGTAAATATTTATGCACCCAACATAGGAGAACCTCAATACATAAGGCAAATGCTAACAGCCATAAAAGGGGAGATCGACAGTAACAAAATGATAGTAGGGAACTTTAACACCCCACTTTCACCAATGGAAAGATCATCCAAAATGAAAATAAATAAGGAAACACAAGCTTTAAATGATACATTAAACAAGATGGACTTAATTGATATTTATAGGACATTCCAGCCAAAAACAACAGAATACACGTTCTTCTCAAGGGCTCATGGAACTTCCTCCTGGATAGATCCTATTTTGGGTCACAAATCAAGCCTTGGTAAATTTAAGGATATTGAAATCGTATCAAGTATCTTTTCTGACCACAACACTATGAGACTAGATATCAATTACAGGAAAAAAATCTGCAAAGAATACAAACACATGGAGGCTAAAAAATACACTACTTAATAAGCAAGAGATCAATGAAGAAATCGAAGAGGAAATTAAAAATATACCTAGAAACAAATGACAATGAAAACACGATGACCCAAACCCTATGGGATGCAGCAAAAGCAGTTCTAAGAGGGAAGTTTATACCAATACAATCCTATCTCAGGAAACAAGAGACATCTCAAATAAACAACCTAACCTTACACCTGAAGCAATTAGAGAAAGAAGAACAAAAAAACCCCAAAGTTAGCAGAAGGAAAGAAATCATAAAGATCAGATCAGAAATAAATGAAAAAGAAATGAAGGAAATGATAGCAAAGATCAATAAAACTAAAAGCTGGTTCCTGGGGAAGATAAACAAAATTGATAAACCATTAGCCAGACTCATCAAGAAAAAAAGGGAAAAGACTCAAATCAATAGAATTAGAAATGAAAAAGGAGAAGTAACAACTAACACTGCAGAAATACAAAGGATCATGAGCGATTACTACAAGCAACTATATGCCAATAAAATGGACAACCTGGAAGAAATGGACAAATTCTTAGAAAAGCACAACCTTCTGAGACTGACCCAGGAAGAAATAGAAAATATAAACAGGCCAATAACAATCACTGAAATTGAGACTGTGATTAACAATCTTCCAACAAACAAAACCTCAGGATCAGATGGCTTCAGAGGCAAATTCTATCAAACATGTAGAGAAGAGCTAACACCTATCATTCTCAAACTCTTTCAAAATATAAAAGAGGGAGGAACACTCCCAAACTCATTCTACGAGGCCACCATCATCCTGATACCAAAACCAGACAAAGATGTCACAAAGAAAGAAAACCACAGGCCAATATCACTGATGAACATAGATGCAAAAATCCTCCACAAAATACTAACAAACAGAATCCAACAGCACATTAAAAGGATCCTACATCATGATCAAGTGGGGTTTATCCCAGAAATGCAAGGATTCTTCAATATACACAAATCAGTGTGATACACCATACTAACAAATTGAAGGATAAAAACCATATGATTATCTCAATAGATGCGGAAAAACGTTTTGACAAAATTCAACACTCAGTTATAATAAAAACTCTCCAGAAAGTAGGCAAAGAGGGAACCCACCTCAAAATAATGAAGGCCATATATGACAAACCCACAGCCAACATCACTCTCAATGGTGAAAAACTGAAACCATTTCCTCTAAGATCAGGAACAAGACAAGGGGGCCCACTCTCACCACTATTATTCAATATAGTTTTGGAAGTTTTAGACACAGCAATCAGAGAAGAAAAAGAAATAAAAGGAATCCAAATTGGAAAAGAAGAAGTAAAGCTGTCACCCTTTGCAGATGACATGATACTATACATAGAGAATCCTAAAGATGCTACCAGAAAACTAGTAGAGCTAATCAATGAATTTGGTAAAGTAAAAGGATACAAAATTAATGCACAGAAATCTCTTGCATTCCTATACACTAATGATGAAAAAGCTGAAAGAGAAATTAGGGAAACACTTCCATTTACCATTGCAACAAAAAGAATAAAATACCTAGGAATAAACCTACCTAAGGAGACAAAATACCTGTATGCAGAAAACTATAAGACACTGATGAAAGAAATTAAAGATGATACAAATAGATGGAGAGATATACCATGTTTTTGGATTGGAAGAATCAACATTGTGAAACTGACTATACTACCCAAAGTAATCTACAGATTCAATGCAATCCCTATCAAACTACCAATGGCATTTTTCACAGAAGCAGAACAAAAAATTTCACAATTTTATGGAAACACAAAAGACCCTGAATAGCCAAAGCAATCTTGAGAAAGTAAAATGGAGCTGGAGGAATCAGGCGCCCTGACTTCAGACTATACTACAAAGCTACAGTAATCAAGACACTATGGTACTGGCACAAAAACAGAAATATAGATCAATGGAACAGGATAGAAAGCCCAGAGATAAACCCACACACATATGGTCACCTTATTTTTGATAAAGGAGGCAAGAATATACAATGGAGAAAAGACAGTCTCTTCAATAAGTGGTGCTGGGAAAACTGGACAGCTACATGTAAAAGAATGAAATTAGAACACTCCCTAACACCACACCCAAAAATAAACTAAAAATGGATTAAAGACCTAAATGTAAGGCCAAACACTATAAAACGCATAGAGGAAAACATAGGCAGAACACTCGATGACATAAATCACAGTAAGATCCTTTTTGACCCACCTTTTAGAGAAATGGAAATAAAAACAAAAATAAACAAATGGGACCTAATGAAACTTGAAAGCTTTTGCACAGCAAAGGAAACCATAAACAAGATGAAAAGACAACCCTCAGAATGGGAGAAAATATTTGCAAATGAAGCAACTGGCAAAGGATTAATCTCAAAAATATACAAGCCTCTCATGCAGCTCAATATCATAAAAACAAACAATCCAATCCAAAAAATGGGCAGAATACCTAAATAGACATTTCTCCAAAGAAGATATACAGATTGCCAACAAACATATAAAAGGATGTTCAACATCACTGATCATTAGAGAAATGCAACTCAAAACTACAATGAGATATCACCTCCCACCGGTCAGAATGGCCATCATCAAAAGATCTACAAACAATAAATGCTGGAGAGGGTGTGGAGAAAAGGGAACCCTCTTGCACTGCTGGTGGGAATGTAAATTGATACAGCCACTATGGAGAACAGTATGGAGGTTCCTTAAAAAACTAAAAACAGAACTACCATATGACCCAGCAATCCCACTACTGGGCATATACCCTGAGAAAACCATAATTCAAAAAGTGTCATGTACTCCAATGTTCATTTCAGCACTATTTACAATAGCCAGGACGTGGTAGCAACCTAAGCGTCCATCGACAGATGAATGGATAAAGAAGATGTGGCACATATATACAATGGAATATTACTCAGCCCTAAAAAGAAACGAAATTGAGTTATTTGTACTCAGGTGGATGGACCTAGAGTCTATCATACAGAGTGAAGTAAGTCAGAAAGAGAAAAAAAAATACCGTATGCTAACACATGTACAGGGACTTTAAAAAAAAAGAAGAGATTCTGATGAATGTAGAGTAGGACAGGAATAAAGATACAGACGTAGAGAATGGACTTGAGGACATGGGGAGGGGGAAAGGTAAGCTGGGATGAAGTGAGAGAGTAGCATCAACATATATATACTACCAAATGTAAAACAGACAGATAGCTGCATAGCACAGGGAGATCAGCTCATTGCTTTGTGACCACCTAGGTGGGTGGGATAGGGAAGGCAGAAGGGAGATGCAAGAGGGAGGGGATATGGGGATATGTGTATACATATAGCTGATTCACTTTGTTACACAGCAGAAACTAACACAACATTGTAAAGCAATCATACTCCAATAAAGATGTTAATACAATAAATTAAAAAAAATACTTATATATCAAAGTGATACCCACATACAATTCTGAATTTTTTTTAAGATTGCTTGTTTACCTCTTGGTTAAAATAAAATCAACAACAGAAAAACAGAAATTTGGGAAATTGCTCATGGAGCTGTACAATATTCAATGACGTAAAGATATTATATATAGGGCACAAATCAAGTTCTCTAGATTGTAATTTCAAGATAACATAAGAAAGTATAATAGTGTAGAAAATATGGAGTGCTGATGTATTTAATAGGATACACAGCAATAAAAAGTTAGTATACTCTTAAATCTTACTCTTAAATAAAATACAGTGCCAGCCCCATACATACTCACACACAAACACACTCCTTTCTGACACCCAGAGACTAGGCTTCCCACCACACAAAGGTATAGAAGAAGAAACTGAGAAGGCTGGCATGGTCCAGAAAATCTGAAGTGTCCAGCTCTGAAATCCTCCCCTGCCATCCTGGACATCACCTGTAAGGTTCTTCTCACATAAAAAGATGAATAAAGAGTCTGGTCTGACCATATTGGTGGCTTCTGAGCTATACTGTACATTTTATTTTTGTGAAATCTCTTTGGTGCCTCCATATGAGTACCCAGCAGATTTAAGAATCTTCTGGTTCCTGCATGGTTCCATATTTTGTGAACATGCTAGAAGGTGATCTAAAGCGTTACTGCTTTATTGCACTTCCTTTAGCCAAGGCTGGGTGAGGCAGGAGGACAGCAGGACAAATTCTGAATCTGTGTTGTTCACAGGGAAAGGCCAATGAGACGAGCTTGTTAGCTGTTCTCAAATGTGAAGTGCTCGCATAAGCAACCTTGCAGGTGGATTCTGTATAAGCATCATCTCCACTTCACAAGTGGGAAATGCTTATAAGATGCCTGGACTCCGCAGGGTATTTTTGCACATTTAATTCTATGAAGAATTGTAGGTGGTGTATTATCATCCCCATTTTACAGAAATGGTAACTAGGATTCAGAGAAAGTAAGAAACTTGCCCACTGTAAGCTGTGACTCAAATGTCAGTCTGACAGACTAGAAAGTCGATATCCTTTAGTTTACTCATTTCCTTCCAACTCCTTAAAGAGGCAATTATAACATTTTTCTTGTATCATCCAGTACTATTTGAATGCCTAGTTATACATCCAGCAGGACTTCTATACGCTTCATTAAGAAGTCTTTATGGCAGGAACTAGAAAACTCTGGGGTGATATGTTTCCAAAGGAAGGGTTAAGTGAATTAGCTGCAACAACTTAGACTGTCTTTTATCAAAACTCTATCTAAGCCTTGAAAACCTGGGGTAGGATGACTCACAGAACCCAGAGGCTCTCGCTGACTTAAAGGGGAGCTGCAGTGTGTCAGGGGCGGTTCTGCTTAGTGCAGACTGTTCCATGAAGGATCCAAATTCTGACTAAATGGTCCTTTCTAAAATTTCTAGAAGTAATGCTACCCTCCTAGACTGCACTCTTCTGTGGCACCAACATGATACTATGGCTCTGATGTGTTGACAACAACCAGAGTGACATCAGAATGTGAATTCTTCAGGACATACACTTTTGGTGGTTTTGGCACAGTGGTTTCTATTGAGTCTTGTATGTTTATGGGAAATATTAAACAATCATTTGATTGGTGATTGCAGATAACAGATTGAGGAGCTGGGGAATATAAAGGGGTGGGGTCAGAGAGATTTTCTTGACTATAGAAGATAAGGAGTTATAGTTTGTGGGAAGCTTTTATGAGATAGAGCAGTCTCTATGCAGAGATTCTAGGCTGGGTGTGTGGGCATGAAGCAATTAAGTCTACAGACTAATAAAAATATATTTCCAAGAAATTTTAAAGGTGTGGAGAATTGGGGAAGACAAACGGAAGAGGAGAGACGGCAAGCTGACCTGACAGACTTGCTGGCAGAGTAATTGAAAGTTCTTGACCAAAAGTGCTAAATGAATAGAGTCATGCGTATTTCCTTAACAAAGAGAACACCGCAGAAATGCCACCAAATTCCAGAGGTGCAAAAATCACCACTTGTTTTATGTGAAAGACACAAAGCTTCAGGAAAAAAGCCAGGTGGCTTCATAACAATTCTGGCCGTGATTGAGGCAGGGACAGAGATATTCAGGTTACTTTACACCTCGACCAGAAAACTTAGCCCAAAGCTTTTGTGTTGAGCTATTGAGTGACCCTATAAAATAAGCACCCTCAGATTTACAACGGAACTTGAGGCCAAAATGTGGAAGAGTTATGTGATTTTGCATCATGGTGGATTCAGAAAACATAAAAAACAGGAAAGGACTCTTAATTTCATTTATCAACTCTGCAATAGTATCTCACTAAACCTTGAGTCTGGACCCTCAAGGGGCAACTTTCGTTGTGTGGTTATCTTGCTGTTTACCAACAATGAGTCAGTTTTACTCTTAGTGTAAAAACACTTGTGAAGAAGAGTCTTGGGCAGGCTAGAGGAGCTGGTCTGAGAGGCAGCAAGAGGCCACAATGCCACACTTTGGGAAACATGAACAGGAAGCTGTCAATCCTCCAAGGTACAGGCAGGAACACCAGATGGAACTTAGGGAAGGAAATCAGATCCTAAGGTGGGGTGGTGGTATGACCCTAGTTTGAGAATCCTTGGAATATAGTACAGGAAACCAGAAAGAAACTTGCCTGAAGAGGTTAAGGAAGATGCCAGTTATAGGAGGAGGGCATTAAGACAATAACTCTGAACAGGTATCCAGGCATAGGGGAGGTGGCACCAGGAGGAGGAGACCCTGAAGATGGGTGAGCTCTGACTCAAGGCCACACAGAGAAGGTTATCATGAGTAGAGAAGGCCTACCATCAGACTCAGCAAGTAGTTCCAGAGCCCCACACTGGGCCCTGACCTCTGCTGCGTAGGAATACTTGGCCCCAAATGGCTGCTGGGAGTGGTTCTGAGATGGAAGGGGGATCGGGGCAGTGTAGGTTCTGGCTCAGACAGGATGGCGTGGAGAACTCTGATGGGCATTATCATTCAGGCAAGGCCATTATAGACCTGATGGTGAAGCACCAGGGAAGACAGGGGAGACTGAGTGACACCAAAGGATGCCCAGAGAAGGTAATGAAGTTCTCTGGTTTATCGTTTCCAAATTCGTCATGTCCAGTCCAAGCCATCATCAGCACCAAAGGAACCAATAAATCTTATATAATGGATTCTTTACTTATTCCAGTCTGAGTCTTACAGTTCCTGCCTGGATTGTTGGAAGAGCCTCCTAATTGTTTTTTCTTAACTGTGGCTGACAGACTGGAAGGTAGCTTCCATGCTCCCCCACCTCCTGGTACCCATACCTTTGTGTAATCTTCTCCCTCCCTTGAGTGTAGATGGGGCCCATGGCTCACCTGTAACCAATGCATTTTGGCAAAGTACTGGGATGTCACTCCACAATCCTGTTCTGTTACATAAGACTCTATATTGCTAACAGACTTGCTCTAGAGTCTGGATCTCTCCCTTTCTCTCTCTCACAATCTTTCTCTCCCTCTTTTTTCTCACCATGGCTAGTTTTGAAGAAGACATCTATATGAATCCTATAGCTGCAAAAGAATGAACTCTGTCAACAACCTGAGGGAGCTTGCAAGTGGACCCTTCCCCAGTCGAGCCTCCAGATGAGGCCTCAGCCCTGGCTGATACCATGACTCCTGCCTGCAGGGGACCCAGCTAAGTAAGCTGTGCCCACACCCCTGACTCAAAGAAACTGTGAGATCAGAAATACGTATTTTTAAAGCGGCTAACTTTGTGGTAATATGTTACACAGCATAGAAAATGAATACACTAATATTAGCAGCTCTTCCCAATAATATCTATTCTCAACACCACAGCCAGAAAATCTTGTTAATTTGGAACTACTTTCTCTATTTAAAACCCTCCAGTGTCTTGTTCAATACAGAGCAAAAGCCAAAGTTTATACCACTGCTCACAAGGCCATTTGTGCCCACTGCCTCTCTCACCTATTACTCTCTCACTGCTCTCTTTGTCCATGCTTGTTGCCCTGCCAACTCTCCAACATGCCTGGCACCCTCTCTGGGCCTTGGGGTTTGTCCCTCTATCTGGAATACCCTTCCCTCCAATATCCACATGGCCACTCTTCCAGCTTTTGCATGTCTTTGCTCAAATGTCACTCTCTCAGTGAAGCCTTCCCTGATCGCCCTATTAAAAATTGTAATATCCTTCCCACCCCATTACCCCTCACCAGCCTTTGCTCAAATGTCACTCTCTCAGTGAAGCCTTCCCTGATCGCCCTATTAAAAACTGTAATATCCTTCCCACCCCATCACGCCTCACCAGCCTTTGCTGTTTTACTTTTCTCCCTAGTATTTATACCATCTGATGTATGTTTTACTTATTTGTTTATTGTCCGTCTTCCTGCAGCAAGACATAATCTCCATGAGCACAGGGACTTTTATCAGCTTTGTTCACTGCTTTATCTCCAGCACCTATAACAGGTCTGACACATAGTACATGCTCAATAGATGTCTGTTGAAATAAATTTCAAGAGGCATCATGAAATCTGCTTTTAGGTTATATTTCCAAACTTAAAGTAAAATCTTCCATTTAAGCATGACATAAGCATCATCAAAAATTCTCAAGCCTCTTATCCAGGTTACTGGCTCTATGACCAGAAGTGTGGGTCATTTTAGGAAATCCATTTTGTGCCTGGAAGAAGGCCAAGATCAACCCGACTCAGTGAAACCCTCCACTTATCCAAATTTTCCTTAGATTTTACAGATCTGGAGCCCAACTCTACCATAAGAGCAGACTGCCCAATAGGGAACTGACAGAAAACTAAAGCACCAAAATCAAGATGCTCTCCTTGTGACACAGGAGTTCTCAAACTAAAATTCTACCAATTAACTTTCTCTATGGTTGCAAAGTGAGAAAACTTGTTTCTTTAAGCAACTTTAAAAATAAATTTTGTTAACACCTATTTATCACTAGCTGGCAGAACCAGATATGTAAGGCCTTGCAGCTAGAATCTTTATCAATTCTGCTGAGCAACAAGCATCCCGGCTTGGTCCTGTGACTAGGTCCCCACGCTGAACAGGACTGTGGGGCAGGGAGGTGGCAAGATACCTCCAGAGCTGCTGTGTAGCAAGCAGAAGTGTAATAATTACACACATATTGGAGAACACCTGCTTGAAAAGAGGGAGCCTTGGTGTATGGAAAGAAAGTGAATCTTGGAGCCAGAAAAACCTTCTTAGTTTAAATCCCAACTCTGCTCCTGATGCCCTGACCTTAGGGAAGTTACAAATTTTCAGTTCTTCATTTCTTTATCTATAAAATGGGAATATAGTTCCTGCATCATGGAATTGTTATAATAAATTAATGTGATAATATGTGTAAATTCCTTGGAATGATGGCTGGCACACAGCAGGAGCTTGGTCAATCGTAGCTACTATTAATAATAAAGACACATTAAAGAACAACTTCAAGCAATACACTATTGGTGTGGACTAAAAGCAAACACTAAAGAACAGTTTGAGCAGTGCATCGTTGGTGTAGCAAGAAAAACAGCACAGCTAGATTTGAATAAAGAGAGGTATATCCCCAGGAGAGAGCACAGAACTGGAAACCAAAGAACTGTCCTCACATATATACCTTGTAGGCATTTGCTTATGTATAGATTTGACCTTTTGGTGACCCATGTGGATGATGACTGAATAGAAAGATTTTCTGACATCTTACACACACAAACACACACACATACATGCACACACACATACACACACACATACACCACACACACTGGTTTGATGATTCATGTTTCTGTGTAATTGGAGAACCAATATTCTGCTTGGTTTTCAGTTTATTTATTTGTGGTTTAGTGTACTTCTGGTACTGGCAGGATGGAGTAGATGGCTTCCAAATTCCCCTCAAGCCCTGACTCTAGGAAAAGCTTCACCTAGAATATCTTTACTCTCTTAGGGTAAATTCCTGGAGCATACAATTGAGACCAATTGAGACAACTCAACTTTCATACTCACACCATCATGCCTGTCAAGAATACATTGCCCCGATGTTAGGTAAAGGGTGTAGCAGCACAAGAGACCCTGCTTCCCAGAGCCTGTGTTCTATTGCTACTATCATAGAGAGCAGGGGAGTCCCATGGGGACCTTACAAGCTGATCCAAACAATAACCAGACTTTCCAGCTGGGGTGAGGGCTCTCAGCTTGGCGTGGTTTCTGGAAACAGCTTCCTGGATGGCAGCCATATTTTCTCAGAATGTGCTGCTTCAGGAAGGTTTGCTTTCTTATGGTGAGGGTGGTGTTCTTTGCTATGGGGGTGGCGATAGCACCAATGAAATAACACCCCACTGTGGTGTCATGAGAGCTGCAATGCCTCTCCTTGGCCCTTCTGTTCCTGTGGTCAATGACGTTGTGGACAGCTCTGTGGTCATGTCAACCTCACCTGCCTATGCAGTCCTTCACTGTGCTGACCCCTCGGGAAATGCAGTGGTTCAGACGGGGCTCCTGAAGTCAGCCCACACTATCCCCTTCTATCAGGCTTATGTGCAACACAGGAGCAGATATGGTGAACAAAAAGGAGAGTCTAGTGGTTCCCATGTGCTGGAATTCCAAGACAGGTAAAGTTTTCCAAACTAAAAGCATTGACAAAAAGTAACTGCAATCTACTATCAGAAAACAAAGTTTAGGGGGAGGAGCTTCAAGATGGCAGAAGAGTAAGATGCAGAGATCACCTTCCGCCCCACAAATACATCAGAAATACATCTACATGTGGAACAACTCCTACAGAACACCTACTGAACGCTGGCAGAAGACCTCAGACCTCCCAAAAGGCTCTTGGTGCTACAGCCAGGCATCAGGGCTGTGCCACTGAGGTGGGAGAGCCAAGTTCAGGACACTGGTCCACAACAGACCTTCCAGCTCCACGTAATATCAAACGGCGAAAATCTCCCAGAGATCTCCATCTCAACGCCAAGACCCAGCTCCACTCAACGACCAGCAAGCTATAGTGCAGGACACCCTATGCCAAACAACTAGCAAGACAGGAACACAACCCCATCCATTAGCACAGAGGCTGCCTAAAATCATAGTAAGGCCACAAACACCCCAAAACACACCACCAGACGTGGACCAGCCCACCAGAAAGACAACATCCAGCCTCATCCACCAGAACACAGGCACTAGTCCCCTCCGCCAGGAAGCCTACACAACCCACTGAACCAACCTTAGCCACTGGGGACAGACACCAAAAACAACAGAAACTACGAATGTGCAGCCTGCGAAAAGGAGACCCCAAACACAGTAAGTTAAGCAAAATGAGAACACAGAGAAACACACAGCAGAAGAAGGAGCAAGGCAAAAACCCATCAGATCTAACAAATGAAGAGGAAACAGGCATTCTACCTGAAAAAGAATTCAGAATAATGATAGTAAAGATGATCCAAAATCTTGGAAATACAATGGAGAAAAATACAAGAAACGTGTAACAAGGACCTAGAAGAACTAAAGAGCAAACAAACAGAGATGAACAACATGATAAATGAAATTAAAAATTCCCTAGAAGGGATCAACAGCAGAATAACTGAGGCAGAAGAACGGATAAGTGACCTGGAAAATAAAATAGTGGAAATAACTACCACAGAGCAGAATAAAGAAAAAAAAATGAAAAGAATTGAAGACAGTCTCAGAGACCTCTGGAACAACATTAAATGCACCAACATTCGAATTATAGGGGCCCCAAAAGAAGAAGAGAAAAAGAAAGGGACTGAGAAAATATTTGAAGAGATTATAGTTGAAAACTTCCCTAATATGGGAAAGGAAATAGTTAATCAAGTCCAGGAAGCACAGAGAGTCCCATACAGTATAAATCCAAGGAAAAACACGCTAAGACACATATTAATCAAACTATCAAAAATTAAATACAAAGAACAAATATTAAAAGCAGCAAGGGAAAAACAACAAGTAACACATAAGGGACTCCCCATAAGGTTAACAGCAGATCTTTCAGCAGAAACTCTGCAAGCCAGAAGGGAGTGGCAGGACATATTTAAAGTGATGAAAGAGAAAAACCTACAACCAAGATTACTCTACCCAGCAAGGATCTCATTAAAATTTGACAGAGAAATTAAAAGCTTTACAGACAAGCAAAAGCTAAGAGAATTCAGCACCACCAAACCAGCTTTACAACAAATGCTAAAGGAACTTCTCTAGGCAGGAAACACAAGAGAAGGAAAAGGCCTACAATAATAAACCCAAAACAATTAAGAAAATGGTAACAGAAATATACATATCGATAATTACCTTAAACGTAAATGGACTAAATGCTCCATCCAAAAGACATAGACTGGCTGAATGTATACAAAAACAAGATCCATATATATGCTGTCTACAAGAGACCCACTTCAGACCTAGGGACACATACACACTGAAAGTGAGGGGATGGAAAAAGATATTCCATGCAAATGGAAATCAAAAGAAAGCTGGAGCAGCAATTCTCGTATCAGACAAAATAGACTTTAAAATAAAGACTATTACAAGAGACAAAGAAGGACACTACATAATGATCGAGGGATCAATCCAAGAAGAAGATATAACAATTGTAAATATTTATGCACCCAACATAGGAGAACCTCAATACATAAGGCAAATGCTAACAGCCATAAAAGGGGAAATCAACAGTAACGCAATCATAGTAGGGGACTTTAACACCCCACTTTCACCAATGGAAAGATCATCCAAAATGAAAGTAAATAAGGAAACACAAGCTTTAAATGATACATTAAACAAGATAGACTTAATTGATATTTATAGGACATTCCATCCAAAAACAACAGAATACACATTCTTCTCAAGTGCTCATGGAACACTCTCCAGGATAGATCATATCTTGGGTCACAAATCAAGCCTTGGTAAATTTAAGAAAATTGAAATCATATCAAGTATCTTTTCTGACTACAACGCTATGAGAGTAGATATCAATTACAGGAAAAAATCTGTAAGAAATACAAACACATGGAGGCTAAACAACACACTACTTAATAACCAAGAGATAACTGAAGAAATCAAAGAGAAAATAAAAAATACCTAGAAACAAATGACCATGAAAACACAACGACCCAAAACCTATGGGATGCAGCAAAAGCTGTTCTAAGAGGGAAGTTTATAGCTATACAAGCCTACCTTAAGAAACAAGAAACATCTCAAATAAACAACCTAACCTTACACCTAAAGCAATTAGAGAAATAAGAACAAAAAACCCCCAAAGTTAGCAGAAGGAAAGAAATCATAAAGATCAGATCAGAAATAAATGAAAAAGAAATGAAGGAAATGATAGCAAAGATCAATAAAACTAAAAGCTGGTTCTTTGAGAAAATAAACAAAATTGATAAACCATTAGCCAGACTTATCAAAGAAAAAAGGGAGAAGACTCAAATCAATAGAATTAGAAATGAAAAAGGAGAAGTAACAACTGACACTGCAGAAATACAAACGATCATGAGAGATTACTACAAGCAACTATATGCCAGTAAAATGGACAACCTGGAAGAAATGGACAAATTCTTAGAAATGCACAACCTACCGGGACTGACCCAGGAAGAAATAGAAAATATGAACAGACCAATCACAAGCACTGAAATTGAAACTGTGATTAAAAATCTTCCAACAAACAAAAGCCCAGGACCAGATGGCTTCACAGGCGAATTCTATCAAACATTTAGAGAAGAGCTAACACCTATCCTTCTCAAACTCTTCCAAAATATAGCAGAGGGAGGAACATTCCCAAACTCATTCTATGAGGCCACCATCACTCTGATATCAAAACCAGACAAAGATGTCACAAAGAAAGAAAACCACAGGCCAATATCACTAACGAACATAGATGCAAAAATCCTCCACAAAATACTAACAAACAGAATCCAACACCACATTAAAAGGATCCTACATCATGATCAAGTAGGGTTTATCCCAGGAATGCAAGGATTCTTCAATATATGCAAATCAATCAATGTTATACACCATATTAACAAATTGAAGGAGAAAAACCATGTGATCATCTCAACAGATGCAGAGAAAGCTTTTGACAAAATTCAACACCAATTTATGATAAAAAGTCTCCAGAAAGTAGGCAAAGAGGGAACTTTCCTCAACGTAATAAAGGCCATATATGACAAACCCAAAGCCAACTTCGTCCTCAATGGTGGAAAACTGAAACCATTTCCACTAAGATCAGGACCAAGACAAGGTTGCCCACTATCACCACTATTATTCAACATAGTTTTGGAAGTTTTAGCCACAGCAATCAGAGAAGAAAAAGAAGTAAAAGGAATCCAAATTGGAAAAGAAGAAGTAAAGCTGTCACTCTTTGCAGTTGACATGATACTATACATAGAGAATCCTAAAGATGCTACCAGAAAACTAGTAGAGCTAATCAATGAATTTGGTAAAGTAAAAGGATACAAAATTAATGCACAGAAATCTCTTGCATTCCTATACACTAATGATGAAAAATCTGAAATTGAAATTAAGAAAACACTCCCATTTACCAATGCAACAAAAAGAATAAAATATCTAGGAAAAAACCTACCTAAGGAGACAAAAGACCTGTATGCAGAAAACTATAAGACACTGATGAAAGAAATTAAAGACGATACAAACAGATAGAGAGATAGACCATGTTCTTGGATTGGAAGAATCAACATTGTGAAATTGACTATATTACCCAACGTAATCTACAGATTCAATGCAATCCCTATGAAACTACCACTGGCATTTTTCACAGAACTAGAACAAAAAACTTCACAATTTGTATGGAAGCACAAAGGACCCCGAATAGCCAAAGAAATCTTGAGAAAGAAAAACGGAGCTGGAGGAATCAGGTGCCCTGACTTCAACTATACTACAAAGCTACAGTAATCAAGACAGTATGGTACTGACACAAAAACAGAAATATAGATCAATGGAACAGGATAGAAAGCCCAGAGATAAACCCACACACATATGGTCACCTTATCTTTGATAAAGGAGGCAAGAATATACAGTGGAGAAAAGACAGCCTCTTCAATAAGTGGTGCTGGGAAAACTGGACAGCTACATGTAAAAGAATGAAATTAGAACACTCCCTAACACCATACACAAAAATAAACTAAAAATGGATTAAAGACCTAAATGTAAGGTCAGACACTATAAAACTCTTAGAGGAAAACATAGGCAGAACACTCTATAATATAAATTACAGCAAGATCCTTTTTGACCCACCTCCTAGAGAAATGGAAATAAAAACAAAAATAAACAAATGGGACCTAATGAAACTTAAAAGCTTTTGCACAGCAAAGGAAACCATAAACAAGATGAAAAGACAACCCTCAGAATGGGAGAAAATATTTGCAAATGAAGCAACTGACAAAGCATTAATCTCCAAAACATACAAGCAACTCATGCAACTCAATATTAAAAAAACAAACAACCCAATCCAAAAATGGGCAGAAGACCTAAATAGACATTTCTCCAAAGAAGATATACAGATTGCCGACAAACACATGAAAGAATGCTCAACATCATTAATCATTAGAGAAATGCAAATCAAAACTACAATGAGATATCATCTCACACCAGTCAGAATGGCCATCATCAAAAAATCTACAAACAATAAATGCTCGAGAGGGTGTGGAGAAAAGGGAACCCTCTTGCACTGTTGGTGGGAATGTAAATTGATACAGCCACTATGGAGAACAGTATAGAGCTTCGTTAAAAAACTAAAAACAGAACTACCATACGACCCAGCAATCCCACTACTGGGCATATACCCTGAGAAAACCATAATTCAAAAAGTGTCATGTACTCCAATGTTCATTTCAGCACTATTTACTATAGCCAGGACATGGAAGCAACCTAAGTGTCCGTCAACAGATGAATGGATAAAGAAGATGTGGCACATATATACAATGGAATATTACTCAGCCATAAAAAGAAACGAAATTGAGTTATTTGTAGTGAGGTGGATGGACCTAGAGCCTGTCATACAGAGTGAAGTAAGTCAGAAAGAGAGATACAAATACCATATGCTAACACATATATATGGAATCTAAGAAAAAAAAAAAGGTCATGAAGAACCTAGGGGCAAGATGGGAATAAAGACACAGACCTACCAGAGAATGGACTTGAGAATATGGGGAGGGGGAAGGGTAAGCTGTGACAAAGTGAGAGAGTGGCATGGACATATATACACTACCAAACGTAAAATAGATAGCTAGTGGGAAGCAGCCGCATAGCCCAGGGAGATCAGCTCTGTGCTTTGTGACCACCTAGAGGGGTGGGATAGGGAGGGTGGGAGGGAGGGAGATGCAAGAGGGAAGAGATATGGGAACATATGTGTATGTATAACTGATTCACTTTGTTATAAAGCAGAAACTAAGACACCATTGTAAAGCAATTATACTCCAATAAAGATATTAAAAAAAAAAAAGAAACAAAGTTTAGGCTGTAGAGTCAGACTATCTACTTTGTATCCAGACCTTGAAGAAGATGCTTAACTACTCTGTGCCTCAGTTTTAGTCTCTTTACAGTGGTGATGACAGCTGTACTCACTTCCTAGGCTTCTCCTGAGAATTACACATAAATTACCTGCTAAATGCAGACAAAGCACCTAGCACCATGCCTGGCACATGCTGTTATTATCCTCACTATTTTAATTTCAAAAGAAAGATTACTTTAATGCAAAAAGGTTGGAACTATCTCAGGGTAAAGTAAAATCATTTCTGAGAAAACTCAGCTGGCAAAATAAATACATATGTATTATATATATTTGCATGTGTGTGTGTGTGTGTGTGTGTACACAAAAATGATCACTTAAAGTTTCATTTTATAAATGACAAAATACAATGTTTTTTTGAGACCTTCTGGTCAGTTTGCAGATATATTCAACAATGTAGATGAAATGAAAGTCAAATTCAGCTCAGTTCTGTACTTTGTTATTTAAAATGGAGAGTGTTGAAATTACAGTTTCTCTTAGGCTTCTTTTGGAAAATGGAAGGAGCACAGTGCTAATACACCTAACCCAAATATTTGGAGCTAATTAGGAGAGCTCAAATATGAATAGCCCCAACGAACCAGAATGGTAGTCAGCTCAGTTTCAGCTTCAGGAAGGTGGCAGGGAGAGGGCTACTGGGTGATCCTAGCTCAGAGCCCCTATACCAGGGCCCAGTCTATCGGAGGGTTGTCATACTTGTCTGCCATGGACCTGAGACTACTTCTCTAAATACCTGGTCTGGGACTCCCAGCTCTGTCTTGAGTTATCATGCTTTTGTTACGCTGTCCTTGTCCATAACCCTATTCCTGTCCACCACTTGGAAGCAGAATGACATGAGAATGTATACATTGTTCTATGTGCTGAGTGATTTCCATACTATTGGAAAATTTATCATGGGATTATACTACCATATTTAAATTCTCCCTACATGAAGGGGATGAAAGGCACAGTGGTGTAGATTCCTGTCTGTCCTTCTGTTTCACACTTGAAGCAAGACAATAAATTAGTTGACCTCCCAAGGTGACCTCCTAGCCACCATAACCAATTACCACATGTCACAGCATTAGCTGATGGAAATTATATTGGAAAGATATAGAAGCAGGACAATGGATAGTATACTGAAAAACAGAAAATTCAAAACCTAGGCCTGAAAATTTTCAAAACACTTGATAACTACAACAATGACACCATGATCATTAGTTACTATTATCCTCATCACACCTAACACAAAAGCAGTGTTTTAGTCAGGGTGTCAGCTGAAGACAGAATACACTTGGGGAGACACCCAGCTGCTGACAGAGGGGCAGTGCTGAAATAGCTAGGGAGAGAGGAAGAAATACCTCAAACCCGCTTTTTCTTCCCACCCTGTCGCCTCTGGCCAGTGTCTCCTATTGGGCTACTGGGTGAACTCAACTGGCAGCCAGCCAGCAAGAAGGACACGGTGATGCCACTTGCAGGGGCCAGTCTTGCGGGCACCAGGCAGAGCAGGATGGAGAATGGATGTGGGGCAAACAGAGGATAACTAGAACGAGCACTTATGCCAGACCCTGGGCTGGGTGCCTTTACATGGACAATTTTATCTAATTGTCAAAAAGCTTCTATTATCCTTGTTTTACAGGCATGAAGATGGAAGCTTACAGCGGTTAAATAACATGCTCAACAGAGCACACTGCCTGCAAATAGTAAAGCCAGATGGTTTGACTCCACTAAATAGTCAGAAAAAAAAAAATGAGGAAATAAAATTTGAGATGTTACACTAATCAGGGTGTCAGAAAAGCAGACCCTTGGGCCAAATCCAGCTTACCACCTGTTTTTGTAAATAAAGCTTTATTGGAACACGGCCATGCCCATTTGATTATATTTTGCTGCTTTCACATTAAGGCAGAATTGAGTAGTTGCATCAGTGGCCAAATGTCCCACAAAGCTTAAAATATTTACTAGCTGGCCTTTTACACAAAAGCTTGGTAATAGAAGAAGAGATTTTACTTGGAGCCACTTCCTGACTTCTCTGATTCTTAAAAGACCACCTGATACCACCACAAAATACACAGAATGAACTCCCTCTAATTTGGGCTCAGCCTATGCCTGCCTGATGCCATCTAGGCACGGGAAGACATGGATGTCAGCATGGCACTGGGCTCCAGATGGAGGCACTGATTAAAAATAAAGTATTAATTTCAAGTATTAAAATTATTAACATTCACTGCACAGAACTTGGAAAATACAAGAAGTGTGAGGGGGACTTCCCTGGCAGTCCAGTGGTTAAGACCTCGCCTTCTAATACAGGAGGGGCAGGTTCCATACCTGGTCAGGGAGCAAGAATCCCACATGCCTCGTGGCCAAAAAACCAAAACATAAAACAGAAGCAATATTGTAACAAATTCACTAAAGACTTCAAAAATGGTCCACATCAAAAAAAGAAATGTGAGGAAGAAGATAAAAATTATGCCATGCAACAATATGTTAATTATACACAGACATATGTAATTTTTACTTTTCACAAAAATGAGTTTATACCATGTATACTGCTACGTAATCTACCTACTGAACTGCCTTCTAACCTAAATATTCTATGACATTATATATTTTTCCTCAAGGATATTTTAATGGCTATTCAAATAATGATTCACATTTAGTTAATTATTTATTTGAATCGCGTTAATCTTACCCAAAATTGATTGAACATCTTTTATATGCCAACACTCCACTAGGTGCTGGGGATAAATCAATGAATAAGAGGCATTTTATATGCCTTCAGGGAACTTGTATTCTGGAAAGGAAGGCATAGAACAAGTTAACAGGAAAATAAATAAAAGAATTGCAAATTGTGATCAGTGTTATAACAGAAAGAAAAGAGTAAGAGTAACAGAGAGAACTTCTGTGGAGGTGCTTTATATAGCCTAGTCAGAGAGGGTTTCTCTGGGGGGTGGAATTTTAGCTGAGACCTAAAATAATGAGAAGAAACCAGCCATGCAAAGAATGAAGGAAGTGCATTCCATGCAGAGGGAACACCAGATGCAAAGACCCTGAGGATTCAAAAGAAGCTTGTCCAAGGAACCAATCAAAGATCAGTGTGGCTGGAATTTAGTGAGTACAGAGAAGAGTATCATAAAATGCAGTTAAAGGTAGGCAGGAGATTAATACCTGGGGTATACAATGAACTACTACTCAGCAATAAAACGGAATCCTGTTATGGGCAACACCATAGATGATCTAAAAAATCACTGTGTGGAGTAAAAGGAACCAGACACAGAAGAGATGATACCATGTGCTTCCATTTATATGAAATCCTGGAACAGGCAAAACTCATTTTTGATGATAGAAATCATAACAGTAGTCCCTAAGTTAGGGAGTAGGGCAGGGATTAACTGAGAAGGGTATTTTTCTGGGGTGAAGGAAATGTTTTATATCCTGATAGGGGTGTGTGTTACATGGGTAAATACATTTGTCAAAACTCATCACATTATACACTTATATCTTATAAATTATAATTCAATATAAAACAAAAAACAAACAACAAAGGACGCATACACACAAACAAGAGTAACTGGGGCCACTTCATGCAGGGACTTTGAAGTGGTGGTATCGGTTTAGATTTTATTTCAAGCACAGTGGAAAGCCCTTGGATGGTTTTCAGCAGTGGAATGACATGATCTGATTTACTAGTTTAAGATCAGTGTCGCTGCTATTGAAGAATGTACTGGAGGAGGACAAGTGTGAAGATCTCAAGACCAGCTAGGATATATTGCAGTAGTTCAGTTAAGAGATGATGGTGACATAAAGTGGGGAGTATCTTGGGTCTAAGGTGGAGGCAGTGGGCTGGTATTCAGCATGTAAAGGTACCAGGATAGGCCAAATCAGCACCTTAATAAGTGCCATTTGTTCTGTTCCCTTTTTGTATTATTTCCATTATAAGCCATCCTACACCCTTATAGATCAATGTTTGAGCACATCTATGGTCACATTCTTGGACTAAAACTAAATAAATTCTTAGAAGCAGAACTGCTAAAAGAAAGGGAATAAACATTTTTATTTAGATACAGGTTATCAACTTATCCAGAAATCAGCAAGTTTGAACACCCATGTCCCTGAATCTCCATTCAAACTGGCTGTTCATGATTATAATAATACTGTTAAACTAAAGAATAGCTTGTTATTTTTTATTACTACAAAATTTGATTTTTAAAAATTGTTTAGGCATTTGAATTTAGTTTTTGAGTTATCTATTTATTTCTTTGGAAGGTGGTCGTTCTTTAATAACTCTCCATGGTATTGATATTAAGCTTTAAGCTAAAATAAATCATTTCTAAGACTTGCAATTGGATTTCATGAGTTTCTTCCAACAAAAAAAGACAGAATTGCACATTATAAGGACATCGGATAGCCAGGTTCCATTTCCCCATGTGGGACTTGATTTAGCATACTACGTTGGGTGAGCTATTTGAACTCCCAGTGAATTAGTCTTCTAGCTGGGTAAGCATCCTTCTAGCAGTATCTGCGTGACTGTTTTCTGTTTCTCTCTTCTCACTGTCATACTGAGATAGCGCCAGAGAGAGCAGATGACAACTTTGCATGAGATCCCAGAAGGCCTCTGTCTTCTTGTTTTCTATTCCTTAAGAGCAATTAGTAGAATGAAGTTTGTTTTAATGGTTGAACCTATTGAGTGTACTCCTCCAGAAGCTCTTGTTTCTCAGCATTTGCTTCTCCACAGTTGATGTCATTAGAATCTGTGAACTGAACTGGGATCCAGATTTCTCTTGTTTCCCAATGTCCCTCTCTCCAAATTCCTTTCAATATCTATGCATTCTCATTGGTCAAAGCCATCTGTCAATAAAGATTTAACATACATTCCTCTCATGGAGACTTACAGTAAGATTAATTGTGACAAGACTATTGTCTGCATTTCCTGACTTTTATTAAAACAAAAATTCATGGATATTTAACAACTACTTCAAGACAAAGGATTTCCATTCTTACATGAAGGCTTCTAGTATGTTATTCACCCAAGTTCTCCATTCTTATCATACGCTTCCCATATTCTTCCTAGTAATGTTCAGTATACATCTTGTGTAGTCATCATCTATAGTAGAGAAAATAAATTCCTATAGACTAATGGTTCTGTTCGGAAGGTTGTTGGACTTTTCCCTTCAAAGGTTCTTTGTTTTTTTCAAAGTGGTTTCAGAATCTTCCTAGTCTTTTCCACAACCATTTGACTTTATTAAGTTGGTTATTTGAATTCTTGACACACATGGCACAGGTAATGGCTGTACCACCAACTGGCAGTTGTTATCATAGTGATTTATGACTTTGTAGACTTTTAAGTTCCTTAAGGACCAAGACCATGTCTTGTATATCTTTAGTTGCCTTTAACCAATTTTTTTTTTTTGCCAAGTGCCAACCAACATTGTCAACACTTGACATAAGTTTGTGGACAACCTAATGAAAGAATGAATGAATGATGGGTGAATGGTGAATTAAGAAAACAAAAATACAGTCTGTGGCTGTGGAACAGTCTATGAAGGGATGCTGTGTATTTTCTCTCCTTAATAACACAGTATAGCCAGTCACACTCTCAGAACACTGTAAAGCTTAAATTATAATATATTTAATTCAAGTCCTTATCAAGCACCTTAATATAAAATAGGCTTATTTATTTAAAGAATTTTATTAGAAGTCTGAAATCCTGGATATTTTTCTCCTATGCCTAGTTTGACATTGTGCAAGGAATTTAAACATGCTGAGCCCTTTGTTACCTGTGTATAAAACTCTTGAGAAACTCATAGTTAAGATTTATGAAAAAATATTGAGAGGTTGCTTTGAAACTACTGAATTTATATAACTGTACCATAAAAGTACACACCAACAATCATAATCATCATTAAAAATGAGTGAATGTTTTAGGTTTCCTTTAAAAATGTATTTAGTTCTGGGGGCTTCCCTGGTGGCGCAGTGGTTGAAAGTCTGCCTGCCAATGCAGGGGACATGGGTTCGAGCCCTGGTCTGGGAGGATCCCACATGCCGTGGAGCGGCTGGGCCCGTGAGCCACAATTACTGAGCCTGAGTGTCTAGAGCCTGTGCTCCACAACAGGAGAGGCCGCGATAGTGAGAGGCCCGCGCACCGTGATGAAAGGTGGCCCCTGCTTGCCGCAACTGGAGAAAGCCATCGCACTGAGACAAAGACCCAACACAGCCATAAATAAATAAAAATAAAATAAATTTAAAAGCTGTAGTCTCTATAAAAAAAAAAAATTTTTTTAAAATATATTTAGTTCTGAAAAGCATGAAAAAAAGATATATACAATTCAGTCAACAAAGTATGTACACAAATTAAGTTTTTTTAATAGAAAATTTATATGTAATAAATGCCTAACCCTGGGAAAATTGCTGTAAGCTAAAGTTCAATAAATATGACTGAGCAGGAATGAGAGTGAATGCTAGGAATGGTGAGAAACTTCGTTACTGCCTATTTCCTGGAAATAAAACCTGACTTCTGGGTGAAAATGCTCTAAGTCTGCGAATTTCAGGTATGATTCTAGGATATGGATGACACGAAAGGATCCTCAAAATGGTGCAGGCTAGCTTTTTGTAGTGCTGCAGTAATACAGACAATAAGGAAATGCCTCTAGTTTCTATCATGAATTTGTATTTATTTGCCATATTTAATACAAGGACGTGCTTGTGCAATGTTCTTGCTCTTAGAGGGTTTACATTCTCTTTGAGAAAATGAAATAAAAACATATGCCTAATCCAGTTAAAATAGTGTGAACAATGCTTGTCAAACTGTAGGTCATAATCTGTCATGGGTTACGATATCAAAGATGAAAATATCAGAGGGCATCATATGGAAGGAATAAGGCAAAATGTTATTTTGTGAAAATATTGTAAAAGTTGTGTGTTAGTGTTTAGGTATGTATCAAATGTATTCTTGTGTTTTACTGTGGGTTGTGTCTCCAAATGTTTGAAAACCCCTGAATTAGCAGGCCAGAGCAGATTTGCTATATAAACTAAAATAATAAAAATGAAGAGCTGCAGCCCAGCTTGGGTGGTCGGGCCATTTCTGCAGAGCAGGTGAGCTGCCTCCTGAGCTTCCATCAGCTGTCAGGAGTGGTACAGCTGCATTCAAATGTAAGGAGCTGAAGAATTCAGCCTTGCCTTCAATGACAACAGCAGCAGATGGCCCTGTTGGGAACTCTCACTGGCCATTCATTCGCTGGCCAGCGTTCACACAGAGAGAGCAAGTGACAGAGCTTAGGAGCAGAGTGTTGTAAGCTTTAAGAGACTCTGGAAACCATGAAGCCCAGCCCTTCATATTATATCCTAGCCAAGAAGGATGTGTGAAAACCTCCTGGTGTCCAGGGATGGCTCCAGAGCTTCTCTCCCTTTCTCCTACCTCCACTCCTCCACCAGATAAACCCGCCTGACATGAGGGATTTGATAGGATAGAAGTATGTTGGCATCCTCAAAATTGGGACCTCTCCATTTTACATAAAGCTAATCAACACAAGGTCTTTCCCAAGTTGAAACTTGCCCATGATTACCAAATGATGTACGGTTGTTTTTGATACAGATAACATTCCAATAGGGACCTCACTAAATATCCTCTAAAAACTCCTATTAAACAAGACCTCTGGCTGAACTTCAACCTTCTGCTAAGGAGTGAAAAAGAGTCGTGCTGTATCTGTTAACACGCCTCTCCCCAGCTCTATTCCAAATCCTGGAATTGTTAGGCAAATTACCCTATTTACCTTGTAAAATTTTGGACAAAGTGAGGCATCAACCTCCAGAAGAGTGTAATTAATTAAAGATAACTGGACTGATTGAATTTAACATTCAACTCTGGAGTGCCTATAAAAAGGACAAGGTGACCATCTATTATTAAGTTCTTAGTAGCTTTTGGCTTTCTTTACAACAGATGTTTTCCTGTGTTGGTCAATAGTATCCTATGGGTTATAAAATAAAGAAAGAAGTCTGAACAATTGATTGGCAAATTTCCCAAACTTAGGTCAGCCTCAAGTATATGAGAAATGATGCTACACTGAGGGCAAATACCAAAAAAAATCAATCTGATTCTACAAAATCTATTTTAGTTTGGCTGGATGCTCCCTGAACTCCCACTGAAGAGAATGGCAAGCAGACAGTGCATGGTTCCAGAAATCAGTATCAAAAATGTGTTTGTGTGATAGTACTACACAATCTCTTTAGATTTGCTATGTAGGTTGCTATTAAGCTAAGAGAGTTGTTCTGTGTTTGTCATTGGTATTTTCCCTTAGAGTGCAGGGTAATATGAATATACTCTAATTGCAAGATTATTTTTAAAAATGAGAAGATTAAAAATCCATCCTGATCAACACTGACCAAATATTGTGATTGAAAAAGTATTTAGACTTTCTAAAAACCAGACATACCAGAATTTATACATCTCAATAAAGCCATTTGAAAGGTTGCAAATATCATCTAATTTCCTTGTTCAGAATGTAATTAGAACTCATTCTTTGGCTACTTAGAATTGAATTACCTTGGACAAGTGTTTTAAACTCTAAGAGCCTCCAAGTCCTCATCAATAAAATGGGGATTTTTTCCATAGACATCTATCAACAGAATACAAATGCAGCAAAACTGCAAAACTATTTTTGAGGATTAAGTAAAATAACATATGCAAAGTTTCAAACAGCAACTAGCTCATAGTAGGCTCTTAATACATGGAAGATGTCATTATCTTTTACTTATATACAACTCCTTCCACAAGACATAAATCTCATTCTTTCTTCTGAAACAATATTTTCAGAAACAAAATAAATAAATAAATGATGGTACAAAGGTCATCATTCTGCCCAACCATCACTGTTTCTGTCCATTCACTGCATTACAAACAGCTTTGTTTGGGGGAAAAAAATCCATTTAATATCTCTGTTTAAGGAACTCTTCAACATATTGCACATTTAGACTCCTTAACAATCTGGCCTCTGCCTACTTTTCATTATAACCTCCACACTGAATCCCATCACTAGTGCACAATACCATGCCTTTTGTGGTCTGAAAACAATTCCCCTCTGCTTGCAATGTCTGTCCTTCATTCTTTATCCAGCAACCCCAATATAATAATATCTTTTTTTCTCACTTCTGCAGCACAAGTTATTCTCTCCCTCTGCTGTGCTCCAGTATTACATTGTACATTCTTTTTTGTTGTTGTTGTTTGCTTGTTGTTTTTTAGGTTTTTGGAGGGTTTTTGGCCACACCATGTGGCATATGGGATCTTAGTTCCCCAACCAGGGATTGAACCCGTGCCCCCTGCAGTGGAAGTGCGGAGTCTTAACCACTGGACTTCCAGGGAAGTCCCACATTGTACATTCTTGATGCATTCAAATTACTTGCTTGATTTGAACAATCTAGATGAACACAGAATAAGTTGAACATAGATGCAAAAAGACGCAACAAAATATTAGCAAACTGAATTCAACAATACATTAAAAGTATCATATACCGTGATCAAGTGGGATTTATTCCAGGGATGCAGGGATGGTTCAACATCCATAAATCAGTCAATGTGATACACCACATTAACAAAATGAAAGATAAAAATCATATGATCATCTCAATAGATGCAGAAAAAGTACTTGACCAAATTCAACATTCACTTATGAAATCGAGGGAACATACTTCAACATAATAAAGGCCATATATGATAAACCCATAGCTAACATAATACTCAAAGTGAAAAGCTGAAAGCTTCTCCTCTAAGATCAGGAACAAGACAAAGATGTCCACTCTCACCACTTTTATTCAACATAGTATTGGAAGTCCTAGCCAGAGCAATTAGGCAAGAAAAATAAATAAATAACATCCAAATTAGAAGAGAAGAAGTAAAAATTGTCACTATTTGCAGATGACATGATATTATACACAGAAAACCCTAAAGACTCCACCAAAAATATAAATTGGTACAACCACAGTGGAAAACAGTATGGAGGTTGCTCAAAAAATTAAAATTAGAACTACCATATGATCTAGCAATTCCACTTCTGGGTATTTATCTGAAGAAAACAAAAACACTAATTCAAAAAGATACACTCATGCCCATGTTCACTGCAGAATTATTTACAGTAGCCAAGATATAGAAACAACCTAAGTGTCCATCAATGGATGAATGGATAAAGACATTTTAGGTATATATCCAGAAAAAAAATGAAAACACTAATTCCAAAAGATACATGCACCCCAGTGTTCATAGCAGCATTATTTACCATTGCCAAGATACGGAAGCAACCCAAATGTCTATCAACAGATGAATGGATAAGGAAGATGTTGTATGTATATATACACAATGGAATACATGTATCTATATCTATATAAAATAGAATACTACTCAGCCATAAAAATGAATGAAATTTTGCCATTTGCAATAACATTGATAGACTTGGAGGGCATAACACTAAGTGAAGTCAGACAGAGAAAGACAAATACTGTATACCAGTTATATGTGGAATCTAAAAAATAAAACAAACTAGTGAATATAACAAGAAACAGACACAGATATAGAGAAAAAACTAGTGGTTACCGGTGGGCAGTGGGAAGGGGGGAGAGGCAATATAGGGGTAGCGAATTAAGAGGTACAAACTATTATGTATAAAAGAAGCTACATAAGCTACGAGGTTATATAGTACAGCACAAGGAATATAGCCAATATTTTATAATAATAATTATAAATGGAGTATAATATTTAAAAATTGTAAATTACTATATTGTACACCTGTGACATAAAATATTGTATATCAACAATACTTCAATAAAAACGATGCACAAATAAAAGGAATTTTAGTTTAACTATACAGTGGACTATTATTCAACCATAAAAAAGAATGAAATCTCACCATTCACGACAATGTGGCTGGACCTTGAGGACATCATGCTAAATGAAAAAAGTAGACAGAGAAAGATGAATACCATATGATTATATGATCTCTCTTATACGTGGAATCTAAAAACAAAACAAAATAAAAAGCTCATAGGTATGGAGAACAGGTTGGCGGTTGCAAGAAGCAAAGGGTAGGGGGTGGGAGAAATAGATGACCTGGTTATGTTTTTAGTTTAAATAAATTGAATAAAAATGTTAATAACAAAACAAACAAACAAAAACCAAAATTACTTGCTAGCACATCTGTACCCTCCAATAGAGTTTTTAGTAGTATCCTAGAGTAAAGACGATGGAAGACATTGTGTGGAGGTTAAGAGCACACATTCTAGAGTAGAACCAACCAGGGCTCTGCCCTTTACCAGCTTGGGTGGGTGACTTAACCACTCTGAACCTCAGTTTGCCCATGTAGCAAACAAGGATCCTATTAATACCTGCTGTATAGGGTGATTGTGAGGATTAAATGAAATGATGGGTATTCAAGACTTCACACCATTTCATGGCATCTAATAACTGTTAGCTGCTTTGGTTTATGTATTTGTTTGTGGTTTTTTTGCTTATTTATTCCTTGAGGCTTTACTGCAGCTGTAGCCTAGAACATAGTTAAGTCTTTGATTAAAGTTGAATGAGTGAATGGTGACTTAAAAAATATCTCAGAGATGTATCTCCTTACATGTAAGTATTTAAAAAAGGATAATCTATGATTCACTTGAATAACATACTGAAGTAGCTTACAATTCATACAGTGAGAGATGTGACAGAAGAGACGTGATGAAAGAAAGATGATTCTCTTAAACATGTACTCTTGTTAGAATTTTTATGTTGTTATGATTTAGGTGCAACTCAACAAAAGTGCTACTTTTCGGAAAAGTCGCTCCTATGTGAATCATGAAATAGGTGAATTATTCACAATGACTTCACAAAGAGAGACCTTTCCCATGGAAAAATGTTATTGCAAAAGTACACTAAAAGGGGCAACAATCTCCATCTTTGAGCTTGGAACAATAAGAACCGTCCTCAGACTAATCGGTCTTTTTGTTGCCACAGTGTTCCCCAGGGTTTCAAAGGTTGTGGGTACGGTTGCCTGCCTTAATGGAAAGCGAGGTACCTGCCTAACAAGTTCCTGACCTGGGATGGTACCTGAAAAGCCTGGTCCAAGGTTCGCATTGGTGGTTTCACTCCTATCACAGGAGCGATAGGAAGACAGGAAGGGAGAGAAGTCCTGGATTCTTCTACTGTCTTTCATTATGTCAGGAGTTCTGCTAAAGATAAGAAAATATGAATCCACTTCTATTTTATGCTTTGCTATAAAATGCTTTTCATGGGATTTATCTGTATCATTATTATTACTATTATTATTATTCATATCTTTTAAACAAAACCTCACCCTATAAATTTAAATGCATTATATATTTGACTTCCTATAAAACTTTTCAGGGCTTTTAAAAGAGCAGTTTTACATTTATAGGAAAATTAAGAGGAAAGTAGAGAGATTTCCCATCCACACTCCTGCCCCTACATGTGCATAGCCTCCCCTGTTACCAAATTCACCACCAGGATGGTACATTTGTTACAACCGATGAATCTACATTGACACATCATAATCACCGAAGTCCACAGTTTACGTTAGGATTCACTCTTGGTGTTATGCATTCTATGGTCCTGGACAAATGTATAATGACGTGTATCCATCATTGTAGTATCATACAGAATATTTTCACTGCCCTAAAAATACTCTATGTTCTGCTTTTTCATCCGTTCCCTTGCCAAACCCTCTTTAAAATTTTTACTCTATCCCTGTAGCTCCTCCTATTCTATTGATACTATCTCTTAAGCGTGTATAAAGTACTTGTTTCTTCATTGGCAGATAGTAGATGGTGTAACCTTTGTTTTATATATGCAGGAGGTGAAGTTTTCATTATGTTAAAGATTTGTGTTCTGTACCTTTCCCCAGAAATATATTTCAGGAGGAAATCTGCATTCTTTATGAGTCTGGCCCTAAAACTCCATAGATTTCAATTATCCTCTGAGTTTAGTTATGCATCAAAAGATCTCTTTTTTCTTTTCCCCAAAAATATGGTGCCTAAAATGAAAAGCTGCTAGGTTGTTCATACACTGTGCTTTGAGGAACAGCTTTTCACAGATGGAAAGGCATAAAAATGATGGGCTGTTATCTTGTAGCCTGAAACTCCACGCTCTGAACATATGAAATATTGATATTAAATCAAGCTGTACCTGGTTTCTCCCATATGAATCCTTCCAAGTTCTTGACCTCTCTTCTGTTGCTGTTTCATTTTAGGCAGAATTCCAGAGGCAGGGGGCGGATAGAGGGGATATGTGGCCTCAGTGAAAGACAAAATGAAATTGGACTAGCCTGTTCGTGTATTAGTAAATTCAGGGATGGCAAAAAACAGTAAAAATAAGGGTAGTGACAATATGGTCAAACAGATAAACATTTATTCAGTGTGAACTGTTTCACTCATGTACAATGGCATCATTAAAAGCTGACAACAGCACTTCTAATATTCATAAGTAATAGATTGTGAAAGAAAATAAATTCTATACAAGATTTTAATTACACAGATTATTAGTTAAGGTAATGCTTGCTGCTGTGAAAACAAATCCAAAGCTTATAACGGTTCAAACACATATTTCTCACTCATGTATGGCCAGATAAGTGTTCCTGATTTGATGGGGCTCACCTCCGGCCACTGATTCAGGGTACTGGGCTCCTCCCATTTGTGGCTCCATCAGCTTTAACACAAAGCTGTTGCCACATTCCTCTGCATCAATTCATGTGAAGGAAAACAGCCTAGAGAATCTATCAGGGGAGGTTTTTATACACCAGGCTCAGAAATGCTGCACATCACTTCTAACTCATTCCATCAGTCACCTCGCTACATCTAAGTATAATACAGTCTTATAAAATGTTATCTGGCTGTATGGCCTGGAAGAGGAAGAAAAGCTTTTGTTGATTATCTAGAAGTCTTTTCCATAGCTGGCATATTTTCAATAGGAGCACCTTCAAAAATTTTCTTCGTAGATAATTGGACAAGATCATGAAACAAATGGGTTACTGGGATAAAGAGTGGTTTTCACAAAAAAGGGAGGAAAAAAGATATCTCATATTTTTAATACATCCTGAAAATGTAGTTTGCCTTTTCAGTCCCTGTAATTTTCTTACTATTCTGTCTGAAAGCAATATAGTAAAAGAAAGTCATACACAACTGGATTTTCCACATTCACAAATATATGAAGGCAGACATAGCAATTAACCTCAGATCAGTTGTCAAAGCCCAAACCATCCAACGCTAGAAGATTCTGCCTTTCATTGGCTGCCCTGGGTCTAGTCCAAACCTTGGTTCTTAATATCTGGTAGAACAGCTACAGAGTCATGAGGACATGGAATGAAATCAAGAGGAAAAATTTCTGGAGTATTAGTCATAAAAACTTACAGTGTCAGTAACAGGTAATTACTGCTCTTTCCAGGGACTCCTATATAGCTAACAGTTATTCCAAGTTCTTTTTAATAACTCCCATCTAATCGCAGAGTACTTATATCCATCCTGGGGATAAATTGTACACTTTTTGGAGGTTAACTGTTTCAGGACCTGACATATAATTTAGATTAAGAATTCACTAGTTGGCTCCCAGGGGGCCCAACCACCAACAGGAAAACTAATTTCCAAGATCATCTTTGCAACCAAATTCTATTCATATAAATTTTATTTCTAGCTTTAAAACCTTGTATTTCAAAATCAATTTTGTAAATATTCTTTGAGGTATACTAGCAAAATAGAAGAGTGACAATGTTATGCTGAAATTCACTGACAGTTTACCATCCCAACCCCTGATACTGGCTTTTATCCAGAAGCTTTGCCCTCTTCTGTGCTCTGTTGTGTTAGTTTATCAGTCTCAAAAATCACTTGGAAAATCAGAAAATTTTTCCAATGTCACATATATAATCAATAATTTCTTTTCTAAACACATGGCTTCTGTGACTCACGAATTAAGAATATGTTTCTTAGAGAAAAGAAATATGCTATGGATTAAATACATATATTCAGTTTCCACACGTTTATGACCATTTTTTTGAACATCCACTAGATGAAGACATCATAACACATTGAACATAAAAAGAAAAAATGGGCATGTTTTGCCCCCTATGCGGCAAAGGTGGAGAGGTAATATATTTACCCAATATGAACCAATGATATTCACTAAACAATAGATAATAAATCCTCTCATAAGGAACAATAAGTCAACAAATGAAAAATCCTCTCCTAGGATGGCAGGCTAAAGAAGTATTTGCTTTCAGGCTAGATCATGAAATTCCAGAAATGAATTATTTAACTGAAATTAATATGCCCTTGATGTGTTGTTAAACAAAACAGTTAAGAAAGCTAAAGAGTAATCTAATAATCTGGTTTAATATTTAGGATTCATAAGAAGGAGTAAATAAAGTAATGTGAAAATATAAGAATTAATTCCACAAATACAGGGGTTAAAAAAGAAGAGACCCCATTAATGAGAATTATTGCCTTTCTGAGTATAGATCCTTAGAAATGTCTTTTAAAATACCTCTGATTTAGCAAAGTGGGTGGAAAACTCCTGGTAACTTCAGTTTCTTATGCTCACTATTGTTCTTGCATGAGAAAAGAATGGCTAATTCCTGATCCCACTGCTCTTTTATGATCTTTCAGAGATAAGGTGTTTTTAAGATATAATCCACAAAAGAAGACCTGGGGAAGTATATATTGATCCCAGAAAAGCATAACCTTAAGGAAAATATTTTAGCAGGAAACTTCACACAGTGATATTATAGCATGGTTTGATATCATTAGCCAATACTGATAAACATTCCACTTTAAACCAAAGTGGAAAATATAGATTACACTTCAGGTAAAAAATTATTTCACCAAATTAATAAGGGAAACCTAGGCCTAAGTTACACAGCAATCAGGATATGCTAAAAAAGAAAGTGGTGAGCCAAGTAAAGTTGGAAAGCAAATGTATTCTTGGTCTAAAATCCTTTTCGAAATGTAATTGCACCAAGTTGACAGAAAATCAGTTTCTTTTGATTCCAGGGGTCTTGACTGTGCAATTAATAATTTGCACTCTGAATTTAAAGTGCTTGGAAGCAATATGGTGAAGATGACACACATCTGGACCCAGAGCCCACATGCGCCATCTACGGGTTCCTAGCCTTGTGACCTTGGGCAAGTCCCTTCAACCCTCTATGTCTTGCCCTGACACCGTATGTACTAGAGTGTCCTCCATCCTGCCTGCTGCCTCCCACTGTCCACCATGCTGCTCTCAGCATTCTGACCAGCGAACAACCCCAAGCTGCTGGATGACTGTGGTAGGGTGAGTTTGGAAGATGGGTGGTCACACCAGAGAGCTCTGGAGGGAAAACCATGCTGGATGAGGTCTTTGAGGGTCTTTAGAAAAGACAGCTCATGCATTTCCAGAGTCATAAATTGTCACACGAAGCCAATGATCTCATTTTAGTGATATTTGTTGTTGAAAGAAGTATGGTGACAACTTGTCTTAAAATCATTTCATGACGTTGTGGTAAATAATGTCAGCCCAGCCCCGAGCACTGGCATCTCACGCTGACTTTAAAAGTGAACAAACCAACAAAAAAGAAACTTCTTGATCCTCCTCCAACCAAAAGAGGTGGAAGTGCAAAATCATCATATCTATTTGAAAATATAGAGTATACCTCCATTTTTGTCGTGAAGTACAGTGCCGTGTTTGCAAGATTATTTTTATTTTGTATGTACCCTGTAGTGCTCAACATTTTAATTGCCACTTCCTCAATAAAGTTATTGGAAATCTTCCATCTTGCCATTAGCGCTTGCAAAATAACTGTTAACAATAGGTTATCCAGACACAGAAACTTTATAATTAACGTTGGAATAGTCTTCAAAGCCTAGTGACTAAAATATATCCTATAAAAATTACTGGACTTCATTCAATGCTGTTCTGCTGTTTTAAAGTTCAATAAATGTGTTGAGGGGGAGATATTTGGCAACCTAAGTTGGGCAGTCTGGCAGTGAGACCTGAGATGCTGGAGGGTTTGATTTCTGTTTTGTGGTAAATGCACCAAAGGCCTCCAGTTTCAGTGCAACCCCTGAAAGGCTGAAGGAGATCTGACCAAATGCAACCCCCGGTGGGAATCTGAACAGTCATCTGGGGCTGTATTCCCACCTTGTCAGTTGATGAGGCACTGGGACAGGTTCCATTTAAGCAATAAAACACAACAGGCCATGTATATATCTGGGTGATTATAGCATAACTCAGATTGTGTTATAAGTCATGAGGCTGAAGGCCAAGTGTCTTAACTCCATGAGAAGTGCAATATTGGCCCTGAAACACACTGCCTGAAGTGTCTTACTGCTGTCAAGAAATGGAATTTCTATAGTACATTAAGAAAAGGAAAACACTTAGCACAGTGGATTTAAAATAACCATGGCTATGACATCACTGACAGCTAATCAAAACTCTAATTGCAACCAGAGTTCTGAGGCTATTGTATGAAAGGTCTTAACAGACCCAGTCATGGATACAAGGAAGAACAATGCCGATGCCATGAGCAAAACTTCAGTAGCACAGGACCTGAAGCAAGAATGGGGTAGGCTGGCAGATTTCAGACAATCTCATTAGCAGTGAGTTGGTAACATTGCAGTGAACTCACCTTGAGCAAGTTAGCCAAGAAAAAGCAGTGCAAACACTCCTTGAATACTCTTTCTCCTTCAGTAGCAACCTTCATTTTCATACAATTAAATATTTCTTTAAATGATTAAAAGGTAAGGCAGAATAAATGGAAAAAAACCATCCAGTTCACATGCTCTAGAAGAAATGAAAGATTATAATGAACTGAGAGGAGCTTGGGGGTCACACGTTACTCGTGATCTGTGCAAGGAATTTCCAGTGATATTAAGTTGAAGTTGCCCAAAAGGATTGAAGTCAGTATGTGGTCATAAGGACTCAGTTCAGATTTTACATCTGAATCTGTGTAGCACCACAAAGTGGAACGTGCCTTTCAAGGTCCAGGTAACAGCCTCAATTAATTTAGTCATGCCAAAGCACACACTGAGAAGTACATTCAGAAGGCATGTATCAGGGAAGCATATAACATCATAAGTGAGAGCAAAAAGAGGGCTTGTCTCAGGAGCCAGAGGATTTGAGCCTAATGATTTTCTGGGTCACCATGGATAAGTATTTAATTTTTGTGGGCTTTAGTTTACCTCCAGTGAGCTCTCTTGGACTCTGGTTATAGATGTTGCTTCCTCAGACTCAAAATGGAGCTACTCTGCCATTTCCTGAAAGTTTATTGACAATGCCATAAAGAGGTAGATTATAATTAAGAAAGGCTACCTTTCACACATCATGGGACATACATGTACATTTGGAAATAAAAGTTACATACGAACTTTACATCAGTTTCAGCAAAGATAGCCTTAGAGATAAGCCATTACTAAGGATCTCCGATCAATGGTACTGGAAGAAAAAATTATTCATGTTCTTGTGGGAAAAAACAAGGAGGAGTTTGTCCCATTAGAATCCATTCAAGTTCTGGAATGAACACACCACAAAAACATGTTTCTTTCTTCTCAATTTATTGAAAAACTTTACCTATATCATATCCATCAGCCATGATTATACTAATATACAGGTAATAATTGTACCCTAGCTGTGACAAAATATTTTTAATAGTTTTATTTTTATATATTTCTAATAATCTTTATTTATATCAGCTTGGGTTCTTTTGGAACTATAAAAATGTTAAATGGGTAACCAAATGACTAAAATTGGATATAAGTAAAATTATTATTCCTTAAAAATATTAAACTCTTATTCTTAAGAAATAGATCAAACAGTTATTTTATCGTGTCAAAATTGTATATATCTGGATTTTAAAATTCTGCTTTTTTTAGTCAATCCATTAAAAGGGTGAAGAGTCCTGCTGGTTTTAATGGCATCTGAATGGTTTTAATATATATTTTGGTTTAACTTGAAATAAGCCACATTTCCAAATTCTTTTTTAACTAATGATCCTGCAATAGACCTTTCATAGACTAGATCCTTCATAATTATAATACCTTTCTCTATGATAAGGCAAAGAACTACAGTCTAATATATATACAGTTAATGACTTAGGATCTAAAATATTGTCACAACCTCAAAGCTAGTCACTGAATAGTTTAATAAAAAATATTCCAATAACACCACTATTCCTAGAGTGTTGTGTCCTGTAAAACTGAAGTATTATACAGAAATCCAAGCTCTAGGGTCTAATGACCAGCTAGTAACACATTAGTCAGAGCCACTATGAAATGATATTCTCTTTCGTTGTACATCAACACCATGAATAAGTGCAAAACTGCTGTCGAAGTACATGCTTCATACTTCCTGTAACAATCTAATATAGTTTCACCTCTGAACTGACCTGCCTAGGACATACTATGGGCTCCCACAATGGGGACAATTCCTAATATTTGAACTAATGGATGGCCTGAATAAGTTAAGCCAGCAAATAAACCCAGTTCTCTTATGTAGACATTGCTTGTAACATACTTGTTAGAACTGTTGCTGGGATGTTGACATATTTGGCTAAACGATCCAAAAAATACATATTCTGCTCTAACAATCACCTCTCCTCAGAGGTTCCTGCTGTGCCACATGCGCGCACACAGGTAAAAGGAAGCAAAGTGCAAAGTGCTGGGGTTGTTTCTTGAATTTTATTGGCTTAGCCCTGCCCAGTTACCTCCAGTGCAAAATGAAGGTGAAAACTCAGTTGGGCTGTGTATGCAGCATAGTCTAAACTACAAAGTGGAGCCACTTCTTACCCCTACTCCTAACCCATATTAGGCTCTTACCATCTCTGGCCAGTCATATGGGACAGAAATCAGAGCGATGACCAACAAGTGCAGGCATACTTTGAGGGGAGCAACAAGACAGCTTCAGGCCTTCTCACTGCACCAGCAGCACCATGGAGGGGCACAGAAGAAAGCCCATGGGTGCACGAGCATGAATACAGTAACCCTGATCATCAGACCACCAGTCAATATTCCTGGACTCTAAACAGTCAGCTTAGCAACTCTTCCTGCTTGGGGAAGGGTGAGGAAGAGGCTTGAGCAGAGAGGGCTTGGAAAAGCAGGAGATCTCTCTGTTCCCATGTTTCCTCTCTGCCCAACAATCCTTAAATTCTACAGGTTTAATTATTGAAAACATACATTTGCTGGGAAATGGGAGAGAATTGTGGGATTCTTTCAAGTAATATATTAAGAGAGAGCAAAAGGAAGTCTGTTTGCCAGGGGTGTTTTCTAGGGAGTAGCTTCAGAAAAGACAGCATGAGGAAGGAAGACGTTGTAGAGTGGGCAACAGAGAACGGGATTATCTGGCAGGCATTTTATTAGAGTCTATGGACTGTAAAACACCATATGGAGAAGCCTGCTGACGGCTCATTATTCACCGAAATCTCCTTCCCCCACCAACAAATAATCCTCCAGGTAGCAAAGGGACAGTGAAAATATGAATATACACCCCATGAAGGGGAGTGAGGGGGGTGAGACAAATCCTTGCCCCACAAACAGAGCCTGTCTGCTGTGTAATCACCAAAATGATGTAACTTAAATCTTTCTCCGCTGGATAAGCCAATCAAATTTTTTTTAAAAAAGAAAGAAAAATGGCTAAAAAGATGTGAATCAAGTATCAAAGGAGAAGAAGAAAAAAAGACAAGCCTAAAAGAGTCATAAAGCGATGAACCAACCCTTGAGTAGTTACAATGGATTGAATAATGTTCCCCCCAAATTCATGTCCCCCCAAAACCTGTGAATATGACCTTATTTGGAAATAGGGTCTTTGCAGATATAATCAAGTGAAAATGAAGTCAAACTGGATTAGAGTGGGGCCCATGTCCAATATGACTGGTATTCTTACAAAAAGAAGGAAATCTGGACATAGGCACAGAGAGAAGATGGTCATGTGAAGATGGAGACAGAGATTGGAGTTGATGCTCACACAAGCCAAGGACAGCCGGGGATTGCCAGCACCCACCATAAGCTAGGAAGAGGCAAGGAAGGATCCTCCCCTAGAGCCCTCAGGGAGAGTACGGCCCTGCCAACACTTTGATTTTGGACTTCTAGCCTCCAAAACTATGAGAGAATAAATTTCTGTTTTAATCCAACCAGTTTGTGGTAATTTGTTATGGCAGCTCAAGGAAACTAATACAGACACTAAGGGTGTATTACTAAAACTTGTATATTAGTTACATTGTTCTTTCTTTACATGACAATTTATTCTATTCACATACCAAAAATTTAGACTTTTGCATAGGAAAATAATATTATTTACCCGCTCCCAGAAAAACATGGGCTTGGAGTTTTCTTCCACTTCTACAAATTAATAGGTACCAAACCCTCTCCCACTTCCTCTCCATTCCTCTTGTGATCATCATCATGCATTTACAAACTGGAATATCAGACTATGAGTACAGTTTTCAATCATGGTGTAGAATATTTCTCTGTGCTATGAGGACTACATGGAGATAAAATCTGCAACCCAACCTCATTAAGACTATTATCTCCTCGACGACAAAATATACTAACTGATCCAAGCCACAATGAGACCATTAGAATGATTACACAGATAATGTGGATAAATTACAGCATTTCTTTTAGGTATTGGTTTCTTTTCATTGTAATATATATTCAGGAATTATAAAGCATTTAGGATGAAATAAGTCTTGCTTCTCTAAGTTGTAGTAATGTCTTTTGAGGTGCTTAGAGGGTTTTTTCCTCTACCTCATGCTACTGATTGAGAATTCCTTCTCTAAATTAACTTAATTTGCATCAAGGGAAATATAAATGGTAATGGCACTAACCTTCGGCCTTTAAATGCACTCAGAAATAATGATGATCAGAACTATCCTGCTGTGAGTTGTATGTTGGCAAAGTAGATTTATCATGCAATGGGGTCTAATGGGACCCAAGTATCCTGACTTAAGTGGAGGTTTTGGATGAAAGCCCAATTCTCAGCATTCTTATCTCGGTCCCAATGTCCAGGACCTGAATAAAAATTATAATCATAATGATAACAGTACCAAGAGCGACAGCTAACATTCATTGAACATTTACTATGTTATAGACACCATGCTAAGAATTTTACCTCATTTAACCATCACAAAAATTCTATGATATAGATGCCATTATTATCCCCATTCTATAAGTGAGGGAACAGATTTAGAGATGAAAAACAATTGTACCTGTTGAGATCCACCCCAGCAGGGAAGAGATGTCACCCCAAAAGGGGTAAAGAAAGAGAGTTAAATGAAGTGACTATTTACAAAGTTGTGGGTAAAATTAGGGGAAACCAGCAAGCAATGGTGAGAGGCTAACCCCATCAGGAAGTTCTTACTACTGCAGGCTGGAACACTATAAGACCAGCCAACAGCTTTTGATAGAAGGACACAGCCACTGCCAAACTGTGACCTGGCAGGCAGGTGGCTAGGAGAATAAATATCCTGACCTCTGTCTCCCCTCTCTCTGATCTCCTGAACCATATCACATTGGTTGACTCAACTAGAAACCACAGGACAGGGGAACTTGGTGATGCAGTCTCTAAAGGCCAGCCTCCCAAATACAGAGCAAGGAGGAGAAGAGTGGAGAACAGATCTGGAGAGGCAAATGAAGTATAGGCAGCACGGTAACACACCCAGGACATACAACCACTCCATGTTGAGTAAAGGCAAAATGTTAATATGGGTAGAGCTCCTGCACTTAACCACTATACTGTCTACAGAGAAGGAAGAAAATTGTGATACAGAAACCAATGGAGGATGCGAGAGGATTTTACTCTCCTCTACCCTTCTTGAAATCCACCTATAGCCCCCCTGCTCCAGCTGAACTCTTAGTCTGTGCAGAGAGCTCCTCTGATGCAGACAGAGAGGGTTTCTGCAGAAACAAGGGTACACACAGCCTTCTCCCACTGAAACGTAAGCTCTATTAACACAAAGATTTTAATCAGCTTGTTCACTGCTATATCCTTATAAATTCAATCACTGGGTTCCAAGAACTCTTTTGGACCAAGAGATGCTGAGCTGTCCATTTCAAAAAGAAACCTGCTAGCAACAGAATGTGATCACTGAAACATTCTGACCGCCCTGCTTATCTTTCTTGTATCCGCTCCCCTGTTTCTTTCACTTGTGTCGTTGTGAAATGGTGCTAGTCTTTGATTAACTGTTTAATATTTTTTACAGTGGAAATCTAATGAGTGCAACATGTCCCGTTTGGTGCTAAGAGCTTTATGTAGATTTTCTTACTTGATCCTCATCATCACATTCCTCTGAGATCAACACTATTATTATCCCAATTTTACTAGTAAGTAGACTGAGACTCAAACACAGGTATATCTTATTTCAAACACTGAACTTTAAACTACTTACCCCATTCTGCCTTTCTGACTGTTTCTCTATCACTGTTTAAAAGTAACAACTCCGTTGGTGAGGCCCAGACCTTGATGGTACTAGGCCCTCACACCCACCTTTGATGGCTCCTGAACCACCACTAAAGTCTGACGCAGGGGGAGGAGCTTCAAAATGGTGGAACAGTAAGACGCGGAGATCACCTTCCTCCCCACAAATACATCAGAAGTACATCTACATGTGGAACAACTCCTACAGAACACCTACTGAATGCTGGCAGAAGACCTCAGACCTCCCAAAAGGCAAGAAACTCCCCACGTACCTGGGTAGGGCAAAAGAAAAAAGGAAAAACAGAGACAAAAGAATAGGGACGGGACCTGCACCAGTGGGAGGGAGCTGTGAAGGAGGAAAGGTTTCCACACACTAGGAAGCCCCTTCGCGGGCGGAGACTGCGGGTGGCAGAGGGGGGAAGCTTCGGAGCCACAGAGGAGAGTGCAGCAACAGGGATGAGGAGGGCAAAGCAGAGAGATTCCCGCACAGAGGATCGGTGCCGACCAGCAATCACCAGCCCGAGAGGCGTGTCTGCTCAGCCGCCGGGGCGGGCGGGGCTGGGAGCTGAGGCTCCGGCTTCGGAGGTTGGATCCCAGGGAGAGGACTGGGGTTGGCTGCATGAACACGGCCTGAAGGGGTTAGCGCACCACAGCTAGCCAGGAGGGAGTCCGGGAAAAAGTCTGGAGCTGCTGAAGAGGCAAGAGACTTTTTCTTGCCTCTTTGTTTCCTGGTGCGCGAGGAGAGGGGATTAAGAGCGCCGCTTAAAGGAGCTCCAGAAACGGGCGCGAGCCGCGGCTATCAGCATGGACCCCAGAGACGGGCATGAGACGCTAAGGCTGCTGCTACAGCCACCAAGAAGCCTGTATGCAAGCACAGATCACTATGCACACCTCCCCTCCCGGCAGCCTGTGCAGCCCACCACTGCCAGGGTCCCGCGATCCAGGGACAAATTCCCCGGGAGAATGCACGGCGTGCCTCAGGCTGGTGCAACATCACGATGGCCTCTGCTGCCGCAGGCTCGCCCCTCATCCGTACCCCTCCCTCCCCCTGGCCTGAGTGAGCCAGAGCCTGTTTAATATTTTTTACAGTGGAAATCTAATGAGTGCAACATGTCCCGTTTGGTGCTAAGAGCTTTATGTAGCAGCAATCAGCTGCTCCTTTAACCCCATCCTGTCTGAGCGAAGAACAGATGCCCTCAGGTGACCTACACGCAGAGGCGGGGCCAAATCCAAAGCTGAACCCCGGGAGCAGTGCAAACAAAGAAGAGAAAGGGAAATCTCTCCCAGCAGCCTCAGGAGCAGCGGATTAAATCTCTACAATCAACTTGATGTGCCTGCATCTGTGGAATACCTGAATACACAACGAATCATCCCACATTGAGGAGGTGGACTTTGGGAGCAACGATATACATATTTTTTTCCCTTTTTCTCTTCTTGTGAGTATGTATGTGTATACTTCTGTGTGTGATTTTGTCTGTATAGCTTTGTTTTTACCATTTGTCCTAGGGTTCTGTCTCTCCATTATTTTGTTGTTGTTGGTTTTTTTTTAGTATAGTTTTTAGCACTTGTTATCATTGGTGGATTTGTTTTTTGTTTTGGTGGCTCTCTTATTTTATTTTGCTTTATTTTATTTTATTTTATCTGCTTCTTTCTTTCTTTCTTTCTCTCTCTCTCTCTCTCTTTCTCTCTTTCTTTCTTCTCCCTTTTATTCTGAGCCATGTGGATGACAGGCTCTTGGTGCTCCAGCCAGGCGTCAGGGCTGTGCCTCTGAGGTGGGAGAGCCAAGTTCAGGACACTGGTCCACAAGAGACCTCCCAGCTCCATGTAATATCAAATGGCGAAAATTTCCCAGAGATCTCCATCTCAACGCCAAGACCCACCTCCACTCAACAACCAGCAAGCTACAGTGCTGGACACCCTATGCCAAACAACTAGCAAGACAGGAACACAGCCCTATCCATTAACAGAGAGGCGGCCTAAAACCATAATAAGGCCACAGACACCCCAAAACACATCACCAGATGTGGACCAGCCCCCAGAAAGACAACATCCAGCCTCATCCACCAGAACACAGGCACTAGTCCCCTCCACCAGGAAGCCTACACAACCCACTGAACCAACCTTAGCCACTGGGGACAGACACCAAAAACAATGGGAACTACGAACCTTCAGCCTGCAAAAAGGAGACCCCAAACACAGTAAGTTAAGCAAAATGAGAACACAGAGAAACACACAGCAGATGAAGGAGCAAGGCAAAAACCCACTAGATCTAACAAATGAAGAGGAAATAGGCAGTCTACCTGAAAAAAAATTCAGAATAATGGTAGTAAAGATGATCCAAAATCTTGGAAATAGAATGGAGAAAATACAAGAAATGTTTAACAAGGACCTAGAAAAACTACAGAGCAAACAGACAGAGATAAACAACACGATAAATGAAATTAAAAATTCCCTAGAAGGGATCAATAGCAGAATAACTGAGGCAAAAGAACGGATAAGTGACCTGGAAGATAAAATAGGCAAAATAACTACTGCAGAGCAGAATAAAGAAAAAAGAATGAAAAGAATTGAGGACAGTCTCAGGGACCTCTGGGACAACATTAAACGCACCAACATTTGAATTATAGGGGTCTCAGAAGAAGAAGAGAAAAAGAAAGGCACTGAGAAAATATTTGAAGAGATTATAGTTGAAAACTTCCCTAATATGGGAAAGGAAATAGTTAATCAAGTCCAGGAAGCACAGAGAGTCCCATACAGGATAAATCCAAGGAGAAACAAGCCAAGACACATATTAATCAAACCATCAAAAATTAAATACAAAGAAAAAATATTAAAAGCACAAGGGAATTTGGTAAAGTAGCAGGATACAAAATTAACGCACAGAAATCTCTTGCATTCCTATACACTAATGATGAAAAATCTGAAAGTGAAATTAAGAAAACACTCCCATTTACCACTGCAACAAAAAGAATAAAATATCTACGAATAAACCTACCTAAGGAGACAAAAGACCTTTATGTAGAAAATTATAAGACACTGATGAAAGAAAATAAAGATGATACAAATAGATGGAGAGATATACCATGTTCTTGGATTGGATGAATCAACATTGTGAAAATGACTCTACTACCCAAAGCAATCTACAGATTCAATGCAATCACTATCAAACTACCACTGGCATTTTTCACAGAACTAGAACAAAAAAGTTCACAATTTGTATGGAAACACAAAAGACCCCGAACAACCAAAGCAATCTTGAGAAAGAAAAACGGAGCTGGAGGAATCAGGCTCCCTGACTTCAGACTCTACTACAAAACTACAGTAATCAAGACAGTATGGTACTGGCACAAAAACAGAAATATAGATCAATGGAACAGGATAGAAAGCCCAGAGATAAACCCACACACATATGGTCACCTTATCTTTGATAAAGGAGGCAAGAATATACAGTGGAGAAAAGACAGCCTCTTCAATAAGTGCTGCTGGGAAAACTGGACAGCTACATGTAAAAGAATGAAATTAAAACACTCCCTAACATCATACACAAAATAAACTCAAAATGGATTAAAGACCTAAATGTAAGGCCAGACACTATCAAACTCTTAGAGGAAAACATAGGCAGAACACTCTATGACATAAATCACAGCAAGATTCTTTTTGATCCACCCCCTAGAGAAATGGAAATAAAAACAAAAATAAACAAATAGGACCTAATGAAACTTAAAAGCTTTTGCATAGCAAAGGAAACCATAAACAAGACAAAAAGACAACCCTCAGAATGGGAGAAAATATTTGCAAATGAAGCAACTGACAAAGGATTAATCTCCAAAATTTACAAGCAGCTCATGCAGCTCAATATTAAAAAAACAACCCAATCCAAAAATGGGCAGAAGACCTAAATAGACATTTCTCCAAAGAAGATATACAGATTGCCAACAAACGCATGAAAGAATGCTCAACATCTTTAATCATTAGAGAAATGCAAATCAAAACTACAATGAGATATAATCTCACACCGGTCAGAATGGCCATCAGCAAAAAATCTACAAACAATAAATGCCGGAGAGGGTATGGAGAAAAGGGAACCCTCTTGCACTGTTGGTGGGAATGTAAATTGAAGCAGCCACTATAGAGAACAGTATGGAGGTTCCTTAAAAAACTAAAAACAGAACTACCATATGACCTAGCAATCCCACTACTGGGCATATACCCTGAGAAAACCATAATTCAAAAAGAGTCATGTACCAAAATGTTCATAGCAGCTCTATTTACAATAGCCAGGACATGGAAGCAACCTAAGTGTCCATCATCGGATGAATGGATAAAGAAGATGTGGCACATATATACAATGGAATATTACTCAGCCATAAAAAGAAACGAAATTGAGTTATTTGTAGTGAGGTGGATGGACCTAGAGTCTGTCATACAGAGTGAAGTAAGTCAGAAAGAGAGAAACAAATACCATATGCTAACACATATATATAGAATCTAAAAAAAAAAAAAATGGTCATGAAGAACCTAGGGGCAAGACAGAAATAAAGACACAGACCTACTGGAGAATGGACTTGAAGATAAGTGGAGGAGGAAGGGTAAGCTGTGACAAAGTGAGAGAGTGGCATGGACATATATACACTACCAAATGTAAAATAGATAGCTAGTGGGAAGCAGCCGCATAGCACAGGGTGATCAGTTCGGTGCTTTGGGACCACCTAGAGGGGTGGGATAGGGAGGGTGGGAGGGAGGAAGACGCAAGAGGGAAGCGATATGGGACATATGTATATGTATAACTGATTCACTTTATTATAAAGCAGAAACTAACATACCATTGTAAAGCAATTATACTCCAATAAAGAGTATAAAAAAAGAAAAAAAAGTCTGAGGCAGCTCATGGCCTGGCTCTAGCTCTGCTGGGGTGAGTCAGGATACCATCAGCCCTTGACCCTGCCAAGCCTCAGTCCCTTCTCTATTATGCCTCCTACTTAGGCTACTTCAAACGCAAACAGCTGCTGTCTCCTCAAGCTCTCAGTGCCCTGATCCATCAACCACCCCCCTGATGAGTGCTGGAAAGTTTGCTTTGTGGTGCAGACTCCGCAAGCCAGCAATGAAAATGCCTGTTCAACTTTACTGATTTTTTTACTGATTTACTGAGAATAATTGACTAGTGCCTCTCCTCCCCCTGCTGCCTCTCTGAACTATTTTCACACCAAGGCCACATTTCCCACCGGCCACTCCCAGGCAATGCCTGAGCATGGCAGAGGCGTTCTGCCAAGATGTGGGGATTCTCTAATACGTGGTGTTGTTTGAGGACTCTTCATTAGCCTGGATGAACCTTTCTTGAAATCACATCACAATACAAAACTAGACTCCTCTTTCCCATCCACTTTCTTTCTTTCTCACATTCCATAGATATCAGACCTACGTGTGGCCTGAAGCCTCTCCCCACCTTCTCCAGCTCCTTCTCCCAATAAATCTCTTACATGTCTAATTCCATCTTGGCATCTGCTTCTCAGTAGGCATGAACTAATGCAAGTGATACTGGAGGTGGTCTGAGAAACAGGTGGTAAGATAAGAACATGAGACTGGCTTACTCGTCACAGTAAGGCAAAAAGGATGCTATCCTGAATGGTAAGTGGAGCATAGATAGTTCCTGACACAAGCTGGCAGCTCAGTTGCTAGAGAATTCACTAGTGGTTACCTGGGAAAATGTCTGAGTGGAAGGAAATATCTTTGCAGATTAAACAATCCAGACATTTGAAAGATGTGAAGTAACAATAAGAACAGTGGAGGTGACTACTTATTTCTAAGTTGTTTTGATGTCCTACAGAGGGATGACGAGAAACTGAGCCATTAACAGGCGGTTAAGAGCTGAGTGTGAGAGCCAGAGCATATCTTTGGTAGCTCACTAAGAGGTCCTTAACCCCTGAACAGAAGAGCAGACACAGCAGAGCAACATCCTAGAGATCTAGAGATCTGACAGTTGAGTGTCAGAGCTCCAGAGATGCTTGAATGCTCACTCTGTTAGGCTAAGAACACTGGCTGGGAAAAACTGAGTCCCTGAAATATGGCATGAGGCCATCTGGATGGATGTCCCTAAAGACGCTGGTTCTGCAGAGCCCCTTCCAACTGTTGGAACTGTGTGTCTTCTCATTTGGGGGAAGGGTGAGAATTTCTTTACTTGTGAGGAAGATAGCTCTATCTCATTAGGAAGAAATAGGGAGTGGTACGGTTGTTGCCTGGGAGTTCTCACAGGTGTACAAGAGTGTATATGGACCTGAACAGCTTCCACTGGTGACCCCACAGCCCTTGCCTGGGCCTGGTGACCACCTCGCTGCAGTTGCCCTATCATCAACACTGGTGCACTCCAGGACTTGCACTGGAAGTGGCACCCCAACTCCGTCTTCATGCCTACCCACCAGCTTCAGCTTACCTACACTCCAAAGAGTTACGTCCTACTGCCTGACAATGGCAGACCAACTCTGACCCAAGAAACCCAGCAAACATCTCAACCATCAATTGCAACCACACCTACCACAGTGAGGTCTGAAGCCTGGCCTTGGGGACGGAGCCTCCCTTCCAAGCTGTTCCTTTCACGGGTATGCTTCCTTAGTCCGAGGGGTTCCTTTAGAGTTCTTTTTGCATCCTTATAGTTATTGCATCCCTTATATGGTTTAATCATTATTTATATTAAAAATCCCTTGTTCATATTACACTGTAGTTTCTATTTCCTGACTAGACCTAGACTGATACAAGTATCCAGAATGTACATCAAATAATCCAGAATATAAGATTAAATGAGCAAACATTGATTGTCCACGCCAGTATATTTACATTTAATATCTTGGTAAGGATCCCAGGTGATGCAACAAACTCACTGCTAGAATAGCTCTTAGAGGCTTCTAAAAAAACTATGGCCAATGCTGAGAGAAATGGAAATGCTTGGGTTGCCTTGCCTGATGGTAAAGGAGGAAATAAAGAGGCTAATGGAAGTGGACATGCTGGGATGAATATATTAAAAGGCCAGAAGATTATGTTCTACAGTGAAGTCTAGAGAACAGAACGTATCATTCACTAAGGCCATTAAAATGTCAATGGTGGGAGGGGTGTGAGCAACAGTAAATATTCATGGTGGCCCTTCTCTGTAGGCTGGGCTCACTGTAGGGGAGGCAATCATAGAGCTGAGCTCAATAACATTCAGCCCCAAAGTACTAGAGGCTACATGGGGGTACTTACCCACCAGAAGCCAGTTACCATAATTACTACATGCAAGACCAGAGGGGTAGCCAAGAGGTCTTGATGCACAGGGAATTGCAGAGATGGTTAACATAACATGGCGGCGTCTGTAGGGGCAAAATAGACCACTGAGCGACAAGGATGCTGCTTTACTTCTACAATCAGAAAAAAAGCACCAATCCCTTGCTCAGTTTTCAGATCCAGAATCCCTTGACTTGAAAGGGTCCCTTGAAAGAAGAACACTACAACACTGCTATAAGGACATATTGTAATGATTTTCCCTGTTCTTCCCCAATGGGATCTATGGGCATATACTTGGGTGACTGGATATACTGGGGAAAGGGGAATACCCAGACATATCGAGGCTACTGGATTCAGAGTCTGAATTGACAGTGAATCCCAGAGGCCCAAAGCATCATCATGGTCCCCCTGCTAGATTGGGGGCTTATAGACGACAGGTAATAAATGCAGTTATGGCTAAAGTCTGGCTTACAAGTTTTAGAGGCCTAGCTAGTGGTCATTTCCTTAATTCTCTACCTTATAATTGGAATTGACATGTTAAGCAATTAAAGTAACCCCCATATTGGGTCCTCAGCTTATGGAGTAAGACCTATCATAGTAGGGAAGACCAAATAGAAACCTTTGAAACTGCTCTTGTCTCAAAGACCAAGACAGTAAACCAAAAACAATATCACATACCAGGAGGGATGGTGGAGATTAGTGCCACTATTAAAACCTAAAAGACACAGGGATGATGTTCCCAGTTATATTTCTGTTGAATTTGGCAGTCTGGTCCTTGCAGAAACTAGATGTCTCCCACTAAGCCTTGGGCATCTTCACACAGAAACAGAGCACATGTTGTTATTTTGTTGTAATGATTATTGGGCACTCAAATTTCATCATTTGAACTCTAATTTATCACTCAAGTTATTGAAACTTATAGATCATATCAAATTAGAACTAGAGAGAGCAATATGGGTATGATTTTAGATAAAGAAGATTACCTTCTGGACATATTATAATCATCCTAACTGTGTTCCATCAGCAATACACTCCACAACATTCTCCAAAAAGGCACATTGCTGCTTGGTGCTTTACTGCTCCAAGCTCCTGTACACGGACTATTATTCACCCTATATTTTGCCAGGTATACTACAGCATCTATTTTAAGACTCAACACAAGAGCTACCTTTTCCGGGAAGTCTCCCTGAAACCCCATCCACACACCAGGCTAGTTTAGAGGTCCTTTCTTGCTGCTCCAGTAATATCTCCTGAAGTTTTATACTTGCCAATAATCTCTCACCTTGTTTTATCATTGCCCATTAATATATCTGTCTCCCCACTACGCTGCGAGCTCAAGGGCAGGATTGTATCTCATTCATCTTTGAGCCTCTGTGATTTAGAATAGTGCTTGGCACACGGTTGGCAGCCCATAAATACTTGATGAATGAAAGAATAAATAATTTAATAAATTTAAATATTCTGTGTTGATGTTTGGATTGAGTACCAGTTCCTCAGAATGCAGCACTCTATGAGCGATTTCTTCCAGAACACATTAGACTGTTTCATGAATGTGTATGTAGGCACATTTCCAATTTATCCTTTTGAACTGGAACAATACCCTGCTCCAGACCACCCAGCAAGAACCAGTCTGTGCAGTCACTGCTCCGTAACCAGACTGAAACATCAGCTTTCAGTCTATTCTGGATGGAATCCTCGGCACAGTCCTCTCCACAGAAGGTCAGATGACCTATCAACAGCAGAACTATTGACTGGGGGTATGGCCGGAGCCTGGCACCTGGCTCACTTTCCACAGAGGGGCCGAGTCTGCCAAAGGTCCCTTTAGGTAACACGGTTCTTTACTCTCCGCTTAAAGCATCACTTTACCAGGTTCCACAGAATTATGTCTACCGTGTGCCAGAGAGAAGAAGGCTCTAACATGGCAGTGTGGTCAGTTGTAGCTCAACCTCAGAAACTACCTTAGGTCAGATCTTGTACTACTTCTCAAGCCACACAAGCCTGCTCTTGCCATCTGGAAGGAGCTGCTGCAATCAAAGCTACAGCCAGGATCCAAGTGTCCTGCTTATAGAAAGCCATGCATTACAGCACAATTAACATAAGTGATTGAACCTTCAAACACCTCTACACAGCAATGAATATGGTGGTTACCCTTTTGTACCTGCTTCCACTGTCTGATTTAGTCTGCCCAGGTTTGAAGTGTAAAAATATGAGACATCAATAAATCCAGATGTATGTCTTAACCAGTGCAGAAAGGATCCAACTATACATTAGGACCAAACAACAGCACCATCGTTGTTCCATCCTTCATCATTGTTCAGGGGTGGGAGGGAAAGAAGGAGGAAGGTGGCTGTTGAACTACACTAACTTGTATTCTCATCCAGGCTCTACCACTTCACAGCAGTGTGACTGTGGACAAGTCACTTCATCTTATTAATCCTGTTTCACTGCCCATAAAATGGGACAGTCTGTTTAACTGCAAAACTTGAGTTCTTTTCATCATATCATGCTGCTTCCCATTATAAGACATGATATTTGCCCTTGGATAGCGAAAAACAGAAAAACAAATAATTAAAATACAATCTAAACACCTCCCAGTTGCTCATGGAAGGCTTGGCCCAGGTTTCCAGGGAAACATCACTGGTTTAAGATTTAGAAACAACATAAACCAATGTCTTCCCCAGTCTCTGATACAGAACAGACTATGGAATAACAATATCATGACCACTTAAGTTCAGCTGGATCAAAGCTACCCACTTAGTCACCCTTCTGGGAGCCCCTACAGATACCAAAATCCACAGATGCTTAAAACCCTTATATAAAGTGATCATAGTACAATGAATACAGTTGGCCCTCCAGACATCTCAGCATAGTTGATGCCAAAATAAATCTTAACTCCACTAGTTACTTGACTGCAGCTTCTCATCTACACAGCTGACTTTATAATACATACCTCACAGGGTCAGAGTGAGAATAAAATATGATAGTGTATCCATTCAAAAACATTCCACAAATAATTATTAGGTAACCATTCTTAAGGAGTCTTAAGTGAATGCTCATAGCAGAGGCCTGACACAATATACTGCTCTATAAATAGCAGTCAATAGAAATAGAATTCTGATAGCTAGAAGGATGTTCAACTGTATAAAGTCACAAGGGAGACATTCTGAACCCCTTGTCTACAACAAAATGCTGTGCCTATGGTCCCTAATAGTCTTTATTACACAATTTTGTGGCCATGGGTACACTCATAAATATTATTTCAAAGTATTTTAGTTCTAGAGGACTCCAAGGATAATTTATACCAACCCACAATAAAAAGCTCCCACTGATATATATACTTTTAATGCCTCCTATGTATATCATTTCTTTAAACTTAAGAAAAAAGAAGAGCATATAGTTCCAAAACATATTCCCCCAAGTTGGATGATACTACTTATTACCTATGCATGGTTTTAGGTATATCAACCTAAACTGCATTTTATAGAATTTCTTCTGGCTGAGCGTCTGTTTTTCCCATTCCACATTGAGTAAGTTATCAGGTCTAATTTTGAAATATGAGAGCTATTATCCAAAATGCACCAATATTTCCAGGTGCGCTTTATGGAAGTGTAGAACTACTTCTCAGAAGCATAAAAGTTGTTGAAAAATGCTTTAAAGTGCCAACAAGTTAGACGTCTTATGAGTTGAGCAGGGTCAGGCTCAGAGGAGTTGAACCCCAAGGTCCATTTGCCCCAGCCCCACAGTCATGATGGGCCTGATGTCCAGACCTCTGACAGCTTACAGTCAAAAGGGAATATAATACATTCTATTTTGAGGGTTAAAAGCTCTACTTTACTTCATGTAAGCATTTACAATATACCACACGATTTTAACTCCATTTGGCACTTTATTGGTTTATACCCTGCAAGTCTCAAAACTAGCCCAGGCTCTCTCAAATTCAGAGAAGATCTGGAGGAGAAGAAACAGCTTCAGGCAGCCTTTATATTCTAATACATTTGATCTGCAGAGCTTCAAGCGGGAACATCAGTGATCTTCTCTAGTGATCAGACTTTTGGAAAACTCACATAACTGTAAGTCATGAGACTGATTTATGGCAAAATCCCAATTCAGTGATTTACTATTAGAAGTACAGTATACAGCTTATGCACAGGTAATCAGTGCATTTATACGAAGGACAGGAAAGATGTTAGGAAAGCCTACTTAGGGAACCCGTCATGAGGAGAAAGCAGTTTGCTGATTTTGTATCTTTTATTTCTTTAACCAGCATTTACTGAATACCTAAAATGTTCTGGGTTATATGCCAGGTGCTGTTCAGAAAAAATAAAATAAAATAAGACAATTGCTTTGATTCATGGAGCATTTATACTATGTCAAATATTTTGCAAAAATTATCTCATTTAATTATTACAAAAATGTGAAATGTTACAAGGCCCGCTTTAGCAAATGAGAAAGTTGAGGCTCAGAGAAATAAACCTGCACAATTACACAGCAGTAAGTAGCAGGACTAGGAATCAAATCCAGATCTATTTTTCTGCCAACTCTAGCTCTTTCCATCACATCATGCTGCTTTTAATTTAATGCAGGGGTCAGCAAACCAAGGCCTGTGTTCAAATCCAGCCTATAGCTTGCTTCTGTAAATAAAGTTTTATTGGAATACAGCCATGCTCCTTCATTTATGTTTTACTGTGACTGCCTTCTCTCTACAGGAGCAGAGCTGAGCAGTTGCAACAGAGACCATATGGACTACAAAGCCAAAAAGTATTTAATATCTGGCTCTTTCACAGAATAAGTTTGTTGAACCCTGATTTAAGACATGATCTTTGCTCACAGAAATATCAATCTAAAGTGGAAGAGAGACAGGAAAACAAATAATTAAAATACAACTTAAAAGCCTTCCTAGTACACATATGGCTATCTTAGCCTGGTTCCCAGGAAGACAAAACCTGAGGCAGGTTATGTGCTAATGCTCTATTAGCAAGTGCAATCCCAGGCACGAAGTGGGAAGTAAGGCAGGGAAAAAGAGGAAGCTAATACTAAGTAGCGCATTACCCAGATTGGCCAGTCTCTGAAGAACACATAGGTGGTTGTCAGCCATGTGGGATATTTCCAAAGAGGCTGCTGGGAACAACTGCATCTCGGAACAGTCCTCACCCCTCAGGGGAAGCTGAGACCACCAATGGTATTGGAAGATGAAGTGAACTGCAGAACCGGTGGAAGCCATCACTGTGGCTGCTCAGGCTGGAAAGCGACACCAGAGACCCAGGGGATAAAAATGTCGAGCAAATAGGGATTGGTGCACAAACTGGTCTAGTACAATTCACCCCGTGCACCTCTCAGATCTGTTCTCACCCTTTACTATAACCAAATCTTATACAAGAACAAGATGTCCTCACTTCCTCCCTGAGAGAAAAGGTGTCTCATTCTTGAAATTAATGGCCAGTTGTAATCTCCTAAATAGACTTCAACAGGATTATCAATCTAAGCTATAATCACTGATGCTGCAGCAATTGCTCTTGGAGCCATAGTTAATAGGGATAATCTCCCTCGTCTACCTCATTCCAGACTTCCCTTTCCCTTGGCCAGCATTGTACTAACTTAGTGGAATTAAGCTGATGATCATTCCCAAGGGGTCTAAACCCTAAATTGTCTTGCCATGGTTGATGCAATTACCCATTCACACTTATCCCTGGCCACAGAAGCACCAGTATACAATCCAGTGATTTTCTTGGGCATCAGACATAGTTTTTCTAGACCCTCAATTTTGTAGTCCCCATACAATTCCTCACGGTAATCAAGGCTAGTTATCTCAGCCTTTGTTGGGTCACTTTGTTGGTTGATGCTTAATTCAAAATGGCCAAGTGGTAATCACAGCTTCCAGTTCAGTGGATCTTGCTTTGTCCCTGAAGGAAGTACCCCACCATCTATGACCAAGGAATATAACTCGACAGAGCCTAACGTTACAGGAAGGGGAATCAGAAATTCCATAAACGGACAACTGGGAATGATGGCAAATAGGATCAATCTTACTCCCACCTTATATTAGTTTGGATCATCGAAGAAATATTCCCCTCCAAAATGGGATTATTTGTATAAGTTATTCATTAGGGGAAATGCCTGTGATGGATAGAGGGAAAAGGAACAGGAATAGGCAGTGAGAGAGTACAATGCAGGTCTGATATCTATGAAAGGAGATAGGGGAGGCATAATGCTATCCCTGTTATATGATATGCTTTTGATTCTTCCTGCTGCTAGAGATCAAAGGAAAGCATTCCCCCAAATTAATAGCTGCATACTAGGTGTCAGAGTCTTACTGATGCCATGGCAGCTGAGAGTGAAGCTACTAATGCCCCCCTACCATTACCACACATGTACATTAAATATACTGTAGTCCACATTCATCAGTTGTGATCCATCTGGGTTTTCTGGAGGTCTAGTAGGTAAATTAATGGAGACCTGATGAAGACCACTTAGCATCTTTTAAGTGTGTGATAGCGCTGCTAATATTTTCCATACCTCTTAGAATGTCATACTCCTTCTGGCATGCTTATCCTGGCCAGGGAGAGTAGGGGATTAATTTCAGGGGCTTTCAATGGGTCCTTCTATGTAAGAATTCTATCAGCTGCTAAGTATATATTTGGAGTATAACCATAGGGTGGATCTATGAAGCCACTGGACTCATGATGAAAAAACTTGGGCTAAAAGTCCATATATTATCTGACCTCTATAAATCCCCACTCTACCCAGACAACCAACATGGTATTTCAGGTCTGCTAGTATTAGTATCATCTCAGCCCTCATATTTTACAGTACTTTAGAAGCCTGGGTATTCCACAGAGGACAATTACCTTGACCACAGGGCCATTAAGGGAAGGACCTGTCCCACTGGTCTATATGTCTGTTTTTGCCACTACCATACTGTACTTGAGATGGCATTTCAGGTTCTTTTTCAAAAGGACTGATCTCTTTTTTAATATACTCTGGCTCTGTAAACTATCCTATATCTGGAAACAGGGTAAAGTACCATGATTTTTCCACTGCTGAAACTGACGTTCACCTTCTGCTTGCTGGGTACCAGTTGTTTTTATATACAAATCAACACCCAGGTCAACTTCCCCTCTGTATTAGCCCTAAGAAATCTGTACTCTATTAGCCATCACGATAGATCTCTGAATCAAGGCTCACTTGTTGCCACTCTTGTCTTTCTACCCATTATCGTAATTATGTCCCCTTACTTTTGGTGGCCAATGCTGTCACCAGCACCTGTTATTATAAAATCCCATCATTCCCAATAATATTGGGGATCCAAGTTCCATAGCCAAGCTTCTCAAAGATATTTGGAGTCCCCTTCAGCAGTGCATTTCTTACAGTTTTAGAGAATGGGGTTTTCTCTGTTGCCTCTCTCGGAACATAGGTATTCCACACAGTAAATCCATCTATTCTAAGATTTCCACTACACTGAGCCCTCTGACTACTTCTTCAATCCTCTGCCAAGAAAGTTCCATTTACTGTAGGCCATTGTTACGTCCAAGTTTCAAGGAGTTATCTCAGCAAATTATTAAGACCAGAAACAGACATACTTCCAGAATACTGAGTCCTGAGTCATATGTGAGATACCCATGACAATGAATTCTCTCTTACTCATATATTGCACCTACCCCTACTTAGCCCCCTCAATATCCTAATGTATTCCTATGTTCCTACTGATATGTGTGTATATCCTGGAACTACAATTCTTTTGCGATGTAAGTGCTTCTTCTTGAAGCAGGCTTGTACTTCCCTGCTCAGCCTGTGCTAAAACTTGACCCAGGTTATTATCTGGAGGCAATAAAATATGGTGAGGGGCAGACCTTGATGACAACAAGCATCATCTTCTGAGGCACCTACTTAAAGTAAGATATATAATTGAGTACTTTCCAGGTAAGGGGAGGTGTCTGCAAGAAGTAAGGACTTGCTTCTAATGGCCAGAGAATTCAAGAGAAATTGGGGGTTAATGATTCTCAGGCTCATGCACACAAATGTTCTTATCCTAATTTTCAGGATCCTAACTTTTTCCCTATGAGAGCCATGAGTTAGATATAGAAGAACTATTGAGGCTGTACATTTAGTTTTCTTTGCTGACTTACCACCCTTATACTCAGATCAAATGTTTGAATTTCAGCCTAGTTAGTCTCGCAGCTGCAGGAGATGAAAGTTTTTCTGAAGCTGCCATGAGGTCCTTTGGCTCTTACAGCAGGACACAGGTTAACAATTGTCTAGAGCCTATAATTTTTTTTGCAAGGCTTCTGATGACGTCAAAAGCAGCCACCCAACAACATAATCCTTATGATTATCATTGTTCCCATAATGTTCAAGTAGAGAAGACACAATGTTCTTATACCATGTCATTCACCTGTACTTCAGCTCAATTAACAAGAGGCGAAAGCTTTAATAATTGTAATGCCACAGGAGTTGTTACTACAACCCTTTTCACACCAGTTACTTTATCCTATATATTCTACAGCGATGCGACTCAAAATGTGGTCCATGGACCAGCAGCATTGGCATCACTTGGAGATGGTTAGAAATGCAGAATCTGAGGCCCAGCCGAAGAATATTGAATCAGAATCTGCATTTTGTTGAATTCCCCAGGTAATTCTTATGAACATCAAAATGGTCCAATTTCATTTTTTTCTTTGCAAGTGAATATCCAGTTTTCTCAACACCATTTGCTAAAGAGACTAATTTCTCCATTGGATATTCTTGGCTCTCTTGTCAAATATTAGTTGACTGTTTATGTGAGGGTTTATTTCTGGGCTCTTAATTTTGTTCCATTTGTCTGTATGCCTGTTTTTGCCACTACTATACTGTTTTGAATACTATAGCTCTGTAATATAGTTTGAAATCAGGAAATGTGATGCCTCCAGCTGTGTTCTTCTTTCTCAAGATTGCTTTGGCTCTTTGGGGTCTTTTCTGGTTCCATACAAATTTTAGGATAGTTTTTTTCTATTTCTGTGAAAAATGCCGTTGGAATTTTGATGGAGATTGCATTGAATCTATAGATGGCTTTGGGTATTGTGGACATTTTAGCAATATTAATTCTTCCAATCCATAAACATGGGATATCTTTCCATTTATTTGTGTCTTCTTCAGTTTCTTTCATCACAGTCTTATAGTTTTCAGCCTACGGATCTTTCACCTCCTTTGTTAAATTTATTCTTAAGTATTTTCTTGTTTTTGATGCTATGCAAGTGGGATAGTTTTCATTATTTCTTTTTCAGACAGTTTGTTGTTACCATACAGAAATGCCATTGATTTTTGTATGGCTTCTTTCACTTGGCATAATGTTTTTAAGGTTCATTCATGTTGTAGCATATATCAATACTTCATTCCTTTTTATGACCAAATAACATTCCATTATATGGATATACAACATTTTATTTATCTATTCATCAGTTGATGAATAATTGGGTTGTTTCCATCTTTTGGCTATTATCGATAATGCTGCTATAAACATTCATATGCAAGTTTCTGGATGGGCATATGTTTTCATTTCTCTTGGGTATATATCTAGAAGTGGAATTGCTGGGTCATGTGGTAACTCTATGTTTACTCATTTAAGGAACTGCCAGACTGTTTTCCAAAATGGTTGCATACTATTTTACATTCCCACCAGCAGTGTATGAGTGTTCCAGTTTCTCCACATCCTCGCCATCACTTGTTATTATCTGACTTCTGTATTCTAGCCATCCTAGTAGGTGTGAAATGGTATCTCGTGTTTTTGATTTGCATTTCCCTCATGGCCAATGATATCCAGCACCGTTTCTTGTGCTTTTTGGCCATTTATATAACTTCTTCGGAGAAATGTCTATTCATATTCTTTGCTCAGTTTTTAATTGGGTTATTTGTCTTTTTGTTACTGAGTAGTAAGAGTTCTTTACCTATTCTAGATGCAAGCCCATTATCAGATATGTAATTTTCTAAACGTGTATAGCATTTTATTTGCATGTTTTGGTAACTCTCTACATGATCACAGTCTTCTTTTAGACACATTTCCTGCATTCAAGTTAACGTCAAGCATGCTTTATAATTAAATCCTTCAAATTAAATGCATTGGATACACATTCAGTATCATGCTTTCCCTCATCAACATTGCTATTAGATTCACAATACTATATGCACCAACACATGGAGGTGTTGTATAGTAGTGGCTTCGCAGGAGAGAGGGAGAGCTCTAGAGGTAGAGAGCCTGGGTTCTACCACTGCCTCCACCACTTACTAGCTGTGGTACTTGGGATATTACTTCCTAAGGTTTAATTTCCTCATCTGTAAAATGAGGCTAATGATAATATATACTACATAATAATGTGATAGTGATTAAACTAGGCTAATGTGGTAACAACTTGACCATAATTTCAGACAAAAATAGTGGTAGCTATTATGTATATTATTGTTGTTATTATTGTGTTTACTCTGTTCCAAGTAATCTAAAGATTTTATGTACATTATTTAATTTAATGCTCAGAACAATTATATGAAGTTGATATTATCATAAATATTTTCCTTTTCTTAATATGCAGACACAATCTTAAAATATTATTATTATATAGCCATAAAACACCACACTCAGTAACTATTGCCTACCTAAGTATAATTACTGGATTAGAATATTTGTAAGACATATTTAAATTTTATTTCTCAAAATCCTGGTTTGTTTACCTAGTCTTGTAGATTCATTATTTAAATATAGTGTGACTTAAAGGAATACTTCATTTGTTTAATAAAGAATACTGACAGAGTTTGTTTTGGCTTCCTATTAAATTCTTTAGCAAACATTCACATTTTTATTTGAATAGATTTTTGTAGTCTTTCCTCAAACATGTTTTAATGATTTATATTCACTCATCACATTAATGAAAGAAATGTTGAATGGTTAATTTAAATGTTTATTTTTAAAAGTGACCAGAGGAAAATATTTCAGGAGATGGAAATTTTGGAACAGCACATATTTAAAGAGAAAGAAGGAAAAAGCTTTGTGGTATGTAGTATTAAATTCCACTGTCCCTGAAAACAGTCATCAAGCCTTTTATATTTGCTCAATTTATAATTTATAGATGGCACTGGAGTGCCAATTATAAAAAATATTTTGGAGGACTGCTGGAAGTTTGTAGAGGCAGTTTTTATTGTTAACAGATGCATTTATGTATAGGCTTTTTGGCCTTGGATAAACAGTGTATATGCTCAGATTCAACATTATTTATTTGAGCACTAAGCACAGGTGAATGCTATCACAATACTGATATTTCATTTATTCCTAAGAACAATGCATAGAGGTAGGTTTTATTATTACTCCTATTTATACAGAATAGGAAACAGAAGTTCAAAGAGGTTGCATGTCTTGACAAAAGTTCTTCAGCTTCAAATATTTAAGAAAAATCTATTCTATTGTTTTTCCACCAGGAGGTGATGAAGTCTTAATTAGTGAGGAGAGTGGGTTTTTTTTTTTTTTTTTCCCCATCTTTCCAGGAATTCTTCCTTTAGGAAAGTCTCTTTCATCCCCAAATAATCTGATCGTTTTCTCTCTGAAGTTCTATAGCAGTAGTTCTTCAAGCATGATCCTGGATCAGCAACAGTGTAGAATTACCTGGCAACTTGTTAAAAATGCAAATATCCCAGACCTACCAAACAAGCCCTCCTGATGATTCTGACGCACACTGAAGTTTGAGAATCATCACTCTACAGAAATTGCTCTCTAAATAGTCTCTGTCATTCTTAATTCCAAATCAGTGAGCTTAGTCCTCATGAAACTTTACTCTGTGGCGGCATTTAATAGAATTCACCACTGTCTCAATCTTAAAACTGTATTGTTTTCTAGAACATGTTGTTATCTGATCACCCATTCTTATACATCCTCACTACCTCTCCTCTTTATTCCTATATGAGATTTCCTAAGGTTCCTAAATTCTCTTTTCACCCCTCTTTAAGCTTTTGATTGTTCATTTCTTCAATTCCCACAGACCCAAACATCACACATATACTTCTGACTTCCAAATACCTATCTATTCCCTAGACCTTTCCATCAGTTGAATTATTTAGTCATTATCTCAATATATATTTGATACTGTGCAGTGGTCATAGTCAAACACCATTTGTTGGGGATACCACAGGAAAAGAGATAAACACAGCCCTTCCCCTAGGGAGCACATAATTAAAATTTGTAAATGCCTGTAGAACATTAAACCTTGATGTTCTTTAGATCTTATCTCAACACAATCTGATTGATTAAAATCCCCTTCCTCCCTAAAGGTAATCTTCCTTTTGAGTCTCATCGCAGTTAAAAGTGTCATCAGGCTCACTGAAACTGTAACTGACTCCCTTTCTTTCATCCCACATACATAGATACAACCAACCTTTGTCCAGCAGGTCTTCTTGCTTCTTTAAAAACGTGTCTCACAAGCAACCGCCTTCCTTGTAGCCAATGTCTTGGGTCCTGTTCTGATCTATAATGCAATAGATCGTAGTATATATTATACTGCAGTAGGTTCCTACTTTTTTTTTCTATTCTTTTTCCCATTCAATTTTTCTTTCACAGGGTTGTCTGACATTATTTCCCTAAGATTAGATATTTTGTCATATCCTTGCCCTGCTTAAAAACACACAAATAACAAACAACACACTTCAATGTCTCTCAATTGCCCACAAAGACCAAACTCTTAAATAAACCATTCAAAATCCATCTAAATGTGCCTTCAACTTCCCTTTACAGCTACATGCCTCCACCTCCTTGGGCTACTTCACCAATATGGCATCCACTGTCACTCTGCTATGGCTCTCCTGAGCTATGTCCCTACGTGGAGTGACTTTATCAACAACTTCTTCCTCGGGTAACATCCCACATCAGGACCCAGCTCCAATGTTACCTTTTCTGTGAACATTTCCCACCCCTCCTAACAACCTTGCTCCCAAACCAGACAAAAGTAATAGCTTCCTCTTTAACGCTCCTAGAATATTTTGTGATGGCACTAATAATGCCCCACTGGATTTTAAACAACTTGAGACTGAGGATTATATTAGTTCATACATGGATGCCTGGCATCCAGTTCAGTGCTTGGCACGTAAGTAGGTGTTTAATAAATAGAGGTGGAATTGATCTAACCCAATTTTTATACTTTTGGTTTCCATGTTGCAGCCATCTGGAAGCAGAAAAAAGTTAAAGGAATATAGTCCTAACTTTTAGATGCAGGCACACTGAAAGTAAGAAGTGGTAGAGCTGACAAGGAAAACAATCTTATAAGCACAGTCCTCATAAACAAGTAGTTGTGGTCTCCTGGATGATGGCACATATAATCATAGCCCTGTGTCGTGATGCTTGTTAATCATAAAGAGATTAAATCACATTTTGAACTCTCTGTTTAAGGATTAGGGAAATAAAGTGTGTTTTGTTAAATAAATATTTTAATACAAATATCAGGATTTTAAAATTGTATCGTTAAGGACTGGGTTCAGCAAATAAATAAAACACCATTGAAAACTATGGAATCTAATTTCCGTCTCTCACATCCGTCTGACACTGCAGCTGGGGCTGATGTGCCACACTGAGTCCATGGAGAGAGGGGCTGAGGCTCCATCTGTCCTGTTGCTGTGCTTTACAGGGCCTGCACTCCCAAGGCAGCCAAGCATATCAGTGTTGGAGCCCCAGCAATTATGTCCACATTCCAGGGCTTTCCCTTTCAGGCTTCCCAGAAGTTGCCATGCCACCTCTGCTTATATGCTACTGTCCAGAATTTAGCAAATGACCACACCCTGCTACAAGGAAGCTGAGAAATGTAGTTTTTATTCCAAGGGTCATGAGTCCAACCAAAGATTATGGGTTCTAATACTAAGGAAGAAGAAGAAATGGAGGTTGCAAAACAACCAGTCTCCTTTTAACTAGTATTTTAAGCTTTTATTTTCTGAAGCATTCACCTATATTAAGTTTCACATTCTCATTCTCCAATAATGACCCATAAAGGTAGCATCACTGTATTTGAAAGATTAGTGCCCCTCCCACATCTGCATTTACAAAGTGTCAAAATAGAAAACAACTTTGAGACCATGCACTCCATTGAAAGTCCATAAACTGTTATCAGTTCACAAAGACCAAAAACAAAATAAACACTTAAAAACTTACAGTAATTTGATATTTCTGTGACATGCAAGCCCACAATCAGTAGTATACTCATCTCATTGAACAGAATGTAAACCAGTTTGGGTGTCATCTAATTCACCTGGTAAGTCACATGTGGCACAAGCTGAGTGTATGTCATGTACACCAGGACCATATGTCAATCCAAAATGGGTTGACATTCAAAAAAATAATCCTGCACAAAGAGTTTGAAACACTGGTTTACATCAATTTAAGGGAAACACTGGGGCCAGAACTTGGGGTTCCTGACCTCTGGCTCAGCACTGGCTGCTTTGGTCCTTTGTTGCTCTCAGATGCTGACACTAATGTCACCAGCCCATATCTCTGACCACCTGAGGGGCTCCAGAGCCATTCCCTAACCACAGCTGTAAACCCACTGTAGGTGCTTCTGAAATCTGATTGGCTTCTCTGTGTCTGAACTCCAGTGTTCATGGGATGGGCCCTGTACACCTGGGTTCCAAGGGCCGTTTCACCCCCAGCATTTGCCTCCCCTCCTACCTTACCCTCAATACTATTCTGGATCCTGCTCCAAACTGAATAAACTATAGAAAACTATGAGTCTATCTCTCATTGAGCTCTGAAAATCTCCATTACCTAAATGCCACTACTGCAGTGCTCCCCCTTCCTCAACACACACACACACACAGATGGGGAAAGCAATTTAGATCCAACCCACTCTCATTTGAATCAGTGATCAATGGTCACCCCTTACTGGTCTGACAAAGTTTCTGAATGACCAATTCACTGAGTTATTGTTGAATTTTTTCAAAAGATTAGTTTTGGTGATTGTTCACACTAGTAGTTTTCACAAATGACTGGATAGGGCAGCTCAGTTATCAATTTCCCATGTGATTCACATTTCAGATGCTGAAGCAATTCTCCAGCACTCAGCATTTAAAATGTGGATGGATGAGCTTTCCTTTAAACACACTTTACAGCCTTTTCTATTTCTGCAGGTGTATGCCCTGGCCCTGCCTTCTGCTGGTGAAAAGGCTCTTTACAAACCTTCTCCACCCTGGTAAAAGATATATACCTGATGGTTTCCTGCAATTGGTAATTTGGCAAATTGATTGTCAAAGAATTGATCTGGAGCCATCACCAAGTGCCACATACTACCGTACTTATGTTTCCATTCACGTAGCAAATGATTTTAGCAGCTGGAAGTGAACTTTGGGGGAAAAAATGGTCTCTACCAACATTACTGTTTTTACATGTACTTATGGTGCCAAACAACATACCAAAAGAACAATCGCCTCCACATCACCTCCACCCAGAGCCACAACAGTTTGTGTGTGGATGTGGGGCTGGGAAGCTACCTGCACAGCACTTCACCATTCTAAAGCACTTTCAAATATACTGTCTCATCTGATCCACAATCAGTTAATGTGTTTGCCAGGGTCCACATTACTCTATTTCTTGGTTGAGAAAACAGAGCCTCCTAAAAGTTAAAGAACTTCCCTCAAAGTCATACAGGCAGTAAGTTAAAGGATCTGCACCAGAAACAACCTCTCAACTCCTATTCCTTCACTTGACCCTGACCCCTATTTGGGCGTTTTTTCAAATCTTTCTGCATAAAAGAATACTAGTCAAATATTTTCACCTTCATTTCCTTTAGGTATTATCATTGGTTTGCCTCTGACCATGCTTTCCCTGCCCTATTAATACAGTTAATTTATTTTTGATTTTTCACACAGTTCATTTAGCTATAAACTACTGAAGGTAAAGGCCAGGTCTTCTCCACGGTCAGTATAGTTCATGACATATGTCTCCTGGCACTCAAGGGATCTCCATTTAGCTTCTCTCTTTGGCCAGAGCCTTCCTTAGGTGCTTTGAATCTGGCCAGTGACCATTAACCAATCAAGTGGCTTCTAAAGTTCTGGCAGGACTTCTAAGACCTCCTCACACATAAGTTCAGGAATGAAAATAATAAGTCAAGCTATTTTAAACAATAAATGCAACTATTCTAAGAACAGACAGCACAAAGGTTTTTCTAGTCTCTTCGAAGACTAGAACTACAGATCAATGTGCGATGTCCATCATCTCTCTTAAAAAAGAGGAGATTTAGAGTTTTCTTCTCTTAACTATACTTCTCATCTGGAAAATCTGAGCGTACTGGTGTTGAACCAACTATCCTAAATGGTATTACAATATACTGTTCAGTGAGAAAGTAAAATGCAAGAGTGTGTTGGGAAAAGAACTTAACAAGAAGGCTGCAACCACTTTAGAAGTGTAAAACTCTGTCCACAGGGGAGCTGGGACACTAAAACTTCCATCAAAGCACATGAAAATGACATCAGTGGTCTGTTATCCCCTCATAAACGAACCAGACCCGGGCAAGGACGTTCGAGCAACGTCAACCCTTGTCAAACCCATAACAAAGTTTGACATCTGTTAAATCATTAAAGGTACAAATAAAATGTTAACCAAGACAGAGAAGGAAGGGAGAGTGCTGATAGCATCTATTAGGACTAAAAGTAAAAGGCCAGAAAAGACATGATTAATTCCTGGATTTTGGAATATCACTATAGCTTGTTGGCTAAACCTTCCCAAGTTCCAAGTCACTGGAAACTACTCTGGCAATAAAAACACTATGGAGATCTGTAATAGATGGATTTAGGGCTTTTAACACTGATACAGCTGTTTCCACAATAAGTGGAGATCCTTTGGCTCGTCACATCCTCATTTTCCTCCAGACACCTTGTTTCAATTCCATGGAATGTAATTCTCCCTGACCTCAAAGAGAACTTTGTCCTTGAATCAGCTCCGTAAAAGCAAAAACCAAATATTGGCCTATAGTACTCATCTTAGTTTTTATACCTGATTAAACAGTGCATTCTATTTTCTCTGTCCTTTTGAGTCTGGAGCATACTAGCCTTGGACATTCCCTTATACAGAAAAGAGTGGGGTTTCCCTTCAAAACCTGTAACAGAGAAAAAGCTAGGTAATCATCAAATTTACTTCTATTTTCCTGGGAAAAAAAATACTATGTTCCCCAGATTCCTTTGCAGGTACATGGGGCTTTGGGATTGCTTTCCTGTGTGAACAGAGGTCATAAGTGTCACTTCAAAGCTGAGGTCATTAAGAATAGGTGTGCTTTCCCCATACATTCTTCTGTTTCCATGGCAAACTTGGAAGTCAAGTTCCAAATGGCATAGCTACAAGGAGTCAGCCTGGGTGCCTGAGTCACCAACTGGAGGAAAGATGCCACCTGACCCACACGGGGCTCTTAAGTGAGAAGTAAACTAGTATTGGGTTATTCCACTGTTATTCAAGGATTGTTTGATATAGCAGTTAGCATTACTTTCCATGACTAATATGTAACTTCTACAATGTTGAAATTTTCTAAAATAAGTAAGCCTGAAACTTATATGATAAATGCACCATAAACAGATGGGGATGAATGTGCATTCAACTGAACTCAAGGAAACCTAACTGGCCTGAAGGGGACCAGCAACCAGCCTTCACATGTGGGTACATGGGTACTTCTTGCAGCTACAAGGAGGTGCACAGGAAGTACCATTCCATACCTTTGGGCCTGCCAGTCAAAGAGGGGACCTTTAGAAGGAATGGCCAGAGTGCATTAGCTCACTTCTACGGCTGTGTGGGTGAAGGCAGCGAAGGAAGAACCAGGAGAATCCACAGCAGGAAGAAAAGACAAGTGATCTGGACCATCCCAGCCCAACCCCACACAGGCAAGAAGGAAGCACTTTAGCAGGGCCTCCAACATCTAAGACCCAAGCATGTATGCAGGCCCAGCGATGGGAAGTTGGGGTGACTGTGGAGATAGTATCAGTAACTAAGGCAACAGGCAAGTTCAGCAACTTGGTGGCAGCAAGCAATAGTAGCAGAAGCTCTAGAAGCACCAGTTTTCCAGGGAGGAAATGCAGGAGTGCCGCACCAGCTGGCCCAGGCTGAGGCTCTGGGTGGGCCACAGCATGAAGGGCTGCTTGGAGGAGCTCCAGTTAAAGGTAAGCATAGAGGACGAAGGGAGGGGCTGGGTTGTAGGCTCAATGACCCAACTGATAGAGGAAGCAAGGAAATGCCTTATTGTGAGAATTTACTGTATCCTTCTCTCACAGCATTGTTCTAGAAAACAGTCTACTGGTTCTGCCTTCAGCCTTAATTCTGGAATCCATTAAAACCAGCAGAGGAATTCAGATTCATATACTTTAACAGAGTATAGCTGTCTTCTCACTCCTTCTTTCCCTTCCCCTGAGAGAGCTTCAGAGAGTTGGCAAACGTGGCCACGAAATCCATGCCACAGGAACAGGTTGGCCTCTCTAAACCCCTTCCCAGGGCCAGGTGGGCCCCACTGCTGGCTGCACACCACACTGCTCAATACCCACTATGCACCTAATTAGCTGGGAAAAAAATCCATCACAAAAAGCCATCATAAAGCCTGCTTCCCTTCTGCCATATTCTGTGCATTTGCTAAGGAGAGAAGCTGGAGATGTATTCTGGATCATTTGGCCTGCACTCCACAAACAACAAGCACAAGTGTGCTTCTTGGCATCTTAGTCTTGGGGCCACCTCAACCTGAAACAAAAGATCTGCTGTTCCAAATTCAGTCAATGCATAAACACCATGACGTTTTTGACCTTGGGATGCTTACAGTCTTGTATAACAGGTCACACATGCACATATACACCTCCATTCTTTTCTAAGATACAACTAACTTGGAAAATATAAAGACTTAGATACCTAGATTGATATTTAACCCATTATCAACCTGCAAGCTTTAGCAGGAGAAAGGTGAGAGTTTAGTGGGTACTGAGCAGGTGAAAGAGGGAAGAGAGACAAAAAGAGAGGACCTCTTGGAGGCCAACTGCCTGGATAGTCTTAGGTGGTGGATCCAGGACAGAGAACCTGTCTCCATAAAACCTAGAGCCACTACTGGATTCTTCGCAAGTACTCAGTTTAGAAGCTCTACACAGTAAGAGGCAGGGTGAGAGAGGATGGGGGAAAGGAGAGGGTCACCTTCTATTTAGCTCCTGCCCCAAATCCTCAATACTTACGAGATTACTGACTTTCTATAGTGACCTGCAAAACTGTAGTGTTCTTTTCCCCTCCAAAAAAATACTCAAGAGATCTATCTACCTTCTTCCGGAACTCATTCATGGCATGAGTCACCTCATTATCAAGGTCATCCAGACAGCTGCCATCCCCACTGGTGACTAGGAGTGGCGCTGCTGTATAGAACCCACCTGTGGACCTGCAGCCTCAGGGACTGACGCCCTCTTACACTTGCTGGTTTAAGACAAGGTCCATCTTACCAATACCCCCTTCTCTCCCCAGAAAAATACTACAGGTAAGTAGGGAGAGTAAAGGACCTCAGAGACCTTGCTCATATAACTGTACTGACAGGTCTTCAAGTCTAAAGCCTGGCATTCTCATTTGCTCTGAGGCCCAAAGGTAGAAGTGCCATTGAATGCTGTGTAGCTGTGGAAAAGGGGAAAGGAAACTAACATTTGTGTTATGTGAAGGAAAATAAAAACAGCAACAGCCTCACACATAGAGTTTCTTAGTGTCAGGATGTAGAAAACCCTCTCCTATAAGCCTATGGGATAAACTGTCTCCACTTTATAAAGAAAAGTGGGTCTCAGAGAGACAGAGAGAGAGAGAGATTAAATGCCTTGCCAAGGGTTACAGCAGAACCCTAAGTGCAAAAGCCAGTACTGAATTCAGATGTCTCTGATTCCAAAGTTCCTTCCAGATGCTAAACTGCCTCTATGCAGAGAAGCAGCTTTTAGCCTAACTGTAACAAAGTAAAAACAACCCAAGAAGAGTATCTGAATGTGTTGGAACTTGGGAGGCAGGGAGGGGAAGGGCAGTTGATCTCCCAAATGGAACAGCTGCTGCCGCTAGCATCATTACTATCATCATCATTATCATTTTAGGGAACTATTGCTTACTATAAGGAACAGATTAGATTTCTCCCTGTGCACTAAAAGGATCTTGTTTTGCTCTTTACTCTTGCTGCTAGGAAGCTCAGAGACAAATCCAAAGTTCCTGTTTAATAACTGTGTAATACTCCACACGCATATCAGAGTTATAGTCTTCTTATCTTGATCCTGGATTGTGATTTCTATTTTACTTGGTTCTAACCTTTACTTGCCATTTATATATTTATTCATTATATATATTCTCAAGAGACTCCTCAAAACTTTAGTGGAATAAGGTAAGGTAGGCATGACATTAATTTAAAAAATAATTTACCTGGGTACAGCTTTCATCTGTAGCATCACACACATTCTTTAGTCCTTTGAATTCTATTGCTAAAATATCTGAAAAAAAAATCAAGACACCATCTGGTGCCTTTGGAAAGACAGAGGTAATCAGGTCTTTGATCTGCTCTGCATATGGACTGGGAGAGGGAAAGAGGACCAAATCTCCCTGACACAGACAATCATTTGCTTTATTAAACAAGTGTCTTGTATTACACACAGAGGAGTGCACTATTTGGATGCACAAGAAAAAATTATGAAAAGTAGATACTGAGCATACTGAGCACTTTGGGTTTTGAAACATTAACATCACAGCTGTTTCTAATAATTTTTCTCTAACTGCAAGCTTATTTCCACAACATGTACTAATGTAACTGTAACTGCCCCAAAATGTTTTTCATTTTTTCAAATGAAGTCTTCTTAGAAATAACTATGCAACTGAGAGCCCATAGCCATCTTAGCTCACTATCCCCATATACAGGTTATTTTGTATTCATTTTTTCCTCTGCTATATGATTCAAGATGGGACAGTTTGCAACAGTTGACCCACTTACAAACTTGCGAAATGTGCCTTTCTAAACAACAAAACAAACAGCAACAAAAAACCCAAGAGAACCTCACTAATGAGAAAAGTCAAGAAAGTTCATCAGTAGCGTGCCCTGCAGTTATAAATGGAAAATGACAATGAGAAAGAAGCTTATTCCTCGCCCACTATCTGGAGCACTGATAATGGTAACAGGTCACGGGAACTGGCCTGGGAACTACGCGCTAGCAGGCCTAGGGCCTGGAGAAATTTAAGTCCTTTTTTGTTTGAGGGTTAACCTGAACTCAGGTGCAAAGAAAATGTACATTAATATTCCTTTCAAGTTCCTCTTTCTATTTACCTTTTAATTCTCAACTGTTTCCCTCAATCCATGTGGACGCTTCCTTTTCTAGATGGTTTTATAGTTTTGTGAAGAGTTGGTGGGACTTCTTCCTTTGAGACTCGCCGCGGAGGTCTGACCAACAGAGGCCAATGTCTTCTCTGGGACTGGTTTTCCTGCGAGACTCAGGGTCGCCTCAACTGCGTCCGCAGATCAGGACAACCTACAGGGCTTCCCTTTCTGCCTGGGTTCAGTCGGGGATGCTCAGCTCCAGATCTGGCCAGAAGTTCCGGAGTCTCCTACGGCTGCTGCCCGCGGCGAGACGGTGGGGTCCGCGCAAAACCGAGTACATGGTGCCGAGAAGGCTGCTCCGCCCCAGGCCGAGCTCGGGACAGTGAGGCGAAGGTCCCCAAAAGCGCCACGTGCCCCCGCCGGAAGCGTGGCGGGCTCTGCGCAACCTAAACAACCACGAGCCCCTTTCTTCCGGGAGGTCGCAGGCTGGGGGCGAACTACCCCCGCCCTCCACCCTCCAATCTGGGAGGGCTGTGAACGGCCACCCGGCGGAATAGTTGACAGTCTCTGCCAACCCTCCTCACTCCTCCACCGGAATATATTATCCAGCCACCACCTGGCGGGCGAGCCGGCAAGGATTATTATCCCCGTTGTAACGCTGAGGAGGTTAAGGCCGGGACACGACCAGGGTCCCGAAACAGATGCGTGAGGAATCGCGTCAGGAGGGGAGCTCAGCCCGCCTCTCCCCAGCCCAGAATCCTCAGAGCCGGGCGGTCCGCGGGCCAGGGCGCAGGCCGAGGCCCGAGGCCGGAGTGGATTCGGGTTTACGCCCTCGGGGGAGGAAGCGGTGGGCGGCGCGGCTGCAGAGGTCAGGGGCCCGGGATTGCCGAGCCGAGCTCGAGAGGAAACCTGCGCCGTGGAGTCCAGGAGCCGCGAAGAGGCCCAGGTGCCCCGGGATGCGGCCGCCCGACCTCAACAGCGGACGCGGTGGGCGACCAACTCCCGTGCGCTAACCCCCGGAAAAACGGGGCCCGCGCAGCCCCGGAACTAGAGCTTCCTCCTGGGGAAGGGGGGGGGGGCTTAGGTTTTCACTCACTTTGTTCTTTAACCCATTTTTAAAAGGAGAGTCTTAATTCAAATGGCTTCCTCTCCTCTCCTCCAGACACTGCCCGTCTCCCGCGGCCACCGGGACTGACGGCCCGCGGCGAATCCGCACGCACACGCACGCTCACGCACGCACACATGCGCACACGCCGCGCACGCTGTGTCCGGGCTCTGCGGCGCAGCTCAGGCTCCCCAGGCAGGGTGGGACGAGGCTCGGGACATCGTCAGCGTGGTTGTGCGGTCTCCTGGGTCTGGGGACGTCTCTTGAGGGTTTTGATGATCCTTATTATTAGTTCCCCTCGGAGGAGCTAGCGCCGCGCCAGGCGAGTGGTGCGCAGTAGCCGGGGCAGCGCGCCCTTCTCAGCCAGCGAGCAGAGGCGCAGGCGCGGCGCGGCGCGGCGCGGCGCGGCGCCCGCTCTAATCAATAGCCCTCAGCGGGCTCTGAACTGCAGGGGGCTGAGAGGCCTTTCCGAGAGAGCCGCCCCGGGAGATGATGTATTTATTCTTCGCACTTACTGTGCACTTAGCACCGAGAGGGCTGTTCTTTGCTCTTAGCAACGGAAACCCGCGGCTCCTCAGCCTTGACTCCCTGTGGCCGCTGAGCGCGAGTCCGCCCGGGGGCGCGGGATCTTAGGCTTGGTCTCTCCAACAGGTGGCGAGGGCCGGCGGCAACCGACCCGAACACCTTCCGCCCTGCCTGACCCATGTCTCCTGGGTGTCGCGGCCAGCCGCCTCGCTCTGGAGAAGGGGTCGAGGACTCGGAGTGTGCACTGGGGAGTGAATATGCAGGCGGGCTCCGGACTCCAAGCAGTTACAGCGCTAGCGCAGAGAGCTTTCCAGACGCCTTCCTTGATTTTCCGTAAAATAGGTTTAATTAATAGCTGAGACGAATCTCCTTTTCAAGTGACTTGAGCAATGAAAGAAGCTCCTCTGGGATCCAGAGACAGTCGGGGGTTGTTACTCCCTGCTCAAGCCCCCACCCCCGAGTTTGCCTTCCTAGTCCTCTTGACTTCACTCGCACATAACCCACTGGAGAAGTCTCAGTGATAAATTACGGAGTCGCTTAGGCGTGGCCATGCCTTTCTCCCCTAACATGTCCCTTCCTCGGATGACTCTGAACTCGGGGTGGAATCCGATTCCCGCTCGGATCCCCGTGGCCGAGCCTCGCTCACTCAAGCCAGGCGAGCCCAGCGGCTGCTGGAAAATTGCGGCTGCAGCGGGCGCGCGGCTTCAAGCGCGCTGCTTCCCGAAGCTGCCAGGATACTGATTTATGCTCCAGCCGCTCGCGAGAACCCCAACGCTTTGGCTGAGTTAATTTTTGTCAATTGTTCCTCATCACACTGAGATAGTTTGCAGCTTGAGGCGTGTTTTATTTATCACCCTGCACATTTGAAATACAGTCAGACATAAAAATAACTGACTCTGGGACTCTGGCGCAATATTGGAGCCGTCGGGGAATAATTTGGCTAACTGACTTGGACGTTTCACCTTCTAAACAGAAATGCAACTCTCAGTCAAACTGTAAATCAGATTGTCTTTGCAAATGGGAAAAAAAAAAAAAAAAAAAAAAGGCACCAAACCCAGGAGGGAACGGAAACAAAATGAAAGAAAACGCAGGTATTGACCAAAGCAAAACGAGCTTCAGACACCCAGACTGGATTTTAATTTTAGGCGTGGAACCTCATCGAGAATGTGAATTCATAAATGTTTTACCAGTCGGATCTGCCTTGGGGTTTCTAGGGTACCCCTGGAAACTGGACTGATTTCTTTATTTCTTTTTACCGTTACTGCTGTTTTTGTTATTAAATAATATATGCTATCTTGGGGGGTCCCCTTGAAGAGCTCCAATTGTAAATGTTAACGAGAACCGTCTGGGCAGGACAGGGTGGGAGCTCTGGAAACGACCTAAGACTTGGAGAAGGAAACCAGAAATTTCTCGGCACTTTCCATGTTCCCAAATTTCTGTGAATAAGCAGAAAAGAATCTGATAGTCTTTTCTGCGCCTCATTCTTCTCCCCAACCTGTCTGGGAGCCCCCAATAATGAAAGCTCGATATCTTACCGCCGCACATAGATCGAATGGTCTAAAGCCTGGGCAGGACTGGCCTTAAGTAAGGCAGTATCTGGAAAAGAGAAAACCCACTCAGGCGACCACTCAACAATTGATCACTTAGGGGAATTCAAAACGCAACCAAATAAAAGTTCTGCCAGGGTGGAGAGCATCTGCTATTATTTTTGCATTATTTCACACAACCTGCACCCCAGCAAGTAAATTTCATTCTAACACAGCAAAGCGGAGATCAGGCACGAGCGTTTCCCTAGCTTCCACAAGGGGAATCTGAAGACGGTTTTCTTGACGTGAACCCACAGCGACCTTAAATGTAGGCACCTGCCCCAGTCTTAGGGTATTAAACAAGTATATATTTGTTTAAACTTCTTTTTGACCAAGATCATTCATATAACATGCTTCTAACATTTCTCCAAATAAAATGGAACAGGAGAGCTGTGACTCTTAAAATCCACAAATTAAAATTAAATTTAAAGATACCAAAGGGGGCTTCAGGTAGAAAGTTGGAGGGATTATTTTCAAATAACTTTGAAGGTTTAAGAGAAGATACTTGGTAGTTGATAATGCTTGGTATCCATACCGAATATATAATATTAAATTACGACTTCAAACAAAACGTTTCAAAGGCGTTAAATAAAATAAAATTAAACCTAATATTTTGATGGGGAAAAAGATCAGCAAGTAGTTGGAAATTTTTCTCAAAAACAAATATATTGGTGTGGTTTTGACATTTGTGTGATCCAATTCTTAATCTGGCGTTTTTTATATCGACCCCAAACTGGTTTTGCTCAGGTTGACATCTCTGCTTCTTCAGAGCTGGAACTCAGTAAATGCAGCATGCTCTGCTGACGTGCAACTCCTGTGTTGTGAGTAATCCTTTGCCAATAGATGGTCTGAAGTCCTTTTCAGTGTAACCAACTGGGAAATTAAAAGAAAAATGTTTGCCTCTCCACATATTTATTTTTATTTGTTGTTTTTTCTTTATTTCTAACACATCAAGACGAGTTCTTTCTCTTAGAATCCCAAACCACAAATTTCTCCTAAAAACGTGTTTTTCAAAAATTAAATCTACAGGTGTAATACATACTGTGAACCCTATAAAATGCATTTACAATGCTGACTTAAAGAAAGAAATTTATAACTTTCATATGTACCTTCCTTTTGCAACAGGCAACTGCCATATGTTTCCGACTTCCATAATTCAGTTTTTCCTGGACATCTGTAGCAGGTAGTGAGTGCTTCTTAAAGTACATTTTATGTAATTTGAGAAGGAACCTGCACCAAAGAGTAAAGGTTAACAGAAAAAAGCACAAGTCTTCTAGAAATGCTAGTTATTCAAAATTTACATCACCTATTGTGCTTGGCCCGGATAGCTTTTTTCCTCTCCCTCTTTCTTCTTGAGACTGAATTTGGAAATGCAGTGTTTTATGTGCTGAGAATTCTTTACAAGCAACATTTCCAAAATTTCTAAATGTTTTGGTAAAGATCCTCTTGTTATTACTGTTCTTTTGCTTGACGATTCTAATTTGGCTCTTCCTGAAAACCCAGGTTGGAAGTGTATTCCAGTAAGATTATTTTATTTGAGAAAAATTTTAATATTTTTATATCCAAAATGGGGATAAAACTCTTTCATTTTTCAGCTATCTTAATTGTTCATCTTACACTCGTTAAAGGATGGAAAAGTTTACACAATTAAAAGTGAAAACAAAGCAAAACCAAAAGTAATGTAGAAAAGTCAAAGCTTGTTCTCAAATTTTTTGCCCATGTGTTTAAATTCAGGGTTCATTCTTAATACTATTTTTCAATAGCTCACTTCTTTTGTGCAGTTCCAGTGCTAGCCTTAAATTAATCTGTTAAAAGTCTTTTCATTCAGCTGAAACTGAAATGCCTCATCTGTCAGTACAAAAATATGAATAAATTTCAGCCACATTCTTTATTCATACTTTCAGCAGATTATATAAATGCCCACAGAATTTTCACTGTTTAATAACTGGGGGTATCTACAGATGTGAAATAGGACAACAGGGCCCAATTTACAGCCAATTAGAGGGTGTAATAATTTGTATAAAAAGCTAAACATCCTACCTAGTTATTGGAGCCTCAGGCACTCAGTTCCCTTTTCAATTCATTTAATTAAACCAGCAGACTCAAGAAAATCTTTGTTTATGGGGAAATATAGCATTAAATATTTAATTCAAAGAATATGAAGCTGCATATCTTAAATATCAATTTAAACATTTTATAAAGCATAAACTATTAAAATGCCCATTAACTATTTAGAGAATATTATTTAATTTCCCCATTCATTGCCTCAGTTTGATTTATGTCCAAATTAACCTGTTGCAATTCAGCAATGTCCATCTACCCATCTTTGGGTATCCATTTACATCTAGGTGTTAATTTCATTACCTCCTTGAAGCCAGCTTATATTTGGATCAGGTATTAGTGATAGAGACAAGTGTTTCCTTCTTGGACATTTCTGTTACTACCCCGTTACTGTAGTAGTGTCGTCAGAGGAGTGTAGGTCAATGAATGAGGAAGTGAAGGGGGCGGTTTTTCACGCACAGGGTGAAAAATAATTCCAGCATCGTCTGGAGGTAGAGCAGATACTGCTGGAAATTGGACATGAGTGGCGAAGCTCATTCGTCCAGCCCAGTGAGTTTTCTTCCGGATACATTACAGGTTCATTACGTCCTCACAGCCCCTCGACTTGGTGGGTCAGAGGCCTCACTTCTCCCTTCCTTTACCTTTCCCTGGAGAACTGGAAGTGGAGGGAGGGAGGGAGTAATGACGACAAGCTTACCATTAGAGTACACGCCTTTTACTCTCTCCAAACAGCGCACCTCCCCCAAACCTCACCGAGACACGATCATTGATTGAAAAACCAGCACTAAAAGGAATCTCTCCGGACCCCAAACTGAGTTTGGGCGCTCGGGAGCCCCGAAGAGCACTTCGGTGGGCTGCGCGATTTCTTTGCTATTGAGACTCGGTCTCAGCTGATGAGAATACTTAAGAGACTTGTTGTTGGAGGAGGAGAATGGTAAACAATCGCCAACATGTTGGATAGTGCTGTGTGTGTGTGTGTGCAAATCCACGACAGAAGCGAGCCACGAGGAATCGCGGTTCTGGATCGCTCTCTCCACGGGGCCTGGGTTTGCAGCTGCAGCCGGAGACCCGGCAGGAAGGAAGCCCTCGAGAGCGCAGCGGTCCAGCCCCCGGCCGACTGAATTTACTCCCGTAAATTACTCTTTGTAAACTTATACAGGTTATAATTATTGTTTTTATTAACCCAGATCAGAGGGAGAGGCGAGAAGAAGAGCAGGGCAGATAACGAAGAGAGTGGAAGACGGTAAGGGAAGGAAGGGAGGAGAGAGGGAGCCCCAGCCAGCGAGTAAGGTGCTGCCTGGTGACTCCGCGACTCTGACGTCCACGCCCCCAATTAGGCTGTACCTTCTTCCCAAATTGTTACAAATTAAGGCAGTAAGTACCCACCTTGGTGCTAGGATTGGGCCCTTGCTCACCCCCACTCTCCCATCTATTTCTGTACTTCTTGCTAGGTTAATCTTCAAGCTAATAATACACTTTTTTTTTTTTAGCGCATGGAAGTCCGGATCCCGCCTGTTTGGAAACTTGGGGACCACCTGAAGCAACTCCCATTCAATGGCCAAGAACAGACTCACCTGTAGCCAGGGCTCACCTCCTGTGTCATGTCTTGAGTGTGGGAAATTAATCGTAAGGGTTAGAAACTCTTATGGCCACCGTCAAGTTTAAAAGAAAAAAAAAGTCTATCTAGAGAATGAAATCCTAACGCATAGGATTTTTAAATTTAGAATTTAAAATTTAGAATTTAAATTTAAAAATAAGTAACTGTTTATAAATACTGTTTATAAGTAACTGTTTATAAGTAACTGTTTATAAAGACAAGTAGCTACGTCAGGTAAGTGGAAATAGCAAGCTCTCTCCAAACATATATATATTACACTGTATATAGTGTAAACAGGCTCTAGGCTGAGAAAGCACAGCGGGAACCGACAGAATGCATTTAAAAAAAATCTTTCAGAACTGTCCAATTTTAAAATGCACAGAGAAAAATAAGGAAGAGGAACTGACTATGCTTTTCAACGCCCACCCCCCTCCCGCGATAGTTTTGCTAACTGGCTGGACACAGATTCCACTAGGTACCATTCGCAAGGCTCTTGTGTCCTTCCCTCTCTCCCCGCCCAAGTTCCCGAGAGAAGCCCACTCTGATAACGTTCTTCCCTGGATGACTTTTATTTGAAATAGAGCCGTGCTATTCTTGCCAGAGGCCTGACAGTTTAATTCAGTTTTAATCGTTTCCTTAACATAGCTCATACTGGGAACAGACATTTTCTCTCTTAAAGTGACGAGAGGCACACGCTCCCCGGTACACAGGCCCACCCATGTTTACACCCTCGCAGGTGCACACACGCGCATCCACGTACATACAGGCACGTGCACGCGCGCACCCTGTCGAGTTTTTCTCCCGCCAGTTTGCGCCCTGTCCCCGCTTCCTTTGCTCTCTTGACTGGCAAAGTGCAAGGCCCTGGCTCGACTCTGGCACGCGCGTGCCACGCTTTTGAGAAAACGCCCGATTAGGGTGGTGGCTTCGCCAGCGCTTCGAAGGCCGCGACTCCGCCAGCCTGCCAAACCCGCCTTACTTCCCTCAGGCTCCTGGAGAAGCTCGGCTTCCCCTCTCGGGAGCGAAGGTCGGGGGTGAGCTGAGGTCTGCGACCTTCTGCTTCGTGGGGTCGGGGGCAGCTGGTCCCGCTGGGTCCTGGAGTCTGAGCCGGATTCCATGCGAGCCCAAGGTGGAGAGCGGCGGTGCGGCTCTATCGCTGTGGTTCCCAAAGGCCAGCCTGGACTTGGACTAAGGAGACCAGAGCCTTGGTCCTGTCCCGGGCGCCCAGGGCACATCTGGATTATTTCTAAGGGCCACGTTCTATCTGACATAGTGGATGTGTGTGAGGCCCGGCTTTTCAGCTTGTCTGTGGGGCCCAAGTCCCCGGTGTCCGCGCGTCCCGAGGGCTGCGCCCCTCGCTGCCCGGGGTAAAGGAGAAAGAAGCGGTGTAGGGATATAGGAGGCCTTGGGGCCCTGCAGGCCCGTGTAGTCCCTTCTAAATCAGTTTGAGCTGCGGGGCCTGTAAACGGACAAGCACCCGTCTACAAAGCAGGCTTCGCGTCTGGAAAACCGCGATCGTCCCTGGCGGCCTGGGGTTTCTCCAGAAGAGCCGTTCCCCCGGAGTAGGCCTCAGGGCCCCGGCGACTCCACCCTTGGGCCTCAGCGCCTCCACCTCTCCAAGTCCGCAAGGGCAGCTCAGAGGAGCCTCGGGTCGCTCCTCCTTGGGGCCACTGAAAGCCTGGGCGTGGAGCGGGGCGCTCGGTCCCCGCAGGCTGCGGATGCTGGCTTCAGACGCCCCGGCCGCGCGGAGCTCGGTGCGCAGCCTGCTGCCAGGTCTGCGGCCCTCCCTCCACCGCATCCCCTCCCCACTCCCTGCCCCAGCCCTCCAGGCGGCCACTGCGCTCTCCCGGGCTTGCGCCCGTCTTCGGGCAGGCTTCAGAAACCAGGTTTGCACTTACTTTTAAGGCTATACTACCCGCCTAGGACGCCGCGGAGTCTGGAGGTCCACCGAGGTCCGGACAGCTCCAGACCGTTCGCAAAGCCTTTTTTTGCAAATGCAAAACACCTCCTCCTGGTTGAGTCTGGTTCTCAATCTTTTAAAAGAGGCCTCCTGCTCAGGTTGTTGGGGAGTCGTGTTTGACCCTGAGGCTGCCGGGCCCGCCGGGCGGCGCGTGCGGAGACGCCTCTGAGCACCGCCTGCTCTGGTTCCCGCTCTTCTGGTTTCCTTGGAGGAACCGCGAGTTCCCCCTGGAGCTACGGTGAGAAGATCGCAGTGGCGAAGCCACTGCCTGAATCACTGTACTGGAAACTAAGAGAGAAGTAAGAGATAATGGGGCAGCCAACAGTGTGGAGGTTAAACACAGCGAGGGAGAGAAAACAAACAAAAAACAAACCAAAAAACCCCTCAATCCTTTGTCGTGTATTTTATACCAAAGATTTAAGAGTAATATCCATCATGAGTTTTATGCTACAAAGAGACTTGCTCTATTTGCATCACATCCATTATTTTTGTTAATCCAGAGCAAAAGTCGAGTTGAAACTACAAAACAAACTGTACAGAGACATGTTAAGTGTTATTCAATTAAAAAGAGGTTTTTAAAAAAATTGTTTTAAAGAAACATGTTGGCTCTTTAAAAGCCTGAGAAAAGAAGTAGCTAACTGGCAAAAACAGGGCAAACATGAAGTTATGTTAAATCACAGAGACATTTTCTAAAACTGCAATGGAAATTTTATTGCATCTTAAAACTTATTTCACTCTGCGAAGTGTTTAGGGGTCTTAAAGCTAAGTCCTTACCATTAAAAACATAAAAATTAAAATACCAGGTTTAAATTAGCGATCATTGTTCGAAAGAAATGGGAGGCTCCAGAAAGAGCGTGCTTTTTCTGACTGGTTCATATAAAGGACTGAGCAATAATGGGGTAAAATTTTGCTCTCCTAAATATAAAGGATTTAAACGTATCTTGAATTCCCCCTCCCTCCCCAAGAAAGATCCACGGAGTAAAACAAATAAGTCTAGTGCCACTCCCGGCGCAGAGTGGGTGTTACTAAATGCAGGAATGTGTCCATGAGAAAAGACGGGCCTGGTGGCTGTGAATTCTCCCCACTCCTCAAAATGTTCTGAGTTGTAGCAATATTAAGTGATAAGGGAATGGGACTGGAACTTAAGGTTTCTTGAAAGATTCTTGATATTCTAATGTGGTGATCATTTCGGTTTAAAGCCAGGAGCCTCAGCCTTTCCAGGTCCCGGTGGGGAAAGCTGGAGGCTCCCGGGATGTACTGGCTGTGGGAGGCAGGGAGACTGACCCGGTTCAGGGCCCGGGCTGGCACTTCCAAGCCAGACGGCGGCGCTTTCCACTCTAGGTTTTTTGCGACCTTGTAAGGAAGTGGGCGCGGGCGGAGCGGAGTCGGCGCCTCTTGATTGGCTGGCCGTCTCTGTGATTGACAGGGCCCCGGACTCCGCCCCCGCCCCTTTATTGACACTAATGAGCAAGTTCTTCCCACCGCTCTCCTGCCTGGAAGTGCTGACAGATCAAGGCAACAAATTTCAATTACAATCCCTAATTTGTGTCCGCAGAGTGTTTTTTACCCATGTTAGTCCTCTCTGGCGCATCAGTCGAGGCAGATCTTGGAGCTGCAGGAAGAGGTGGAGGGGGTGGGAGCGAAAGAGTCCATCACTGAGAGAGCGCGCGAGAGACCGAGGGAAGGAAACTTGGCGGGCGCGTCGCTGGTTCCTGGGATCCCAACACAAGCGCGAGAGAGGAAACGCCAAATTTGTTTTTGCCCGGGCGGGGAAGAGGGCAGATCTGGGCCTGCGGGAGGCCCCGAGAGTCATTCAGATTTTGGTGGGGGAAGGAGAGCGAGTGTGTGCGTGTGCCTGCGCGTGTGTATATGAGCGAGGGGCGGGCGCCGGGCGGCGGGGATGGCCGAGAAGCGGAGGGGCTCGCCGTGCAGCATGCTAAGCCTTAAGGCGCACGCCTTCTCCGTGGAGGCACTGATCGGCGCCGAGAAGCAGCAACAGCTTCAGAAGAAGAGGCGAAAGCTGGGCGCGGAGGAGGCGGCCGGGGCCTTAGATGACGGAGGCTGCAGCCGCGGCGGCGGCGCCGGAGAAAAGGGCTCCTCTGAGGGAGACGAAGGCACTGCGCTCTCGCCGCCGGCTGGGGCGGCATCCGGGCCCATCCGGAGCTGCGCAGACCTGGAGCGGAGCTGCGGCTCCCGCGGAGCCGCGGGTGAGTCGGCCCCTTCCCGCCTAACTTCTTCCTTAGACGTCCTCTCCCAGTCCCGCGAGCCAGTACCGCCGCGGAGAACCTGAACTACTGCGAGTTGTGGGCGTGCGCGCGCGCGGTGTCCCTGTGCGCCCGGGGCAACTCAGCCATCAGCGCGCTAGCCTAGGTGTCAGGGCGCAAAGCTCGCGCTGCCCTGGACTCTCTCGCCGCGCAACTCGGGTCACCCTCCAGACAGTAAAATGCCGCTTTCAGCCTGGTTTCTCAGGCTGCTGCTGCCGCCGCCGCCCACTCACGCCGCGCCCTCGGCAGCTGAAGTTTGCGGCGCTCGGCGGTGCAGATCTGTGCTTTCCGCATCTGCCTCCCTTGGGCTTCCAGCCCCTGGGTGCTCTTTTTTCTTTCCTAACTTTTAAAAGCATGGGAGTGGGGGGAGCGACGGCATACCCCCACCCCCCCGAAACCGAAACGAATGCCTAAAAGGTTTGGGCAAACCAGGAAGAGGGTGGCGTATTTGCAAACGTGGTTTCCCGAGGGGTAGCTGAGAGGTTCCCTTGCCTTCCTCTCTTGATTCCCCCTGCCAAGGCCGACGGCGATCGTGGGCTTGTTTTTCGTGCTCTTCTCTTCCCGCCAGCTGCTTTGCTAAGAAGCTCCGGACGGCCGGGGAGTTTGGCGAGAGCGGTGTTTGAAGAGCTTTCTAGAGGATGCCTCCGGCCGGGCCCGGAGCAAGGCGCCTAGGACGCCTATTGCGAAGGGAGGCCCAAGCGCTTGGGACCAAGAGCCGGGGCGCCGGGCGTTTTTGCTCCGTGCTCTCCATGGCGTGGGGTGTGTCGGGGCCTGCACTGCGGATCTGGACTCGGGGACCCATGTCAGGCTCCGCTGGGCATGCATCCCAGACTCTGGCTGCGGCACAAAACTTATTTTGGGGCCTTGACTGGGCGGAAGCAGGGAGGGTGGGGTGGACGCTGGCCGCACGCCTCTGCGGGACTTGAGACTTGGGGGCCGAGAGGGCCCTACTTGAGCGTCGAGTGTCCGTCCCTTTGGCTGGCGGAGCGCCTATTTACCCACCCATGGGCCTGTTTGTTGTAAGGGCCGGATGGCAAGAAAGCTTCCCCTTTCCTCGCGGTCCTTTTCCTCTCCACAGCCGCCCTCGGGGGTTCATCTCCCCACCAGGCTTCCCATTTCGAGCCCTCACCGGTTACCCCTCTCTGCCCTTTGCTGCCCAGGCGGCTGTGAGGACGGCTTTCTGCAGGGCGCTTCCCCACTGGCATCCCCAGGAGACTCCCCGAAGGGGTCCCCGGTGCCCACCCTGGCCCGGCCCAGAACCCCGCTGCCGTCGCCGCAGGCCCCGCGGGTGGATCTGCAGGGAGCTGAGCTCTGGAAGCGCTTTCACGAGATCGGCACGGAGATGATCATCACCAAGGCCGGCAGGTAAAGGGCACGCTGGCGCGAACGGCCCCGGCTCTGGCCTCACCCCACCTCTTGGTGGGTTGGGAAGAAGGACCTGCCAGAGCGGTGGGGTCTCTCGTTAGCAGTTTCTGCAGACAAGGCCCCGGGTAGTGGTTCATTTTTGAGACTGGCTTTGCCTACCTAACCCGGAGTGCAGTCGGCGAGGGGCACAGCCCGGCCGTCCTCTCGTTGGATGCTAAGGAGAAAATCACTGTCGCCGCGGAGGCGGTAACGGTTACTGTTGATAATCCGCACGCAGGGTAGCTATAGATTCGTGATCATACTTAATATCTGTTCAGGCATTTGTTCAGGCTTTAGTTATGTTTCTGAAATTAAGGAACAGATTATTCCCCCCCCCCGTTTTTAAGAAAACGCAGTTTACTCTTTAGCAAACTATCATTTGCTTTTTTAGATCCGAAACTTCCAGTTGGTTCTTTATCAAAAGATTTGCTGGCAGTATGAGAATGTGATGTGTTATGCTATTTTGATATTAGATTAGGATGAAAATTAGTGGAATCACCAGTAATACATGCTTAATCCCTGCAAAAACAATTGCCCCGATTTTAAAAAAACCATTCTTTTTATAGATTCACAGTTACGTGGTTACTTTTTTTTCTAAATGAAATCCAACAAATTAGCCTAAATTTGCTGAGGAATACCAAAAAAATTTGTAAGTTATATCTATTTTTTTGAAAGTGTGAAATTTGCACATCCGTCAGTTAGTAAAATAAATTGATTTGTTGCACAGATCATGTTAATGTGAGGGAGGGACAGAAATCTTTGCGTTTTAAAGTTTTCAGTTCATTTAGTGCAGTGAAATCGGTGAATACTATCTTCCTTAAAAGAAACTTTAAAAAGCACACACAACTCTTTCAGGGAGTACACATGGCAAAAACCTGGATAGCATAAAAGTATCCAAACTTATTAGAAATTACAAAAACATATTTTATTGAATCCATATGCTACCTTCTACATTTTCACAGAGCTTTTTATTAATGATCCAAATTCAGTCTTCAACAACACAAAGCAACAGTTGTCTTATAAAGGATGGAGTTAAAGACCTTTACTCTTTATCTTACAGGTGCACTGAAATAACACTAAAACAGCCAGCGTATTAAACTGTTCTCATGCCTAGTTAGGAATAATGGACTTTCTTTTCTCTGGAAGTGGTCTTTAATGGCTTTATTGTTATAGGAAACATTTCTGGTAAATAACAGTACTAAAATTTGTGTTATAAGGTTAAATTAGCAAAAATTAGAATAACCGGAAGGGTCCTAGACATAAATCATTAGATGAAAGTTTTTTGTTTTTTTTTTAAGGAGAACTGCTTTATTTGTTTTTTTATATACAATAATTTGCTGTTGTATTCCTTGCTACTGTGCCCTTTTTAAAAGATAGATGCGTTTATTTTAGCATCTCCTTTTATATGCATCTCTGGGAAGCCAAGAGAAATGTGGATTTTCATTTGTTTTAATTAGCAACGTTTTGAGTAAGTGTGGTTAAATAAGAAAGTATTTTCAGGGTATGGTGGGGGAAGGAATGATTTGGTAAATATACACTGTGTTTAGTTTCTGCTTTCAATAAAGAAGTTTTACTATACCTTTCAAATTTAGAGCAACTTTTGCACTTCACCTTTACCATGCTGCAGACAGGAAGTCCTGTCTCAATAAAGAACATATTGTTTGGTTATGGCATGGCACATTGGCTCCTTGTGCTTTTTTTTATAACCCTTTTAAAATTTCACATTATAATATATTTTATCACTTTTAGAAATTCAAATTTTCTATTTCTACCATTTGGAACACTTTATTATTTGTATTATTAAAGTCTATCTGCTTACCGATTTTTGTTTAAAAAATAAAGTGCTTTCTGTGCCATTATTTCTTCAGTGTACAATTTTTCTTTTTTGCTTTTAGCTATTCTGACATTTCAGTAAACATGGAATGCAGGTACAGGGTACAACAAATTACATTTAAATGACTCAGTTTTGATACATCCTGTGTTCAGATTCTTTGAATTACATTACCAAAGTGAATGTTATAAGTTTTTCCATGTGAAAAATACAGATTCGAGAGTTTTCTTTGCTTATTCATTCTCCAAGCGTAATCATAAACAAAAACAGAACCCAAACCGTCTTTCCTCCCCTCCCTTATACATAGGCGCATGTTTCCAGCAATGAGAGTGAAGATATCAGGATTAGATCCTCACCAGCAATATTACATTGCCATGGATATTGTGCCAGTGGACAACAAAAGATACAGGTACAGTGATCAGATGGGTACAGAGGATAAGAAAACCCTGGGATTTTACAGGATACGCCTATTTAATCTGTGCTGATTATGATATTTGTTTCCAGAAGCCTGTAGAATTATCAGATCCATAATCCAAACCCTGTCACTTCCAGTAGTCTAGATGGTGCCTTCTCTTGCAATAAATGTGAAAAAAAAAATTTGTTTTGCTTTTAATAGATACAGAAATGTCTTTAAGTGTTGAGGAATTTTAATAAGGGGTCAGTTTAGTGTTGCTAAACTAAATGTGACTTTAATGTTGATTCACATTTTGATTAGGATTTTGAGACGAAATGTTGAGTCAAGTTTGTAGATATACATAATAGTTAACAAATTGTTCCATTTTCTTCGCAAATTTTTGGACATTTAAATAAATTCCCTTTATTGTGTTACATACAAAATCATAACTCTTCACAGGCTTTTTCCCTTTAATTTGAGAAAATTATTGAAGATTTTTTACAATTTAGAAAAAAAAATCTCAATTCATTACTATATTAAGACATCTTTAAGCTGGCAATGAATTTGTTACCTTACTGTTGTTTTTTTGGCTGGTAGTTAACACAGTAATTTTTAAAAAGTTCTGTAGTGTTTGGATTTTGAGAGAATATATTTATCTAGATATCAAGTAAAGTTGGAAAAGATACTTTCTTCAGTATCAAACCAACCTTTGCTTTTCCTTCTGCAAGTAAGCAAATCAATAGTCGTCAATGGCAATTCTTTTTATTTTCCTGAGGAGCTGAACTGATTCACTTTGTTATAAAGCAGAAACTAACACACCATTGTAAAGCAATTATACTCCAATAAAGATGTTTAAAAAAAAATGCTAACATTTAAAAAAGGAAATTCTGAGTGGAAAATCGGAAGATGCTTCTTTAAATTTCTTTGTTTCTGTCTTTTAAATAAACAGCTAGAGCATTTAGGAAGTTTTTAAATGAAATCAGATTTGGTTTTTATTACTCTTTAAGATTTAGGGAGTCGCTTTTTTGAAACAGGTTTATGGTGTCAAAAGTGTACAGATTTAATTAGTACAGGCACATATGGGATACTAAAAATATGGGTAATAAAAAGGACAGTTTTATTGTGTTTTGTGTATAAGTTGTATCCCTTATTTTAATTAAATAATTCATTAGGGAGCTTTGCTAAAATTATCTACTACATGATAGAAGCTAGAAGACATTGAAGTTTATTCTTTAAATATACTTGGTTTAAAATCCATATTCTAATTTGGGTTTTGCGCTTAGGAAGACAATGTACTTCTAATGAGCTTAGAAATTATTCCTTTTTCTTCTAAGTTTGTCTTCTATTTCTTTCTCCAAATCTCTTCCATATATTTTGGATGGTTTATTTTTCTTAACTGATCCTTATTATTCCCACATAAAGCAAGAAAAATTTCAAGTATTAGTATTAAGATGCCATATTATAAAAGATCAAATTATAAAACATAAATTTGGTTTCACTTATATTGCTTCTCAAGAAAAAAATTGTTTTTAGCATTTGTGTTGAGAATGTTTCACAAAGAATATGTAACATGTAGCATTTATTCTCTTAGTGGGTGTGGATTTTTGAACTATTCAATATGCATACTTTTTCAAGGTTTTGACAGAGCATATTACTCTATTTATTTTGGCAATAGCTCTATATCCATTGTGCTGCTTTTCTTGCATTTCTAAGATTTGCATTTTATTTTCCAACTTTTTCAACAATGGTAGAAACAAATATTTTTGGCTTATTCTCTGCTATCAAAGAATGGTATTTGGTGAAATGAAAGGTGATTGTGATTTATTAGAATGTAAAATTAATATTCATAAAAGGCCATGCATTTAGGAGCTTATTTATTGAAATTGCATTATATCAATTAAGGGGAATTGTTTTTATTAATTTTGTGATAATGTATTTTTTCCCAAGAAAAGGAATTAAAGAATTGAAGGCATATTGGACTCAATAGAGAATGAAATGTGTGACCATATTGAAACAGTGAGCCTTACTGGAGATATTATGAAAATGTTTCATGCTATTTTAAAAAGAAATTTGCAAATATACTGGTAGAATTCTCTGAGACTATTTGTAAATTTTTGCTTTAAATTGTATGCCATATTTTAAAACAAATGGAAGAAAAACATCCAAGTATATAATTTCATTTTCTACCCTTTTCTAAGTCAATCATCAATATACTAGTTTCTAGTTTTTGAATTAGTGTAGTTTAAATTAACATTAATAAATGATGGTCTGAATATAAGATTAAACATTATTATCTTGTATACTACTTGAAACATTGTTATTTAAATGATTATTTTTACAGAGTCAATATAGTTGACATACACAAACAAATAGAATAAGATGTTTTGTCTCTTAGAAAGGTAATGCTAATTAGATATATCATAATTTTTAAAGTTTGATGTGTATTTTAATTAGTGGTATAAAAAAATTTAAAGAATTTTCTTACAATAGTCAAAAAAAAGAGAAATATAGGAGATAAAGGCCTATGTTTTATGATTTTACAAACTTTTAAAATTAAACGGAATATCCTCAGTTTATAGTGTAATAGAGTTAGAAAAAATAATTATAAATGATAATAGATGGAACTTTTTTCCCTATGAAAATAAATTTACTGAAAGTTCTGACAATTTCCCCTTGCCTTTCTACCATCTATCTCATCAGTTTGAACATAAGCATAAAATGGGAAGTGATAAAGAAAGTGGGACACTTTAAGATATAACTCTCAAGTATTTCTGAGATTTCCTTAAAGGGGAGATTGACAACTTAATAGTTTCTTCATGTCAATTGAACATCCAGATGAAAAATGGAAAACATCAGAATACAGACAGAATGTCTAATGTGTTTAAGTGTGATTCATCCAAATTAAAATACTTGCATTTATGGTGGGAATAGTGTGCATATTTTTCACTAAATCCTTAACATACCACTTTGAGTGGTCAGTAGGTTACCACTGCTTCAGAGAGTTTTAAAGTGCTTGAATTCTTATTTTATATGCATTGAATGTAAAGAGCAAATCGTCGAATTTTAGACTTTTTAAAGGGTACACATTTTGTCTGAGTCTACTGAGTTGGAAATTCCAAGAAAGCAACAGTTCACAAACTGAGCCTTGTCATTGCCTTCTAGGTATGTTTACCACAGCTCTAAATGGATGGTGGCGGGCAACGCTGATTCCCCTGTGCCACCCCGGGTGTACATTCATCCGGACTCGCCTGCCTCAGGGGAGACTTGGATGAGACAAGTGATCAGTTTCGACAAGCTGAAGCTCACCAACAACGAACTGGATGACCAAGGCCACGTGAGTACATGGCCTCCCTAATTTGCCTCCATTGGGTGGCGTGGGCCATATCTGTACTGTGCCTGCCTGAAGGAAATAAACTTTTCTAAGATCATGAAATTCCTCTCCTGGTTGACTAGCCTGAGCACAGTCCGTGCAAAATCTAGGTTATAGTTGCATCAGAGATTATGCCTGTGGCCAGAGTATTCTATGAAGCATTTAATAGGGAAAACGAGATATTGCATTTGTATTGGAATGGAAGAACCTCAGGCAGCCATTTTTAGCCAAAACATTTGTTTGAAATCCCGTGAGGTGCCAATTATTATACTCTGAATATGAATTCTTGGCAGTTGGGTGAACAGTGATAATAATTTATTGTGTCCTGCCTGCATCCAGTTCTTTCTCCTGCAGAAGCTCATGCTTCTCAATAACGGCCCAGGCTTACGCTGTTTGCGTGTTCCACTTGCAAGCTCCCAGTTGTTTTGTAATGACATCTAAGGTGTCAAATACGTTGTAATAATTCCTTTTCGTCTTAAAACTGCTGAAAAATGACATATATGCTAAAGCCAGCCATTTCAATAATATAGTCATTTTTAACACCTTATTAATTTTTATACAGTATTGTTCCTAGGCAAGACTACCCTTATTATTTTAATAAATAAGTAACTCTGGATACTTGTTGATTTCCACTCAATGCTAGCATTTCTATTAGGTTTCTGTTATTTGAGAGGGTTTTGACTGAAGCAGGATTGAAATGCCTTTTTAAGAGCATATATCGTACATAAAAGGAATACCAACTAGTTCATTTCTCAAAGGGGTGACATGAAGATAGCATATTTATGGGTCAATCTTTTCAAACAAAAATGCAAAGTGTCATAAGCTAGTAATACAGTGATGACAGGATGTGATTTGTAAGTTGCTAGATAATATCTTAAGCAAATTGACCTTAATGAAGACATTCAAGTACAAATTTCATTGTGGTACAGATGCAGCATCTGGATTTTTAAGACTCATTCATCTCTCTCAAACTGCCAGTGCTTTTGTTTATTTGTTGCCTTTCATATTCTAAACCAGAATCAGAAAAGTAACAGTGTACAGTTTATTTCTGAATCCAACTTCATGCCCTGTACTTTAGTGCATTACTTTGCTTCTCTTCTTTTTTTTCTGTATATACACAGTCAGGTTGTAACAGTTATTTTTCATTTGATTTCAATGAAAGAACACTAGTTTCTTCTGTCTCATTGAGGGAGCCAACTGTGAAATTTTGCCAGTGCATCCATTGAGGGGTCTTTAATTTTTTTTTACAGTAAAAATTTTAAAGATAAATGGCACTGGGGGCTTCCGTGGTGGCGCAGTGGTTGAGAGTCTGCCTGCTAATGCAGGGGACACGGGTTCGAGCCCTGGTCTGGGAGGATCCCGCGTGCCACGGAGCAGCTAGGCCCGTGAGCCACAACTGCTGAGCCTGCGCGTCTGGAGCCTGTGCTCCGCAACGGGAGAGGCCGCGATAGTGAGAGGCCCGCGCACCACGATGAAGAGTGGCCCCCGCTTGCCGCAACTGGAGAGAGCCCTAGCACAGAAACGAAGACCCAACATAGCAATCAATCAATCAATAAATAAATCTTTAAAAAAATAAAAAAATAAAAAAAAAATAAATGGCACTGTTACTTGTTTTCAAAGCTTAAACATACCCTGCTTTTCTGAGTTCTATAGTTTGAGAATATATCTTTTAAAGAGATAAGTGGGTCTAAAAACTATACACTGTCATATATAAGGGACAAACTCCTTTAAATAAATATAGTCATTCTATAATTCAAATTCTTTCAGATCAAATTACTGGCTTTATATCTAATATCTACCACATCTACAAAATTAGATATAGATCTAGTAATTTATCCATCTATCTGATTTTAACTTCATAATTTCACTAGACTTTATTTAAAACAGCATTCTCTAGAGAAACAGAACCAATAGACTGTATAGATATAATTATAGATATAGATATAGATATAGATAGAAATAGAGATAGAGATAGAGGAGGGATTTATTTTAGGGAACTGGCTCACACAATTGTGGCGGCTGGTAGGTGTGAAATTTGCAGGGTGGGTGGGCAGGCTGAAGACCCAGGGAAGAGATGATGTTGCAGCTTGAGCCTTGAAGCAGAATTTCCTCTTCCTCAGGGGACCTCCACCTTTTTTCTCTTAAGTCTTTCAACTGATTGGGTAAGGCCCACCCACATAATGGGGGGTATCTGCTTTACTCTACTGATTTAAATGTTAATCTCAACTGAAAAGTACCTTCACAATGACATCCGGACTGGTGTTTGGCCAAACATCTAGGTACCATGGTCTAGCCAAGTTGACACATAACGTTAAATATCACACAGCATTTGTTTAAAATACAAAAGAATAGATTGCAACTTGAGCCACAATTGTTTATACCTAAATAATTATAACATTTCACTCTTTAAAAAAAATAAAAACATAGCAGAAAACAGATAAAATCTATAGAAGTGTGTCATCTTCCAGTAAAATTCTTTTAAGGTTGTGACAGGATGTAATACTTTAATAAAGAAAAGTAATTAGTGTGCGCAGGGAATAGGGAGAGAATAATATGTACCTGTGCATTTTGGAAGCAAGGAAATTGCCTTTGCAAATAGTAAAAATGTACCTATTGCTTGATACTAGAGGAGAAGGTAGGAGGGAAAATGCTCTTTTCTGTTCTTTATTTAAAAACAAAGTTTCGAAGACTTTGTAAAATGTAGTAAGAGATAAGAAGCCATAGTCTCTGCCTTCAGTGATCTTCTAGCCTAGATGGGGAGAGAAGACAGGCACACAGGTGATCGTGATGTCAGAGCAGTGCAGCTGCCACATTGTTCCAGCCAGGAGAGATTGGGAAGGCTCCGTGCAGAAGGTGTCTGTTGTGTTTCGTTGCTCAGTTGATGACCCTAAATAAGGTTAGATTAGAGATTAGGAAGTCATTTCTTATTCTATTGCTGATGTGATTCAGCGTCTGAGAAGACAGCAGTACCATTGTGATGGGACTAATTCAGCAGTCCCTTTCCTGATGCAGAGACCTCTCAGGGACTCTCACCTCTCTGCCCTCATACAGTCGAGCCTCCCCGCCCCCTAATTCTAAAGGAAGTGACACTAATCTCTAACCAATCAAGCTGTAGATTCAAATGTGAGGTAATTTTCTAATTTGCGTTCTAAATTAGTTTCCTACTTTTTGTCCTCTCAGTTCCCAGTTTTATTCCGCTAAAGATGTACAAGTGTTCAACATGGTGACTTGAGAACTCCATGTAGACCTGGGACTTTTATTAAACACAGAGAGATTGGAGGAAACAAATTGTCACGGGGCTGTGAGTGGATCTAGGGCTGCACAAAACATGAGATTATGTGCCATTGTGATTTTCCCCAAAGTGATTTTTCATCTTTCCAAACACCAAGAATTGTTTAGAGAGGAACATCGGTGAGAATCTAGAGATGTAGAAACGTCCCACCACTCCACAGCTAATCTTTTTTTTTTTTTCTGTTTAGCATGTCAACTTTTTATTAAAGTTAAGAAAAATTAATCTTATAATTTTTAGGACTACACATGTATGTCTTTTTAACATCTTTATTGGAGTATAATTGCTTTACAGTGGTGTGTTAGTTTCTGCTTTATGACAAAGCTATACGTATACATATATCCCCATATCTCCTCCCTCTTGTGTCTCCCTCCCACCCTCCCTATCCCACCCCTCTAGGTGGTCACAAAGCAGTGAGCTGATCTCCCTGTGCTATGCGGCTGCTTCCCACTAGCTATCTATTTTACATTTGGTAGTGTATATATGTACATGCCACTCTCTCACTTCGTCCCAGCTTACCCTTCCCCCTACCCGTGTCCTCAAGTCCATTCTCTACGTCGGCGTCTTTATTCCTGTCCTGCCTCTAGGTTCTTCAGACCTTTTTTTTTTTTTAGATTCCATATATATGTGTTAACATACGGTATTTGTTTTTCTCTTTCTGACTTACTTCACTCTCCACAGCTAATCTTGAATGTTGTGAAGACTTTATAATCCCTACTTGCCCTTTGGGGAGACCATAGTCAGCTTTGTCTTGGATTGTATACAAACCAAGACTGGTCCTTGGGTTACCTGGGGGCAGATGGTCAGCATGCTTGGGTGGGGTATTTCCTTCTCATCATGTGCATGTTTCACTTGGAATTTGCTGTCTGGAGGGAAACATTTAGGTGAACATTTCCCTGCAGAATTAGAAGACATTTAACAGGTAATGGTGCACCTTAAACCGGGGCAGGACTTGTACCCACAGTGCTGGTGTACTTTGGAAGGAAGCACAGTCAGGCGTCCACAGCCAGGAAACTTGTCGGAGGGTCTGTTCTTCCAGCTGCTGAGGATTCACTGATACAGTCACCCTAGCTCTGAGTTTGTCCTCACCCTCTTCCCATTTCTGCTCGAGAATCAGATGGGGAAGCAAGAGGTCACAGGGGAGATTGCTAGATCTCCCTGATGGAAGGAACTTGCCATGGCTTAGAGGTCTAAGGTTCATAAGCAAAAAACTTTTATTCTCTGGGCCTTGGTTCTCTCATGGGTTATATTGGAACCAGAGAATTCTGAGTGACTCAAATGAGCTGATGAATTTGAAAGTCCATATTTGTAAGGAGTGCTTCATACACAACGTCACACTTGAAACAAAACCCAGGCCACTTTGCTATGGAGCTTGCGACCCTGTGTAACTACCCTGACCCCTACCATTGAAAGCAAGTCCACATCTGGTATCACCAAAAATGCAGGGAGCCAGGTTTTTGTTATCTGCTCCTTCTTGGTCCTTTGCTTGACTTGTTCCAACACTGGCATTTAGGTCATGTAGAAAATTTCCAGAGTCAGCAGGTAGTGTTTCCCTATTGAGCTGTTTTGTAAGGGACAGGTGGTGTATCTGTCAAACTACAGGCACTTTAGGCCCATCAGATCAGAAATACGTAACATCGTGCTTCTTTTGACTCAAACCTAGTATCTTTAATGTGGGAAAAAACTGTATTAACCTTCACATGGGAAAGCACCCCGTGTTTATGGACAGAGGTCTATATGACTATCTGTGCTACTAGGTAATGCCCCAAAGAAAAAAACATCCTCCATCTGAACAGAACAGAGAGCGCGGAACATGCAGATCAGATATAATTACTTGAGTTTCAGAAATGGGCATTATCATTGTGGTCTCCTTGTTTATAAGGCCAGTGGCTCTCCTCGTTCTACTTGTTCTATTAAATAAGCAAAATATTCTTGAACACTTGTCATTATAACTTTGATAGTTCATTAAAAAGCAAATAATGCTATTTTATGAGAATAACTAGGGCTCGTTTAGCGTTCTCTTAAAATTTACAGGGATATACTACATTCCTATAGATTATATTGAAAGTATATTATTTTTCTTGAATAATTTTCAGGTTACTATTGGCAGTTACCCTTTAATGTGCAAATATAGGCATGCCTCAGCTATTTCTGTCCCCTACCCCAGTATACCCCACCTTTAGTCATTTTGGAGATTCCATAAGGATATAAACAAATAAATGAAATTAAAGTGTATATAGCTATATAGAGGAATCTGCTTGAGAGAACAAAGACTTCATAAAACAAGAACCCACTTTTCATAGACTAGTAAACAGAAACCCAAATGAATTTTTGTTTCCTTCACTACAAGCCAGTTCACTCTCGTCTTCTTGGCTATGCACTTTATTTTTGTTTGTTTAATGTAAAGTGGCTTTTTCCAATTTTTCGTCTGCTCTGGAATTTGCTAATCATTAGAATCATTAGAATTAAATCTTGCTTTTTCATACTTTTTACCTGACTCACAGCCAGACATACATTTCATGTTAGACTTAGTATACACACACACACACACACACACACACACACACACACACAGAGAAAACAGACAGTGTTTTGGAAAACAGTACCCATCCTTACTACAAGCAGCACACTCTATTTTTCTGCTTTATTTTCTAATTTTACTTATTTAAAAAATTGCCAGTTGCAACACTCTAAACTGATTTTGTGAGCCATGAACGAGTTAGTTGAAATTCTGTCCTTTTTTAAACCTGGAAAAAGACTTTTCCAGAGGTTGCTGATTTGCATTGTGTGTCCCTGGGTGATGATGAAGGCTATTGTCCCCTCTTGTCCTTTCCTCAGACTCATGCTGTCGTTCCATCAAGAACATCTGGTGGGTACCATCATTAGATCTGCTATCCAGGCATTTCCTCCACTGATAGAAAGAAAATTTTAGGGTTTAAAAACCCCCAAAGCTGTTGGTTAATAACAGAGTGTAAAGACATCCTTTTGGGGCAGCAAACACACTCTACAGGTAGAGGGCTATTTGTGTTTGGGCTGACCAGTGATTCTGAATTTGGCTTATTAAGCTGTGCACATCCTGAAAAACATGAGGCAGGTCAACCAACCACTGTGTTTTCCCCAGACCTTTGTTTAAGCATTTCTCCAAACTCCTAACTCCTCAAAACCTGAATTCAAATTGTATAGTTCAGGAAAGATATAGATTCATTAACTAAACTCATTAGCGAATACCTTAATTTGGATTCCTGGCAGCAAATAGAAAATCCCATTGGATAGGTCTATTTCTTTCTTTTTTTTTTTAATCATTGACATATACTATTTTTAATACACAGTCCATATTCAAAATTTTCCAGCTGTCACAATAATGTCTTTTTAGTAATGTTTTTTCCTGTCTGGGTTCCAATCCAGAATCACACATTGCATTTATTTATTTATTTATTAATGTCTTTATTGGAGTATAATTGCTTTACAATGTTGTGTTAGTTTCTGCTGCATAACAAAGTGAATCAGCTAAATGTATACATATATACCCATATCCCCTCCCTCTTGCATCTCCCTCCCACCCTCCCTATCCCACCCGTCTAGGTGGTCACAAAGCACCGAGCTGATCTCCAGAAAGTAGGCATAGAGGGTTAGGGCTATTTCTTTACCCCGCCTCCTCAAGCTTGACAGCATAAAACATATAAAGAAGAAGAAAACATTCACGCACAATTCCATCATCCAGAGCTGTGACCACTCTTCATATCTTTGTATGGGTCCTTTTTACTGTCTACTTTTATGTAGTTATGGTAAGTTGAAAACCAACTTGGATCCTTTATTCTAATTTAAGATTTAAAAAGAAGCGTTTCATTATGTGGTTAAAAATGTCCTAAAAGCGTTAGTAATGGCTGAATAATGCTGTATCCCACTGTGTGGACTTTCATTTACCTAACCAATCTACTCATGTCAGTGGTTTATAGTTTTTCCACTGTTATAAATGGTGCGCCGCACATCTTTGTATATGAAACGCTTTTCTGGATTTGGAATATTTCCTTAGGATAAATTCTCAGAAGTGGAGTCTTTGGGCAGAAGGCAGTTGAACCATATCATCAGATTCCCCTAGCTGAGTCTGAGAGCTTTTGCATCGCCAGGCATCTGGGTTTTGAAAGCCTTGTTATGATGGGAGCACGGACGCTGGGCTCTCCAGGCAAACCAGAGACTTTGTGAGCCACGCATAAGTCACACCCTGGGGTATCCTTAAAATCCCTTTGCCCTTGAATAGACATGTTGTGGTCACCAACAAGGGAAAAATGTTTCTGAAGAAAACCTTGGTGTGCAGACACTTATTTTTAGGGGATGGGTGTGGTAGAATTCAAATAATCATTTCAATCTCATTTTTAGTTTTATTGTTTTGGGCTCTGTGTTCCATTAGGCTCATTATAAATAAAAGGCTTATGAATTTATTCTTGTGTTTTCAGAAACAGAAAATTTGATGTTACATTCGTACGGTTATACACAGGGTTCTGCCAAAATAGTGATTACTTTTTTTTGTTTGTATTTTTATGCACACTTTGCAAACAGCTTCCTAGCAGTCTCAGTCCAATTTTGATATACGTTATTAAATTGGCACTTTCAGAGCCTTGGATATTTTTATTTCCAACTGGGATTCGTTTTGCACGTTAAATATTTAGTCAAGGCAGAAGTTGCTGACAAATTTGGCTTTTCTTTCCTTGACATAGATTATTCTTCATTCTATGCACAAATACCAACCACGAGTCCATGTCATCCGTAAAGACTGTGGGGATGATCTTTCTCCCATCAAGCCTGTTCCATCTGGGGAGGGAGTGAAGGCATTCTCCTTTCCAGAAACTGTTTTCACCACTGTCACCGCCTATCAGAATCAGCAGGTACTGTTCTCAGAATTGGGATCTTTCTAGACGTTTAATTTCATGTACAGATTGAAAGCTAGCTCTTCTTTTCACTGTAGCTAAATGTTATGAATTTTCATAAAGCATTTGCCATGTATGACATCCAGAATATATATGTATTGTAATAACAATTATTTATGCATTAGTCCCCATGTAAAGCTACTCTAGTGAGGATTTCTTTAGACCAGAGTGTGTCTCATGACTGGCAGTGTAGGTTTACTCTCCATTTTGAGACATTGAATCCTGATGTCATAATTAAAATTAGAAAGCATGTGTATTGACTAGGAAATAGACACGTAGGATATGAAAGTGAGTTGTGTCACAGGGCATGGGATTTGACAGCTCACTTTATTTTAAAGCTACCATCCATATATTATGGGAAATATTTCAGAAGCATTTATCCTATGCAGTCATTTTAGTATATATATACAAAAGGGCTATTTCTTTCAAGATATGCTTTAATTGTGATAGAGGGTGATGCATATGCTTATAGTCTGAGAGATGAGCGATTATGGAGTAATCCTTTTGTAAAATTAGAAATAATTTGAGAAGTGAAATACTTCTTTTCTATATGAATTAGTATATGTACTTCTTTAAGGCTGTGTCAAGCTGGTGGAGAATTGAATTGAGGCAATTATTTGATCCATGCAATTCTGGCCAGTTTTCATAAGAAATAGCGATGGAGTTGAGGCTGATGTGGTCTGTGGTAGATTTTTTTAAAACTTCAATGGTCAGCAGAATTATTCTAGGTTTCCACTTCTCTTTACATTTATATACATCTCAGTTAACAATTTTAGGCTTTATAAACTCTCTGTTGTGTTTTCTGTTGTTTTAAAGCTTCTTAGGAGATTCGGACCCTGTCCTGCGTGTCCTCCTTTAGGGCTGAGAGGCTCATCTGTTCTCGTCCGTGTGGCGACACCTGTCCCACAGCCCAGGCTGTCCTGTCCTCTCATACTCACGTTGTCACACTTCTATACAGGCTTTTGGGAGGGAACATGAAATTAACCTTTAAAAGGGCTGGAGATAATTAGGAAGATATTCTTAAAATATGTCAGGTGTAGAAAATGAGTTTCTTTTTAAAGGAAAAATATATAATGCATGGGGAGAAAAGAGCAGAGGCATTTGTTACCCAGTTCATCTTTTTTCTCTGTCTGCCTGTCTATCTATCAGTCTCTCTCCAACACACCCAATTAACTGTATTAAAAGTGTATTTTCTACTAGCCTCTGTGATACAATAAACGAGCTACACTGGGCTTTTGGTACACGTTGGTGACTAACACCAATTCACAAATGTTGACAAATCGATTAAGAGGATGGAAAAATTAGAAGAAAAGAAAATTGATAATGAAAAACCATGTTCATTTTTTTAAACTTCCTGGCTGCTATTTTGAAGAACTTTTGGAAAATTGGTAAGCAGCCCATGCTTGGTGGCTACCAGCGTGGGCTCTAAAGCCTGGGGTGCTAGCCCAGTTCTATGGCCAGTTAACCTTATGATCATAGGAAACTTAACCCAGTATAAAAGAAACATAAAATTGGGATAATAACTACATCTAAGTTGCTATGAGAATTCAATAAAATAATATGCACAAAACTCATATTACAGCATACATGGTATGCACTCAACAGATGTGATGTCAGTAATAAAAATCATTATAATAGTAATTGTGATAAACCTGTACTTAGACAAGGCACCATTATATAAATCTGTACTCTTTTTTAAAATACTATTTTAAATGAGCACTTAAGTTATTAAATGTTCTTTAAACATGATTTAAATGAACAGATAATTGAGCTATAATGAATTATAAAGAATTCTTTCAGTGGCAGAGTGGCAGACATGGTGAATTACTTAGCAGACTCTTACATTATCTCATTTATAATGTAGTTTTATCCACAAACTGAGACAGTAGCATATGGAGTACACCTACCCCAGGTGTTGCACGGCTGATTGGCAGATGGTTGAGAGCATACACAGCATAATACAGGGGGATTGCAGACGACTTTCCAAGGGTGCCTTTCTTTGCCTTAGTGTCGTCCAGCAGTGTTCATTTGTCCTTGGCCAAAATGGCACAATAAGAAACAAGGATGTTCATTAACTTTGGAGATTCCACTAAACCAGGGAACACAGAAAACAAAGCATGATGTGCTTTTTAGAAAATAGGCTGTTAACTCCTTTGGGCAAAGTGGAGATCTGGTAAGAAACAAATGGGATGTTGTTTATTAGTGTCAATTTCAGGATGGTATAACTAAAAAAAGTTGTTTTGAATGGAGAGGATTAGACCACTTGCAAAAATGTTTCCCTCAAATCTTGGGGTCTTCCTGGGCAAAAATCTGGTTGTAAGTCAACAAATTACAACTGTAGTTAAAATGAAGCCATTATTTATTTCTCCTACATATATAAGATTGAATCCCATTAGAACCTTCAAGTCATGGTTACCTCTGGTTAGACATTCACTGTAGTGCTCTGACCAGGTCACGACTCCACAGATAAAAGAGGAGATGAGAGCCATAAAGATGATTCAAGGAGAGACAAAGTTAAAGGAATGTATATTGCCTATTTCTGAAGAAGGTTAACAACATTCAAGCATATAAATGGCTGTTAAATAGAAGCTGGATATTAGCTGTTCCCCATCACCACTACTGCAAGAGAAACAGACACATGTCACAGAGTTAATAAAGGGAAGAACTTTAGTTTAGAGAGATTGTCAAACAAAGGGCAAATTATCAACAGACGATTCAGAATCTCCTTCTCCAGGGATATTAAAAGCAAAGCAAGCTTTATTACAGAGCTTGAATAGAGGCGGGGGAATGTCCTTTTCATAGCAAATGAATGTCTAGATGATTTCTGAAATTTTCATGTAGCTTTGCTACTAATATAATAAAATACCTGAGAAATAGGGAAGAAGAACACAGTACATCCTCTGACAGTTAATTTTGGAGTTACTTATAGTTCTTCCATCATTTCCATTTTTAATAACCTTCCTTGACATTTATAATAAGACTTGATGTGATTTTTTTTTCTGCTCTGCAGATTACTCGCCTGAAGATAGATAGGAATCCCTTTGCCAAAGGCTTCCGAGACTCTGGGCGTAACAGGTGAGTCTTAGTGAAAAACATTCTGGCTGTGATAAATATATTTGATTTTTTATTGTGAATTTTCCATTACAAAGTAAACAGTTAAATTTACTGACATGGTTTTGAAATCACTTCTGATGAGGATTTAAGTTTACTAATATCATTGAGCCTTGGATGTAACTTATTTTGGGTGTGGCATTTTGCCCATTTCTAAGGTTAATGTTGATGTGAAATGCTGGGGTGAAAACGGAAGTTCTCAGGGTGTACAGTACATGCTGCCTCTGAAGGGGCCTTGTGGAAACCTGCCCCTCAAGATCCAGGGGCTTTAATATCCCAAATCAAAATACTCTCTGCATCTGCTCTTGGTTTAGAATTTGCTTAGTGATGTCACAACTATGTATTGATCTGTCTTCGAAATAGGACAGAGACTCTTGTTCACTCAGATTTCCAACTAGAATATGAGACTACTCCTCACTGCCAAGACAGCTGATGTTCTTTGGTTTCCAAATTTGTCTTGGCTCTACTGACAGCCACACACTTGTTTATTTTTTCTGTGTCGTGTTTTATGGTGTTTGTACTAAGTGGGAGAGCTACAATAATGAATTCTACTCTATTACTTTTTATCAAAAAGCAGACCACCCTAGTCTGTGTGCCAAGAGTTTTTGAATTTATTGATATGATTCTATCCCAATACAGTTCGGTGCAAGATTTTCTAAAATAACTGTTGATAGTAATAATAGACTAACGTTCTCCAGATGCCCTTTCAGGGTAAGACTTTGACTTAAATGTTTTTAAAAGCACTGTGTTTTTAAAAAATATTTGAGACATTTTTTATCACTTTACTCCAGAAATACTTCTTGAAAACTTGGTATTGATAGGCGGTGTCTACATGAGGTCAAAATCCCTGATTATCTTATTTTAGGAACAATTTCGCTTAAAATTGTAGAGAGAAAACAATCAAGCAGTAGTGCAGACTTTTAGTTCTTTCAGCTGATTAGCTGGGCAAGGTAGTGTAGACAGAGACCTTTTCTCAGAATAAACTCAAATGCTTGCAGAAAGACTTGATTTCATCTTCATATGCAATGATTCATTTAAGCACCATGCAGTGTGAGGGCTAAAATGTATGAGAGTGGAGTAGCCTTTAACTTAGCGCAGGCAGATCAACAAGACTGACTAATAACAGGGCTTCACTCTGTAGGAAGATTTGCCGGTATTCCTACTATACACTGTCTGCTGTATTGAGATTATTCTGTCATTTTAGATGTCTCTTTCCATGTGCAGAAAAACTTTGTTTAGCTTTTGTTACGTTGCATTAGCTCCTGGTTAACTTTGGTTTTCAGAGGAGTTTCTGAAAGTTGAATAATCTAGTAACTGGGGTGGTCACTGGTAAGGTGACTGAAGGAAGGCCCTGGGATGACTCCTTTTCTACCTTGCCAAATACTTTGATGGAATCTTCTTGTGGTTTTCGTTATAGCAGAAGAGTATTTATCTATTTATGACCCTTGCATTTCTTTCAGTTCTTTTTTTTTTTTTTTAAGCAGAGAATAAATTTATTAAAACTCACTGAAACTCCAGGAGGGCAGCATTTAGGCTTGAGACTATACAGCCAGGAACTAAGTCCAGGCTCTCCTGTAGGATGGCTCTGGCAAAGACCTCACTGCTGTTGACATTGGGGGGGTCACATGGCTTGTACACGTCTTTTTTTTTTTCTTCCACTTTTATTGAGATGCAATTGACATACAGCATGCCTAAGTTTAAGGTGTACTGCATAATGATGTGACACACATCATGAAATGATGACAATAAGTTTAGTGAATTTAGTGAATCCATCATCTCATATAGATACAAAATTAAAGAAATAGAAAAACAATTTTTTTCCTTGTGATGAGAACTCTTAATTAAGATTTCCTCTCTTAATAACTTTCCTGTATAACATACAGCAGTGTTCATTATATTTATCATGTTGCACATTACTGTCAGTTCGTTTTTGAAGCAATAACTTTAAACATATTTTTAAAGGTGTATTTTGGGTAGTAGTCATAGTGGATAAGCCTATAAGTAGAAGTGAGACGATAGGATACATATTACAAGGTTTCAGGAAGAATTCTAGATAAGTCAGCACAATGAAAAGACGTTAGTTTTTAAAAATTTGATCAGTGAAAAAAACTCAGAGGCATTGGTGAAAATAAACCACTAAGTCTCTTGTTTGGTACCAGGAGGTCAAATGCTAGGTCTGATAGAAATTTTTTCTTCCCTTTGGCTGTTTCAGGAGTATATAAGCATGGCATCCATGGTGCTTGCTACTGTTTATTGCCTGACTCTAAGCCTTTTAAAGTTTTTAATGGACATGCAAAAAATAATAAATTATGCTTTAACACTTTTTAAAGGTTGTTAAAATTAAAAATTTTTATTTTACTCCAAATGTTTAAACAATATCTTAGTATAGGAAAAACATGTTGAACTTATATGTAGCTTTCTTGTTAGTGAAATGAATAGTTTCACTTTTTTTCTCATTTAAATGACTTCTCCTGCTTATCATAGGAAAGCTCTTCAGTGCCCATTTTGGAATGCTAAATATCTATGAATCAGTATTCCCGGTTTTAAAAAAATCTGATTTTAACATTTTCCACTGATAAATGCAAAAGACACTTATAATGAAAAGAGATAATTTGGTCAGCTTTAAAGATTTCTAACTTATGTATTATTTTCCTTAAAAAAAAAAAGTTATCTGTAAGACCAGGAAGGTGCGTTGGTGCTGAGAACTTGGGGGAGGGGTGATATGTTTTCATATATTAATAGAGAAAAAAGCCCATGAGAAAAAATTCAAAATATTTCTTTAATACCCCCAGTTTTCTTGCACTGTTGTTACTGCTTTTTAATACACATTCTGTCTTTATTTTTCCCTAGACATGAAATAAACAAATTATGCAGGACAAGAAAGAAACTTGGACTTGTGATTTTTTTAAACTTTATAAAACAATTTAATTAAAAATTATACCTTCCTGGCTATTTATGGTTCTGCAGCCTATTTTATAGGAATCAGTAGCTTCAGCCCTTAAAAGCTCTCCTGCAAGACATTTGTTACGTGAAGGAGAATTTATGTGCTGAGAATAGTTTCATTCTTCAGTTAGGCCTTAGGGTTGACCCTATAAAATGTTTTACTCAGGAAGGTACAAAAATTTCTTCTCTTTAAATACTTCAGGAAAAACATAACCATTTTGCTAAATAAACTTGGCCATTTGATAGCATAAATTAGCGAGGTGATAAAATGTGGAAATTGTTCAAAAGCATCTTGTATAAATTACCGTCTTGGCTACACTCCTGCAGGAGGTGTCTTTTATCTTTTCTTTAACTAGATGGGAAAAGTCTCCATTACTGGAGAAAATGAAGGCTTTTTTAAAAAAAAGTCCAGATTCAGCTAATAAATATTTTATAACTGTTTCCTGCAAAATATCTGAAATCCTTTCTAGAACTTGCAGTGTGAAACAGCAGCTTCAAGAAAAATATCAATAGGTCCAAATCAGATCACATGTAGCTCTGTCACCTTCAGAACATCCCTTTAAAGCTTAGGGTTATATATTTGGGAGGATCAATAACTTCTCCCTAAAAATTTGGTCTGTGGGTTTGTATTTGAAGCATCATGAAGTTTACACTGCTAAAGCAAATAATGCACTGATTCTCATCTCCACAGCTAATAAATTTCTAGGTCCCACAGATGCTCATGAATTACCTCTTAGTAGATTCCCCTTGAGATCACTCCAGGACTACTTTGGTATCCTGAATATTTAAAACTACAATTACGAAAACTCATCTATGTGGTTTAACAAAGCAGTTTATACAAAACTGTGTCCTAACTTCTTTAGCTTAAAAAAGCTTGTTTCTAGAAAGTCATAAAAATTGAGTATTAGTACAAGCTAAAAATAGAGTAATCAGCTAAACAGCACCCAGCATTCATAAGTTGAGTATTAAATGAAACCTGCAGGTTATGTGGGGCTTTGGGACTGACCAGGCTGCCAGACTTCTCCCCAATCAATACTTTAATGTACATAAAATATTGCTGAGTCGAGTGGTCTTGGATCTGGTTTGTAGTCAGCCACAGATAGCACGTCTCGTTTGGAAAAAAAATCACTTAGTGGTAAACAACTTTAGAGCTAGGAGAGGGTTTAAAGCTTTGTATTCCAATCCTCACTTTGTGGGAAACTGCAGTCCAGGGAGCTTCAAACATTTCCTCAAGGTTAGTGGGCTGTAGTCACAGCCCAGTTCTCCTGATCTCCAATCCAGTGTCCTTACCACAAAACAGTCCTCTCTCTGGGGCACACTGATTCCATCCGAAGCCAGACTCTGTCCTTCATGCTCAGGGCAGCCCAGGGCAGGCAGGGGAAGACGGTTTTATCTGCACGCACAGGTCACTTACCGTGGGTCTTTAGAGAGCTCTCGCCATGTTGCATAGGGGGTGTGACTCTGTGAGGGGGGTTTTCTCTAGTCTTAGCTCATAGCTCGTGACTTGGGGATGGAGGGAAAGTAGCACGTGGAGTCTAAGCTATTAAAGATAGACCCTGTCTTTAATATCAGCATTAAATACAGATCATCTGTATTAAATAAAACTGTATCTGACCATCACAAGAGATGTTCGTGTGCTGTTTGGCACTCAGGAATCAGGCATTTCCTACAGCGGAGCTATATATTTCATGAAAAGCACAATGTTACCTAGATTAACAAATTGCTTAGCACTGAGATGGTTGAGGAAATAGTGGGGAGGCCTTGAGAATGTGCTAGTTGAGTGAAGGGCCTCATTTCTATGACCTGGAGGACTTAAGTTATCTGATGGATGGAAGTGATGTCTGAATCACTTACGGTAGGAGATACATACATTTATTATGTACTCAGAGTAGTCACCCTTGTTTTAAAATATACATATATCCATGTAAGTAGCCCATAATGAAGTTATCCTGTCTCTCTAAGTGTCTATTCATTAAGTGTATGTAGGGGCTTTAAAATAATGTCTGATGCTGGTACTAGCTCCGTATACTGTGGCGCCCTGTGAGGTCACCTTCCTGTGATCCCCTGCAGGCTGGGCTGAGAAGCCAGGGCTGCCCCCTCTTCCCCAGAGCCCACCTGGCTGCCCTGGGTGTGGTGATCATGCCTCTGAGACAGAAGTCAGTTTTCCTTGGGTGAGTGCTCTTCTCAGCTGGCTGCTGAGGCACCGAATGATGGATAGAAATGCCTCTTTACAGGGCGTGCTTTTGTGGCAGAGCTCTCCGCATCCGAGGGGGAGTGGTGTAACAGGGAGAGAGGATGAGCTCCAGATCACAGCAAAGCCTCGGACTCACGGCAGCTAGGATGGACTCTCTTCACCCCAACTTCCTAGTACAAGGGGACAGCTTTTTAATCCCCTGAGATCAGCTAAGTTTTCTGAGAATGTTAACAGGACATCCTGGGTGGTTTCCATCCTCTTGTGCTCCTGGTGACAGAACGGTAGCTCATCTCTGAACCATTTTGTTTGTTTGTGCCAAGCTCCTCACCTGCCAATGTGAGGGGCCACTGTCAACACCAGTGGTGTTTTCTGAGCTGCTTATTACGGGTGCAAACTCCAACCGCTCCTAACTGGGCTTCTTGTGTTCACCCCCATCCTGACCCTTCCATTTAGAATGGGTTTGGAAGCCCTTGTGGAGTCATATGCATTCTGGAGACCTTCACTACGGACCCTCACCTTTGAAGATATCCCTGGAATTCCCAAGCAAGGTAAATCACAAAGTCTCCTGGGTCAGGGACTTCCCTGGTGGTCCAGTGGTTAAGACTTCACCTTCCAATGCAGGGGGTGCAGGTTCGATCCGTGGTCTGGGAGCTAAGATCCCACATGCCTCCCGGCCAAAAAGCCAAAACATAAAACAGAAGCAATAGTGTAACAAATTCAATAAAGACTTTAAAAATGGTCCACATCAAAAAAAGTCTTAAAAACAAAAAACGAAAAAAAAAAAAAAAAGTCTTCTGGGTCATGTATATAGCCAGGTCCTGCCTAGATGCTCAGGCACTGAAAAATGCACACGTCATTGCTTGTCCTCTGTAATGGCAACCTCATTACCAACATCCTCCCATTACAGGATCCCTCTCTTTTCTGTCTGGTATGGGGATGGGCCAGGAAAATGGCCGTTGTGGTCAAAGGTTAAGTCTTGGATGTTTTAGTCTGTTTATATATTTCATAACCTTTACTTTACCCTAAATCTCTTCTTAAAATTAGAGGTAGACTAGTTGGCCCTGGTACTAGGCATACTTCACAGATAATTGCCGATGCTGGTCTCGGTTCACCCTTTCTTGCCAGCTTCCTCTTCCTTCAGCAGACTTGCCTCTAGGCAGCGTTCTCTTGTATTTATGATGAGAAGGTCAGGCACACTGAGGCAACCTTCCCTGAGCTCCCCTTTGAGTATTTCCTACAAGCACAGGGCTGGTGTTTCCTCAGAGGGAGCAGCACGGAAAGGGATGACACTTCCTTCTCTACTTGGTAGGTAGGACTCACAGCCCCCTCCTGCACTCAGGCATTTTACGCCTGATCCTGCCCAGCACCCCGTTGAGAATTTAGCATTGCTGGGTTTTAGATAATTATCATTGGGCAGATTGGGCTTTTAGATTATTTTGAGAAGCTATATAAAACACTGTCACTAGAGCAATGAAGGTTTTACAACCTATCCAGCCCATTGGAATTCTCTTCTCTCCCTAAGTTCCATCAAGTTGCAAACATCAATCTGTCAGCAAATCCAGAGTGGGGAGTCAGCCGCCACCACTGTTATTGATTGGATGCAGGGTTAACCCCCCTCTCTATTTCACAGGACTGTTTATTTGCTGGACCTCTGCTCTTGTGTTAGCATGTGATTCACCAAACCATTGTCTGTTTGGAAATGATATGTATACATGTAGCTGATTCACTTCGTTGTACAGCAGAAACTAACACAACATTGGAAAGCAACTATACTCCAATAAAAAAAAAATAAAGTTCTAGACCGTTGCCTTATTTCAGTAGCCCTGAGTGGTACAGTCATTGATGCACACAAGCTTGCAGTGGGAAGTTGCAAGTTTGTTTGAGGCAGGATGTGTCTTTGACCAATTTGGCTCTTTTCTTTGAATTCCTTCTTTTTTCTTGCAAGAAAATATATTGCTCCAGAGGAAGCTCTGCTGAAAGAAAGAGTAAAAGTTGGGTAGAAGTGAGGTGATGGAACTTTTGGAACAAGATACAGAGTAAGATGAAATTTATATTTTCTAAAGTTGCCAGGAAAGTCAGTATTTGTAGTGTTTATTATTAAAAAATGAGAAAACTTTGAGAAAGCTAATTGAGGGAGAAAATGTGAAAATTCTATGTGATAGTGTCCTAATATCTTCTGGAAAAAAAAAATCACTCCTTGGGGAGATAGTTTCCTTGAAAATATTGAGAAGATCTGTGTTTAAAATATTTCAGTCTGAATTCAATGAAATTACAATTCCTGAGAGCGGAGACCATCTCCTTTTCGTCTTTGTACCCGCCCCTTCTCACAAGTCCGACTAGCTCCTGTGTACACAATTGAAAGGAAAAGATGCTCTTTACATTTCAATTTCTTCTGCAGGAAATACAGGTTCCTCCACCTTACTCCAAGGTTCTGGGAATGGCGTTGCCGCCACCCACCCTCATCTTCTGTCCGGCTCCCCTTGCTCGTCTCCAGCCTTCCATCTGGGACCCAACACCAGCCAGCTGTGTAGTCTGGCCCCGGCTGACTACTCCGCGTGCGCTCGCTCCAGCCTAACCCTCAACCGGTACAGCACGTCCTTAGCCGAGACCTACAACAGGCTGACCAATCAGACGGGCGAGACCTTCGCCCCGCCCAGGACTCCCTCCTACGTGGGCGTGAGCGGCAGCGCCTCGGTGAACATGTCCATGGGCGGCACGGATGGGGACACCTTCAGCTGCCCACAGACCAGCTTATCCATGCAGATTTCTGGGATGTCCCCCCAGCTCCAGTACATCATGCCTTCACCCCCCAGCAACGCCTTTGCCGCTAACCAGACACACCAGGGTTCCTATAACACGTTCAGGTTACACAGCCCCTGTGCCTTGTATGGATATAACTTCTCCACATCCCCCAAACTGGCTGCCAGTCCTGAGAAAATTGTTTCTTCCCAAGGAAGTTTCTTGGGGTCCTCACCGAGTGGGACCATGACGGATCGGCAGATGTTGCCCCCCGTGGAAGGAGTGCACCTGCTTAGCAGTGGGGGTCAGCAGAGTTTCTTTGATTCTAGGACCCTAGGAAGCTTAACTCTCTCATCATCTCAAGTGTCTGCACATATGGTCTGATGAAGCCTTTAAGTTAAACTACATTGGAATCTGGCTAATGTATATTCTTTCTTCGTTTTCCTTGTCTTTTCTTTCTGGAAAGAAATATGAAAAGAAACTTATCAGTAGCTTGTAAAATGTACATATAATAGAAAATGAAGGCTCACTGAGTTTTTTTGACTTTCTCATGGTGAGATTGTAATTATCTTTGGTACATATGTATACTATATATGGCATGTGGAGTTTTGCAGCCTACAAAACCACATCCTCCCTCTATTTTTCCCCCAGTTACACAGAGTATTGGCATAAATGTAGTATGTTTAACCAAAGTTCTCATACTTTTTAAAAAACCAAACAGCAAACTTAAAACTTGGCAATGACACTAACCAGACTAAGACGTATAACTTAATTTATCAGGAAAATGCTCTACACAGTTTCCTACTTGAGGGTTGATAACCAGCAGTAACCAGCACACAGAGTCTTGTGATTTCTGTTATTCTTGGGCACAATGTGAGAACCTAAGTCAGTAGAAGTCTTAGTAATAGTACTGAGGTATTTGTAATCATGAAGGATTAGCTTTTGTGTTCCTACTTGCTCTTATTTATCACAGATATTAGGTGACTTTGGTCCTATAAAAATTCATAATCCATAATAATTACTTTCTTAAGGAAAATGGAAAGGCTTGTGATTTTTTCACTTTCTATTGGACATGTAAGAGGTATTTATTCATCTGCAGAGAATAAATTTCCAGTGTTTTGGATTTTTTGCTCATTTTATTTAGTATCAAGTAGACTATTAAAGAATGTCCTATAGACATTTTTAAATTCCAGTTTTCACCAGGGGAGGAATATATGATATGACTGGAATGGCAAAAAGAAAATAAATCCACCTCAAATTCTTTGATTCCAATGAGAAATGTCTAGCTTTTTAAATCAAGAAGAATAATATTGTTAGCTATCCCTTAGGTTTTTATAGTGTTTTTTTTTTTTTTAATTCAGGATTTTTTTCCATCTTGCTTTGCGATTCCTGACCCATGGTCTATAAGTAAGGGAAAAAGGCATTTATGCTACTTATTTATGTCTCATAACTCCTACAAATTGAAACCTTCCCCCTCCTGAACCTTGTCCCTTTGTCTGAGTCTTTCTCAAAACAGATAGATTCTAGGCCTTCATGGTGTTAAATAACGCTGTAAGGAATTTCAGGGGGTTATCTCCAGCAATCTGTCTTTTGGGGGTTGCAGTGCAAAGGCCAAAGCCCATTACTATAAAGTTCCTCTTGGAAGACTAAGGAGGAAGATACCAATTATGATAAAGGAGCTGTAAAACTTTTAACCTCAACATCATTTTTAACCTCGAAACTGAAAAAAAAAAAACGAAAACAGCATTATTTTTTAAAAATCCCTAAAACAATGTATACAGGGTTTCGAAGCATGTAGTAACTTTGATAGCACATAATGAGATGAATAGGAAAGGCTAAGAATGCAAGGTGAAGAGCATTACCATATGTCTATTGAGGATAAAATCATGTGTCTGTCCACTGACTCACTACATTTCATATATTTGCCAAGCGAAAGCAGTGTGTTTCAGTGCTAAACAGAATGGCTTTAACCCATCCCTAGGTTAGATGGGGCTAGGGCAAAGCTCCTGGTTTGCTTCTTTACTTGAAAACAACATGGCTGTTACATCTTGAGGGAGATTACTATTTAAACAGTATTTGCACAGAATGTGACTCTGTTTATATATACTGATAAATTTCCTCATGGGTTCTCTAACAGTTTGTCAAATTAGTATTGATCTTTAAATTTAAAATTAGCATGAAGACACATGACATATATCCAATAGGTAGATCTACATAAGATGTTTGTGTATGGTATTAATAACTTGACAAAGATTTGGGAAAAGTCCTTATTATGAGTACATCCCAGCCTCAGTGCTTGGTATAATTTAAGGAGAACAAGAGAGTTTTCCATCCGGAGAACTCAAACAGAGAAAGTAATGATCTGTACCTATATGCATTAATAAGAAGAGAATTTTCCTTTTTGCTCTTTGTGATTTGAGATGACACCGCAATACAAGTAGAATTTTTAATTAATCTTTTCTTTTCGATTTAGCAATATTGTACAAATGCTGTTTCCTTTAGGTTTTACTGTAAATATTAATCATCATGTCACTTCAAAGACTAGCCTTTTATCATTATATTAAATGACATACAGGCATTGATAATTATAATTATATATCTGTATTTTATTAAAAAATGCTTAAGAAATTATATATTAAAGTGTGTTACTAAACCCTTTTATGGCTTTGGAGGGGAATCATTTGAAGTGTCTATAAATGTTGTTCCAAGAATAGGCCCACACATGCATACTCCAAACACAAATTTTGTAGCTTATGATTACAAGGCATGGGGAAATGGGCCTGGCATTCATTTCTGATGTGTTAAATATAATTTCTTGGTGCCTTGACCATGTCATTGAAGGTGAAGACCTGACAAATGTTGAACACATGAAAATTCAAATGTGAGAAGAGGAGGGCAGAGTGGGATGTTTTGTTTTGGGTCCGGGGGGGAAGGGCAAGGATATAAGAATGAGCTGCTTGTACCACTGACCAGTGATGACAGATCACTTTTAGACCCCTTACTCAGAAAACATTCCAAGGGACATTGTGATGAGGTGAGGTTGCTGCTATCACAACCAGTCACATTTTGAAAATTAACACTTGCTTCCATACAGGCTCCCTCCCAGAGGTCACCAGCTTTTCACAAGCAGGGCACCCACTTGCTGACCCCTGATTTCTGGAATGTAGGGGGTCAGGAGACTTTGGTGGCCCCCAGAGAAGGTTGGGGCACAGTGTTGCTGATATAGCAAAGGATCACACTCACTCTTTATATTAGTGGAATTTTGAGCAAAATGCACCTCACTTTTAAAATGTGAATTCCTCTTGAGACCTCACTCCCTAGATTTAAACCTATTAGCAACTCACACCTTAGTATGAAATAGATAAACAGAAGTTTTAGAGATAGCTGGAGGTTTGATTAAGAGAAGGGAGTAATTTTTGGAGTAGGGAAGTTCTGGGAAAATATGAATGCGAAGGAGAAGGTGCAAGAAAAGTGATCACTAACCAAGCCTGGTGTAAAGCCATTACACCAGCCATTATTTAATTTCATGAGTTTCTTTCAGGAGTCATGGTAGAGTTGGTGGATGCTATGCCAGTGCTGTCTTTAATTAGACAGGTTTGTAAAGAATCCTTTATTTCAAAGTGTAACTCTGCTGGGTTTCCTCATGGGGAGTTTATTGACTCATCTGCATGGAGATTTTCTTAAGCCTTCCATTGGTAATTAAGTCATTTTATTAAATTATTACCATATTGTGTTTTAATCTCATTGATCATCATTCCTTAAAATATGTGCTCAGATAAACAGTAGGTGAAGTTGAACATGTGAACAGTTAAGTAGACATATGTGATTACGGCCTTCTAGGAGCTTAAAACTTGAAAACAATATCAGTGATGGAAATGAATAAATATATATATGTATATATTTTTTTCAAGTATAGAAACATCCAACAGATGTTTATAAACTTAGTATCCATCTACATGCTGATAGATTTTCAAATGGTGAATTTTCCTTTTTTGGGATTTTGCTATGGTGAGATCATCACTTCCTTGAGAATAGGGAACTTGGTTTCAAACAATGGGTTTCCCAATCATGATTTTGGACAAAACGTAACCACTTTAGATCTCAGTTTTTTTGTATGTGAAAGGAGTGTCTGGGATGAGAATCTGTACTATTCCTTTCAGTTTCAAATTCATATGACCTTAGTGCATAAATAATATTCAGCTTGATAGTAGGAAAATAGCTTTATAAAAATGTATCTTTGGGAGATATGTACATATATTTGGATATATATATTTCCAAAAGGTATGTTTTTATAAAACTATTTTAGATATATATCTATCTTTATAAAGAACATTACACCACCAGGATTATTTTAAATTTATTGGATTACTTAGAATTTTAAAAAAAATGGAACTGTGCTTTATTTAGTTATATAAGACATACGTTTGTATATTAGTATTTGAAGGAAGCCGCACTTAATTATGTATTTGCTACTTTAGAGTGAACAGAAAAAGATGTTAATAAAATTTCCTTTTCATGATGCTCTTAATGGCATGGCATAAAATTGTTTCACTTTGGAAATAAGTGAAATAATTATGGCATCTAGTAAAATATTTAGAGATCATTCCAAGCCATTCAAAATTCATTTAAATCTTCACTGAGAAAAAAACCTGAATTTGTCTTTTTGAAGGGTTTTATTCATGCTGAGACTCAGATTAAAAATATAAAAAAGTTGATTACTCTGCAATTCACTGAGTTTACACAAGGCTGGATCAACATACCAATTCTTTGTTCATTTAAAAAATTATATTAATTTTAAAATAATATTTTAAAACTATATTAATTTTAAAATATTTGATAATTTTAGATTTTTAAAATTATATTAATCAGGTCACTAGAATAACTTAATAATAAGCAAAGACATTTTTCTAAATAACAGCTTTATTGAGATATAATTCACAAACCATACAATTCACCTGTTTAAAGTGAACAATTCAGTGGTTTTTAGTGTAATAAGAGTTGTGCAACCATCACCACAATCAATTTTAGAGCATTTTCATCACCCTGCAGAAAACTCCATGCCCATTAAGTCACCCCTTTTCCCTCTACTCTTTCTTTAACCCAAAGTCCTAGGCAACCACTAATCTACTTTCTGTCTATAGATTTGCCTATTTTGGGCTTCTCACTTAAATGGAATCATACAATATGTGGTCATTTGTGACTGGCTTCTTTCACTTAGCATAATGCTTTCAAGGTTCATTCATGTTGTAGCATGTATCGGTATTTAATTTCATTTTCTTGCTGAATAATAGTCCATTGTAGGTATACACTACGTTTTATTTATCCATTCATTGATGGACATTTGGATTGTTTTCATTTCTTGGCTGTTAAGAATAATGCTGGTAAAAACACTGGCGTACATGTTTTTGTGTGGACATATGTTTTCATTTCTGTTGAGTATATGCCTAGGAATGAAATTGCTGGATCCTGTCGTAATATTTTGTGGAACTTCCAGACTGTCTTCCCAAGTCATTGCACCATTACACATTTTTACCAGCAATGTGTGAAGGTTCTGATTTTTCCATATCCTTACTAACAGTTGTTATTATCAGTCTTTTTGAGTATAGCCATCCTAGTGGGTATGAGTGATATCTCATTGTGGTTTTGATGTTCATTTCCCTGATGACTGACGATGTTGAGCATCTTTTCCTGTATATCTTCTTTACAGAAATGTCTGTTCAGATCCGTCACCCATCTTTAATTGGGTTGTCCTTTAATTATTGAGGTGTAAGAGTTCTTTATATATTCTGGATACAACTCTCATCAGATATATTTCTTGCAAATATTTTCTCCCATTTGGTGGGCTGTGTTTTAACTTTATTGTTCATGTCCTTTGCCTCACAAAAGTTTTTAATTTTGAAGAGACTCAATTTATCTATTCTTTCTTTTGTTGCTTGTACTTTTGTTATGTGGGCCAAGACATTTTGATGAATTTTTAAAATCTGCCTTTTCACATTCTTAGTAGAAGTAGTAATAACAGAACTGCATTTTAGCGTGCTTTTCGGGTGTATAAATTTAATAGTACTTGATAAATTACACCTCCTCCCAACATACCTGAAATGTTGTCCTTGGGTAAATAATTATACATCCTTAAGTGCCTTAAAAGGAAAGTGAAAAGATCCCAAAGCATCATGACGTTTTTATTACCATAGAAAAAGGCTGGCACATTCAGTATTTATTCAATCAATAAATATTTATTGAGCATCTACATTGGCATTATTTTAGACATTTGAGGTATTGCAGTGAAAAAAAATGTTGGTGTCTTCAAATGCCCTGTAAAAGTTGAAATGCTGGTTTCCTAGGGAAGAAAACTTCATACTGTAACATATCACAGTTGGCAGGAAAAAAGTGTTGCCTCTTGGCTTCTCTGTGAACTGGTGCCCTCGCCCTTATTTTGATATTACATATTCCAGATGGTCACTGCAAAATGCTTGCTCCTATGCCAAGGTACAACAGGGATGCATTATCGCCTTAATTCTGAGTTTGTTCCGTGGTTTTCTTTGGAAACCCTAACATCATTTAAACGCAATTGTTTCAGTTTGGCTCTGTTTACAGAACTTTAGTAAGATATTTCCCTATTAATAACAGGAAAGGGAAACCTTACTTGTTTAGGGTTTTGGGAAACTCCTGCATATTTTTCTTAAAGGTATTTGGTGAAATGGATTGCAGAGATTTGCAGATTTCTTTTTCTTAATTTGCCTAAATGAATTTCAAGGGAAAATTAGTTGAACCATATGTTTTTCAAACAACAGAAGCTCTTACTCATCAATGATAAAGACAATTTCAAAAGTCATTTCTATCAAGGAATGTTACAAAGTTCCAGTAGTCCCTGGCTTTAGGGACTAAGGAATGAATGAACATCATGGCAGGTCCCTTGCAGCTTCTGCTCATTTTTTTATTTTTCTGAATTTGATGACCTTGGTGTGTGGAGAAGAGAGGAAATAGCAATTGCCTATGTTTAAATGTCTGCTGTCGACTCAATTTTACCTTGGGAGGGCATGATGGGGAGACAGAAATATAAAAATTAGAGCTAGAAGGGCCTGAGTGGTCAAGTAAGAGAGTTGTATGTGGAGAAGCAACTGACCTTCTTGTTACCTCATTGAGGTAACAATGTTGACTCAACTACAAGCTTCAGACAAGATATTCAGAAAATTTCAGTGATAGCCTCCATCAATGACATTAAACACTTTCAAGCTTCCTTGTCTTTCTTCATGGTTTCCCCTCAGCCCTGAATGTCCTTCAAGCCTACATTCTCATTTTTTAAAGAATTACTTACTCTTTCTTCAGTGAAGCCTTTCCCAATTTCCATTCTTTCCATATTCCTTTCCCCAGGAGAAATAAACTTGCCCTCTAGAATGTTACCACAGCACTCCATGCATACCTCTCTTAAAAGAAAATACCTCAATATATGCTCTTCATATAGGCCAACCAGCCCAGCTACAATGGGACATCCATAAGGGAGAGAGCTGTATCTCGTTTGTTTTTGCCACAGCATACAGTGAAGATAAAAAAGTGATTAATGAAGCAGTGGATACATGAATAAATATGTGAACAAATTAATAAAAAATTGAATAAATTTTTTAGGCCTACAAAGGAACCTAAAATTTGGTAGGTCTGGAGGTTTTGCTTGGTGAGCTGCCAATTTGCCATTATCAGCAGAGACACAGAGGTCAGTAGTTCCTCACCAAAGGACAGGAAAGGAAAGACTTTCTCCCTTCTTTCCTTCCTTCATTCCTTCCTTCATTCCTTCCTTTGTTTCTTCCTTCGTTTCTTCGTTCCTTCCTTCCTGTTAGCATTGTGCCTGACACCTACATAAGATACTCCTCCCTATATTCTATGTATTTTTATCATGACTGTCTTCAAAAGCTATTAGGATATTATATGAATTCAAAGGGGAAATACTCCTAAGGGGAGAATGTATTATATGCAGCATGGAGATCATTCATTCTGGGGAGCTTCAGCAGGAAAAGCTATAGTTTCAGGAACTGACTGTTTATGTTGCAGGCATCCCTAGAGTCTAGTCTAGAAATAACAGGAGGAAAGTGGGGCTTTCTACATCCTAGGACACCCAGCTGGACACAGATGTGTTGTTGATTGAAGTGAGATGGGTAGAGAAGTCCAGGTTTCACAGGTGATGGATGTATTGTATCCTGGGAGCTATGGGCCCAGGGGCTCTAAAGGGATTGAGGTTACTAACATAGTTACTTGTAGGTTATTAGTTGTACATCTGTGCAAGTGAGTTGATATTACAATAAATATCATTTCATCTAGAAAAAGCGCCTATTTTGTAAGATTAAAAAATAAAATTACAGAAGAGAACCTAGAGATCTCTCCAACTCACACGGATTAGGGGCTGCTCTGTCAGGATAAAAATGTTTTCTCTGTTGGTGGAGACCCAAGACACCTTGGAGAAAAACTTCTTTGCTGTGAGGAAACGTGTAACAATGACTGTTGACCTAGAAGCCGGTGCCATCTTCGGGGTGAACAGCTTAGATGAGCGAGGCACTGCATATTGGGGCACACATGCCCCTTCTTGCTCTCTGCCCGTTCCTTTTTCTCTGGTATACAGGAGAGAACTTGGCTTGGCTTTTCTTCAGATTCTAGTAGTAAGATCTACCTAAGAGGTTGGGGGTGACATAAGCAAAGACTAGGGGAAGGGAGCATCCACAAAGCGGGCAGCCCCACTGTGTTCACAAAGTAACTTCCACCATAGCTGTGCTTTGGGGGTGCCAGCTATCTGCCCAGATTGATAAAATTGTACTTTGTTTCTGTTTTTTTTTCTATTTTCCTGTGTGTGTGATGCATCTGTCAGAACCCCAGGGAGAAGGCTGTGAATGACACCCTGCCCTCCTAATACATGTGTTTGCTTATTTACATGCGGTTCAATCATTAATTCATCCCTGCATTTAGTGTTTGTGGAACACTTGCCACATGCCAGATTCTGTTGCTGGAGATGTGATTAGCAAGAAGAATTTGCTCTTTGGGGGGTGCCCAGAGCCTCACCAGAGGGTCCCATGTGTTAAACACAGAGTCCTGACACAATGTAGTAAATGTTAAAATACAGGTAGTACCAAGAGCTGTGGGAACATTGGAGGGTGTGACTAAGTTTATACGGGGGACAAGGAAGTGATCAAGAAAAGCCGTGAAGCTGAGACACTATTTGATAAAGGCCAGGGAAGGCTGGTGGAAGTGAGGAATGAGTATTCTGGAACAGAATACTCCAATAGTCCAAAAGAGCTTTCTGCAACAGTGACAATATTCTCTATCTGCACCAACCAATACAGTAGCCACATGTGGCTACTGAGCACTTCAAAATGAGGCTAGTGGGATTCAGGGACTGAATTTTTAACTTTATTGAATATTAATTATTTCGAATTTAAGTTAAAAAAAGAAACCACACATGGCTAGTGGCTACCACGTCGAACAGCGAAGCTCTAGAAAACTCTGTGAAACAGAAAGCAATGCACGTCCTAAGAGAAGTGTGGATAATGGGCAATGGAGAGAATAAATCTTCCTCAATACGCAGTTCACCCCACTGTGTGGAGGATACTTCTGGAGGGTTACCACCAGTAGGTGGTGACTGTACCATCACTGAAAACTGAGTAGGCTACAAGACTCTGCCTGGCGACCCATCCATGATGTACATGTTTATTGAGCACCTATGCAGTTCTCCTCTGTCCTCCACATGGCTGGGCTGGTTGCACAGTCATTTGGCGATGAGCCGGGCCTCAGGTCATTTCCCTTCTATCAGACAGAAGCCAAGAGAGTCCTTTCGGGGGCATTTACACATTGTAATTCTCTTTGACAAGGCTTGTTTTGGGAAGAGCGGTTATTAATTCTGAAGCAGGAAAGACAGTTTCTGGTATCAGTGGTTCTCTTCCTGGCTGAGGAGACTTGGACGCCCTGGCCCCTTTCTCCTTGCTCTGCTCCTTACTCTCTCCGTGCAGTACCCACTGGTGAATTACAGGATGAAAGGCTGTCATCCCCTTCCCTTGATTAAAGCCCAGATAATCGTTTATTAGTGAATGCGATTCTTTCTCTCGCCTTACCCCCATTAAATGAATTAAGAAGACAATTCCTCCTAGTGGAAGATGGGGAAAAATTAATGCAAAATATTCCTCATATGAGATATTAAAAAATGACTAGCGTTTGCATAGCATTTTATAGAACATACTGCATAATCACATACATTATTCCATTTAGTCTTTACAACACTCCTGTGAGATGTTTTGATCCTCAATTTATAAGTGAGGAAACTGGAGCTCACAAAAGTTAAGGACTTGCCCACAATCACTGGGCCATCAGGTGACAAACTGGGGTTCAGCCTGTTTGCTGATGCCTAAAGAGCGTCTGACAGCATGGAAGGAAGGAGATTGGGGCAAAAATAAAGACTGAGGGGAAATCCTGACTGGGAGGGAAGGGAAGAGAAAAAGGGAAAGAAAGTGCTCCTTGCTGATTCCGAATGACCGAAACTCCTGCCAGGGGAAGCAATTGGTTGGCAGGAATAATCCCCGAAACAAACCCTTCAGCACAGCTTTCCTCTCTCTTTTCACCAGCTTCCCAGGAACAGCCCCTACCTTGGATGGGTAGCTAAGGGATTCAGAGCTGGCTCGAAGCCAGTGGGAAAGTCTTGGTTAAATTAAGAGTTGTTAAAAGGTAAACTGAGGCATATTAAGTGTTTTAAGAGTTTATTTGAGCGAAAATCAGTTCTAATCTGGCAGTGCTAAACCGAAGTGGTTAGGAGCACTCCAGAGACAGGAGCTTGGGGTCAGACTTTTATAAACTCCAAAGCAAAGCAAAGGGAGGGAATTACTGCTTGACTATTAGCTTACAGCCTAGCCTAGTTGACTGTTTGATTGGCTGTCCCTAGGAGTTTGATTTTGGAACCTTGAAGCATTTGCAGGCTTAGATTTGGGTTTGCTTACATAGGTGACCTTAGAGCCACAGCAGTCTAATGGCCACATTGTGTAATTAATTTAAGTTTACTTCAATTCAAGGGATTGAAAAGAGGAAAAATGAAATGGTCAGCTTTTCCTCTTATGATCCCCCTGGAAATATGTGTACAAAATGTCAAAATGCTATGGGAAATTATTTCTGAAGTGAAGCCTTCATCTGAGAAAATTATTTTTTCTATGCCTCTTAAAAAAGGGAGCAAATATGTGGAGATAGTGAAGATAGAGTGGAGAAGAATTGTATCAACTTGTTTCTTGATGGAAAAGTTGACCTCATGCCAAAGTTCACTGATCTTGCTGTATTGGCTCAGGGAAAACCGCAGCAGCTTCAAATTTAAATATTATGATGGTTGGTGTCATTGCCTGAAAATCTTTTAAGTTGTGATCCCAAAGCTCCTTTACGTGTGTTAATTTTTAAAATCCTAACAAGTATTATTTAGTACAATTTTATAACTAAGCAAACTGAAGCAAAATAAGGGTCTGACCTAGCCAGGGCCACCCAGCTGGAAAGGAACAAAATCAGGATTTGAACTCAAATTCATCTGATCCCAGATTTGTTTTCGCAGTAATCCCTGTGTTACAAAACATAATGCGAGGCAACAGAAGATGAAATAGATAAATTGGACTTCATCAAAATTAAAACGTTTGTGGATCAAAGGACACTATCAGCAGAGTGAAAACATGGGAGAAAATGTTTGCAGATCATATATCTGATAAGGGATTAATATCTGGAATATATAAAGAACTCCTACAACTTGACAACAACAGCAACAAATTAAAAAAGCAACCTACTTTAAAAATGGGCAAAGGACTTGAATAGGCATTTCTCCAAAGCAGATGTACAAATGTCCAATAACCACATGAAAAGACACTCAACGTCACTAATCATTAGGAAATGCAAATGAATATCACAATGAGATATTACTTCATACCCAACAGGATGGATATCATTTAAAAAAAGAACGGGTTGGCGAGGATGCAAAGAAATTGGAACCCTTATGCATTGCAGGTGGCAATGGTGCAGCCACTGTGGAAAAAGGTATGGTGGCTCCTTAAAAAATTAAAAATAGAATTCCCATATGATCCAGCTATCTCACTTGTAAATATATATCCGAAAGAGTTGAAAGCAGGGACTTGAATGAATATTTGTACAGCCATGTTCACAGCAGCATTATTCACACAAAGCCAAAAGTGATCCCAGTGTCCATTAACAAGTGAGCAGATAAACAAGGTGTGGTCTACACATACAATGGAATATTATTCAGCCTTAAAAGGAATGAAATTCTGGTACATGCTACAACATGGATGAACCTTGAAAGCATTATGCTAAGTGAAATAAGCCAGGCATAAAAAGGCAAATCTTGTATGATTTCATTTACACGAAATACCTAGGGTAGTTAAATTCAAAGAGACACAAAATAGAGTGGTGGTTGCCATGGACTGGGGGAGAGAGGAAGGGGGAGTAAGTGTTTAATGATACAGAGTTTCAGTTTGGGAAAATGAAATTGTTCTGGGGATGGACGGTGGTGTTAGTTACACAACAATGTGAATATATTTAATTCTGTAGAAGTGTACTCTTTAAAATGGTATATTTTATGTTATGTATATTTTACTAAAGTAAAAAAATTTTAAAGCATAATGCTAGTACATTCATAGCACTGTGCTAATTCGGTAAGAAAGACTAAAAATAATCCTTGTAGCTTTTAGAAAATAAATCTCACAATCATGTGTGCATTCATTCTTTCAATCTTTAACAAATATTTATTTAACATCATTTATGAATCAGGTCTCATTCTAGACATTGGAATACTAAGTATTGGAATAAGACACAGTTGCCTTGCACACATAGCGTGTATGATCTAGCAGAGGAAACAGACATAATCAAATAATAACAAATAAATATAAAATCACTATGGCATAAGTGTTCTCCATGAAAAGGGCATCCAGGGTGCTATGAGAGCATAGACTAGGAGAAATGTGATTGAAGAAAGGAATGTTTGATTCTTGATTTTAAGTTTTAAGGTTAAAAAAACACACACGTTTGTGTACAGGACACACTATACTGCGGCTCCACATATAACATGAGTGGCACTGGTTTCCCAAGTTCCTCATTTCCTTGAGCCAAGTGTATTTGTGAAATTGCTTTACTAAGAAAGAATGGGGAATGTTTCCTGTGCAACTGCCAGAGTATGGTATTGAAAACATAAGCCTGATACACAAATGAGCCTGATACAAAAATGCAAATGGCATGTGTTTGAGTCTTATCTGTCATCTAACTAGCAAGCATTTGATTCTCCTGGCAATTAAAACAGCCTATCAATATTATTTTGCAAATCTCTATGGTCATTCCTATTAGACTTTAAGTAAAGAAGAAGGGAAGATTAATTTTGTTTACGGGCAAGAGGGCACAGGAAAATTTCATCATTTCTGTAATTGAACGTTGCTCACCTATAAAAAATCAAGTGATTCATATTTTAAAACAGTCATTTAAAAAAGTAAATATATAAATTTACCCAAGCATTCCCTACATTAGAAGGGAGAACAGGGAACAACTTATTATTTACCAAAGACAAAGATGTCTCTTAGGAGTGTATCACTGGGGCCCAAAATAGGCTGAGGGCACAGTTCTTCATGACTTTCTGTCTATATATTTACTTACACATTGAATTTTTTGGAATCTAACATGTGTCATCATTTTTTTGAACCACTAAGGAAGAAAAAAAGATGCCAGTTCAACTTGACACAAGGCATTACCCATCGTCCTGGGCAACACATGAATCAATCACACCAGTCTCTTGTTGCTTTGCAATTTCTTCTGCCTTCCACTGCATTGTTTGGCATGCAATAGGATATTGTTTTGTACATGTCTCCAGCAAACTAGAAGGTGGCTTTTTCTGCCTGTTGAGTTCCATAAAGCACTTAGATGTTCCTTTGTAAGAGAAGGTGGACTTGACCTCATTCCTCCAATGATGACTTCACTAATATCAATTTATGCCCCATCTTCCTCTCTCTCTCGATGTTTTTTATGAGCATAATATCTTTTTTTCCCTTAACATCTTTATTGGAGTATAAATGCTTTACAATGGTGTGTTAGTTACTGCTGTATAACAAAGTGAATCAGCTATACATACACATATATCCCCATATCTCCTCCCTCTTGCGTCTCCCTCCCACCCTCCTTATCCCACCACTGTAGGTGGTGACAAAGCACCAAGCTAATCTCCCTGTGCTATGCGGCTGCTTCCCACTAGTTATCTATTTTACATGTGGTAGTGTTTACAAGTCCATGCCACCCTCTCACTTTGTCCCAGCTTACCCTTCCCCCTCCCCACGTCCTCAAGTCCACTCTCTACTTCTGCGTCTTTATTCATCTCCTGCCCCTAGGTTCTTCAGAACCTTTTTTTTTTTGTTTAGATTCCGTATATATGTGTTAGCATATGGTATTTGTTTTTCTCTTTCTGACTTACTTCACTCTGTATGACAGACTCTAACTCCATCCACCTCACTACAAATAACTCAATTTCGTTTCTTTTTATGGCTGAGTAATATTCCATTGTATATATGTGCCACATCTTCTTTATCCATTCATCTGTCGATGGACACTTAGGATGCTTCCATGTCCTGGCTATTGTAAAGAGAGCTGCAATGAACATTGTGATACATGACTATTTTTGAATTATGGTTTTCTCAGGGTATATGCCCAGTAGTGGGATTGCTGGGTCATATGGTAGTTCTATCTTTAGTTTTTTAAGGAACCTCCATACTGTTCTCCATAGTGGCTGCTTCAATTTACATTCCCACCAACACTGCAACAGGGTTCCCTTTTCTCCACACCCTCTCCAGCATTTATTGTTTGTAGATTTTTTGATGATGGCCATTCTGACTTGTGTGAAGTGATACTTCATTGTACTTTTCATTTGCATTTCTCTAATGATTAGTGATGTTGAGCATTCTTTCATGTGTTTGTTGGCAATCTGTGTATCTTCTTTGGAGAAATGTCTATTTAGGTCTTCTGCCCATTTTTGGATTGGGTTTTTTGTTTTTTTCACAATGAGCTGCATGAGCTGCTTGTAAATTTTAGAGATTAATCTTTTGTCAGTTGCTTCATTTGCAAATATTTTCTCCCATCCTGAGGGTTGTCTTTTTCTCTTGTTTATGGTTTCCTTTGCTGTGCAAAAGCTTTTAAGTTTCATTAGGTCCCATTTGTTTATTTTTGTTTTTATTTCCATTTCTCTAGGAGGTGGGTTAAAAAGGATCTTACTGTGATTTATGTCATAGAGTGCTCTGCCTATGTTTTCCTCTAAGAGGTTTATAGTGTCTGGCCTTACATTTAGATATTTAATCCATTTTGAGTTTATTTTTGTGTATGGTGTTAGGGAGTGTTCTAATTTCATTCTATTACATGTAGCTGTCCAGTTTTCCCAGCAGCACTTATTGAAGAGGCTGTCTTTTCTCCATTGTATGTTCTTGCCTCCTTTATCAAAAATAAGGTGACCATATGTGTGTGGGTTTATCTCTGGGCTTTCTATCCTGTTCCATTGATCTATAGTTCTGTTTTTGTGTCAGTACCATACTGTCTTGATTACTGTAGCTTTGTAGTAGAGTCTGAAGTCCAGGAGCCTGATTCCTCCAGCTCCGTTTCTCTTTCTCCAGATTGCTTTGACTATTCGGGGTCTTTTGTGTTTCCATACAAATTGTGGAAGTTTTTGTTCTAGTTCTATGAAAAATGCCGGTGGTAGTTTGATAGGGATTGCATTGAATCTGTAGATTGCTTTGGGTAGTATAGTCAGTTTCACAATGCTGATTCTTCCAATCCAAGAACATGGTATATCTCTCCATCTGTTTGTATCATCTTTAATTTCTTTCATCAGTGTCTTATAGTTTTCTGCATACAGGTCTTTTGTCTCCTTAGGTAGGTTTATTCCTCAGTATTTTATTCTTTTTGTTGCAATGGTAAATAGAAGTGTTTCTTTAATTTCTCTTTCAGATTTTTCCTCATTAGTGTATAGGAATGCAAGAGATTTCTGTGCATTAATTTTGTATCCTGCTACTTTACCAAATTCATTGATTAGCTCTAGTAGTTTTCTGGTAGAGTCTTTAGGATTCTCTATGTATAGTATCATGTTATCTGCAAACAGTGATAGCTTTACTTCTTTGTTTCTGATTTGGATTCCTTTTATTTCTTTTCTTCTCTGACTGCTGTGGCTAAAACTTCCAAAACTATGTTGAATAATAGTGGTGAGAGTGGACAACCTTGTCTTGTTCCTGATCTTAGTGGAAATGGTTTCAGTTTTTCACCATTGAGAACATTGTTGGCTGTGGGTTTGTCATATATGGCCTTTATTATGTTGAGGTAAGTTCCCTCTATGCCTACTTTCTGGAGGGTTTTTATCATAAATCGGTGTTGAATTTTGTTGAAAGATTTTTCTGCATCTATTGAGATGATCATATGTTTTTACTCCTTCAATTTGTTAATATGGTGTATCACGTTGATTGATTTGCGTATATTGAAGAATCCTTGCATTCCTGGGGTAAACCCCACTTGATCAGGGTGTATGATCCTTTTAATGAGCTGTTCGATTCTGTTTGCTAATATTTTGTTGAGGATTTTTGCATCTATGTTCATCAGTGATATTGGCCTGTAGTTTTCATTCTTTGTGACATCTTTTTCTGGTTTTGGTATCAGGGTGATGGTGGCCTTGTAGAATGAGTTTCGGAGTGTTACTCCCTCTGCTATATTTTGGAAGAATTTGAGAAGGATAGGTGTTAGCTCTTCTCTAAATGTTTGGTAGAATTCGCCTGTGAAGGCGTATGGTCCTGGGCTTTTGTTTGTTGGAAGATTTTTAATCAGTCTCAATTTCAGTGCTTGTGATTGGTCTGTTTATATTTTCTATTTCTTCCTGGTTCAGTATCAGAAGGTTGTGCTTTTCTCAGAATTTGTCCATTTCTTCCAGGTTGTCCATTTTATTGGCCTATTGTTGCTTGTAGCAATCTCTCATGATCCTTTGTATTTCTGCAGTGTCAGTTGTTACTTCTCCTTTTTCATTTCTAATTCTATTGATTTGAGTCTTCTCCCTTTTTTTCTTGATGAGTCTGGCTAATGGTTTATCAATTTTGTTTATCTTCTCAAAGAACCAGCTTTTAGTTTTATTGATCTTGCTATTGTTTCCCACATTTCTTTTTCATTTATTTCTGATCTGATCTTTATGCTTTCTTTCCTTCTGCTAACTTTGGGGGGCGGGTTGTTTTTCTTTCTCTGATTGCTTTAGGTGTAAGGTTAGGTTGTTTATTTGAGATGTCTCTTGTTTCCTGAGATAGGATTGTATTGGTATATACTTCCCTCTTAGAACTGCTTTTGCTGCATCCCATAAGTTGTGGGCCATCATGTTTTCATTGTCATTTGTTTCTAGGTATTTTTTGATTCCCTCTTTGATTTCTTCAGTGATCTCTTGGTTATTTAGTAGTGTATTGTTTAGCCTCCATGTGTTTGTATTTTTTACAGATTTTTTCCTGTAATTGATATCTAGTCTCAGAGCGTTGTTGTCGGAAAAGATACTTGATATGATTTCAATTTTCTTAAATTTACCAAGGCTTGATTTGTGACCCAAGATATGATCTATCCTGGAGAGAGTTCCATGAGCACTTGAGAAGAAAGTGCATTCTGTTGTTTTTGGATGGAATATCCTATAAATATCAGTTAAGTCAGCCTTGTTTAATGTATCATTTAAATCTTGTGTTTCCTTATTTATTATCATTTTGGATCATCTGTCCATTGGTGAAAGTGAGGTGTTAAAGTCCCCTACTATGATTTTGTTACTGTCGATTTCCCCTTTTATGGCTGTCAGCATTTGCCTTATGTATTGAGGTGCTTCTATGTTGGGTGCATAAATATCTACAATTGTTATATCTTCTTCTTGGATTGATCCCTTTATCATTATATAATGTCTTCTTTGTCTCTTGTAATAGTCTTTATTTTAAAGTCTATTTTGTCTGATATGAGAATTGCTACTCCAGCTTTATTTTGATTTCCATTTGCATAGAATATCTTTTTCCATCCCCTCACTTTCAGTCTGTATATGTCCCTAGGTCTGAAGTGGGTCTGTTGTAGACAGCATATATACGGGTCTTGTTTTTGTATCCATTCAGCCAGTCTGTGTCTTTTGGTGGGAACATTTAATCCATTTACATGTAAGGTAATTATCAATATGTATGTTCCTATTCCCATTTTCTTAAATGTTTTGGGTTTGTTATTGTAGGTGTTTTCCTTCTCTTGTGTTTCTTGCCTAGAGAAGTTCCTTTAACATTTGTTGTAAAACTGGTTTGGTGGTGCTGAATTCTCTTAGCTTTTGCTTGTCTGTAAAGGTTTTAATTTCTCCATCGAATCTGAATGAGATCCTTACTGGTAGAGTAATCTTGGTTGTAGGTTTTTCCCTTTCATCACTTTAAATATGTCCTGCTACTCCCTTCTGGCTTGCAGAGTTTCTGCTGAAAGATCAGCTGTTAACCTTATGGGGATTCCCTTGTATGTTATTTGTTGCTTTTCCCTTGCTGCTTTTAATATTTTTTCTTTGTATTTAATTTTTGATAGTTTGATCAATATGTGTCTTGGCATGTTTCTCCTTGGATTAATCCTGTATGGGACTCTCTGCGCTTCCTGGACTTGATGGGCTATTTCCTTTCCCATATTAGGGAAGTTTTCAACTATAATCTCTTCAAATATTTTCTCAGTCCGTTTCATTTTCTCTTCTTCTTCTTGGACCCCTATAATTTAAATGTTGGTGCATTTAATGTTTTCCCAGAGGTCTCTGAGACTGTTCTCAATTCTTTTCATTCTTTTCTCTTTATTCTGCTCTGCAGTAGTTATGTCCACTATTTTATCTTCCAGGTCACTTATCCATTCTTCTGCCTCAGTTATTCTGCTATTGATTCCTTCTAGAGAATTTTTAATTTCTTTTATTGTGTTGTTCATCATTGTTTGTTTGCTCTTTAGTCCTTCTAGGTCCTTGTTAAACGTTTCTTATATTTTCTCCATTTTATTTCCAAGATTTTGGGTCAACTTTATTAACATTACTCTGAATTCTTTTTCAGGTAGACTGCCTATTTCCTCTTCATTTGTTTGGCCTGGTGGGTTTTTACCTTGCTCCTTCATCTGCTGTGTGTTTCTCTGCCTCTCATTTTGCTTAACTTACTGTGTTTGTGGTCTCCTTTTCACAGGCTGCAGGTTCGTAGTTCCTGTTGTTTTTGGTGTCTGCCCCCAGTGCGTAAGGTTGGTTCAGTGGGTTGTGTAGACTTCCTGGTGGAGGCGACTTGTGCCTGTGTTCTGGTGGATGAGTCTGGATCTTCTCTTTCTGGTGGGCAGGACTGTGTCCAGTGGTGTGTTTTGGTGTGTCTGTGACCGTATTATGATTTTAGGCAGCCTCTCTGCTAATGGGTGGGTTTGTATTCCTGTCTTGCTAGTGGTTTGGCAATGGGTGTCTAGCACTGTAGCTTGCTGGTCATTGAGTGGAGCTGGATATTAGCGTTAAGATGGAGATTCCCTGGGAGAGCTTTTGCAGTTTGATATTATGTGGAGCCGGGAGGTCTCTGGTGGACCAATATCCTGTACTCAGCTCTCTTACCTCTGAGGCACAGGCCTGACACCCAGCCGGAGCAGTAAGACCCTGTTAGCCACACTGCACTTTCTGAAATGAACATTATATAAGCTGTCACTCCCAAATTGCAGGTGTAGATAGACCTGTCCACCTCCTTTGGAAGGCTCCAAGGCAAGTTTCAGGTATCATGGAGATGACATTCCTACAAAGAATGTATCTTCTTCTCTGTCCATGGCCTTCTACTTTGACTGTGACGATGTGGCCTTGAAGCTCTTTGCCTAGTCCTTCCTGCACCTCTGGCATGAGCAGTTGGAGAGGGTCCAGGGCCTGATGTGCCTGCAGAACCGGCCCGGGGGCCTGCAATAGCCTTTTATTTCAACACAGTATCCTTATGTAATCTTCTTAGAGACATTTTATTTTGCAGTTAAACTCAGCCCTTGTTGTACCAACAGTGCAAAGAACTCAAAGAGGGAGTTCCCTGGTGGTCCAGTGGTTAAGACTCTGTGCTCCCAATGCCGGGGGCCTGGGTTCAATCCCTGGACAGGGAACTAGATCCCACATGCTGGAACTAAGAGCCTGCATGCTGCAACTGAAAGATCTGGTGTGCCACAACTAAGCATCTCACACGCTTCAACAAAGACCTGGTGCAGCCAAATAAATAAATAAATATTTTAAAAAATAATTCTTAAAAAAAAAAGAACTCAAAGAAAGTGATTAAAATAAAACCAGTATGACTGAATGGGCACACGGTGTGCAGGCAACAATGATTTCATCGTAGCTGCTGCCTGGCTACAGCGATTATAAGATGCCATCAATTCGAAGAAGTATTTCTGTTTGGAAGATGTTAAAAATGTGAAAAAAAAAGTTATATATCCTCAGATCTTTGAAATATGATCTACTATAAGTTACTTAAAACATGTTATAGAATCTCTATGGAAAGTCTTATATCCGACTGGAAGTTCAATGGAAGTGAAATTAAATGTGATATCTGATCTCAATTGACTTGTCCCCCTATGTTCCACCTCCACTTTGTCTCTCAATCTGTCCAAGACTTTTCTCTCCTTCTAGGAAAGCAGAGGCTTTGCAGATACCCTTGAGGTGTTGTCATGAACTTAAACCTGCTGCCGATTTTTGACTAATCTCAGTGAGAGAGGCCCCTACAGCAAAGGCTGAACAGCTTTTCTTCCTGCTCTGTGAACACTTGGCAGAAGCGTTGATGACAGTTGCAAGAACGTGATGCACAGCAGTATTCTTTACAGCAGTTTAATCTGTGTCATCAAATCCCCAGAAACCATGATTAATAGCAGCTCTTGAGTTTGTTCTCAAGTTGTATATTTGGCAGTGGTGAACTTTGATCTACGGTTTCACTTTAAAGAATCGTTATGACACAAACTTTTCCTGTAATCCTTCCATCTAATCAAGCTCCACACAGATACCCTGTAGGGAAACATTTCATGCCATTGCTGTAAGCTGTGTGTTTATTATACCATTTGAAGCACTTTGATAAGAGGAAGGGACATGTCATGTCCAGGCATTTAGTCAGTGTCACACAGAACAATCTCAGCACTCAGAAGTGGCCAGTGAAGGGTTTTGGTTAGGAACATGGAATGGAAAATTAACCCTACAGGGAATTATGAGCCAGTGGTGTTGTCTCAAATAAAATTACTTTCCTATCATAAAGTTAGATGGGCTAAATTAATAGTTTCTCATTTTTCCCTCCTCTATCTTTCTCCCCCTGCATTTCAGTGTAGAAACTACTCTTTCAATTCTCTTTATAATTCTTTTCCAGAACACCACTACCCAATAGAAATATAAAATGAGCCACATGTGGATATTTAAATTTTCTAGCAACCACATTAAAAAAATCAACAGATGAAATTAATTTTAATTAAGCATTCTATTTAACCCAATATATTCTAAATATTATCATTTAAAATGTAATTAATGTAAAAACAATTAATGGGACATTTTACATTCTGGTTTTTTTGGACTAAGTCTTTGAACGCCAGTATCTATTTTACACTAACAGTGCATCTCAATTTGGATGCTAAATTTTCAGTGCAGCCCTTCCAAAACTAAAGTTTTGTTTAATGGAAAAGTATTTTACATTGCTTCTGTTTTTAAATTTAAGCTTAAATTAATTAAGATTGAGCAAAATTTAAAATCTAGTTCTGTAGTTACATGAGCAGTATTTCAAGTGCTCAATAGTCACACGTGTTTAGTGGCTACCATATTGGACAACATAATCCTCAAGCTTCAGTGAGAGCCAGATCTCTGTGATTTGGGAATTTAATTTCATTCTATTAAACACTTGAACATATGCAGTCTTATAGCCAAGTTATTGGAAAAATGAGAAGTATGAGCATTATGATTCCCCAGGAGGGCTTGAATGGGACTTGGAGCTAAAAGGGCATCTTTTCTTTAGGAAGTAAAGGCTGAAAAGAGAAACTCATAGAAGCAGAACACAGGATCACTGTAAGTGATGGCTTAAAAAGCAGTAGCCATTACTGTGAATTTGTTAGCCTTATATTAATAGTATGAATGTAAGATCCTTGAAGTCACAGAATGGAACTGACACATAATAGGTACTTACTAAGCGTTAACACCCTTTACTTCTTTTCTCATATCCATTGTAGTAGCCATGCATAACTTAATCAGGAAAAGGATAGAAACAAGCTTATTTATCCCAATGGGTAGCTAATGGCTGTGACTCAGGATAGATTCTCATAAAGACAACCATTGGAAGATTGTTGCAGAAAAGAGGAATTTCTTTTATACTCCATGAAAATGATTATTGGCTATGACAAGTGTTAGGTATACCTGGTATGCTAGAGTGGTATGTATTTTGGAAAGAAAACATAGTTGAAACTGGATTTTGGATTTATTTGCCACTATAATAGAAGTGGAGGGGGTCACGATGGGGCAGTTGGTATGGAAGCAAGTAAAATTGCTCAGAGAAATGTGGAAATTTGTGGGCTGGTCAGTGGAGCTGTTTTGAGTGTGGCTGATTCTGATTCCCTATTGTTTGGACAGTAGAGGTTTGTTCCCAGCCTGAATCTTCCCAGGATAGCCCATCTTTGGCTTCTCTCTCTGCCACATGGTTTTAGATGTAATCCAGGCTTTCTGAGAGGGCACCATGCCAAGACAAGGCTGGAGGACAAGATGATAACTTTTGATGGAAATGTGTCCAGCCTGTACGATGCAGCGAGTTAATTAATGATGTTTAAAGTACTAAAATACCCTCAGCTGTAACAGTTACAGGAGCTGAGTCTCCATGAGGAACACTGAAGTAATGGAAATCCAATAAAAAGTAGAGTTGGCATTAGATAAGGGGGAAAAGGCAGCTATCATAGAGGAAGCTGGACTTTATGTCTGTTTAGCTGACCCATCATAAACTTCAAGAAAAATCTGCTGGGTCTCAACACCATCTTTCCTCCTGAAGTGAAAATAGGTTGGATAAGGAGGATTATCACTGTAGCTTCTAGAGACTATGATCTCTTTCTGCTGTTGCTGAATTTGTAGGAAGAAGAGAAAAATGTGCTGTTCCCAAAGTGACTCATTTATGGGCTTCCACACTGGGATGATTCTGTAAGTCCTTGAAGCATGTGAACCTGAACCATTCAACCCTGATGAGTGTCACTTTTTGAGAATGGAACAAATGCAATAGCTCGTGAAGATTATGATCCTATTAAAGTCATTCTTTAATTCCTCCTGCTCTGCCGCTCTATTGGCTATTTGGTTTGGGTTTTTTGCTTGTTTGTTTGTTGCAGGCACAAAGAACTGAGGTCACTGGCCTTTAAAAAACAATATTTTCTTCCTAAGTTCTTTGAAATTTGGTCTTCATGTTGATTCTATTAAAGGTAAGTCTCTTTTCCTGAGCAAACAGCCTGGGGTTTCTCCTTAGCCCATTTCTTTTCTATCAAGCATGAGGAGAAGGCTTTTTCAGTTGCTTAACAGTATCTGAAACGAAGAAAGGCAGAGACCTGGGAGGTTTCCTTTCTCTTCCTTCTTCCTGGTGGAGGCAATTCCTTCCCTACACTCCTCCCTGACTAAGGGGTAGCCAGTGGCAATAGTCATAGCTGCTCTTAATTGTATACTTTCTATGTTTCAGATACTCTCTTAAGCCCTTCCACTACTTTATATCATATAACCTATGTAACTGTGCTAGGAGGGAGGAAATATCATTACCCTCATTTTACAGATGAGGAAACTAAGACTCAACCAGATTAAAAAATTTACCAAGGTTACACAGCTAGTGAATATTCAAGACAAGACTCATACCAGGTCTGATTCTCTGCAAAGCCCACTTTATCAAGGGTTCTTAAATGTAGAAGGGAATAGCAAGTGAGAGTCTTAAACTTCAGTCTCCTTGGCCCCAGCCCCTTCCTCTACCTACTGCCTTCTCTCCAGGCTCCTGTGCTTCCTTTTCCATTCCTAATTTATACGTACAACATGCCCTTTGGGTTCTGCTCCTGCTTGTGTTTTGGGAATGGAAAGCTTCCAAAATTTATAATGCATAAAATGTTGGCAAAGGAAGCTTACATTGATTAAAAGACACACACAAAGTTGTAAAAACAAGAGAATCAGGAAATCCAGGATAGAATTGGGCCAAGTGAGGGGTGAAAAGAGAAGGATGCAGAAACAAGAAAGGAAAATTTTGATTTTCTCATCTGATGGCTTCAGCTCTGAAATAACACCTTTCTTTTGCGTGTGTGTGTATGTGTGTGTGCATGCACGAGCGTGCAGATGTGTGTTTTAAAGGAGCAATCACTTACATAAGGCTTTCTACGTGCCAAGTAAAATTCTAAATGCATCATATGTATTAACACATTTGGTCATAAGAATAAACGTCTGTAATAGGTTATTGTTATTACAATTACTATCACCCTCATCTTATAGATGTGCACTGAGTATCAAGGAGAGATCAAATAATGTGCCCAAGGTCACACAACCTGTAGGTTTTGTACCCAGTTAGGATTTGCACCCGAGGACTCTGGCTCCAGAAATGATGCTTTTCATCACCGTGCTATCCCCCCACCTGTGCTATGTTAGAGAACGTCAGGGTTTCCAAAGCATCTGAGCAGTGATTGAGGCTCACAGAGCAGGGGGGCTGCAAGGCTGCGATTCAGCCCCAGGTCTTGTCCCTGTCCAGGACTCTGTGTACTTTATGTCACACTGGGTTGTTTTCACAGTAATATGTGTTGAATAAATGGATATTCTAGAAAGGAGACAGAGAAAAAGTTTTTTTTGAACATTGTGATACTGGGAAGAGATACAGGTATGCTGTGGGAATGGATGGATATTCTTAATTCCCAGCTGTAGGACACGGTCTTCATTCCCTCACTACACACACACGCAGACAATACCCTATTTCGTTTCCAACTGGCGCACTATCCAAAACCAGCTATAGGTGTCAAGTTCCTGCACAAATGCATCCCTTGAGCAGTTTCTTGCTGAGAAAGAATAAGTGTAATTTTCATGGATTGGCAAGAGGTATTTCTTATTTTATACCCTTTGCAGGGATCACTTGCCCGGGCCCCGGCACAGACCCACAGAGCAAGCAGAGTGGACAGAGAACGACGGTCCAAGCCCGTCCCTGATTCCCCAGCGGACCTGCCCGTCCCAGTGTCCGAGGACAAACGTGTGAGCCAAAACACACGAGCTCTTGAACGCAGCCTGTTTCTTTCCTGGCAGCTCTGTAAAATCAAAGTTTGAGGCACCACAGGAGCTCTTTTAAAACGTCCTGGCCGGCGTGCTGCAGCCCAGATGTTGTTCCAGCCCCGCCGCAAACTCCAATCAGCGCACGAGCTGCTCCCCCCGGCTGCAGCCCCGCTCGCCTCCGCTGGCGCTGCGCCCTAGATGTTACAGATGCCACAACTCATTTCTTTGAAGTCAGTGTGTTTTTTTAAAAAACACCCCTTTCCTCAGATTTGGCCCAACTTCTCATTATATAAGCTGATCTGTTGGAACATCTGTCACCATTGCGGCTTCAGCTCCCATCCTCCATTCAAGTATCATAACTTGACATTAATAAATAATGAGGCGGTGCTGGGTTTAACGCACATATTAGGAGGCATGGAGGCTAAAATGGCAGGCTTTCATCTTTCAGGAAGAGCGGAAGCCTAGATTAAGCAAACAGGGGAAACGCAGCTAGGGCCCGGATGAAGGCTTCCAACTACTCGCTTAAAAAAAGAATGATAGCGTACCTCGTGTAATTGACTGTCTCTTGCTAAGACAGATGGACCCAAGGTTAATGGGAAGGACTGCAGCTTCGTAGCTGGAGACACATTAACATAGTAACAACCATTCTGCACCCTCTTGGTTTCCACTCCTCTAAATGCCCACTTCTGCCCAGAGAAAGTATTTTCTTAGCAGAAACATCTGTTATAATTCAGTCTCATGTTGACATCTATCACACGGAATAATGCCCTTGTGGTAATATGCACTTAGGTGACACCAACACGTGAGAAATCTCGTTGGTGCTGTGAATGTCTGTCCTTATTCTTCCGTGAGGGTCATCTTGCGAACTTGCTATGTGAATACCTTCTGGGAACATCTTTGTGAATGCCCTTTGGGCAAATAAAAAAGGAGGCAGAATCTGGTTATTCTCTCCTGTGAACTCCAGGGCTTTGGAAATTCAAATATATTTCCATATATTAATGGTCAACGATAACCTAAAATCAAGGCAAACACATGGAGTTAGAAAGATGGCCAATGAGATGTAGCTCCAGGTATTGTTCTTTAGTGCACAAGCACGCGTGCGTGCGCACACACACACACACACACAAATCTGCACACTCTTGCCCTGTACTTAAGTGCTCAGATTCCGCCTGTGCTTTGCATCACGAAAGCTCTTTAAAGCCAGGGACGGAGTCTGTCTGGTTTAGCCTGTACAGCTCCAACTTTGTGTCACGCATGTGGATACTTAATAAATATTTAATGACAAAGGAAACAGCACTGTAAGTGAGGACGGCTGCTATTATTCCCACTGCAGAGATGAGTGAATGGAAGGAAAGAGATGAATTGCCTGAAGCCCACACGGTGAGTCAGTCGCAAAGTGCAGCTTGGAAGCTGAGTCCCTGGGCTGTGCCTGCGTTTCTTCAGATCTGGGCATTGAACACTTACCTTTGGGGTTGGCTTAGAAGCTTGCTGAAATGAAAACAAAACAAAAAACCCTGACATCTGGGAGCTTATATTTTAAAGAGAAGATAGTGCTGAGGCCAAAATAAGAGTACCAGCAAGAAAGCCCAGCCCAAATTAGCAGATACTGGTGACAGAATGGAAGAAAGATGGGAAGGTTTCCTGCTGTTGCCACACCCAGGAAAGACTTCTCCAGAGTTCCTTTAAGGAATGCTTACACATAGTTCAAGGTGGTTATGAAAAAACTCCATTTTTTTTTCCTCCAGGTCACATTTCAGCATCGTCTACCAGAGTTCTTAGAGAATGTGACTCACTTGAGCTTGCAGGCCAGATCACAAAAACAATTGCTTCTGCCCATCCTGACATCTAGAGTTGACCTATCTGAAAGCGATGGAGGATACTTTTTTTTTTTTTAATACCACACTTGCATTTATTTTCCATTTTAATGCAAATTCTCATATAGAAACTGATTTACTGTCGTTCTGATTCTTTTCCTTCAGACTGATGCTATATAAATATACAATTTTTGCTTGGCTCAATGCAAAAATATCCATCACCTCAATGTGCCTGAACTCAAGCTGTTTGCTACAATGCTGAGTGATTTTGATATTCATTTTTATTCCTGGACTAGGTTTCTTTTAATTAGAAAGAATAGTTGGGTAGTCAATGTTCTGGTAACTTAGCTCATTGGGTATACCACCTTCTGTTTCTTAGCAATTCATGATTTGGTCTCAGAATTCAGAAGAGAGAACAAAAAGATTGTAAAAATATTTATATCTGGATGTAATAATTTTCTTTACATTCCATCTGTCTAGAGTTGACTGGTTATAACAAAATCCTATGTCACTTCGTAGGCTGCTATGCAGAGCTTATCCCTGCTTGATTGATGTATTTGTCTAATTTCCGTTACCAAAATATATTGTAACCTCTTTGCACTATTGGCTTTGGGCTCTTTGGGAGACACTGCAAGTTGCCTACCCAGTAACCATTCTGTCTTTCTTCCTCACTATCAGAACTTCAGTTTTCTTTTGGGAATTATTTGCCTTGCCAGACTCCTTTGCAGCTGTTATTGACTATGTGAAGACTTCAGGCCAATAAGATATAAATTGATGTGCTTGAAAAAACTTGAAAAAGTTTTGCTTTCCTTTGTGCCACAAGTGCCACCTTTGATTTCTTATTCCCTTTCACTTTTATTCTTCTGCTCACTTAAAACAGATATAATCACAGAGGTGGAAGAGACATTTTGTGAACATCAAAATCAAGGCACACTAAAAATAAGTTTAAAATGGAAGATCTGAGCAAGATGCAGAGGTCTTGTATGTCAGACCATGAACTGTGGACATTTCCCAGGGGGCCAGACAGAACCACTGACAGCTTTAAGCATAAGAGTTGCAAGGGTAAAGTGGCATGTAGGGTCAGCTGTAGAGAGGGGAGATGCTACAGAATTGCAGGTCGGAGGTAGGAACGTGAGGAGGCTGGGCTTTAATCAAAAGACTCTAAAGTAGGATCCTGAACCATATTATGGTGAACACCTGAATCACTAACTAAAACTAGGTTGGGGTGCCCTTGATGTAAAATTGATTGTTAATAGAATCTGGAACCTGACTTTTAGGTAGAGATGAACAATTTAGCTGAATTGTCACTATATATGAAAGTCCTGTTTTTCCTACTTGCTTTCCCCCTCCTTCTCTGTCTCCCTCCCTCCTTCCTCTTCACCCTCCTTATTTGTAGCTTTATTCAAATTCAGGAATGCTCACTTTGGGGAACTTAGAGATTTCATTACATACACGTGTGTGTGTGTGTGTGTATTCACACATGCGTACATTTAACCATCGACCTAGGGTAAAAATCGATTGATAGGACACACTGAAGAGATACTATCCAAAGGCATTAGTGGTTTATGTTATGTTATGTTCATTAACATCAGTTTACAGTCCCCAAATCTCCCTTCTTTGGCTCCCTGATGTTCGGAACTTCACTGTTAGCTGGAACCATAACCTCATGACCCCACGGTGGTGAAAGCTTGGCAAGCTAACTGGTAGATCTCGTGCTCTACTTTCAAACACTGCTCTTTGGTCTGGAGTGAATTTTTGATGGGAAATAGCCTAGATATGCATAAATTAAACTGAATACTACTTCCTGCCCTCACCCTTCTCCCTCCAGATTAAGGAAAATCACTGTTTTCTGGATTTTTTTTTGGCCTCCTGCATATTTGGAAGGCATTCATCTCCTTCATTTAGTTGACTGCTATTTGGGGGTGGGCTTGGAAAGTGAGAACATTTTTGTTGCCCTTTCTGTAGACAGTCAGAAACAAACAAACCAAGAAAATCTATAGGCTCCTAACAGATGGGCTTTAAAAAGTAGGTCATGTTTTGAGCCCACCAACTTTGATGACATCCCTGTAACAGAAACTGGATTCCTAAGTTTCAGGGTAATACAAATGAGGTTCTAAAATGGTCTCTGGATCTGTTACTGCTTCCAAGTACAGCTGGGAAAAAGTTGTGGAGGGAAGTCTCTATGGATTCAGGAAAATAAAAACCATGCTGGGAAGCCCTGAATCCACTGCTCTGTCTCCCCTCCGCCCACTCCCCCCCCCCCCCATAGAAGACACTGGGATTGACTAGGTCCTGAAGGGATTAAGATGATATGGAGATTTCAGGAGAAGAAGTGTGCATGTGTGCACATGTGTGTGTGTGTTGGGAGGGCTGAGGACCATTTTTCTCCTTTTCAGTGAGACGCTTACTCAAACAAAGCCTATGGAGGGTAAATAACTAGGCAAAGAGATTGTTCTTGCTTTGCTTTACGGTGGTTTGTTTCTGGCACTGAAAAGCTAGAAGGATAAGGTGTGTGGCCTTTGACGAGGGAAGAAATTCACTCATCTTCTTCCTGGCCCGGGATGTGTGTATCACGGAGCCCTCTTGATAATAAAATTACATACAGAGCAAGTTAATAACCTTGAAGCTCAGAGGAAGAGAGCTATAGGTCTATGAGAACTCACAGGACTAAGATAAAGTACCCTTGTGCATTTTCCACTCTACAGCCCTGGAGAAGGGAAATAAAATACCTTCTTAGATCCAAATATCTGTGGTTTCCCAGGCTTCATACCTCACTGCTGAGTGAGAACAACAGTTGGAAGCCAGGAGACACATTTATACATCAACACGATTTTGCCTCCAATGGAATGAAGGACAAAGTGACCTCACCAGATTACGTCTTGTTGATTGTTTGACTGACCCAAATCCTTGTCCATCAGAAATCCAGTTCCCACCTCAACTCCCTCAAAATATTGTTAGGCTAGAAATACTTTTTCATTACTTTTTGTCTTGTCTAAAGAGTGTTTGCCTTTCCTCTCTCCCTCATGATCAATCTGTGGCTGAGATCCATAAACATGTTTTCTTTTATAGCTTTGTCATCTTGAATATACACATTGACTGATACAGAAATTCAACATCACAGGATGTTTACCAGGCATTGTCACACATGTTGCCTCTAAGGTGATTTTTGTACTCTTATATTCCAACATTGATGCTTCTATAGAATAGGTCCACACTTATGAAGGTGAGCGATTTTGTGTCATCAGTTTAGCCTTTCCTTTCCAGCCAGTCCTATTGATGGCAAGCATTTCATGTTCACATTGGGTGAGGAAAGAAGGGGGCAAGGCAATATAACATTAGCAATAATAATGATAACATTTGGCTAAAAAAATATGTATATATATATATATATAGAGAGAGAGAGAGAGAGAGAGAGAGAGAGAGAGAGAGAACATATCTTGATGGTATTTGAATTGTTCTTAAGCATCCCCACCCTGCCTCTTTCCTCTTGCATAAAACTATTGTGGGACAGAGGTTTACCTGGTGTGTGGAAGCTATTGTCCAATTGTATGGAGATACATTGTTTCATCTCTGAAAATCCTAAAGTATACCTACAATTAGGTTAATGGCTCCTGAACTACTCTATGCTATTCACATGCAATTATTCAGGACCCATTCTGAAATAGCTCTGTGGGAAGAATAATGATGATATAAGATACCTGATTTCACCCCAACTTTCAACAGGGAATGTGTATTTTGTTTTTAATTTTGTATGGATACTTTCAGCTTTCCTATTCTTATAAATAGAGAATGGAAGACCCCGTAAGAGAAAGAAAATCAAGGAAAGTTGATAGTCCACATAACTTAAATTCTCCTGAGCTTTGACTTCCTTACCTGTTTTTAAAATGACCTCAATTATCATGTTTTTCATCTGACATTCTTGGATAGTTCTTTGGGTTCTATAGGTACAGAAAAAATCACTTGGTTTCTTTATCACATTCTTATGAAAGGGACTTTGTGCTAAATTTGCAAGTGCACGTTCAGGTCCTTACACTTTCTAGCTTTGAGACCTTGCACAGGTTCCATAACTCCTCTGAGTTTCTCTATCTGTAAAAAAGGAGATAGAGACTTCCCTGGTTGTAGTGGTTGAGAATCCGCCTGCCAATGCAGAGGACACGGGTTCCATCCCTGGTCCAGGAAGATCCCACATGCCGCAGAGCAACTAAGCCCGTGCGCCAAAACAACTGAGCCTGTGCTCTAGAGCCCACGAGTCACAACTACTGAGCCCAAGTGCCACAACTACTGAAGCCCACGTGCCTAGAGCCCGTGCTCCATAACAAGAGAAGCCACCGCAATGAGAAGCCCGTGCACCGCAATGAAGAGTAGCCCCTGCTTGCCACAACTAGAGAAAGCCCACACGCAACAACAAAGACCCAATGCAACCAAAACTAAATACATAAATAAATAAATTTATAAAAAAAAGAGGATAATAGTAGTGTCTATTTCACTGAGATGTTGTGAGGTTAAATCATCTCATATATGTAAAGCAGTTAGAACAGTGCCTGTACAAAATCAGCATTATGTAAACACAGCATCACTAACTTAAGTATATGTACCAACCAACAGAATTTCTATAAAGGAGAAGTTTGGATGCCATTAGACATGAAAAATGACCATCAAGTTTTCTAGGCTATTTTTTAAATTAATTTTTACTAGAGCATGGTTGCTTTACAATGTTGTGTTAGTTTCTGCTGTATCTAGGCTGTTTTTGACCAACTAGAGTTGGTCGGGGGAAAAGTTGACATTATACCAACTATACAATATACAGTATGGAAACTATTATGTCTGAGACCATTGTATCTTCATTGTAAAGGGGTATTCCTTTGCATATCAATTTTCATTTGGGTCTTTATTTATATTAACTTTTTTTTTTTGTAGTATAGTTGATTTACAATGTTGTGTTAATTTCTGCTGTACAGCAAAGTGAATCAGTTATACATGTATCCACTCTTTTTTAGATTCCTTTCCCATATATGTCATTACAGAGTACTGAGTAGAGTTCCCTGTGCTATACAGTAGGTCCTTATTAGTTATCTATTTTACATATAGTAGTGTGCATATGTCAATCCCAATCTCCCAAAGGGCCTTTAAAATATGGAGTGTGCATAAGTATTACCCAGGATAGCTTAGATTTTGAACATAGGCAGCTCTCAAACATGGGTACATGGCTACACAGGTAGCCATCTCTCTTACATGTCCCATAGTCAGATTTTCTTGGGGTCCAACAGGTATATTGTGAAAAAAACCTCCACAGATCAATCTGATGAGCCCCTCCCTCATCATCTCCCACCCCTTCCCCTTGAATCCAGTTGAGAATCCCCAGGAAAGGTGATCTGTCACCATTTATCACTTTACTCCCCACTATATAACATCAAAATGGAAACTGTGTTTTCAAAATAGAAAATCAATGAATTGAAAAAATGTTTGGCAGTTGCTTTCCAAATGGATTTGTATCTGAAGGTTCTGTCATGTTTGCTAACATTAGTATATAATCTAAGATGGCTTCAGTTTTTACTTCAAAATTTATTTGACCACCTTACTTATTTTTAAAAATGGGATCAATAATAATGAAATTAAGCTTCCTCTGCTCAATGAGTTGGATATTTCAGTGTAGAAAGGGTTACACATATTTTAAAGAAATACACCCAGACAAAGTCATGAACCATGCTTATCAAGATGTTGAAATCAAATACAGAGTCTTTGCAGTATCAGAAATCCAAATCCATCACTATAGGATGTGATAGACAATACTTGGAGAGTCCTGTTTATTAGGTTCAGCTTTTAATGGCTTTTAATAGAATGCATAGGTTAAATTGTTCCATTCAGTTGCTCAAAAAAATCAATATGAAAGAAGATGAATAAGATTAATAATAATTAATTCAGTAAACATTTATTGAGGTACATTCTGGGAAAAACGACAGCCTTCCCTTTTCCCTCCATCCGAAAAAAGCATTCAATTAAGAAAATTTGCAACAAATAAATTCAAGGAGGATTTAGCAAAGCAAGTGAAATACTATAAATTCTGAGCTTTAGAATTCATTTTCATCTTTTTAGAACTTGACCAGTCACTGTTAGGTTCATCTCACCAAGTTCTGAGAGTTGGCAGGGTATAGATACTTTTATAATAAATAATTAAGTGAATTGTGATCCTCAAGAGGGCAAATCTGGGTGAAGAGAAACCAGCTTTCTCTTCCTTGGATGCTCTCTTTTGTAAAATCTATGAACTATACACAGGATCACGATTCTAAACTTCATGATCATCATTTCACAATAGTCCAAAGACCTTTTATACATAAGCAATTACTTAACATTAATACATGCACCCAAAGTTATGTCATAAGCAGAGTGTACAAAATGTATACTATTTTCTTACAGAGTTAGTATACTTTATTTAGACAGAAAGGGATCATTCTGGACATAATTCATTCATTACTTTAATCATATTAAGTGAGAAATAAATACTAAGCATTCTACTATGTGCTGGGAATAGAGGTAAATGGTGACTACCTCCAAGAAATGTATAATTTAGTATTTTAGGAAACAAATACAGAAATAAAAGGTTGAAGATGCTATGATTAAAATACATGTGGGATCCAGTAGAGTCACAAGAGAGTAGGTGATGATTCTATCCAAAGCAATTTGGTAGGAAATAAATTAAGGGTATATTTAGTAAAATAATGAATTGGTCAGAAGTTAACATTCCCAATTATTCTTTTTATGATATTGGTAATTTTGTTGCATATGGGAGCAGTTTTTCAAATTTGTTATTAATCTTAGGCATAGTTGCCCATAATTTTGTGAGCATTTCCTCTTTTAAAACAAATTAAAAATTAAACAAACAGACAAACAAAAACAGAAAGGATACCACCTAGGAGCAAGGAAAGATTCAGTCCTAAATCCTACTGGTGTAGGTAGGGGAACAAATAGAATATGGTCATCAAAGTCTTTCTAAAAGTGAAGTTTAAGCTGAGTTTTGAAAGCTTCCAAGTAGATGAGAGTCAGGCATGGAGCTGGGGCAGGAGACCATTTCAGGCAGAGGGAGTTGCCCTTTGCCCAATTTAATGCATTTTATTTGTATGCTACTTTCTCTGCCTTCCCTGAAACATGTGGCATGAGCATCCCTGATCTTGGTTCAGGGCAGCCAGAAGACTTGATGAGCTGGGCTGAGCATGGGTGACTAAGATCAACACTGCAGAGGTGGGGACTTGGGCCAAAGCAATAGGGGGATTGGAACAACAGGGTGTCAGAGCAGTAGGGAGTATACCAGATCCTGCAAGTAGCTTGGAGGGAAGAATCCCTATACCTTTGAGGCTGTGTTACTACAGCAACTCTGTGGTGAGGATAGTAAGCACTGGAATAGCAGTGAGGAGAAGTTGAACTGGATCTCTGGCTCTGAGCTAAAACTGCTTAGAAAGGCTGAAGTAGTTCCAGGCCATAGGTACTCATTGATGACCAGTTGAGGCAGAACCAAACTTTCTCTGAAGGAATGTCTCCCCAAATTAGGGCTGTAGGAGTTCCACAAAATACAATCAAGCCATAAAGTCACATGCAAGGATTACCAAACACACTAGAAGGAAGACCACGATGAAGCAGAGGTGGTAGAAAGAACAAACAATAGATTTGGACCTCCATGGAATACTAAGTTTTAAATGTTTTTTTTTTTTTAAAAAGGATGCAATTATAAAGATTAGCATACAACAAAAAACAGTCAAAACTTTTTAAAGAACACAATACATAGTGAGAACTATATTTAACAACACATACACACACACAACCAAATAACTGAAACAAAAGTCTAATGAAACAATATGGGATACAGTATAATTTTTTTATCCTATCCTATCCTAGCCTAGCCTAGCCTATCCTATCCTATCCTTTTCTTTCTAAAGATTGCCTGTTGCAATTCACTAAACTGATTTCATGTCCCACTAACAGCTACAACTCACAGCTTGAAAAATACTACTTTAGAACAACCCCTTTGTTTACTAGAAGAGAACACTGGAGCTCAGAGACAAGAAAAGAGTTGTCCGAAGTCACTGTTATTGCAGAGCTGGGGTCAGAGCTCAGCTCTCTTGGTCCAGAGGGTCATGTTCTCTTAGGACAATTTGCGGCTCACTTTGAATCCCTTGAAACAGGGATAAGTGTAAGGACACATGCACTTATGGCTCTGCTCTGCCTTCTCTCTCCCGCCTCCCCCCGCAGAGGTTGCCAGGGAATGTTGGGCTCTTCCGCTGAAGGTAAGTGGCTCCTTGTGAGATCCTCCACTCCAGGAATGCAGGGACGTGAAGACAGACTGTATGTTTCCTAAGCTAGGCCACTCGGTCTGAAGGCGAACCAAACTGTAGTACAAAATGTGAGGTGAGCTTGCCTAGACCCTTCATTTATCCTCCTTTAATCAAACAGACAGAACATTTTCATGGGAAAGAGGAGGTTGTTATCCTTGGCTTTCTTGTGTCTCCAGCAGTATTTTTCTTAGGAATGTGTTAATAGCTGCAAAAATTTTAACACATCTTCAAGTGCCTCTCATGTTAGGAGATTCGTCTCAGTTATGGGAAAAGTGGTTGTCGGTTTGCCTGGTGTTTAAGCAAAACCAAAGTGTTTCTGACAGGTAGATTATGCTCTTACTTCAAATGTCCCATCTTTAGTGAATGTGCAGCTGGAAGCATCAGAGGAGAGACATTTTTCTTGCCAACTCTGATTCCTTCAGTCCTCATTCCTCCCGAGGCAGCTGGGTCCAAAAAATGGTTAACTCCAGGGCCAGTGGAGGAAAAGACTTGGAAGGTTCCGATTTCAAGACTGTGTGTTTTGGGCCCTTTTGCAGAGAGCAACTTTGCCCTGCTGATCAAACTCCTTTACTTTTACATTTTGTTTGAAGAAACAAGAACATTTAAGTAACAAATAGGAAGTATATTATGTAGAAGGCAGTTCCAAAGGAAGTTGAGAGCCAAATGCACAAAAAAAAAGAGAGGAGATTCCTAAAAATAGCTATTAAAGTTTTTGTTACCCTTTCAAAATATATTTATTTAGTGGAATCAAAAACTAGGGTGGAGTGGATCCGGAATTCATCCAAGGTGACAAATTCCTGCATATTCCATTGAAAGAGAGATCTTCCTCTGTGGACATAACAGAAAACAATTGGCCTTCTGTGTCCATATAACACTTCCCAACTCCTATTGCCTCAGCAATGAATGCTTTAGGGAAGATACATAAATGCTTCCAAATGGATTTTTAAAAATTTTCTGTGGGTCAGCTTGACAGCTTTTCTGATCTGGGTAGCTTAACTAATCTCGGCTCAACTCACTCCTGCCTCTGAAGTCAGCTGGTAGATATAGGACGGTCTCCTGCCCATGTGTGACACTTGGCTCTTTGTTGGTTGAGGCAACAGTAGTGATTGGATCATGTTTTCCTAATCATCCAGCAGGCTAGCTCAGACTTCTTCTTATGGGTTCTAAGAGCAAGAAGAAAAGGCAAACTTGAGTGCTTTCCAAGTCCCTACTTGCATCACAATTGCTATTATGTTTAGACTATCTCAATAAAAGCAAGCCAACACTATGAAAAGAATAAATCTCAGGGTAGTGGTCTGAAAGTGGGTGTCAGAGTAGTGCATCCAAGGCAGTCAGTGTTAGTATAATAGTTCATCATTCTTTCACATGTAAACTCTTTCTTTTTGTCCAAACTGGAATTCTCTCTATTGTCTTTTGTCTTGAGCTCTTTTTCCTTTTCTTTACCCCTCCCTCTCATTTCCTCTTTAACTTCATTACTTTCTACTTCTTTTCTCTTGATTTTTCTCCTTCTTTCTCATCCACTGGCTAAGATCCATCATTTTTACCCAGAGACCTACTTCAGCTCCAAGGAAGTGGTTTATAGAGTTAAAAAGTTTGCTGAGTACTGAGGTACCTGGAGCATGTATGCCCAGAGATTTGTCTCCTAAAGTGGGATCACTTTGCCCTGAGAGGAGAAAAATTCAGCAAAGCCATTCTTCCCCTTTATGACTTGTTGAATGGAGTTTTCTCTATGCTATTCCCTATTCTGGTGCCAACACGCTTCCCTTATAACACCTCCCCTCTATTCTAGTTCTATAAAGGTGGGCAGGGAATAGGATGGAATGAATGAAATCCTTCCCCTGAGCAAGCTTCTCCCACTGACTGAAGGGTTTAAGTTTTATATACCCTTTGGAAGCCAAGCAAATTATTAACTAAAAAGTGTGCTTCAGAGGGCAGTCCTGGAGGGAAGTGAAGGCACTGTTCACAAGCTCAGCAAGAATAAAATTTAGGCTTTCAGTCACTAGACAGTAAGTTCTTTGAGCTCAATTTTCATCTTCCTTGTATCCCAAAAACCAACAAAGTATACGGTACCTGGTAAATAAATGTTTGAATAAAAAATGAAAACCTTTGAATTAATATGGATAATGGATGGGTTTATCTGGAGCTGTTCAAACAGATGGCTTAGAAATGAATTTCCAGTGTGGTCATTTCATCACCTTAGTCAGGAGGCAGTCTACACCTAGACATGCACATCCTATTTCAAGACCAGAGTTGGGTCCAAAGAGAGAAAAACATCTCTGAATCAAGTGTTTGCCTCCTAATCAAGAGACAGAGTGTATGGGCTCTTGGCTCATTCTGCATCCCTGAGTGATATAGAGATAAACAAAAGAAAATGGGTATTTTTTAAAGGCTTTCATGTATCTACTAGTTCCCTTGCAAACTGACTCCAGAGCCTATTACAGCAAGTTCTGTGGCCTTGGGCAGGCTAGAAAATAGTTTTAATTTGCTCAGTGCCCTAAATTATATACTATGTATTTGCAACTGTTTTGAACTAGTCAGCAAAGTCATAGTTTTCAACAGGTTTTAAAGAGGCATTTCAGCTCACAGGTCATAGTGTTTTAGATTATTTTGTTGCAAAATAAAGCAAATTTAGGCTTTTCTTTTCCCCCTGAGGAGTGAGAAAATTGAGCAGTATCCAAGAAAAATGAATAATACTCATCCTGTATTAAATTACTCATCAGAACACGTAATTGTTTTTCTCTTAGTTTTACTCATTTTTATTTTTTGGCAACTTTCAGTTGCAACAGGTACTCAAACTGGCCCAGTACAATCAGGGGTAGACAAGTGATCTTCGTGAGATGTATATTGGGCTGAATTTGTCTCACAGGAACTGGAATCCTGTTGTAAGACACATGGTTTTAATTAGAGTGCTGATAGATGTGCAACCAGAGTAAACGTTCATTAGACTGTAGCATTTTAAATTCAATAACTGAGTGCTATATATGCTAGGTACTTCACAGTTACGTTTAAACTTTGCTAACAAGTATATGATGTACTTTTAAGCTTTTAAAAACTTTGTTGTCACTGACATTCATCATTATGTTCTAATATCTCATTTTTTTTTAGTATCTAATAATTGTTTGTTGAACACAGGAAAGGACATCTGGGTTTCCTTTATGTACTGGAGAGGTTTGCATTTCTGAAAACTATTCCTGCAATTTCAGGCATTTCCACCAGGTGGACAAAGGAGCTGCTGCAGTTTGGTTAAGGCAACTAAGAAGGGAAATAAAAATATGAATGAACCTGTTATTTTTTAGAAAAATTAACTGCTCGTTTCTATGTTCTTACAAATTAGATAAGTTGGTAAGAGATGAAATAAACACAAAGGAAGTGTACAGCAAGCTTTTTTTTAAGATATAGTATTTAGGCATAATGTGTTCACTCTTACTCAGTTTGCACAATAACCACTAACTTTTTTCTGGTTTCCTCCTTTATTCTCAAGACATCTTACAAAACAAGTACGAACTTTGTCTTATCTACAAACAGGTTACTCTTAGATTATTCATAAGCTGTTTGCAAGCTTTAAAATTAAAATTCCCTCAGCAATTTTCCCCTGCTTGTTATGAGATCTATTGCTTCCCAGTTACTTATTTAAGGAAATTCCCCCACTCAGCCTCTGTTTTCAGATTTTGTTACTTTCTCTCTATTCATTCTCTCCTAAGGGAAACACCAGAGTTTTTGTTTTCAATAATACTCTAAACTTTCAAAACACTGTTAAAAATGATATCCTTCATTTGTTAAGCCTGGGAACTATGTGTTCCAAATACATTTTAAAGAGGAAAAAGAAATCTCTGAATAAACATTACTGTTTCCTTGTATAATTCCCAAAGTGATTTCATTAAAGAATATTAATAGAGCCTCTAGCATTATCTACTTGCTGTTTGATTGTAGATTACCCAAATCAGTTTTGGATAGAATAAATAAGATGGTTTTACTTTCTTTAGGAAGTAAAGGCTTTAGACCATAATATTATTCTGTACTATGATATGTCAATAAAAAAGCTCTTCCCATGGGTCCCAGGTTGAGCAAGTCATGATATCTCTGAGCCTTAATTTTTACTTATTTTTGTTTAATGGAAGTGCCCACAATGTTTCAGGTAGAACATTAGGTTCCGGGGATACAGTGATACACAGGACAAAGTCCAGGCTCCCAGGAACTTACAATCTAGTGGAAAGTGAATAATAGAAAAATGGGAATAATAATATGAACCTCACAGTGAAGTTTTCGGGATTAAAATGAAATAATTTATATGAAACTGCTCTGTAAACTCTATAACATTAATTAAGTACTAGATATATTAAATTGCATGGTACTTTTAAGAATCCAGTGAGAGGGAATATGAATATATATATTATATGCTTATTTTAAAGGTGAAACAGCCTTAGAGAAATGATGTGACCTACTTCAGATCAGGTCATAAGCTCTATAATTTAATTAAACATTATACATTGTGTTAAATTGCTTTATGTTTTTAAAAAAATCACTAGTGAATGATTCACTAGTGAATGACTAGTGTAAGTGTGCGTATTATACATGTATTTTAAAGATGAAACTGAACTTGTGACAGATGATGTGGTCTGTTCCAGGTCACACTGTTTGAAGTCGTACCGTTGGTTTGAGCCTAGGTGTTCCAACTCCGATTTTCATTCTCTAAACATGTAGGACTCTCTAGCCCATTCTGTTTATCTTTGCTGGTTCATTAAAGTATGCATGTATTCCTTTCTTATGTATGTCCATATACATTGTTGAATTGACAAAGCAGTCCTTCCAAGCACCATCTTCCAGAAGTAGGCTGGACTCTGTCTGTGCTCATTGGATCTTCAGTGTGCAGTTTGTCAAGTGGACACAATAGTTCCGCAGTCCGAATCAGGTTCATGTAGTAAAAATCAGCTGCAGTTCTTCATGCTTCAAAATGTGAAAGAGCGTTTTCGGAGCACCTGCTGTGTGTAGAATTCTGGGTTAAGTGCTTTAAGAGGATACAAAATAAATGATAAGGCTGAGCCTCTGTTTCAAAGAGCACAGAGGCAGGGTCTTCCCAGGCTCCATGCAGTGAAGTGCCACAGAGAACAACTTCTCACCATTAATCCTGGGTAGACCATGCTCCAGACTCAAGTGGGACTTGCATGACACCATTCACATTAAGATCTGGATTAAGCTCCTTTCGAGAAAACAAACAAATGCCAAAGCAACAGTAATAACAAGCAAACAAAAAATAGGGCAGTGGGGCATAGAGGGGTGTGTGTGTGTGTGTGTGTGTGTGTGTGTGTGTGTGAGTGTGTGTGTGTGTGTAGTTAATCCCACCATGTCTAGTAAAGAGATATCTCAAAGAGAATTTGATCCACACTGTCTCCTATTCCTTAAATCTCCCAGGGGGCAGAAAAGTGACTCAAACATCACAGGTTCCAATGTTCAACAGACTGAGTTCTTTCAGTGTCTGTAATTACATATCCCATAAAGCACTTCAGGTGCATTTCTTTTTGTTCCGTTTATTCATTCCCAAATATTTATAGATGACCTATTATGTGCCAGTCATTGCGCTAGTAGCAGTTTAAAAGAGTCATAGGAAAGAGCCATGGTCCCTGCTTTCATGGGACTTCTTAAGAATGACTTTCTGAATCACCAATATATTTTAAAAGACTATTTTCTAGATATTGCTTTCCCAAATTAACACATTAACTGAAGAAAAATAGTGAGGACTATTATTTTTAGTCGCTCTACTCATTCATATGATGTTCACCAGTCCAGAATAGAAATGATTTTATTTATTTGTACTTCAGATGCAGAGAAAACTGAGCTAACCTTACTCCTTAGTTCATGGCACACTGTTGTTGTTGGTCTGTGTGCAACTTTTCTCTTGTTTAATTTTATTATCTTAGCTTCCCCCCATCATTCATGAAATCCACTCTTAGTCCCATCTTTCTACTTGACAGATGCTTTAGCATATATATCCTTGGATATGCAAGCATCCTTGAAACATATATAACGCTGTTTTCTGGGAGTATATCATTTTAATTAATACATGATGTTATTCTACATATTTTTCCTCTCCTTTTCATAATCAAGGCTATGTTTTTAATGTCTACCCATGTTGCTGTATATATATGCAATTCAGTGCTCCTAGCCACTACATCGTATTTCATAGTATGCATTTTACTTATTAATTCACCTACTGATGAATGTGGAGGTTGTTCCTACCGACTAGTTACCACAAACAACAGTATGATATGTACATCCTCATAAATGTCTTCTTATGAATCTGTGAGAGTTTCTTAGGAGTATATCCAGGAATGAGATTGTTGAGTCACTGGACATTTGCAGAGATAATTTCATTGAGAACTGAATGGCTGTTCTAGTTTATATTTCACCATGACGTAAGGTTTCTTGGTACCCCATACTCTTGCCAACAATAGGTATTGACTTTCGGACTTTTGCAAATCTGTTGGGTGTGAAGAAATAAATTTTGTTGTTTCTGATGTGAATTTCTCTGATTGAATATGAGGTTCTTATATTTGTTAGCCAGTCAGATTAGACTTCTTCTGCCATTTTAAAATAATTTCTTGCTTTCTTATTAACTGGTAGACGTTTCTTGTATATTACAAATCAATCCTAGTGAATTTTAGAAGGGACAAGTATCTTCTCTCAGTCTGTTAAAGATTTGTTACCTTTGTTTTAAATTTGATGTAAAGTACGTTGATTTTTCCTCCAATGACATGTTTTCAAAGGTTTTGTCTTAAGAGACCTTCTTCTTACCAAAGTAAGCATTTTTCTATGTTTTTTCCATTACCTTCATAGCTTTTAATTTTTACATTTATTTTTTGATTTGGTTGGAGCTCACCATTAATAACTAGAGATTCGATTTTACTTTCCTCCATCTAGCTTTCATAAGAGTATCTATACTGAGTCATCCACTTTTTGTGATGCTACATCCATCATTCCGCAAGTTGAATTACATATTTATAAGTTGTTTATTGAGTTTAATTTTGTATTAATCTGTTGCTGTGCTAGTAGTATATTGTATTTATTACCATGACTTCAGAAGGTGTTTTAATAATCTGGCTGAATGAATCTCTTCTTTTTCTTCAAAAATTTCCCATGAATTTTAGAATCACTTTGTCACGTTCCCCTGGGGGAAAAAAAAACTAGCTATGATGTCTTATTTTACAGCTTTATTGAGATATGATTGATCTACAATATCTGCACATACTTTAAGTACACAATTTGATAATTTTGTCATTTATATAAATCATCATCCCAATCAAAATAAATACATCCATCATTCCCCCAAGTTTCCTTGCGCCCCATTATAATCACTCTCTCCCACTGCTTCCTGCTACCCCTCCAACTCCCAGGTGATAATTGATTTGTCTTCTATCACTATTGGTTAGTTTGTGTTTTCTAGAGTTTTATAAAAATGGAAAAGAAGTCCAATATCTACTCTTTTTTTTTTTGAAGTGTTCAATCACTGAGCATATTTTGGGATTCCTTCATTTTGTTGTGTGTATCAGTAGTTCATTCCTTTTTTATTGCTGGGTAGTACTCATTTGTGTAGATTAAAAACAAACGCCTGTTGAAAGACACCTGAGTTGTTTCAGTTTTTGGTTTTTACAAATAAAGTCTTTGTATAGACATATGTTTTATTTCTCTTGGGTAAATAACTAGAAGTGGAGTGGCCAGGTCATATGGTAGATGTATGTGTAACTTTGTGAAACTGCCAAACTAATGGAAAAGGGGTTGCACCATTTTACAATGACATCAGCAGTGTATGAGAGTGACTTTGAATTCTTTACTCTTGGATTTCTTTTATGTCCTTGAATAGACTTAAAACTTTTTACTATAAAGAAAGCATTTTAAATTCCCTGGATATAAAAGTAAATTTTTGTAAATTGATCTTATATCTGACAACATTACTGAAATCTAATGTCTGTTGATTTTATTTGGAGCCCTGTGTAGAGTTAATAGCTACACATCTGCAAATAACTACTATTCCTTTTCTGGTTATATTATGTGAGGACTTCTGTTGTTTCTATGTTTTATAGTAAATAATAATGGCTATCCATATCTTATTCTTAACTTTAATGAAAATATTTCTAAAACTTCCTTATTACTTATATTGTTTGATCTACTTTTTTGGGTAGGTTGGCTTTGTCTTGTTAAAAACATTCCTTTCTATTCCTATTTTCATATTTAAAAAAAAAACTATAAATGTATGCTAAGCTTTATTGAACATTTTTCTCTATTAAAATAATATGACTTCCTCATTTTTTCCAGTAATGTGCCAAATATCTTGATAAATTTTCTCATGTTAAACCTTGAATTCTTAGAATTATTTTTAACATCCTATTAGGTTTAGTTACCTAATATTCTATTTAGAATCCTTACACCTAATTTCAAAAAGGAAATTTGGCCTATATTTTCTCTTCTTCATTTCTTTTCATCTTGTTTTGGAATAAAGATTTAGTTTTGGAATACATTTCATACTAGTTTCATAAGATAAATCAGGCAGATTTCCTTTTTTTTCCCCCACAACAACTTGTATAAAATAGGGATTTTCTGTTTCTTAAAAGTTTAATAGAACTCACATTTTAAACTAACTGGGCTTGGCTCTATTGGACACGGGAATGGAAATTAATTTTTAACCATTTTATGTCTGTAGAGATTGTTTATTGCTCTATTCAATTTTAAAAATTTCTTCTTGTGCAAATTATAACATTTTATATTTTTTCATAAATGTGTCCCATTTTGCCTGGGCTCTCATATTTATTAACATATGGTCATTTATAACATTCTTTTGTGATGGTAAAAAAAAACTCTATTTATAGTTATCTCCCATTTTTATTATGCATTGGTTTATTTAATTTTTAAATTTAAAACACTTTTTAGTGATTTTATTGGTCAGTCTTATCAGATGTTTATCATACTGATCTTTGTGAGAACCAGTTTTAGTTTGATTAACATTTTGTTGTTGCTTATATCAGTGATTTGTATTATTTCCTTTTTATGTTCTTCCTTCTAGTTTTTTGGTGGGGGAGATAATGGCTTCTGGGGAGGGTTTGCCTCTATTCTTTTCCTAGCTTTTGTGTTGAAGCTTGAGCTTACTGTTTTCAAGCTTATTTTAGGATGAAAACATTTGAAAGTTTAAATTTTCTGTTTATCACAAATTTTGATATGCAGTGTTTTCTTTGCTTTCAGTTCCCTGTATTTCATGTTTTCCTTGAAATGTCCTTTTTAACCTAAGTTTTTTTTTTTTTTTTTTTTTTTTGCCGCTGCCTCTTGTTGTTGTTTGCAGATTCTTTTAATCAATTTAAGTAGTGTGTTATTTCAGTAACCTAAGTCAGATCTTCCTTTTTCCCATCTCTCCAGTCTCTTCTCCATTAGATAGTAATTCGCCTACAGTGTTAGAAGCTCTACGCTATCCCTTCTCATCTTTGCTCTTGTTCCACTGGAGCTTCTTTTCTTTCTCCTCTCTTATATGTTGGCCTTGGTTCATGGTGTTAGAGGCAGCAAGCTATTACCTCCAATGGTTTAAAAGCCTGAGCCTGGGTTTTAGGCAAGCCTGTGCTTAAATCCCACTCCAGCATGAACCAGCTGTGTGACCCAAGGTACCTCAATTAACTTTCCTAAGCTTAACTTTCTTTTTTTTTTTAATGTTTGATCAAGTTTATTTATTTATTTATTTTTATTTTTAAATTTTTTTCTTATTAGTCATCCATTTTCTACTCATCAGTGTATACATGTCAATCCCAATCTCCCAATTCATCCCACCACCACCCCCCACCCCGTGCCGCCTTCCCCCCCTTGGTGTCCATACATTTGTTCTCTACATCTGTGTCTCAATTTCTGCCCTGCAAACTGGTTCATCTGTACCATTTTTCTAGGTTCCACATATATGTGTTAATATACGATATTTGTTTTTCTCTTTCTGACTTACTTCACTTTGTATGACAGTCTCTAGATCCAACCACATCCCTACAGATGACCCAATTTCGTTCCTTTTTATGGCTGAGTAATATTCCATTGTATATATCTACCACATCTTCTTTATCCATTCGTCTGTCGATGGGCATTTAGGTTGCTTCCATGACCTGGCTATTGTAAATAGTGCTGCAATGAACATTGGGGTGCATGTGTCTTTTTGAATTATGGTTTTCTCTGGGTATATGCCCAGCAGTGGGATTGCTGGGTCATATGGTAATTCTATTTTTAGTTTTTTAAGGAACCTCTATACTGTTCTCCATAGTGGCTGTATCAATTTACATTCCCACCAACAGGGCAAGAAGGTTCCCTTTTCTCCACACCCTCTCCAGCATTTGCTGTTTATAGATTTTCTGATGATGTCCATTCTAACTGGTGTGAGGTGATACCTCATTGCAGTTTTGATTTGCATTTCTCTAATAATTAGTGATGTTGAGCAGCTTTTCATGTGCTTCTTGGCCATCTGTATGTCTTCTTTGGAGAAATGTCTATTTAGGTCTTCTGCCCATTTTTGGATTGGGTTTGTTTTTTTTTAATATTGAGCTGCATTAGCTGTTTATATATTTTGGAGATTTATCCTTTGTCCGTTGATTCGTTTGTAAATATTCTCTCCTGTTTTGAGGGTTGTCTTTTTGTCTTGTTTATGGTTTCCTTTGCTGTGCAAAAGCTTTTAAGTTTCATTAGGTCCCATTTGTTTATTTCTGTTTTTATTTCCATTACTCTAGGAGGTGGATCAAAAAAGATCTTGCTGTGATTTATGTCAAAGAGTGTTCTTCCTGTGTTTTCCTCTAAGAGTTTTATAGTGTCCAGTCTTACATTTAGGTCTCTAATCCATTTTGAGTTTATTTTTGTGTATGGTGTTCGGGAGTGTCCTAATTTCATTCTTTTACATGTAGCTGTCCACATTTCCCAGCACCACTTATTGAAGAGACTGTCTTTTCTCCATTGTATATCATTGCCTCCTTTGTCATAGATTAGCTGACCATAGGTGCGTGGGTTTATCTCTGGGCTTTCTATCTTGTTCCATTGATCTAGATTTCTGTTTTTGTGCCAGTACCATATTGTCTTGATTACTGTAGCTTTGTAGTATAGTCTGAAGTCAGGGAGTCTGATTACTCCAGCTCCATTTTTTTCCCTCAAGGCTGCTTTGACTATTCAGGGTCTTTTGTGTCTCCATACAAATTTTAAGATTTTTTGTTCTAGTTCTGTAAAAAATGCCATTGGTAATTTGATAGGGATTGCATTGAATCTGCAGATTGCTTTGGGTAGTATAGTCATTTTTACAATATTGATTCTTTCAAACCAAGAACATGGTATACCTCTCCATCTGTTGGTATCACCTTTAATTTCTTTCATCAGTGTCTTATAGTTTCTTTCATACAGGTCTTTTGTCTCCCTAGGTAGGTTTATTCCTAGGTATTTTATTCTTTTTGTTGCAATGGTAAATGGGAGTGTTTCCTTAATTTCTCTTTCAGATTTTTCATCATTAGTGTATAGGAATGCAAGAGATTTCTGTGCATTAATTTTGTATCCTGCAACTTTACCAGATTCATTGATTAGCTCTAGTAGTTTTCTGGTGGCATCTTTAGGATTCTCTGTGTATAGTATCATGTCATCTGCAAACAGTGATAGTTTTAATTCTTCTTTTCCGATTTGTATTCCTTTTATTTCTTTTTCTTCTCTGATTGCTGTGGCTAGGACTTCCAAAACTATGTTGAATAATAGTGGTGAGAGTGGACATCCTTGTCTTGTTCCTGATCTTAGAGGAAATGTTTTCAGTTTTTCACCATTAAGAATGATGTTGGCTGTGGATTTGTTGTATATGGCCTTTATTATGTTGAGGTAGGTTCCTTCTATGCCTACTTTCTGGAGAGTTTTTATCAGAAATGGGTGTTGAATTTTGTCAAAAGCTTTTTCTGCATCTATTGAGAGATGATCATATGGTTTTTATTCTTCAATTTGTTAATACGGTGTATCACATTGATTGGTTTGCATATATTGAAGAATCCTTGCATCCCTGGGGTAAATCCCACTTGATCATGGTGTATGATCCTTTTAATGTGTTGTTGGATTCTGTTTGCTAGTATTTTGTTGAGGATTTTTGCATCTACATTCATCAATGATATTGGTCTGTAATTTTCTTTTTTTGTAGTATCTTTGTCTGGTTTTGGTATCAGGGTGATGGTGGCCTCATAGAATGAGTTTGGCAATGTTCCTTCCTCCACAATTTTTTGGAAGAGTTTGAGAAGGATGGGTGTTAGCTCTTCTCTAAATGTTTGATAGAATTCACCTGTGAAGCCATCCAGTCCTGGACTTTTGTTTGTTGGAAGATTTTTAATCAATCACAGTTTCAATTTCATTACTTGTGACTGGTCTGTTCATATTTTCTGTTTCTTCCTAGTTCCGTCTTGGAAGGTTATACCTTTCTAAGAATGTGTCCATTTCTTCCAGGTTGTCCATTTTATTGCCATAGAGTTGCTTGTAGTAGTCTCTTAGGATGTTTTGTATTTCTGCGGTGTCTGTTGTAACTTCTCCTTTTTCATTTCTAATTTTATTGATTTGAGTCCTCTCCTTCTTTTTCTTGGTGATTCTGGCCAATGGTTTATCAATTTTGTTTATTTTCTCAAAGAACCAGCTTTTAGTTTTATTGATCTTTGCTATTGTTTTCTTTGTTTCTATTTCATTTATTTCTGCTCTGATCTTTATGATTTCTTTCCTTCCACTAACTTAAGGTTTTGTTTGTTCTTCTTTCTTTAGTTCCTTTAGGTGTAAGGTTATATTGTTTATTTGAGATTTTTCTTGTTTCTTCAGGTAGGCTTGTATAGCTATAAACTTCCCTTTTAGAACTGCTTTTGCCACATCCCAGAGGTTTTGGATCATCGTGTTTTCATTGTCATTTGTCGCTAGGTATTTTTTGATTTCCTCTTTGATTTCTCCAGTGATCCCTTGGTTATTTAGTAACGTATTGTTTAGGCTCCATATGTTTGTGTTTTTTATGTTTTTTTCCCTGTAACTGATTTCTAATCTCATAGCATTGTGGTCAGAAAAGATGCTTGATATGACTTCAATTTTCTTAAATTTACTGAGGCTTCATTTGTGACCCAAGATGTGATCTACCCTGGAGAATGTTCCGTGCACACTTGAGAAGAAAGTGTAATCTGCTGTTTTTGAATGGAATGTCCTATAAATATCAATTAAATCTATCTCTCTATTGTGTCATTTAATGCATGTGTTTCCTTATTAATTTTCTGTTTGGATGATCTGTCCATTGGTGTAAGGGAGGTTTTAAAGTCTCCCACTATTATTGTGTTACTGTTGATTTCCTCTCTTATAGCTGTTAGCAGTTGCCTTATGTATTGAGGTGCTCCTATGTTGGGTGCATATATATTTATAATTGTTATATCTTCTTGGATTGATCCCTTGATCATTATGTAGTGTCCTTCCTTGTCTCTTGTAACATTCTTTATTTTAAAGTCTATTTTATCTGTTATGAGTATTGCTACTCCAGCTTTCTTTTGATTTCCATTTGCATAGAATATCTTATTCCATCCCCTCACTTTCAGTGTGTATGTGTCCCTAGGTCTGAAGTGGGTCTCTTGTAGACAGCGTATATATGGGTCTTGTTTTTGTATTCATTCAGCAAGCCTGTGTCTTTTGGTTGGAACATTTAATCCATTCACGTTTAAGGTAATTATAGATATGTATGTTCCTATTAACCATTTTCTTAATTGTTTTGGGTTTGTGTTTGTAGGTCCTTTTCTTCTCTTGTGTTTCCCACTTAGAGAAGTTCCTTTAGCATTTGCTGTAGAGCTGGTTTGGTGGTGTTGAATTCTCTTAGCTTTTTCTTGTCTGTAAAGCTTTTGATTTCTCCATTGAATCTGAATGAGGTCCTTGCTGGTTAGAGTAATCTTCGTTGTAGGTTCTTCCCTTTCATCACTTTAAGTATATCATGCCACTCCCTTCTGGCTTGTAGGGTTTCTGCTGAGAAATCAGCTGTTAACCTTATGGGAGTTCCCTTGTATGTTATTTGTCATTTTTCCCTTTCAATAATTTTTCTTTGTCTTTAATTTTTGTCACTTTGATTACTATGTGTCTTGGCGTGTTTCTCCTTGGGTTTATCCTGTATGGGACTCTCTGCGCTTCCTGGACTTGGGTGGCTATTTCCTTTCCCATGTTAGGGAAGTTTTCGACTATAATCTCTTCAAATATTTTCTCGGGTCCTTTCTCTCTCTCTTCTCCTTCTGGGACCCCTATAATGTGAATGTTGTTGCATTTAATGTTGTCCCAGAGGTCTCTTAGGCTGTCTTCATTTCTTTTCTTTCTTTTTTCTTTATTCTGTTCTGCAGCAGTGAATTCCACCATTCTGTCTTCCAGGTCACCTATCCGTTCTTCTGCCTCAGTTATTCTGTTATTGATTCCTTCTAGTGTATTTTTCATTTCAGTTATTGTATTGTTCATCTCTGTTTGTTTGTTCTTTAATTCTTCTAGGTCTTTGTTAAACATTTCTTGCATCTTCTCGATCTTTGCCTCCATTCTTTTTCCAAGGTCCTGGATCATCTTCACTATCATTATTCAGACTTCTTTTTCTGGAAGGTTGCCTATCTCCACTTCATTTAATTGTTTTTCTAGGGTTTTATCTTGTTCCTTCATCTGGTACATAGCCCTCTGTCTTTTCATGTTGTCTGTCTTTCTGTGAATGTGGTTTTTGTTCCACAGGCTGCAGGATTGTAGTTCTTCTTGCTTCTGCTGTCTGCCCTCTGGTGGATGAGTCTATCTAAGAGGCTTGTGCAAGTTTCCTGATGGGAGCCACTGGTGGTGGGTAGACCTGGATGTTGCTCTGGTGGGCAGAGCTCAGTAAAACTTTAATCCACTTGTCTGCTGATGGGTGGGGCTGGGTTCCCTCCCTGTTGGTTGTTTGGCCTGAGGCGACCCAACACTGGAGCCTACCCAGCTCTTTGGTGGGGTTAATGGCAGACTCTGGGAGGGCTCACGCCAAGGAGTACTTCCCAGAACTTCTGCTGCCAGTGTCCTTGTCCTCTCGGTGAGCTGCAGCCACCCCCTGCCTCTGCAGGAGACCCTCCAACACTAGCAGGTAGGTCTGGTTCAGTCTGTATGGGGTCACTGCTCCTTCCCCTGTGTCCTGATGCACACACTACTTTGTATGTGCCCTCCAAGAGTGGAGTCTCTGTTTCCCCCAGTCCTGTTGAAGTCCTGCAATCAAATCCCGCTAGCCTTCAAAGTCTGATTCTCTAGGAATTCCTCCTCCCGTTGCCAGACTCCCAGGTTCAGAAGCCTGACGTGGGGCTCAGAACCTTCACTCCAGTGGGTGGACTTCTGTGGTGTAAGTGTTCTCCAGTTTGTGAGTCACCCACCCAGCAGTTATGGAATTTGATTTTATTGTGATTACGCCCCTCCTACTGTCTCATTGTGGCTTCTCCTTTGTCTTTGGATGTGAGGTATCTTTTTTGGTGAGTTCCAGTGTCTACCTGTCAATGACTGTTCAGCAGTTAGTTGTGATTCCGGTGTTCTTGCAAGAGGGAGTGAGAGCATGTCCTTCTACTCCACCATCTTGAACCAATCTCACGTAAGATTTATGTTGAAGTATTTTTTCTAAGTTTCTGTATTATTTCGGTGATCATTTCTTGTTGATTTCTAATTTTGTTTCATTAGTGTCAAAGAAAATAGCCTGTATGAATTGTATAAACTCAATTCTGCATAACTTATTCAGGATTTACATGTTTCCTAGTACAATTTTGTGAATGCTTTATTTTCAAAAAGGATATGTTTCTCTATTTATTAGTCTAACTTATTGATAATGCTACACATATTTTATATTTTCTTTATTTGCTTGATCTATCACATTCTGAGAGGGATGTGTTAAACCTCCAAATCTTTAAATTATTAATTAATTAGTTTCCATAGTTCTATCTCAAATATATACATACATATATATTTATGCTTTCTTTTATATTTTATATGTATATTTTATTTTAATGATTTGCTTTTCTTTTCCTAGTACACAAATCTTCCTTTATATCTTATGATGTTTATTATCTTGAACTCTAACTTTTCATATTAAAATAATACTAAATAAAGTGGGTAATGAGCTGGTCAAATACATACAGTCAGCTCTCTGTGTCTATGGGTTCCACATCTTTGGATTCAACCAACCGCGGATCAAAAATCCGCGGTTGGTTGAATCAAATAATCAAACAATCAAACAATCAAACATTGTATTTACATAGCATTCACTTTGTATTATGTATTGTAAGTAATCTAGAGATGATTTAAAGTATAAGGGAGGATATGCATAGGTTATAAGGAAATACCTTGCCAACATAATATAAGGAAATTGAGCATCCACAAATTTTGGTATTCATGGGGTGGGGGTGTCCTGGAATTGATTGCAGTGGATACCAAGGGACTACTGTATTTGCAGAACAGCATATTTTTGGATCAGATATTTTCTAAATAGAACACAATATAGAAAGAGAACATGGGTTTTAGAATATACAGACCTGGGTTCTGATCCTAGCTCAACTGTATGATCTGAGTGACCCAAGGAAAGTTGTTTAATCTTTAATAATCCTGTGATAATAATGCATACTGGCAAGGATATTGTTAGGTTAAATAAAATAATATTTGGAAAGAACTTCACACATAGTTGATGTTAAAATGGTACAGGCATGCGAAGAAGATATTGTGGGTTCAGTTTCAGACCACCACAATAAAGTGAATATTGCAATAAAAAGAGTCACATGATTTTTTTTGGTTTTCTGTTACATATAAAAGTCATATTTACTCTATACCATAGTCTATCAAGTATGCAATAACATTATGTCTAAAAAAAATGTATAGACCTTAATTAAAAAACACTTTATTGCTAAAAGGTTATATCCATCATTTGAGCCTTCATCAAGTCATAATCTTTTTGCAATAGTAACATCATAGATTACTGATCATGGATCACCATAACAAGTATAATAATAATGAAAAAGTTTGAAATATTGTGAGAATTACCAACACGTGACACAGAGACGGGACATGAGCAAATGCTGTCAAAAAGATGGTGCTGATAGACTTGCTCAACACAGAGTTGCCACAAATCTTCGATTTATAAAAAGTGCAGTATCTGCAAAGCACAATAAAGTGAAGCTCAATGAATGAAGTATGCCTGTATTATGATGAATTAATATAATTAATTAATATAATTACTTTAAAAGTATTAATGCTTATATAATTGCTAAATTTTTAAAAATGACATTTTATTGCTTTCAGGATGCATGGTCATTAAATCTAGATTGTAAACATATTTCCAAATAATAGATCTTGAGAAATTAGTAGTTTGGAATTAGCATCTTAATTTCCTATGCATTAATGGGTATTTCTAAAATACTGAAACTCAATTTATTCTAAAAAATAATTAGATATTTTAAAACTATTGTCTGTGCTATTAATTTGCTTAGCAGACCTTCTCCACATATATTTGCAGTGACGGTGCTCAGCCTTGCCTTTGTCCAAATAATTACTGACGAGGATGCAGTTATATCACTGAGCTTTTACCACTTTGCTGAATTGAACTAGCCACATGGGGCCAAATTTTTCATTTATTGCAGAAACTGACAGTTCTTCCTTTGCAAAGGAGTTATTAAAAAATATATGAGACCATTGTTGGAGATCATTTCTACCTGATGCCAGAAATCTTGATTAGTTTTTCTCCATCTCAGTATACTTACTCCCCTCCCCTCAAACCCCCTCTCCTGTTGATTGACTGACTGCTTTGGTGTAAATAAAACGATGATACTGACAAGAACAATGGCTGACCTTTGTTGAGCTTCTCCTATGTGCCAGACCTTATTTAAAGGGAGCTTTACATACAACATTTCACGTAATTACTGAAAAATCCTATGCAGCAGGTACCGTTAGTGTCCCTATTTTTCAGAAGAAACATGTGAGGCATAGGAAGATGCAGTATTTTATCCAAGGTCAGATAATTTGTGTCAGAGCCTAGATTTAAAATAACAATAACAAACATTTATTGAGAGTTTACTACGTGCCAGGCATTAAGTGCGTTCCATATGCTAACTTATTTTTATCAGCCCAGTGGCCCTGTGACACAGGTACTATCATTTAGCAAATGATGAGATTGTAGCAGAGAGAGGTTTAAATAACTCGCCCACATTACACAGCTAGTAAGTGAAGAAGCTGGGAGCAGGATGGCTCCAGAACCCGTACTATCCTCCTTTAAACTTCTGTCTCAACCAGACAAAAGGATTTACCAAGCACTTCGGTGTGCACAGTATTCTGAGGACCAGAGAAGAAACAGAGCTTTGTTTCCGTTGTTTGATGAACTTACTAACTTATCAGAGAAGTAAAATGAAGACAAATGAGTCCATTAGTGGAAAGGGAGAGTGCTAAAGTCTCAGTTACAGAAACTAGAAGACGGGGTTTAGAGAAGGAGAGGCGAACATGGACTATGTGATTCTGTGACGTCTTAATGAACCAGGTGTGGTGGGGGTTATACCTTTAAGTACTATGAGTGATGAGGAGAAAGGAGGAGAGAGAACATTCTGGAATGTGGACTAACCTATGAACGCTCCATAAACAATCTGCTTCTAATTTCAGGGTTAAAACTCATTTACCTTGGCATTTTTCCTCATTAAGGAAAAAAAAATCAGCCTTTCAATATCTTGCTTTATAGTCTTTTCTAGTAAGACTAAATGAACCCTGTAGAGCTTTTCAAAAATCTTCCAATTCTTCATTCCATGAGAGTAAAAAATGTTTCATGTACTCTGACATTAACTAGGAGAGCTAATTTCCCTCGCCTTTAATTTTTACAATACTTTCCTTTATGTAAATAATGACAGGAAGGATAACAACTCCTTGTGACACTTCAAATGTAAATTCGATTAAAATGACATCTCCTGATGCGCACAGGACATTTATATGTTTGGATCCAAGACTTTTCTTTTTTGGCAGAATGAAAGAGAATTAGCAGGTTGGTTTAATGGAGAGTCATCTGTTTTATTTTTTTGTTTGTTTTGTTTTGTTTTAAAGTTTAATTTTATTTATTTATTTATGGCTGTGTTGGGTCTTCGTTTGTGGGGAGGAAGGTGATCTCCATGTCTTACTTCTCTGCCATCTTGAAGGTCTCCATATATACATCTTCTTTATCCTTTCATCTGTCGATGCACACTTAGGTTGCTTCCCTGTCTTGGCTATTATAAATAGTGCTGCTAAGAATATTGGGATGCATGTAGAGATACTACTAAAAGGCATGGACTAGGTGAGAACACCCAGGGAAAAAATTACAGAGAAGAAGGAAGAGAGTAGATCCCTGAGGCATTCCCAGATTAAGAGTTACAAGAAAGGAGAAAAATCCTGCAAAAAAGTCCCAAAAGGAGGGCCAGTGAGGTAGAAGGAAAAGCCAGCAATTGCAGTGTTATGGAAGACGATAGCACAAAATATTTCAAGTAGGGTGGAGCGATACTATAGTCAATACTATCTAGAGGCTAAAGAAAGATAAGTGATGTTGACTTTGGCATGATGTAGTATATTTGTGACCTTGATCAATGCAGTTTCAGTGACAAGTTAGGAATAAGAGTCCAAATGGAGTGGGTTAAGGAAAGGACAGGAGATGAGGAAGCTGGGCTTTGCTGAGAAAAGAAAAAGAACTTTTTGTTTTTTGAAAAATATTAAGTAAGTATAAAACACATTCATAAACTCTGTCCCACCTACTGTCAAAACATCTTTCTCTTCACACAAATCTGTATGTAAGAGTTTGTCATTATTTATTTCAAACATGATTTACTCAGTATTTTACTTCTACAAAACTTGGAAGTTGGTAGATCCAGCCTTGTAGATTACACATCTTAGATCATTTCCAAAAGAACTGACAACAAAAGCTTAAGACACAAACATAATTTTGAGACATTCTTAATTATTCTGCTCAGAACAATACATGAGGACTTATTAGTACATAAACTTTAGAAAAACAGTTTTATTAAATATGTCACAAACTTAAACTTAAGCAGTGACCTTTTTGGTCATTCTGGTATTCTTTTCCAGTTTATCTTTATTCTGGTTTCTCTGCTCTTTTCTTGGAAACATTGTTTATATAATAAGATACAGACACAGCATGATCTTTGGCCCTCCAACCAGATAGTTGCCATTTTGATCTGCCAGTCAAACTCAAGTGTCTGCCCTGAAAGTTGAGACAATCAATCATAGTTTGGACACTTGAGAAGTGTCAACTAATTTTAGTCTCCAAGGCTGGGATGATGTGAGCAGTGACTGGCAAGGCACTTGTTCCAAATCCCAGCAAGGGTTACGACTGTCCTTATGGTTAACAACTGCACAAATAGAAACAGGCTGAGTATGAGACTACCTCCTATCTGTATTTATTATTCCAGCTCTTGGCATAACGTAGATGAAAAACTCTGTTTACTTTAAGCTTTCCCATTAAAGGCTCAGTGATGCTTCACTTCCCTACTCTGTGTGTACATACCAACCATATGTCTAGTCCAAGACACTACCTAAACAAAACCCCAAACAACCCTCCACCCGCACCCAAACATGAGGTCTGTATGAAGAGCAAGTCTCCTTGGCTTTACCTTTCTTCCTTCATAAATTTTGGGGGGATAGGGAAGAAATGAGCGAAACCCTACCTTGAAACTGGAATAAATACATTAAAAAACAAATACAGGAAGTGAAAGTTTTAGAGACTTGGCAAGTTTTTACCCTCCCCTGTGATATGTTTCTTTCATGAAGGAGCCCACCCAGAACTTCAGACAATATACTGGGAGTGTGTGTCTAGGAGTCTTTGTGAAAGGTTCTGAATGGGAATGAAAAAGACTGTTTGCTACTTTTCAGTTGCCTTATGTGTTGGACACTGATAACGGAAGATGACATACAAAGAGATCTATTCAGGTTTTATGGCTCTTTTAGGTTGGCATGTTCTCACATGACCGCCATTGGCTTGGAAGCTGGGGAAACGTTGACCTGTCAAGATTTTATTGTGTCCATAGCTGCCCATAAAGCAGCTTCCCAGCTTTCCAGGTTTTGTGCCCAGAGTTCCAGTAGTTTAGCCACAACCCACAACTTTCAGAGTCTCTAAGTGATTGGTGTCTCTGATGACAGTGATGTCCCTTAATCTATTCTGAGCCAAAATTGACTTATTTTTGTACTTGACTGAAGCAATGTTTTTTATTTAAGGTGTTAACACTCAAGGTGTTGAAACACAAAACCTAAGAATTTAGACTCAATTTTTTTTAAATTAATTGTTGGTGACAATTTAAATACATTTAAAATCTTTAATTTTTAATTACAAAATAACAAATACTCATTGCAAAATTTTAGAAAATACAGCAGTATGTAAAATAAAAAATTCTCTTCTTCCCAATCGACTGCTAGAACCTTAGAGTTTATCTTGGCAGAGATTTTATTCTATGTATATAATTCTATATATTTGTAATTATACACATACACATATGCATATTCTTTTTAAAATTGCAATTTTTTACTTAAATTTGTCAGAAAAATTTCTCCATGACACACATAGCATGTCAGAGATAGATAAAAGCTATTCGTCCAGTCTTTCAATTACAGTACTATATAAATGTACAAATGAATGTATATTGGAACATTCATTTATTCACTTACAAGCATTTATTGAGTCTTTAATATATTCTAGGCAGAGATGAACCAGGTTTATTTTTCAGTTTGCGAGATCTTTTTCAGTTTGCGAGATTATCCATTCACTTTGTACTACGAAAGATGAGAAGTTTGTACTGTGAAAGATGTGAAAGATGAGAACTAGAGTAACTCTAGTTACTCCAGACGCACACCATATACCCACACCACACACATACATACACACACAGACTCACACTTCTTCATACATCTCAAAATAACTATGTAACTTTTGTTAAACCAGTATTCAAGTTTTTCATTATTATGACCATGTGACTTTATTCACAGCTGAGCCACACTGTATACTTCGATTCCTCTAATTTCTCTCCGCAGTGTTACTGAGGGAAAGTGTAGCAGGAGAGTAAGAACAGCAACTTTGAGACCAGGCTGCTGGAATCCATACCCCTTCTTGTCCATTTACTAACTGGGGTGACCATGGGCAAGACTTTCAACCTCTTTGTGCCTCAACTTCTTCATAAGAGTTACGACTTCACAGGAATTCTGCAAGGCTTGAGTGAGTTACTATATATCAAATGCTTAGAACACTGACTGGCACACACTGAATATTATGTAAGGTTTGTTATTTTTATCATTACAGTCTCCCAAGAAAGGACATAAGTGAGGTCATTTTTTCAACCTTGTATCTTTATTCTATACCCTCACTTGATTAACAGTCCTGTGTATAGGAACTAGGTTGAAAATCATTTTCCCCCCTCAGATTTTGAAAGCATTTCTCTATTGCCTTCTCATGAGTGGAGTCTCTTTTTTTTATGAATTCTAATGTTATTTCATGTCTTTTTTTGGTATGTTTGTTTATATTTGTTTGTTTGTTCTCACTGGTTAGTTTTGCTTTGTTTTGTTTCTCTGGGATTTTTTAGTGACCTCTCCCAATACCTAGATGACCCAATATTTCATGATGACATGCTTGATTATGGATCTTTCTCATAATTGTTTGGGATATATGTTGGATCCTTTTAAACCTGGACATCACATCATTCAGTTTGGAGAAGTTTTCTTGTATTATTTTTTTATTATTTACTTTCCTCAAGTTTTTCTGTTTGTTCTTCCTGGAACTCTTACTAGTTACATATTGACCCCTCCATGGAATAAAACATCTAACTTTCATATCGTTTGCTCCCTTCTTTCCATCTCTTTATCCTTCTGTTTTAAATTTAGGGTATTTCCTCAACTTTGCTTTCCAACTTGTCTATTGAAATCTTTATTTTAATATGTTTTAGATTTCAGTGAGTTTATTCTTCCTTGAATAGCCATTATCATTTTTCAGTAACATTCTGTTGTTTCATGGCTGCAATATTTTATCTTATCAACAAATATTGGTCTTTTACAACCATCTCAGCTCTGTCCATTGCTATGTCTCCTCCAATTTCATTTACTTTTGTTTGTTTAGATCTCTGTCTTCCAAGTGAAAGGCTTCTCCAGAGAGTATGCTTCCACTTTCCTGGACCAGGGAGAGGACTTGGGAGGGCCTCAATACAGACTTTCAACCAACTGTCCTGTTTTCATTTTTGCACCCCACCTTGGCTTCCATAAATACCTTGAACCCCCAACTCCTGGGCCTGGCTCCGTTCAGTAGCATGAATTGTTCATGACTTGATGGCTTCCTTCCCTATAAGCATGTAGGTTTCTGAGTGCTCTACTGTGAAATCAATTTTCACTCTTTCTTTAGATTTCCTTCTTCAATTTTTTTTTGATGTATTTGTTTGCTTTCATTTTCTCTGATGTGTCTTTGTCCCTGTGGTCTATACCTTATTTTATTTATTTATTTTTTTGCTTTATTCTCATTTAATGGAGTTTCAGGGGGAAATGGGATAAACAGAGGTGCTCTGTCTGTCATGTTTAACTGAAGTCTACAATACTTTTTAATAAACATTTTTTAAAATTCAGGACTTTTATTAAATGCCTACTCTGTGCCAAACTCTTCTTTGGGAGCTGCTTCTTGAACTTTTAGTGTTTACACTATGTTTCAGTCTTCATTAAAACAAATCCCCTAAGTATTTCTGCTGAACAATCAATATATTAAACAAATGACTTCTTCTGGACTGTTGAAGTTACTAAATGTATTTGAAAAGAAAAAAGTTAAATGGTATTATGTTATAAAACTGGCATAAATCAGGTCATTTTTCTTCCAACTAGTGTAATACAGAGAGCCTTTCCTTTTAGGTCTTCATGCTTGTGATTGTACATGTATTTGTGCAAATATATGTACGTGTGTGAGTGAATGTGTAGTGTGTGAGTGTATATATGTGTGTGAGAGTGTGTGAGTGTGAGTATGGGTATTTCCATGTGAAAGTGTATGTGTATGTCTGTGAGCATATGTGTGTGCCAATGTGTGTGTTTGTGACTGTGTGAGAGTATATCTGTGTCTATATACGTGTGTGTGTGTTTATGGCACAGATAGAAAACAACTCTGCTGGTGACTCTAGCACCAAGGTCCTTGTAATCCTTCTGTGCTCCTGTTTCTCCACCTAAAAAACTGGAATTACCATTCATCTTATAGATATAGAAATACATCGTATTATAAAAAACTTGGAAATAGCTCTATTAGACATAAAATAAACTGCTGCCTATAAAACTGGGATTAATGAAACATTAGAAGCAAAGGTGTTTTCACTCACGAGGCTTATGTTCCACTCAGGCAGGATTATTGGGTCTGGAATTGTTCTTGCTTCCTGGAATTATACTGCTTTTCGTCTGAGAACCCAGTAGCCAGTTAAAGACGAATGTTGGTGAGCTATCACAGGGTTGCCTTTGTTCTTTGCCCAGAGGGCTGGTGGCAAAAAGGAAAGAGGAAGAAGTTGGAAAGCAACTCATCACTAGTACTAAAGGCCCTCCAGGGAGAGCATTATAAAATTTAAATAAAACTGAGTAAATACCACTTCCTTTCAAACCTTGCTGTGCAACACCAGGAATGTTCACATAACTAACCAGCTATCTAGTCTGCATTCAGAGATATAAATAAAAGACTTCTTTCAACGTGATATCATAGGGTTTTAGATAGCGAATATGCCATCCTTCAGTCTGAAGTAAAGAAACACTTACTTCATTCAACAGTTAAGTGAGCTGCTATCTGGCCCTCATTATATCTGTGATTTACAAGGACTGTGCAGGCCTGTGTTGCCCACGTCAGAGACCACCAATATAAAATGCAGCAAATGGGATTTTTATCTTTCAGCACGCCTCAGAGTTGTTGCACAAGATACACTTCTCAGTCTGCATATAATCAATCTAACGTAAACCATTATCTCTGCACAAAAGACTAAGTTGAAAGCCCCTATGCTCAGGATCATACTTAAACATGCCTGACATTCACAGCTCCCTGGATTCCTTGCAAAACCCTGGGCCGTGCAAGATGTTCCATGCTGAGACCAAGCTGGGCTGAATGTGAGAGTAAAAAAGGCACTATCTCAAGAGGAGTTTGTTGACAGGCTGGGGAGTGAACATTTCACCAAAAATCAAAGGGTGATTTGTTCCCAAGCTTCCAAATTAACTGGTAAATGCTGGCATATCAGGAGTGGGATTGTCCTTAAAGTTCAAAGTCAAGGTCGTTACTTTTTGTCTCTTGCCATTAAAAAGATGTACATGGGCACCTCGTATTGTCTTTGTTTGCTAGTAATAATTTAGAGATTGTGAAAGATAATTGAATTTAAGCTTCTTTTAGAAATGACAAAAATGGCATTTTTTGGTAAAGGCCAGAAGAGTAGGCGACTTGCCCTACCATTTTGGCTTCGTATATTTTTACGTATTATTTTGCTTTTCAAAGTCCTTATTAAACAACCATCTTCGGGGTGAATGGTCAACACATATTCTCACCTTTCATTCTCAGTACTGATTTATGCCTTGAGTCCGGAGCTCATTTTCTCCTCAGGTAAGGAGTTTTGCTTCTTACATTATCAACGTCCACTGGGTCTTCACCAGCACTCACTTTGTAATGAATGAATAAACATCTTGATGTCAGCATAAATGACAAGTGAAGCCTGTGGTTCCAGCAAGGAGTCTGGGAGACCAGACCACGTATTAGATGCTCCCTCAGGCAATTAGCTTGTCCATAAACTGCTAGGACAGGCCCTCTAGTCTCACAAATATACCCTCCTAGACACAAAAGAACCCAGAAAGGTGTGTGTGTGGGGGGGGGTGGGTGGGTGTGTATAAAACTTTATAAATTAAATTATCAATTTTTTTTGGTGAACTCAATATGTGCCTTATTTTGAGAGAAAGTGACAGCATATTACTTTTTTAAATGAATTAGTTCACATAAGACTGAAAATGGAAAGGAGAGATTGATTACTACCATAGTTTCTCCGTTTCATATATAGAATCTGGGTTAATGTTGACACTGTCAGCATTAAGAAAAGGATTGTTTTAAAGAAATAAAAGGGAGTAAACGAAATATATCAGGTTCCTACAGCTATCTGGAATATTAACAAAGACTTCAACATAATTGTGATAATCAAATCGTTCAAGTAAAACTCTGAACACCTGTGAAGACATACTTTTCAGTTCTCTAGTAATCTGAGAAAGTAACTTTTCAAATAACTTTTGGTAATTCTACGGCAATTCCATTGTCTCTGGGGCATCACAGGCAGAACAGGCTCCACAGCCCGGACAAGACCTCTTTGGCATTTGTCTTCTGCAGCCTTGAAGAGTCTTCGCTGACCACTCTGGGTAAGTAAAAATGCCACAATATTTATTCCCAAATAGTTAAACTGGTTTTGGCCAGCTTCTATTTTGGGAAATTGCATGTTGCCAACATAAAGAATTTCCCACATCATTTCTGTTACAAAGTATTCTTCATTTCCTGCTCTGTAGTGGAACAGTGCTTTTTTTTTTTTTTTTCCCATGAAACTGGCTGTCTTGTAGGGAGGAGGAGGAGGTGATTTCTTTATTTTGGGACCATTTTTCAGACAGTAAGCTGCCAAATCCGTTTGAGTATTTTCCAAGAACCAGCATTCTTATACTTCACCTTGTAGCTGTTTAGGAGATATCCCAGAAACTTCACTTATTGGGTACCATAAAACTCAAGGCTTCGACATAATTCTTTTCCTATAAAAATAAAGATATGTGGTAAGGCAAGACATACTAAGAACAGCAAATATGTGGATAACAGGCTCACAGAAACTTCTCCTTCCCTTTCCACCCCGTTACAGGCACCAGCAATGCCAACATTTGCTAGAAAATCATTATGGCTGTCATGCTCGTTGGGACCACAGCTTGACTGTGAAAATTACAACTCACTTTTGGTTTATGGAAGTCCTGGTGTATATTGAGCTGATGAAGCTAAGAATGAACAGTAATTTCTGCTCTAACTCAAAGTGACCAGCCACTGTGAAGCTGTGTTCTCCTTTGCTGAAACACAGCGGTCAGCCATCAAACTGAGGCAAAAGGCAGGGAGCCATTATCCCAGGATCAGTACTTGCAAACCTGTTCACAGTGTTACACTTGCCCCTAATGTTTCTGAGGTCCTAGCAAGACTACAAATAGAGGTCTAAATATTTATATATAAAGCTAAGAAACCAATGCACAATATATTCTGTCCTCCTACCTTGACAAGTACACCTTCATGGTGACATGGAAGTCTTAGACTTTGTCGAGTTAATTTATACTATAATGTGAATGACAGATTTGAGAGAGTGACTTTTAATGGAAGGGGTGGGGCTGTATTACAAAGTCTTGGTAAAAGATGCAGAGAGAAGATATGGATATGCAGGGACAAATGTAATACTACTCTATAACTTTGTCAACTACTGGATTTGCTGTGCTACTTAGAATAAACGTATCAGACATGGAAAGACCTCTGTAGATCTTTTTCCAGAGGTCTCTTTTAGACCATGGTTTAAAATAGGCCTACAGGTATGTTTTATCCCAGTCTTTCTTTCCATTCACCTCTCTTACTGCTTTTTTCTGGGTTGGGGGCCCCAGGCAAATGAGATAGCTCCCACTTCACCAAGCCCATGTTGTTCCCATTACTGTATGGAGTTCTTCCTTACTCACTACTTCTCTATGTCAAATCTTCCAACTTTCTCCCTGCCCATCTTCTCCTATTCAGTTTAAATAGAAAGAGAAAAGTTTCCTCCTCCTTCCAGCTTTCCTTAAGCCCAGGATTGACTTCTTTCTCTTTGGATCACCTAAGCCGTTTTCTATTTCTCTATATGGTCTTATCCCATTGGTCTGCTCAGACTTGTCTTAAATCCTACTAGACTGAGTGCTCCCAGTGATGGGCACCTTGGCACGATCATCTTCATATGTCTTATATCGCCCTCTGTAGTTCCGGGAACATATTAATGTGCAGAGAACATGTTTTAAAATTAAAGATGAATAAATAGCTAAAGTTAGTGTTTGACCTCAAGAACCCTACCTTCTAGTTGAGGAGAAAATCCTAAAACACGAGGCAGTATAGAATTATACCTTGGTTTCACCATCACTACTGTTATCATGTGTGATTAAAACTGGGTGGTAATGCCTATGCTTGGGATTTGGGGAGAGAAGCTCTATGAGGGCTGCCATGATGGGAGAGGCTTCATGGAGGAGACAGGACATGAACTTGACCTTGCAGGATAGAACATGGCACGCAGTACTATTACTAGCAGCTAACATTTACTGAAAACATATTTTGTGCCAGACACTGTATCAAGCCCTTAACGTGCCTGATTTCATTTAATTCCCATAATATTCCTCTATGGACACTCTTTTTATCCCCTGTTAATTATTAGGAAACAGAAGCTTTTGCTGTAGAGTCATTAACTATCCCAAGGTTGGGGCAAAGACGGAATTTGAACCACACTTCCGTATAGCTTTCAGGAGTAAGTGCTGATAAATAGGAGGACGGGAACAGTTTGCTGAATGACTAAGTAATCACATAATAGCTAAAAGAAGATGAGGCAGGGGTAGGGTATTCCGGTCAAAAACAACATGCGCATATGGGAAGGCGGGCTTTCAACTCGCAGAGGGTTTACGATGGGAAGGTTAAGGAGAGAAGGTTTTATTCCCAACACAAAAAGAAGGAAATTGTGGATTCTTACTCAATCCCAAACAGTGGGCCTCTCAGCCACTTGTCTTTCTCCAAGACTCAAGTCGCTCTTCCTGAGAGTTCAGGGATTTTAGGTGTTCATTTCACTAAATTTTGAAATGCAGGGCCTCGTAAGTTCTAAAAGGATCCTAGTGGGGTGTTGTGTGGACAGCAGGCAACACACCTCCTTCTCCTAAGTGCTGACCCCCAGCATTGCCTCACTTTTACAGCGAACTTTCACAGGCATTAGCTGCTCAACAAGTATTAATGATAGGAACAATGACTACGACGTTTCAAAAAGTACATTATATTTGTAATAAGTTTGTCATTTTAAAAGCTGGGTTTTTTTTTCATTTTAATTATTGTTCAACTTTCTATCCTCCCTTGTGTGTTATGATTTCACCATGTTGTGTTCTTCTGGTAACTCTCCTCATTGCCCAACAGTATGTGTTCATATAAAGTTATGTGTTGAAAAAATAATTTTTCACCACAAATCCACCGGGCAACACCATAAGCAAGAAAACATTATTTGTTACCGTGGCAACAAAGAACCACTCTTCTTTCAAAAGTATATTTGTGGACTTACCAAACGGTCCTTTTCCCTTCCTTTCATCACTGCCTAAAAAGAAAAAAATAACTAGACTACTGTTAAGTTCCTTTGTCAACATTGAGGTTGTTATGGAATTTTTTCCTAGGATTCTTGCCGTGTCTTTTGGAAAGTAATAATTGTACACAAGTGTGAGTAAAACTTCAGGTTACAAGCAGTATTTTATTACACAAAGAGAGAAAAGTATAATTATTTCATTTTTCCATGTTTGCCCTGTGGCATCTTGTTACAGGGCATCTGGTTATTTCTGTCATTGCATTCCACATTTCTGATGGATGACTTAACACATGTCTACTTTGAACATTTCAAACTTGGAAAAGTAAACTCTTCAGTAAGTTTCCCACCACCTACCCATCCATCACGGGGGTAAGCAGTTGTGTTTCACAGTATCATCTCCTTCAGAGCAGTGCCAGACTCTGGAATATGGTGTGGAACTGGGGAAAAACAGATAACAAAGGTTTTGTATAAGGTGGCAGTTGACAATTCACTTTAAATAATCCGGTTACTTTAATATGTCAAACTCTTGACAAATGTACAGATTTAGAGGAGGAATATGATGTGATTATTTTTTTAAAACAGGAAAAAACAAAGAAATATTGGCTCTGATTTGGGTTAAAGAATTGTGATACTTTACATGATTTAGTTTGGTGTGGATTTAATATTGGGGAATTCTTCATTTGGGACCAAGAGTAAGTAAAACTCATGACAGTCAAAAAATATCCATCCAGAATGTGAAGGTGAATGGAGAGTTAGGGGGTGATTATTGAAGAGTACAAAGAAAAAACAACCATGAGAAATTAAGTGGAAAATATTGGAAAGGAAAAATACATATGGCTTGAATTCTTTATCAATATTAACAATACATAAGATTTATTGAGGGTCAGGTACTGGTTTAAATGCTTTGCAGGTGATATTTTATTTAATCCTCACAACAATTCTTTAATTATCATCTCTTATAAACACGCATAGGGACATTACATGACTCAACTCCACAGCCAGCAAGTGATGGAGACCCATCCCCCGATGGACATGGTTGAACAATGGAGGTTCCACCCGCAACTACATGACACCACCTTCCTCTAATATTCCTTAGAGGAAAGTCAACTTCCTTAAAAGAAATGCTCTACTAGCGATGTACTCCTCAGCTGCTTGAGTAGGATCATTTACACCACATATGGGGTAAATCCAAAAATCACTCTTCTCGGGCTGCACCTAATGTCTCAGGGTAGGACAAAGGATGGCTTCTGGATGGACAGCTAGTATCTCTCCTCCTGAAAGTGGCTATCAGAAGGGTGGGGTGGTTGTTGCCTATAACCTCCAAAGCTCTCAAAAGAAATATGTGTGGCACCCCCCAAGGGCAGAAGCCACGTGGCATGGGGAAAAGACATAAGACCTCAAGCGATGCAAATTCTTTTTTAACAAAAAACAGTACTTTAGCAATCTTGAAGCCATAGAATTAAAATTTCTCATTTAAATAAAGAGGCAACTGCAGTCTTTTCCTAGCTTAGGAGCCCCTCCCCCTCCCCTTGTTTGGATCATAATATAGCTGTGTATTTTCCATAGAGCCGGTCAAAAATGATAAAAGACTCTTGCCTCGAGATACATCTTCCCTTTATCCTGAGGGATTTTTGCAGTTTGTAAGTGTGGAGACTGTATATATACACTCACAAATCCACGTTTAACCTTTCTTATAAAATTCTTGCTCAGGACAATCTTGTCAGGAATATTAACATATTAACCCTACCCCCATTTTTCTACTGCTTCCTCTTATCCCTTTCCATATATATATTTTAAAGGTAAGGAAGTGAAGCAATAAAATACACTCCCAAGAATTTCTCATTGGCTTTGAAGTGAGGCAGACATCAGTTTGAATCTTAGCTCTGCCCTTCTTAACTCTGAGATCATGGGAAATTTTCTGAACCTCATTTTGCTTATTTGCTAAATGGGGCTGAGGTGAGGAATAATTTAAGAAAATGTACAGAAGGCCTATACATGTGTGTGCCCTGCACAGAGAAAGTACTTAATGAATGATGGTCCATTATTTTAAGGAAGTTAGGGGCCAAAGCACATTTAAACCTCAACACCTCCACATATGCAGGCTCCAGCTAAACCCCATGCGGCTTGTTTTCCTTAAAAAAAAAAAAAAAGCAAGCAATGTCTTGGGGGAAATGGGTTAACGACAAGTGTTCTAACAGTGCTGTAGCGTTAAAATGTCTTTCTTCCTACATCTTTTTCCATTTTGTCCTTGACAAGCACCACCTCCCAAGTGATGAGTAGGTAATACATGATCTATGAACGAGCAGACGCATTTCTCTCACCACCACATTTCTCTGGAGGAGCTGAGAAAAACTGGTGTTTTTCAGGAAGAGACACTGCCACTGCTTCAATCACCTGCATATCAATCAACTTCTACAAGGCCAGAGTTCAATTAATTGATGACACCCTGGAGACACCCAAAGCAGTTAACAAGTCTCTAGAACTTTGTGAAAAAACAAGTTGCAAGATTCAATCTCCCAGAAATTCCCATTGTGGGGTTCCATCTCCTAATTTATCCTTGTACAACAAATACCCCTCTGTTAAGAAATACTTTGCAAGAAGATAGCATAGAAGCCAAATATTGAAAGGTCACAGCATAACAAAATAAATATTGGGACAATACCTTTTATCTATGACCATGAAGGGATAGCATTTTGTTTTAAATCCTATAACATAATCCATTTTTAAAAGAATGCATGGGGAGTTTCATAAAGTAACACCCCTCTCGCCAGCATGCATTTCAGTGTGTCAGCAAGTCAGTGTTCATGTTCTTAAGTGTGATTGTCAAAAAGCTGGACCACAATGGGCCATGACTCTGCATGATGTCCTCAGGTATTACAGAGAGGTAGTAGCTTGGAGAAGATGTAGCGTTACAGTACTGATGCTGGGATGAGTTTTGTTAATATAATTAAACAAGGAGACCATTAGGCTGAGGTGGCTTTTGTTATCTATGAGGATACCTTGGTAACCTAGCAAGCAAACCAAAAACCTAACCCCGAGTCAGTGCACTGGAACCTTAGAAAATGAAACTTAAAAACAACCAATAAGAAACAACCAACTAGGCTTTCCCAAATAAGGCAACTGTTTAAGTTGTAGCCAATCAAATAATTTCTAGGCTGTGCTTCCTTATCTTCTCTAAAAAAAGCTTTGCTCCTAGTCTCTGTAGGAGGAGCACACCTAACGGCTTCTGCTTTGGCACTGCCTTATATGAATCACTTTTTTTTTTAAAATTTATTTTATTTATTTATTTATTTTTGGCTGTGTTTGGTCTTCGTTGCTGTGCGCGGGCTTTCTCTAGTTGCGGCGAGTGGCGGCTTCTCTTGTTGCAGAACATGGGCTCTAGGCATGTGGGCTTCAGTAGTTGTGGTTCTCAGGCTCAGTAGTTGCGGCTCGCAGACTCCAGAGCGCAGGCTCAGTAGTTGTGGCGCACGTGCTTAGTTGCTCTGCGGCATGTGGAATCTTCCCAGACCAGGGCTTGAACCTGTGTCCCCTGCATTGGCAGGCGGATTCTTAACCACTGCACCACCAGGGAAGCCCTATGAATCACTTTTGAATGAAGTAAACTCTTCAGAATTTTAATGTGCCTCAGTTTATCTTTTAACAGTTCATTTATGCCACTTGGTAGGTGGAGGAAAACTGGGTAAACCAAGGCTGTTCTCTGGCCCTTGACTCAGAAGCTGAATCCAAAGTTCCTCAGCTGGGACCCCTTTTTCAGCAGTCTCTCTGGGAACCTCCAAAGGGTCTAGATGATAGCCATACCTACAACTGAGAGAATTTGAAGGTGGAAATTACGGAGGAAGAGGACTTATGGTCCAGGGACAAGATCAAATTGCTTTCTTCTTTTTCATTATACCAGCTAGCACCTCCAGGTAGTAGCTTTCATAAGACCTACTACAGTAACCACACACATTTGATGGGATCATCTACATATCATATCTGTACCCAGGGGGGAAAACGGGGAGCCTTCTAATTCATCCCTTTCATTTTCCAATCTGCAGCACAGCCCTCAACCTGCTACTTTTCTGGTCTCATAAATATTCTGTTTATTGGCCCACATGATGTTTGCCTGTCTGACCCTCACCTGTAATGCCAGTCCTTTGAGGTTAGGGTTAATGTCTTTTCTATTCTGGATTTAACCAAGTGCTCAGAGCCATAAATATTGGCTTACTATCAGTTTATCTCACAGCTCTTTCAGGGTTTCTATATAGGTAGCATATTTTATTCTCCAACTTGTATTTTAATTCTATGCTTAGTTTAAGAGAGAATACTCTTCATAGAATCATTTGGTCTGTCATCAATTTTGGAGCCACACTGTCATGTAAACAAAACTAATGTTTCTACTCTCCAATAAACTGAAGTACAAAAGAGTTCAATGTGCTTCAGTTTATAATGAAATATATAAATACTTCTGCATCTCATAAAAAAACAACACTGGACATATTGTAAGCCATTTGGATTTGGCATCACTCATTTTAGCATTAGTGTTTCATTTAGAGACAGATTCCTGAAAAATAGAACCGTGACGAGACACCTTTTATAAATCAAAGCCATGTTGTCATGAAACTATGAGGTCAATGGGGAGGGGTGAGCCATATGCCGACTTTCATAACATAATGAGGGTACCTAGGGTTCCATTCCATGTCCCTATCTGGGGCCCCACCAGAAAAATGCTTTAGGACCAAAGTGGAACCCATTAATTTCATTTGTCATCCTTAAAACATGCATTTTGTGTGAGTTTAATTGAAATAGAACTAATTTCTTACATTTTTCTTTATTAGAAATCATGAAAATATTTAACATACCCAAACTCATCTCATATTACAACTGCTAGTTAACCTTTTGCTAAAACAATTTTTGAAAGGTTATACTACTTTTCTACTTTGCAGTCAAATTTTTTATCTCAATATAACAACTCTTTTACCCCAAAGCCCGCTAAATAAACATGCTAGCAGAAGTCATGTATTGACATTGTGATTTCAGGCAAAGACCCATTACTTGACAACAGCAGTTTCTAATTGGAGAATATCATATGGAACAAATTTGAATTGTGTGCCCTGAGTGGATGAACCCAAGATGCTTTGCTTTGCAAATATATATCAAATGAAAGGGATAAAAAGGTAGTGTCTTCTATGATTCTCCATTCTATTGGGCATGTGAGCTCTTTCCATGTGCTTCAAAGCTCTCTTGTGCTCAGCATTTATTTTGTTCTAAAGATGTGTTTCTGTTCTCTAACTTTATACTGTGTGGTAGTTTGTTGCAGTAATGACATCCAATTTGTTCAAACTTCTTTCCACCTTTAGGTTTTCTTCTTTCATGGTGACAGAGCCCAGCCATATGAGTGGCTTTAGCCAATGAGACAATGGCAAATGTAATGTAACAAGAGGTTTGGAAAGCATCTGTGCATTGGGGTTTGCCGTTTCCTGCTGCTCTTTGGACCCTGAAACCACCCAGAAAAAGCCCAGGGTAGCCTCCTGGAGAGTGAAAGATACATGGAGCAGAGATGAGCCATCCTAGCTAAGATGCTGTAGGTCAGTGGTTCCCAAGATGTGGTCCCCAGGCCAACAGTAGTAACATCACCTGTGAACTTGTTACAAATGCAAGTTCTCCAGCTTTACCCCAGTTCTATAACTCAGAAACTCCGGAGGTGGGGGCCAGCTATTTGTGTTTTCATGCTCTAGGTTATCCTAAGACATGCTCAAGTTTGAGGACCATCCTCAAGACCAACCAACTTGCTAACTGCCAAACACATGAATGAGGCCATCCTACACCAGGGGTAAGCAAGGGACACAGCCACACCCATTTGTTTACATGTTGTTCTGGCTGTTTTCACACTACAATAGCAGAGTTGAGTAGTTACAACTGAGACAACAGAGCCTGCAAAGCCTAAAAATATTTACAGAACAAGTTTGTCCACTGCTGTCCTAAACCAACCAGTTCCAGCTGAGTCATTAGCTAACAACAGGGATCAGCCAAGCTGGCCTGGACCAAAAAAACAGCCCAGTTAACCCACAGAATCATGAGAAATAATAAATGTTTGTTATTCTAAGCCATTAAAGTTTGGAGTGTTTTTGCTTGCGTTAAAATATGCAAGATAACCAGGAGCTCAAAAAGGTTGCCTGTGTGAAAGTCGATCACTGACTCACCACCTTTTCCAGAAAATGACTTGCTTACACTTCGCGTCCAGGCTCCCCACCTATAATCAAGGCTTTTCTTTTTTTTTTTTTTTTTTTTTTCCTTTGGTGAGTACAATAAACCTTCATTACATTAAATTTTATGATCAGACTGTATTTATTTACTTTTAAATGATTGCTGTTTATAGAAACGGATTTCATCATTAATTTGATATATTTTTCTATCTGTACAAATCGTTTGATACCTTACATTGGGGTGGAACATGTCATTTTTGCCATTACAATTAATGGAAACAGTTTTGTAATTTAATGACTTTTCACTTAGCAGCAGGGTTGGCACAAATGAATGAAGTTATTAAAAAAATAAAATCTGGAAGGAAATAGATGTTAGTAGTTATGTGTGTTTAGTAGGATTATTTATGCTTTTTAACTTTTGTAGGTGTGCACTTTCCTTTGTTTTCCCATTTAAAAAATCATGAATACATATTATATTAAAAGTGGGACTACTCTTTGTCCCTCACAACAGATATTATTCACTAGTTTTTTTTTTTTTTTTTAACTTAGATTCAGTTGTGTAGTGTGTTCCAAAATATTGCATATGTAATTTTAAATGACTAATGCCTCTGGGTTTTATCTTTACTACTTATTATTTATTGAACTTAGGGTGTGGTGGGAGGAGGTCTAATTTGAGACATGAAATGCACAAGTCCAAGGTAATTTCACCAGAGTAGACACTGCAAAGGACAGCTTCTCTGATTTGGCAATTATCTGTGGAAATGAATGAGACCCACCGCAGTGAGAAAGTGAGAAGAAAATATGTCCACTGGTTGGTAGCGTTCTCCAGTTCTTACGAAAATGGAAAAGGAGGATATGAGTTTTCCTGGGGATAGAAGGGTCATAGCAAAGGACATTTAATGGGGGAGGGAAGGGCAGATTCAAGAGCATTGCCAAGGTAGGGGTGAAAAATGTCCTTTTCTGCATCCCTTTCAACCTAGATTAGACTACCATCCACTTGGTACTGTTGAGATGAAGAGCCTGCCAGAGACAGAGGGGCGGACAAAATGACCTGTTGAACCCTCAAACCTTGCGATTTTGTGAAAATAAACCAGGAATGTGAGTTTTCGCAAGTAAATGTTCTGCATTTGTTTCAAGTTACCCATAGTGACTCCTGATTATTCAAGGAAGTGTGTGAGCATCTGGCGCTGGGGTGGATTCCCACTCATGGACAGATTCCTGCACAGTGTTTAACAAAGCAGCTTCTATGTGCAAGCAATCCTGGATAGATTGCTGATTGCATCAGCCAGCCTGGCTCGAAAGAGTCATGAATCTAATCAGACGGCACCAGCCTATTTCAGAAAGTCCAGTTAGATTCTGGCAGAAGTAGATGTGATGTGTGAGGTTTAATGCTAGAGGTTATGTGAAAACACATTCTCTACCACTTTCAAAATGTGGAAAAGTGGAAAAGGAACCTTAAATTTTCAACTAAATTAGAAAAAAAGATAAGTAATTTGTCCAGAGACATTTACAGTAAGGTCAGCCTACTTCTGCTTCGGTAAAGTTATAAGATTTTTATGAAGCAGAAGATCTCATCAGTTTGCAAGTACCCCAGATGGGGATCCTTGGGCCTGATTCAGAGAGAAATGCCTGGAATGGGTCCAAATTCCAAGCTGGGGAAATAGCAGGGATTGCTTTCTCCTGACTATGTTCAGTGTTTTTAGTATAAATCACTTATCAGTCAGAGGTCCTTGTAACTTATGTACTAAGGTATTTTTTGTATGTGGAAAAAAAGTATCAGGGGAAAAATGAACTAATCTCTTTCATAAAACTCTGGTATTCAAAGCTCTTTTGGACGCAACTGACAATGACTTTCACCACCCAAGATGAGGCAAACAAGCAAGTCTAATGGTCTTACATCTTCAGAGATGAGATGACAGCTGCCACTCACATACAAAATCTTATATTGCTACAATATCCCCTGAGTTATCACTGTGTATGAAAATAAACAAATTCCAAGCTGGAAGGGTTTTGCCTGATTAACAATAATATTTCAGGGCTTCATATGAGTGTGAAATTACCTGGGACTATTCCAAAACACTGGATATGCTTCTTCTCTTTCTGCAACTGATTTTTCTCAGGGTTTCTCTTTGGCAGGCACTTAGGCTAAGATTGCTTGGGGTCCTTGGACCAGCAGGGGTCCATCTGTTGGTTGTTCTGATCTACAAACAACGTTTCTTCTCTCTGAAACTATTTCAACTCTTCCTAAGAATTTAGGCCCAATAGTAGAATGTCTTGTGATGAATCTTACAAATCTCATCAAACATACTAGAGGGGTGAGTAAATCAGTGCTAGCAGGTGCCTGTTGACATAGCCAGATACTTCTCAGAAGCCAATTGCTGTGGTTTTATGTCTCTAACTGAAGACAGAATCAGACCTGCTAATTGGCCGAAAAAGACGGCAGGAAGCAGATGAGCATCTGACCTCCGTTGCACTGCTTTGAAGGTCTCAGCTGATCAGTCCTGGCAGGTTGTTAATCCACTCAGGCAAGACAAACCCCAGGGCCAGCTCTCTTTGGCGCTGCATGCTGAGAAGTCTACTGTAGTAGATTGCTTCGTAGGAGAGCTCTGTTCTGTGTGATGTAAAGAATATTAAGCATTATCTACAGAGGAATGACAAACAGAGGTCCTGAGAAAGTGGAAGTTTATGCAAATGGAAGAGCTAGTTCTACAAGGAACTCCAATTCCAGTGCTCTTGGTCTAATATCCATACTATCTTTATCATGGGTGGAGAGTAGAACTATGACCTGGGTAGACATGAGATCCTCATCATCATAGAAATTGTTTATTAGGTGCTTACCATATACAAGGCACATTGTTAACAGAAAGTTGCAAGAACCAGTCCCAGGTCTCAGGGAGAAGGACTAGAAGGTGATGGCTAATAACAGTGGGAGTTTGAAGGGAAGATGGACTTGGACAAGGCAGGAGAATCAATGACCTCTTAATATGTGAAGATATGTTTCTCTCAAGTGTAGCGTGGGCACTTGAGTTTAAATGTGCCCACAAAAATTTTATGGTGTTGGCTCTTTGTTTTAGTCTTGCCTTTAATTTTAAGAAAAATTTCCTCTGTAGGCTATGAGGATAGAGAGGGTGCTTATTGATCCATTTACTTGGTAACTCTTTGGGTTTGCCAATTCACAGGTGAGTGGCTTTAGAACAGGAAAATAGAACAAAGATCAAATCACCTGAAAATTTGCAGCAAATCTATTATTAGAATATTGAAGTTAATTGGCTTATGCAATTAATTTCTTCTGCTTTTAATGGCTTAAAAATCCTTCAAATGCACTGTATTTTCTATTTATATTCCCAGTGACATGCTATACTACACTGGATTGCTTTAAATCCCATCTGGCCCGAGCCAAGGATGGTTCCACATGAATGGATCAGTTATTTGTTACAAATTGAAAATGACTATTTTCTATAAAGAGGACCCTTTTACAATATTCTTCTCTGCCAGGGCTGCCATCTACAGCTGAACAAGGTACAGACTGGGCAACTCCGCAAGCGTCGCTGGGGATTGTGCAATGTTGCAGCCCTATAAGTGATTCATAAAATTGAAATGGCTCTATTGACTCCTAATTAGCAAACACATCATGATAAACTGTAGTGTGGTCTTCCCAGATTGTCTAACTCCTGATTCTCTTCTGCTTTAACCTATATGTGTTATACAGAATGACTGAAGCAGGACAAGGTGATGCCCTGTACAGGTATATCAGTTAGGATTTGATCAGGGAAGTAGGACAACTCTGAATGATACAGAATAAGGGATCTACTATAGAGATTAGATCTCACACAAGGATGGGAGGTGGTGAAGAAATCTATGGAAGACTATTGCCTGTATATCTGGAGTGGACCTGAAGTCATTGCAGGCCAACAGGACCAGCTGTTAGGATAATAAACCAGACATGAAGTGGAGGAGAGCATGGTCAAACTGGAACCTGTGAGGACAAACCAGAACCTACCTAGATAAATTGGAACCTGCCTCTGTCTCTCACCATCTCCAACCTCAATGCCTTGGAGACTTGAAGAAGTAAGTACCTTTACCATGAAGCTGTATATGCAATGGGCCCAGGGCCTGGGGAAATTGGAGGAAGAGATCCAGCAGGTGGCGCTGTGGACCTGGCTGCTGCTCGATGAGCAAGCACCGGGTGACAAGAGGGGTAAACTACCACAGCACCTGGTGCTTTTTTTTTTTTTTTAAATTGAAGTATAGTTGATTTACAATGTTGCACCAATCTCTGCTTGCAGCCAAAACATAGAAATGACCTAAATGTCCACCGACAGATGAATGGATAAAGAAGATGTGGTACATATATACAATGAAATACTACTCAGCCATAAAAAAGAACAAAATAATGCCATTTGCAGCAACATGGATGCAACTAGAGATTATCATACTAAGTGAAGTAAGTCAGAAAGAGAAAGACAAATACCATATGATATCAGCACCTGGTGCTTCGTACCAATCTTCAAGGTGCAATACCAACATCACTTTTGCCTTCTAAATCTTGTGCAAATTTTTCCTGTGTCCCTTCCTTAACTGGGGGCCATAGAGGATGGGAATTTAGGGAAATGTTGTTCTAACTCGGTAAGTTGACCTAATACAAAACCAACATAGCAGATGTGTGGAAGACACAGTGACTCGCTTTATATTTTTTGGTAGAGAGGGCAAAGCTAGGTGGCACACATATAAATATGTTAACTTGTTGTTCTCACTAAATGAGTCAGTCGCAGTGAAACAGTAACTGATTTGAGTAGACATGTATTCACGGTATAATTTTATTTTAAAAACTGCTAGTCTATTCACTTCCAAAATGAGCCAGAGCTAATGTTCCTTAGAGTCACAATTTTTTCTCAAAATCAAATTATTAAAGAGGCTTCAAAAATTCATCTTGGCCACTCCTTTATTGCCTGCACTGAGCTAGATTACACTGCATTCATTTATTCAGCAAACACATATTGATCTGCCATTGATCCACATTCTGAGGCTAAAAAGATGATCAAAATACAGTCCCAGATAATCCTGCAGCCTGTGGACCAAAAACCACAGTTACAGAAAGATAGAGAAGATGAAAAGGCAGAGGGCTATGTACCAGATGAAGGAACAAGAAAAAACCCCAGAAAAACAACTAAATGAAGTGGAGATAGGCAACCTTCCAGAAAAAGAATTCAGAATAATGATAGTGAAGATGATCCAGGACCTCGGAATAAGAATGGAGGCAAAGATTGAGAAGATGCAAGAAATGATTAACAAAGACCTAGAAGAATTAAAGAACAAACAAACAGAGATGACCAATACAATAACTGAGATGAAAACTACACTAGAAGGAATCCATAGCAGAATAACTGAGGCAGAAGAACGGATAAGTGACCTGGAAGACAGAATGGTGGAATTCACTGCTGCGGAACAGACTAAAGAAAAAAGAATGAAAAGAAATGAAGACAGCCTAACAGACCTCTGGGACAACATTAAACGCAACAACATTCGCATTATAGGGGTCCCAGAAGGAGAAGAGAGAGAGAAAGGACCAGAGAAAATATTTGAAGAGATTATAGTCGAAAACTTCCCTAACATGGGAAAGGAAATAGCCACCCAAGTCCAGGAAGCGCAGAGAGTCCCATACAGAATAAACCCAAGGAGAAACACGCCGAGACACATAGTAATCAAAGTGGCAAAAATTAAAGACAAAGAAAAATTATTGAAAGCAGCAAGGGAAAAACGACAAATAACATACAAGGGAACTCCCATAAGGTTAACAGCTGATTTCTCAGCAGAAACTCTGCAAGCCAGAAGGGAGTGGCATGATATACTTAAAGTGATGAAAGGGAAGAACCTACAACCAAGATTACTCTACCCGGCAAGGATCTCATTTAGATTTGATGGAGAAATCAAAAGCTTTGCAGACAAGCAAAAGCTAAGAGAATTCAGCACCACCAAACCAGCTCTACAACAAATGCTAAAGGAACTTCTCTAAGTGGGAAACACAAGAGAAGAAAAGGACCTACAAAAACAAACCCAAACCAATTAAGAAAATGGTCATAGGAACATACATATCGATAATTACCTTAAACGTGAATGGATTAAATGCCCCAACCAAAAGACATAGACTGCCTGAATGGATACAAAAACAAGACCCATATATATGCTGTCTACAAGAGACCCACTTTAGACCTAGGGACACATACAGACTGAAAGTGAGGGGATGGAAAAAGATATTCCATGCAAATGGAAATCAAAAGAGAGCTGGAGTAGCTATACTCATATCAGATAAAATAGACCTTAAAATAAAGAATGTTACAAGAGACAAGGAAGGACACTACATAATGATCCAGGGATCAATCCAAGAAGAAGATATAACAATTATAAATATATATGCACCCAACATAGGAGCACCTCAATACATAAGGCAACTGCTAACAGCTATAAAAGAGGAAATCGACAGTAACACAATAATAGTGGGGGACTTTAACACCTCACTTACACCAATGGACAGATCATCCAAAATGAAAATAAATAAGGAAACACAAGCTTTAAATGACACAATAGACCAGATAGATTTAATTGATATATATAGGACATTCCATCCAAAAACAGCAGATTACACGTTCTTCTCAAGTGCGCACGGAACATTCTCCAGGATAGATCACATCTTGGGTCACAAATCAAGCCTCAGTAAATTTGAGACAATTGAAATCATATCAAGCATCTTTTCTGACCACAACGCTATGAGATTAGAAATGAATTACAGGGAAAAAAACATAAAAAGGACAAACACATGGAGGCTAAACAATACGTTACTAAATAACCAAGAGATCACTGAAGAAATCAAAGAGGAAATAAAAAAATACCTAGAGACAAATGACAATGAAAACACGACGACCCAAAACCTATGGGATGCAGCAAAAGCGGTTCTAAGAGGGAAGTTTATAGCTATACAAGCCTACCTAAAGAAACAAGAAAAATCTCAAGTAAACAATCTAACCTTACACCTAAAGAAACTAGAGAAAGAAGAACAAACAAAACCCAAAGTTAGCAGAAGGAAAGAAATCATTAAGATCAGAGCAGAAATAAATGAAACAGAAACAAAGAAAACAATAGCAAAGATCAATAAAACTAAAAGTTGGTTCTTTGAGAAGATAAACAAAATTGATAAGCCATTAGCCAGACTCATCAAGAAAAAGAGGGAGAGGACTCAAATCAATAAAATCAGAAATGAAAAAGGAGAAGTTACAACAGACACCGCAGAAATACAAAGCATCCTAAGAGACTACTACAAGCAACTTTATGCCAATAAAATGGACAACCTGGAAGAAATGGACAAATTCTTAGAAAGGTTTAACCTTCCCAGACTGAATCAGGAAGAAACAGAAAATATGAACAGACCAATCACAAGTAATGAAATTGAAACTGTGATTAAAAATCTTCCAACAAACAAAAGTCCAGGACCAGATGGCTTCACAGGTGAATTCTATCAAACATTTAGAGAAGAGCTAACACCCATCCTTCTCAAACTCTTCCAAAAAATTGCAGAGGAAGGAACACTCCCAAACTCATTCTATGAGGCCACCATCACCCTGATACCAAAACCAGACAAAGACACTACAAAAAAAGAAAATTACAGACCAATATCACTGATGAATATAGATGCAAAAATCCTCAACAAAATACTAGCAAACAGAATCCAGCAACACATTAAAAGAATCATACACCACGATCAAGTGGGATTTATCCCAGGGATGCAAGGATTCTTCAATATACGCAAATCAATCAATGTGATACACCATATTAACAAATTGAAGAATAAAAACCATATCATCATCTCAATAGATGCAGAAAAAGCTTTTGACAAAATTCAACACCCATTTCTGATAAAAACTCTCCAGAAAGTGGGCATAGAGGGAACCTACCTCAACATAATAAAGGCCATATATGACAAACCCACAGCAAACATCATTCTCAATGGTGAAAAACTGAAAGCATTTCCTCTAAGATCAGGAACGAGACAAGGATGTCCACTCTCACCACTATTATTCAACATAGTTCTGGAAGTCCTAGCCACGGCAATCAGAGAAGAAAGAGAAATAAAAGGAATACAAATTGGAAAAGAAGAAGTAAAACTGTCACTGTTTGCAGATGACATGATACTATACATAGAGAATCCTAAAACTGCCACCAGAAAACTGCTAGAGCTAATTAATGAATATGGTAAAGTTGCAGGATACAAAATTAATGCACAGAAATCTCTTGCATTCCTATACACTAATGATGAAAAATCTGAAAGAGAAATTATGGAAACACTCCCATTTACCATTGCAACAAAAAGAATAAAATACCTAGGAATAAACCTACCTAGGGAGACGAAAGACCTGTATGCAGAAAACTATAAGACACTGATGAAAGAAATTAAAGATGATACCAACAGATGGAGAGATATACCATGTTCTTGGATTGGAAGAATCAACATTGTGAAAATGAGTATACTACCCAAAGCAATCTACAGATTCAATGCAATCCCTATCAAATTACCAATGGCATTTTTTACGGAGCTAGAACAAATCATCTTAAAATTTGTATGGAGACACAAAAGACCCCGAATAGCCAAAGCAGTCTTGAGGCAAAAAAATGGAGCTGGAGGAATCAGACTCCCTGACTTCAGACTATACTACAAAGCTACAGTAATCAAGACAATATGGTACTGGCACAAAAACAGAAACATAGATCAATGGAACAAGATAGAAAGCCCAGAGATTAACCCACGCACCTATGGTCAACTAATCTATGACAAAGGAGGCAAAGATATACAATGGAGAAAAGACAGTCTCTTCAATAAGTGGTGCTGGGAAAACTGGACAGCTACATGTAAAAGAATGAAATTAGAATACTCCCTAACACCATACACAAAAATAAACTCAAAATGGATTAGAGACCTAAATATAAGACTGGACACTATAAAACTCTTAGAGGAAAACATAGGAAGAACACTCTTTGACATAAATCACAGCAAGATCTTTTTTGATCCACCTCCTAGAGTAATGGAAATAAAAACAAAAATAAACAAGTGGGACCTAATGAAACTTCAAAGCTTTTGCACAGCAAAGGAAACCATAAACAAGACGAAAAGACAACCCTCAGAATGGGAGAAAATATTTGCAAATGAATCAACGGACAAAGGATTAATCTCCAAAATATATAAACAGCTCATTCAGCTCAATATCAAAGAAACAAACACCCCAATCCAAAAATGGGCAGAAGACCTAAATAGACATTTCTCCAAAGAAGACATACAGACGGCCACGAAGCACATGAAAAGATGCTCAACATCACTAATTATTAGAGAAATGCAAATCAAAACTACAATGAGGTATCACCTCACTCCTGTTAGAATGGGCATCATCAGAAAATCTACAAACAACAAATGCTGGAGAGGGTGTGGAGAAAAGGGAAACCTCTTGCACTGTTGGTGGGAATGTAAATTGATACAGCCACTATGGAGAACAATATGGAGGTTCCTTAGAAAACTAAAAATAGAATTACCATATGACCCAGCAATCCCACTACTGGGCATATACCCAGAGAAAACCGTAATTCAAAAAGACACATGCACCCGAATGTTCATTGCAGCACTATTTACAATAGCCAGGTCATGGAAGCAACCTAAATGCCCATCAACAGACGAATGGATAAAGAAGATGTGGTACATATATACAATGGAATATTACTCAGCCATAAAAAGGAACGAAATTGAGTCATTTGTTGAGACGTGGATGGATCTAGAGACTGTCATACAGAGTGAAGTAAGTCAGAAAGAGAAAAACAAATAGCGTATATTAATGCATGTATGCGGAACCTAGAAAAATGGTACAGATGAGCCAGTTTGCAGGGCAGAAGTTGAGACACAGATGTAGAGAATGGACATATGGACACCAAGGGGGGAAAACTGCGGTGAGGTGGGGATGGTGGTGTGCTGAATTGGGCGATTGGGATTGACATGTATACACTGATGTGTATAAAAATGATGCCTAATAAGAACCTGCAGTATAAAAAAACAAACAAAACAACTAATACTAAACTTTCATTGGGTTATTTGTATGGAAATATGTTAATATAAATGTTTCAGACATTACAAAAAAAAAAAAAAAAAAAATACAGTCCCAGCTTCAGGTCAGCCAGTCATTACAACACTGGTTGAGATGTTCTTAACCTGAAGGGCAGTACCAGGTGATATAGGGGTGTCTGGGAAAGCCTCTCTGGAGAGACAAATCTGAACTTAAATCCAGCCTTGGTTGAGAAACAGAATTTTTATTTTGAGAGGACCCTGAAAGACGAGTCAGTGAGACTATAATGTGAATAAACTTGAAACGCCCACTCACCTTAAACTCTTCTTCTGACCTCAGAATGACACTCAGGAAGGGGAGCCATCCATCTCCTCCACTGGAAACAGCAAAGAAAATAAAAGAAAAGCATTGCGCTTTCCTTACAGTCACTAATCACTACAAAAGAAAGGAGGTTGATGTATCACCCTTTAGAAAGTCAAACTTGATGTTCTGAGTCAGATCATTCCTAAAAGTGAAAATCAGAAAAATTGCCTAATGGTGATAATAAAAATAGGTAAGACAGGTTGAACCTTTTAGGCCAAGACTCACAGGGTGTTGCAATATTTGGGGACCATCTCAGATTCTGAATCTGGTCCCCAACACTGCAATTGGAAAGTCTTGGTTTTGTTATTTCTATCCCAATGATCAGGCTCTAAGGACTTGATTTATGTCCCAAAGACATAGAAGATTGATTCATAAACCCAATATTAAGTTGTAAATCTAAAGGTTCTTAATGATCTTCAAATGAGAGTAATGGAGTTGGACATTCTTTAGAGATATTTGTATCAAGATTGATGGATTACACTTCTTTACTGTAGAAGCATTTGTTTTTATCTAAAAAATGTGATGGGCCATTTGAAACAGAGTTCCCCCCTGCCCCTTCCCCCCAACCTCTCTCTTCAACTGGGAATCACAGAAGAAAATTGTGCTGTGTGCGGGCTTATCAGTTCTGTCCAGGAATTGTGATAGGGTTCTATCCTGCTTGCAGGCTCTAGTATGCAACAATAAACTGAATATGAAGAAATTTTTATCAGAGAAGCAGGAGGAAGTTGTGGAAGTTTGAAGAGAGCAGAGAAGTTTTGAAATAGTCATTATGGAGAAGGGAGAGTGAACTAACCAGGGATAGTGATGGGAAGATGGCTGGGGAGGGCAGTGGTCTTAACCTTATCCATCTTCCTTAGGAACTAATCCATGTCTGTCCACAGGTGCCCAGAGAAGGCAGGTGTTTGGATTCACCCAGGATTGAGCTCTGCCAGGCAAGCAGGTACAAGGGGATGAAGGATCATTGTGTGCCCTTCTCCACATCCCAGATAAACTTTATCTGCCCAACTCTGAGGAGTTCATTATCCATATCTCAACAAACACTGAATTCAAAATGAAGCATCTTTTTTCTCTAACCCCTGGACAAAATTTAAATGTTCTTTGCTAAACACAGAGGAACGGACAAGTAAATTTAGCAAAGATTTCCTGCTAAGCTTTAAAATACTCGTTTCCAAAACACTTGGATCTTGGAGAAAAGTGTTTTCACATACAAGGCTTTGTAGTACTTCTAGCTATTTTGTGTCTTGGACTTTATTTAAAATCTAAAGAAAACTGTAGCCATGTGAACATTTACAAAAATTTCCAAATGAGTTTAGTGATGAAGTCCAGGTTAAGAACTCATTAGACATTTTATTAACATTAACTGGTATTTTTTGCCTCTGAACGTTTACTACCCTTCCAACAGCATGATGATTTCATTCTGAGGAATAGCTTCTCTCCCACTCTGGGTCCTCTCGGTGGGGAAGTAAAGCAAGATACTCTATCCTCTCATAACCAAGATGTAGTCACAAGGTCCAAGCTAGACCAGTCAGATGTTTTCCCTGTATGCTCAATCACTAGCCAAGTTACAAAGATGACCGGGTAGGAAGGTGGTAGGTAAGATGGCTGGAATGCATAAATTCATTTTGGACAATTAGAAAGAAAATTTACTTAATTAGCGTTAAGTAGTAAGAATTATGAGTCTGAAACAATCATCCATTTACTCATTCCACAAACAATTATTGAATGCCTACCCTGTACCAAGCAGTTCATCCAGGGCAGAGCTGATGTGTAAGAAGTAAATGGACAACTACAATATAACATGGTAAGTTGTACTAGGGGAGAAACAGGTGCTATGGGGGCTCAGAGAAGGGGCAGGGCTAGGTGCTCGTAACTAAGATATGAAAGACTCCATCAAGTAGCGGCCTTCTGAGCCCAGTTTATGGGAAAATGAAGGAAACAGGCACTACAAAGCTAAAAAAAGAAATGAAGCTCAGGGACCCAGCCTCAAGGGGAATGCCCGGGGAGGGGGACAATGGATGGACATTGAAGATGAAGAAATAGGTGAAGACAAAGAAGATAAATGGCAGTTCTCAAGCTTTACTACACGGGAGAATCTGGGGAGCTCGCTTAAAATGTAGCTTCCTGGATCCTGCTCCCCCAAATTCTGATACAGTAGGTTTGGGGCAATGCCAAAGAAGCTGCATTTCTAAGAAGCATCCCAAATGATTCTGATTCAGGTGGTGCCTTCTGACCTCACTTTGAAAAATACCTTGTGTTTTTAAAAGTCCCTGTCACAGTATGGTCTCCTCTGCTTGCCCACTTCACCTGGATCTTCCCCGTGATCACATTTACACATCTTTCCTGGCACTCAAGTGAACAGGTATTTTGTAAATTTCTTCTAAAAAGATGCTTTCTTTTAAAAAGTCTTCAACATTTTGGAAACATGATGCATTGGTGATTGAAGCTCTGCTAACACCCCTCTCTGTCTTTGCTGCCTTTTCCTGTCCTTGGGGAGCAGGGTCTAGACACCAGGTTCTGTGGAGCCCAGATGTGAGCTGCTCCCTGGGTAACGCGGATGCTATCGGCAGGATAGCAAATGTGACCTTTGTCCCAAGGAGTCTATTTCTCAGCTCATATCCCATCTTCCCCAGTACCTTCTGTGACCCCTCTGGAGCATGTGAAACTCTCTCTGTAAGCAAAGTAGGCTAGCATCCTGGCTTTGATTGAAAATTGGAGCAATGGAAGGCGTACTGTGAAGCAGTAGCTCCCCACAGCAAGGGTAGACCCTAAAGTATGATTTATAGTTACGCCACTCTCTTCTGTAGTTTACAGACCTCTTTCCCTGAGCAGGGAGTTAAACATGTCTTATTAACACTGGCAATTTTAGCACTTCCTTCCTCATGTCGTAATAGTAACTTCTCTAAGGTTTCTTGTTCGGGAACAAGCAGAAGTTATTGACAGACTGTAGAATCTTGCTGCTGGCCTTCCCAGGGCCGTCCGCTAATTAGCCTGGCTGAGTAAACTTGGTGAAGCCTAAGATTCAAACACACTTTAAAACATACTGCATTTTAAATGTGTTTTGAATGAATCGGATCTGTATTTCAAGAGACTTTATTTTTTGTATTTTTTATGACCTTTTTAAAACTCACACATATGTAATGAGAATTACATAATAGACCCTCTGAGCTCCATTACCCCAAATCAAGGAATATCCTGATTTTTCCATCTTACTTCTGTTTCTTTGGATTACTTTTTTTTTAAACTGAAATATTTGAAAACAAATCCCATCCAATGTTGCTACATCCTTACATATGTTGAACATATTTCTTTAAAAATGGGCATTTTCTTATCTAACTACAGTGTCATTATCACTTTTAACAACAATAATTCATTGATATCATCTGGTACCTGATCCATAATTAAAATCCTGAAATGTCTCAAAATGTCTTTTTGCAATTGGTTGGTTAAAATCGGTTTCATAATGAGATCTACCTTTTAATGACTTCATTTTAGAGTTGGGTTTATGAAATCGTCCAATCTAATCATAAGGTGTTTTTTTTCTTTCTTCCTTTTGGTTTTGTTTTTTTTTTCTGAAACAAGCACAAGATACTGCATTGGTTCTTTCTGCTACCCTCTTTCCTCCAGAAACCTTAGGATCAAGAAACGCAACCTCTTTTCTCATGCCATCTTGCATTTCCTGTCTGTGAGGCTTAACTTCAAGACAGGATTAATATGAAGTCACATTAAACCACCTTCAGACTCCCTAAGCCTCCCTTGTGGTTATTTATGATGAAAATAGGTGGGAAGTTTGTTGTCAGCTCTGTATCCTGTGAAGGAGCTTAGCAGGGTTTCTACATACCCTCCCCCTGAACCACATTTCTGCAATATAAAGTGATGGAGCAATAGGAACCCGATGTTCTTTTTTTTAAGGCTACACTCTCCAGAACCCCCTGAGACCTGCCACCCTGTTCAGACATTTCTAGTTAAGGCCAGCGTCAGAACGACACAGTACAAGATTTTAGCATCAGCTACCCCTGATTCAAATACTCTGTCCTCACTAACTGTACCAGCAAATAACTAAATGTCTTCGAACTTCAATGTTCATATCTGTAAAATGGATATAATGATGCCTATATTAGAGGTGAATTTGTGAGGATAAAATGGGGTAACCTGACTCACCTTGAGGCATAACTGCATTGTGGGCACTTAAATGTGACTTCCTTCCTCTGCCTCCTTTCCTCTTAAACTACTAAAGAAATAGGAAGCCTTTGACAATTTCTTACAAAATGTGTCTTGTGGCCCTTAATCTACTTTGCAGTACTTTCTTGGAGGGATTTCTCTTCACCTGGTAAAGTTACCCTAACTTGGCAAAACTGACATGAAAATGGGACGGCTGTTACTGGTTTGAGGAGATAATACATGTAGACGGTGGATGGTTTAGAGACAATTTACATGCTGGTTTAGCAGACAAGCCTCCCAAGGCCTCTTTATATCCACACTGGCCAACTGCAGCTTAATCTGACAAGGATAATGTGCAGAATGTAAATATTACCATTTGTTCCATGTCATCTCAGATCAGACACTAATTTGCAAATGTAATTTATCATGTGTAAAGAAAACCAAAATGACAGCTCTTACCAGTATTTGGTATTTTTGTGTTAACAATAGTTCATTTATGATTGTTATTGTTTCAGGCAGAAAATATGTCTCAATATGTTCTGCTGACAATGTGGGCTTTTATATCTCAAACCTCTGCTAGCCTTTTCCAGCTTCTCCCTTGTTGCACGCTATTACCTAGGCTGGTCTTTGGATTGCTCCTCTCCACTACGCTTTTATGCAGCTGAAGGAAATGTTGTGCTAATATTCCAAGTTCTGGGATCTGTTTTCGGATGTAGGCCAACGTGAAGACTGAGGGTCACATTTGATCTAAAGTGCATTTTGTCTGTTTTCACTAAGGGTCTCCATCACAAAGGAAATACACAGAGCAGCGAAATTATTGAAAAAACTGGCTAAAGCCAAAACACAGATGAATTCAGGCTGGCCAATTTGTGACACTCAACTTCAAGGACTAAACGGTAGGTTCACGAGAAGCCACAATATCCAAATTGACTAGGTCTTACGGATCACAGAATACTAAATCTGCCCCCAAGGCAAAACCATCTATCTGTGCAGAGGAAGAGGGTTCACTGTGTTTTTTATATTAAGTGGGTTCCCATTAGTTCATAATTTGTTATTCTTTCTTCCTCCTCTTCATGTCTCTTTAAAAGTTGGCAGGAGATTCTATGTTGGCAAGTTGATAATCTCTTTTATCTTTGTAAGACCACTGCCGCACCTTGCCCAGCAAGCTGTAGAAAGATCAATGTGTCCTTATGTGACTGCTGGTGAGTTAGATGCCAGGAAAGAGGGAGGGCAGCGAATTGCCACTGGCCCTGGCAGTCCTTGTTTCAGAGTGGAGGCCTGCCAATCCCAGTAAAACACTCATGACATTTCAGAAGAACTACGGGATCTTTCTGCCTCATTTCTCACATGGAAAAATAGGAAGAATCAAGTATCCCCATCTGGAAGGAATATGTTTTTGTTTATCTTTAATTGAAAACAATGTTCCACCATAGAATTTATACCAGGTCTTGTGCTTCTCCCAGTGGTGAATGGCACAGGAGATAAGAATAGAAAGGGTGCGGGAGGGGCCCAGGACTGCAGATAACCCTTTTGTCATCCTGATTGGAAAAGCTTGTACAGCTGCTTTGATTCAGTAAAGCTAAATTTCTAAGATTTCCTTGACCTTTACTTAAACTGCTTTTGAGACAGTCTATTTTTATTATCGCCTGATGAGCTAGACAGAGCTTATAAATTAATCTCAGTGTGAATAAATCATTTAAAAGTGCAAGATAACTGACGAAGAGTTCTGAGCTGAGAATTATCACCTGGTTGATGGCAACAAGGTAAACATTATTCAAGGAGCCAGAAGTTGGATTTTGTATATTCTGTGCTAGTTCCTTAATTGTTGTGGGCAATGGTTGTTTCAGACATGCATTTGGGAAGACTCACTAGTATTAACATAACTTGTGTGAAGCTCTTGTGAGTCCTTGCATGAAAAGTCTTAGCTTTGGAGTGGGCTGAATTTTCTTCCAGAGCATCAATGTCCACAGGGGCTTTTCTTACAGCTTTGCAGTGGTTTTTGAGATAAAGTAGATACCACCACCACCATCAACACCAACAATGACAACAACAACAAAAACAAAAAATCTCTACATAACTCCATAGGGCAAAGGATTAGGAACTTGGTAAAATGAAGATTACAGTGAAACAGAGAGCGATTACAACTCTACATTTCTGCCGAACATAACTAAAATTCAGTCTCTTTGTTAGCCTTAGAAGGGTAGCTTGCTGTAATGGATATAATCTGAAATCCACGCAAGAGTATTTGGGATTTGTGCCATTGATTATTTATTCAACCTCACTTTATTATTAAAAGATGTATGTTGCATAGTCTTCTTGATTTGCTATTATTTGTTAAACATATACTACCCTCCATTATGTAAAAATAAAACAAACTCAAACCACCCAAGTATGATTTTCTCTTAAAATAAACTACATTATAGTCTAATCATCAATCATTTTACAGATTCCAATCATTTTACATTTCATAGACTACTTTCATAGTTTCTTAATTCCTACAACAAATAAATATTGAGTAGGATATGGCCAAGATGGCAGAGTAGGAAGAACTCAGGCTCACCTCCTCCCACGGGTACACCAAAATTACAACTATTTACAGAACAGCCACCTATGAGAACTATCTGAAAACTGGCAGAAAACATTTCCCACAGCTCATGATGTAAAGAAGGAACCACTATGAGATGGGTAAGAGGGACAGAGAAACAATATAGTCAAGACCCACACCCACAGACAGATGACTCACAAACAAAAGGATAACCACAATTGCAGATGTTCTCCTCAAGGAGCAAGTGTTCCAAGACCTACACTGGCCTCCCCAGCCCAGGAGTCCTGCACTGGAAAGACAAGTACCCAGAGCGTCTGGCTTAATGCATGTCTGGCTTTGTGTACACCAGTGGGGCTTGCATATGGGAGAGCCAGAGAGCTGCAGGAAACAGAGGCTCTGCTCTTAAAGGGTGTGCCCCAGACTTCACATACTCCAAGGCCTCACACAGAGACAGTAATTTGAAAAGACCTTGGGTCAGCTGCACTTGCTGATCTTGGGGAGCCTCCTGGAGAAGCAGGAGGCAACCAGGTCTCCTCCTGGGCACAGAGAAGCAGATAGCAGCAGTTTGTAGAAGCTCGTGTACCACAAGGACACTGGTGCTGGCAGGAGCCATTGTGGAGTCCTCCCTCTAGCCTACTAGTGTTGGGGGCTTACCCACCTTACCACAGGGCTGAAGGCAACCCCACGGCAACCCGGACCCCCCAGCCAGCTGCACCGGAACACGGCCGCACCACACAGCAGGCTAGCAGCCACTCCACAGGAAAAGGCCTGGCAACCAACGGGGCCACGGGTCAGCCCTGCCGACCAGCACACCCATGGCAGCCATCCTATCACCACAGAAGGACCCATGCAGCCCACATAGGGTGCACTCCTAGACATAGAGCTCTGGCAAGAAGAGGGGCGTGTACTGCCAAGATCCATAGGACATCTCCTGTATAAGGCCGCCTCTCCAAGATCAGGAGATATAACTGACCTACATAATACATAGAAATAAACACAAAGAATTTGGCAAAATGAGGAGACAGAGGAATATGTTCCAAATGAAGGAACAAGACAAACCCCTAGAAGAAGAACGAAGTGACGTGGAGATAAGCACTATAGCCAGCGTCACCCTGATATCAAAACCAGCCAAGGTATCACAGAAAAAGAAAATTACAGGCCACTATTACTGATGAACATAGATGAAAAAAATCCTCGACAAAACGCTAGCAAACCAAATTAAACAATACATTAAAAGTAACATACCCCATAATGAAGTGGAATTTATCCCAGGGAGGCAAGGATGGTTCAGTATCTGAAAATCAATCAGTGTGACATACCACACTAACAGACTGAAGAATAAAAATCCTATGAGTGTCACAATAGATGCAGAAAAACATTTTGACAAAATTTAAAATCCATTTATGATAAAAACTTTCCACAAAGTGGGAATAGGGAGAATATACCTCTACATAGTAAAGGCCATAATGACAAAACCACAGCCAACATCATACTCAACAGAGAAAAGCTAAAAGCTTTTCCTCTAAGATCAGGAACAAGACAAGGATGCTCACTTTTATTCAACGTAGTATTAGAAGTCCTAGCCACAGCAATTAGACAAAGCAAAAGAAATAAAAAGAATACATTTTGGAAGGGAAGAAGCAAAACTGTCACTGTTTGCAGATGACATGATACTATATATAGAAAATTCTAAAGGTGCCACCAAAAAGCTATTAGAACTAATAAATGAATTTAGTAAAGTTGCAGGATACAAACTTAAAATATAGAAATATGTTGTGTTTCTATACACTAATAATGAACTAGCAGAAAGAGAAATTAAGAAAGCAATCCCATTTACAATTGCATCAAAAACAATATACCAAGGAATAAATGTAACCAAGGAGGTAAAAGACTTGTACTCAGAAAACTATAAGACATCGATGAAAGAAATTGAAGATGACACAAATAAATGGAAAGATATATTGTGCTTGTGGACTGAAAGAATTAATAGTGTTAAAATGACCATAGTACCAAGGCAATCTACAGATTTAATGCAGTTCTTATTGAAATATCAATGGCATTTTCAGAGAACTAGAACAAATAACTCTAAAATTTGTTTGGAAACACAGAAGACCCCCTAATAGCAAAAAGCAATCTTGAGTAGGAAGGACAATGCCTGACATCACACTCCCTGGTTTTAAACTATACAGAGCTACAGTTATCAAAACAGTATGGTACTGGCACCAAAATAGACACATATATCAATGTAACAGAATAGAGAGTCCAGAATTGAACCCACACTTACATGATCAATTGATCTATGACAAAGGAGGTAAGAGTATACAATGGGGAAAAGACAGACTCTTCAATAAATGGTGTTGGGAAAACTGGACAACCACATGCAAAAGAATCAAATTGGACAACTTTCTCACAACATATAGAAAGATAAACTCAAAATGGATTAAAGACTTAAATGTAACACCTGAAACCATAAAACTCCTAGAAGAAAAGACAGGCAGTATGCTTTTCGACACTGGTATTAGAAATATTTTTTGGATATGTCCTCTCAGACAAGAGAAACAAAAGCAAAAATAAACAAATTGGACTGCATCAAACTAAAAAGATTTTGCATAGTGAAGGAAACTTTCAACAAAACGAAGAGGTAGCTTGCTGAATGGGGGAAGATTTTTGCAAATGATATATCCAATAAGGGATTAATATCCAAAATATGCAAAGAACTCATACAACTCAACATTGAAAAAACAAACAACTCAATTAAAGAATAGGCAGAGGATCTGAATAGATATTTTTTCAAAGAAAAGATACATGTGTCTGGGATATCATCAAAAAGACAACAAATAACAAATGTTGGCTAGGATGTGGAGAAAAGGGAGCCCTTGTGCACTGTCGGTGGGATGTAAATTGGTGCAGCCACTATGGAAGACAGTATGGAGTTTCCTCAAAAAATTAAAAATAGAACTGGCATATAATCCAGTAATTTCACTTGTGGGTATTTATCCAAAGAAAACAAAACACTAATATGCACTCCAGTGTTCATTGCAGCACTATTTACAATAGCCACTATATGGAAGCCACCTAAGTGTCCACTGATAGCAGTATGGATAAAGAAAAAGTTTTACACACACACACACACACACACACACACACACGATGGAATGTTACTCAACCATGGAAACATGAAGTCTTGCTATTTGCAATGACATCAATGGATATAGAGGGTATTATGCCAAGTGAAATAAGTCAGACAGAGACAGACAGATGCCAGATTATCTCACTTGTATGTGGAATATAAAAGCAAAACAAATAAACAAGCAAAAGCAACTTGTAGATACAAAGAACAAACAGGTGGTTGCCAGAAGGGAGAGAGTGGAGGGGTGGGCAAAATAGGTGAAGGAGATTAAGAGGTATAAATGTCGAGTTATATAATAATTAAGTCACAGGGATGTAATATACAGCATAAGGAATAGTAATAACTTGGTACAGGGACAGACAGTTACTAGCTTTATCATGGTGATCATTTCACAATGTATGCAAATGTCAAATTATTATGTAGTGCACCTGAAAGGAACATAATATTGTACATCAATGTCAACTGTATTTCATTTTTTTTTTTAAAAAAAGCATATAAATAAGTAGATATTGAGCATCTGGGCCTTAGTTTCCTATCTGTAAGATGGAGACAAAACAATACCTACAAGTGCAGGATTGTTTTGACTTTGCATGAGATAAAATTTGTAGAGCCCTTATAAGTATTTTTATTTTTTATTTATTTATTTTTTAAAATTTGTATTGGAGTATAGTTGATTTACAATGTTGTGTTAGTTTCAGGTGTACAGTAAAATGAATCAGTTATACATACTCATACATTCACTCTTTTTTAGATTTTTTTCCCATATAGGTCATTACAGAGTGTTGAGTAGAGTTCCCTGTGCTATACAGTAGATTCTCATTAGTTATCTATATTAAATATAGTAGTGAGTTTATGTCAATCCCAATCTCCCAATTTATCCCTCCCCACCCTTTCCCCCTAGTAACCATAAGATTGTTTTCTATGTCTGTGACTCTATTTCTGTTTTGTAAATAAGTTCATTTGTACCATTTTTTTAGGTTCCACATATAAGTGATATCATATGATATTCGTCTTTCTCTGTCTGGTTTACTTCACTTAGTATGATAATCACTAGGTCCATCCATGTTGCTGCAAATGACATTATTTCATTCTTTTTTATGGCTGAATAATATTCCATTGTATATACATACCACATCTTCTTTATCCATTCCTCTGTCGATGGACATTTAGGTTGCTTCCATGTCCTGGCTATTATAAATATTGATTTTTAGATCATTATTGTAAATAATGATTTTTAGATCATAGTAAACACTCTGTATGTTAGTGATTTTTCTCATCATTTATTCTGAACACAGAATTATTGCCAAGGTGGGGCGTGGTGCTGCAGATATTAAAAATCATAAATTGTGAATACTTTTCTCTGTGATACAGCTAGGGAGGGATACCAACCAATATGAAATAAGTAGGAATAAAGACCTGGAACTAAAAGATTATTATAACAAGATGAGGAGCAGCATCTGGGAGTGGGGCGTTAGTCTGAGTTGGTATATTTAGGAAAGTCCTATTAGAAGGAAGATATAAGACTCTTTCTGAGGGATAGGCTGGATTGAAAAGAAAGGACAGGGACACTGCAGACCTGGTAGCACAAGATCAAAGACTTTATGTAGGGTGAATGGGGCATTTTTAGGATCAGAGGGAAGCCTTAGTTGAGTAGAGAATGCATTGAGGGAGGGAGTACAGGCTAGGCTGGGAAGTACTGGGAGAGGAGATTCTTTGGATAGGCACGCTGTGAGACTATGCATGCCAGATTGAGGAATTTGGACTTGAGCCTAAAGGCAGTGGAGAGCTACTAGAGAATTTTGAGCCAGAAAGAAACCAGATAATAATAGTCCTTTATGAAAGCTATTGTGTGAAATGAGAGACCCTAGAGGAAAGTGCAAAGATGAATACGTAAGTTAAGGCACAAAAGGATCAAGATTTAGATCTTAAAAATAATATTTGGGAATTAATAATGACCCATTTTCTAAAACTTTCTTAGGCATATGTCTTTGAGTCCACCCTGTAAATTAGATAAATTACCATCCATATCTTACCAGTGAAGAACTTCAGGTAGAAAGTTTGAATGACAGAGTCACACTTAGTCTTATTCATTAAATATTTATTGAGTGCCTGCCATTTTCCAGGTTATATGTTATGGCTAGTGACGAAATTGAACCACAAACACAAACTCTAAGAAAAATTATACTGTGAGTGTAAACAATTGGTATTCAGGAAATGCTTGTAGAAAGAGTGATTGACTAAAAAGGAGAATGAATAAACCACATTACTTATAATGCTTTGGAGTGGTTTCATATCAAAAAATAACCAAGCATGCCTTTAGCCTTCTAATTCAACAAGTACGCACACTCTATTCTTAGTTTTATCCACTTTGAACTATCATAGGTCAAGCATATCTGAATAGCCACTTGGAGGATACAGGAGTTTTCTGTTGCTGTTGTAACAAAGTTCCACAAACTGTGGCTTAAAATAATTCAATGTATTATCTCAAAGTTTTGTAAGTCAGAAGTCTGATATGGATCTCATGAGGGTAAAAACTAGGTGTTAACCAGGACTGCACTTCTTTCTGGAGGCTCCAGGGCAGAATCTGTTTCCTTGTTCATTCCGGTTGTTGGTAAAAATTAGTTCCTTGTGATTGTAGGACTGAGGAGCTGAAACTTGGTTGTCAGCTGAGGGCTGTTCCCAGCTTCTGGATGTTTACGGCCCCTTTCCTTCTATTTCAAAGAAATAGTGGTTTGACTCCTTCTCACACTTGGCATCTCTCCTGCCTCTTCTTCTACCACATCTCTCTGACTCTGACTAACCACTTTTTCTGTATTTAAGGGTTCATGGGATTACATTGGCCCACGTAGATAATCCGGGATAATCTCCCTATTTTAAGGTCATCTAATTAGTAAACTTAATCACATCTGCTAAGTCCCTTTTGACTATAACCTAACATATTCATGGGTTCTGGGAATAGGGGGGGGACATCCTTGAGGAGTCATTATTCTGCCTTCTACAGAGTGAAATGAACCAACAACATTTAATGGTTAAGATTAGGAGTAGATAGTTCTTTCACTCAGGATTGCTGAAGGCATGTTTCTTAACTTCATCTCCTTTTCCCATTCGTACACTCACTATATCATATTTGAGGAAGAAAAAAGACAGAGGTACATATTGCAAGAAATACTACTTTATTAAAATGTTGAGACTTTATGGGCCAGGCAAAATGTCCTTTATGTGTGAGGAGATTTGCATGTTCAGGTGATGCATTTGTTCATCTCAAGTATTTTCTACTGAATTCATGGCTTTTTACTGGCTACTGTGGATATATACAAAGACAAACCCTTACTCTCAAGTTGGTGATGTGGAAGATGTGATTAAATGGGCAAATGAGTTACTACAGTTCAAAGAAGCCCTTCCTACTATACGCTACCATAATGGAAGTACAATGTACTGTGGCGAATAGAGGATAAAAAGATTATCTTCCATCTGAGAAATCAGGGATTAATTCATGGCATTCGGGTATGGAAGAATAGGTAGGATTTCAACAGGCAGAGAAGGAAAGAGGCTTTTTGTTGGGGTAAGTTTGGCCAAACAAAGTTGAGAGCTGTGTATCTTTAAGTACTTGGAATTCCTTCAGACTGAAAAAAAAGGGGCTAGGTAAAAAGGTTTAATAGGATGAAAAATGAAGTGTTATATAGATTGGAAAAAAATACTTCAGAGGGTCACATTTGTCAGGAACAAGACTTTCAACATTTTTTCCCATAGAGAATGGGGAGACAACAAAAGCATTTGAGCAGAACAAGGGCAAGAATAGTGCCAGGCATCAGGAAGTTCCTAACAAGTGAGATGGAGAGAAGTAAGAGCCTGGAAGTGGGGAGACCTGCCAGAAAGCACTTATAGCAGGTCAGGAGAGAGATAATGAATGACTTCCTAATGAGAGCAGAGATGGTATGAACTTAAGAGAAAATGAGAAGGACATTGAGGACATAGAATAAAAAGGAATGTGGCAGTGATTAGAGGTGAAACAGAGGGAGAGAAATGTTAAGTCCAAGATAGTTCTAAAGTTTAGAGCCTGGACAGGAGGCTCTAGGAGAATAAAGAAGGAAATCAGGAGGAGGAAAAGTTGGGTAGTAGAGTGAAGAATGTGAGATTGGTTTGACCTGTGAATCCAGAGAAGCTGATAGAAAATTCAAGTGATGTTTGATGTAAGAGAAAGTTCCAGCACAGATGAGATGAGGGCCTAGGAGAAGAATGTCTACACTTATGGGGTGAGAACAAACTGATGATCAAAGAAGATGGAGAAGATTCATGGTGAGCACAATGGCATGGGAGGTTTTCAGAAAAGAATCTTAGCCAAGATGCTGGGAAGGCCCTGAAGAGAAAAGCAGACATTGTAGGCAGACACCCACCTCCATTCCACATTTATGACTCCCCTTGTCTTTGGCAGGAGACTTTGGAGAGGAGAGAATCAAGGTGTCTGATCAATTTAAAGAATGATTTTTTTCATGCTGTTGAGTAAGCATTCTGAGAGTAGAATTTAACTTAACAAAAGGGAGAAAAGCCATGGAATATGACAATGTTGGCAAGTTGTCTAAAGCCAGTTTGGGTGAGATGGAAGATTTAAACCCCTGAATTTTATTTACTTTTAAAAACATCATTTTAAACTTCTGAATAAGATAAGTACTTTTGTTGTTGTTGTTCTAGACTAGAAATTCTAGCAGTAGGATTCATATGCATGTGAATCTCCAATGTATATCCTATTATTAAATAACTTGAATTGTACATAAGGTTTCTTATGAGTGTAAAATGCCCAGTCCTGAATATTAACTGACAAGGCTATTGATTTGCCCACAGCATCCCAGCTGAGAGGCCAGGAAGGACATTTTCCTGATTTCTACCAGAGGCACCACCTGAGCAACAGGATTCGGAGATTCTCTGGTGTTCGACCCGAAGAGTGGTCTCTGGGAATCAGTGAGCGTGAAAGGAATGTGCTGTGAGCCTCCGTCTCCTGTTTATCTGGGAGGGAAGGGCAGATAGTGAGCTTGACAGTGAAATTCTAACCCTGAAAACTGATGAGATGCCAGCGTTTTCCTGCCTCGCTGGGGCTGCCAAGGTATCTCTTCTTACTTCATAGGGGAGTGACTGGTATTTGAGCCCTGATAACAGCAATCTTGGTGGGGGGCGGGCTGAGTCAGGGAGGAGATTCCAGAAAAGCAAATGGCTGAGGAAAGAGCGGGGGCCTGCGTGAGGACAGAGGTGCAGGACCTGGCTTCAGCTGCCACCACGCAGGCCGGAGGGCAGGGCACCAAGGGGGGATGGCAGGAACATTCTTGTAGAGGATGACCAGGCACTCATAAGCTTACATTTTTAAATAGGAGTGGTGAAGAGAAGAAGGAATTATGTTTGGTCTCTGGCCTAGAATCACACGGAACTTTGCTGAGGAATTTTTCATGTCACTGATGGGCAGCTGGGGCAGAGAGCCTGGGCTATGGAAATCCCGTCTGAACAGTTGCCTCTTGAAAATCAGATCTACATTCAATAATCCCAATGGGATAACCCAAAGGAAAGATTATATGTTAGCTTAAGATTTCTCAGAACACTATCTGTATACTATGTGGACTTCTCACAGGCAGTTGTATTTCTGTCCTTAGTAACTAAAAACCATAGAACACTCTATGGTGACCAATCCTTAATTAGACCCCCAAAATTAAATTAAAAAGCTTCCTACCTTTTCGTCTTGGATTAGAGTGAACCCAAATCTGTATGGGAGGAAACACCAAGACAGAAGAGAGTGCGGGTTGCCATCCTAAAAATCAGCACAATATTTGGTGAATGTGTTTCTAAATTCTAGCTTCATTTGTCATCTTTAGATGAATTTTAAAGAAGTTGTAAACTTGTTAGGCCAGCAGCAAGGGATACAATAGCACTGTGTATACAAACAGTGGCAAGAAGGAGAAGCAAAGACTGGTGGAGTAAGACATGGCATGGGCTCAGAGGATTTCAAGCTGGCCCAGTGGGACCCCAGTGCCAGCTTTGAGACAGAACAAATTTAAATCTTGTGTCATCATAAATACTTTAATGATGGAAAATCAGCTTTAGCAATGGTATCTGCTCCAGGGACGCGCATTTATTATCTTTCTGAGTAATACTAAAGCTCATCCTCTGATGACACCATAGTGTTCTTAGACAAGACGTACAGTGGGTTTGTACATCCTTGCCCTCCTTCCTTTCAAAAGTCCCCCAGTGAGCCTGCTACGTTCTACTGAGTTGGATATTTAGTCATTATTTCTTTCCCTAATCACTTTCCAGAGTTTCTTGCCTTCTTTTGCTGTTAACTTTTTGGCTGCAAGTGTCTGGATTTCCCTGGCAGAGGGCTTGGCAGATGTCAAGTACCCATGCATTACATAAGCATTGGATGGGTTCATGGCTTCATTCTCCAAAATATCTCAGAGGCAGAAGGCATTTGCTTTTAAGATGCTAGCCCACTTAAGTTAAGAGGCAATGTTGTTTCCCTGAAAGATTTGTAATGAAGACAGAGAAGTGGAGTCAAATTCCTTATATATAGCAATTACATTTTTATTATGCTCATTCATTTTCTCACGTTGATAATGTTCAACTCCACAGTTTGTGCTGAACTTCTGGCGATCTGCACCCATTTCTCCAAAAGGCTTGGGAAACATCCCCTCTTTTCTATGAAACTCAAGCCCAGGGTCAGACATGGTTTATCCACCAATCAGGCTTAGCACTTTGTTAGTTGTTTATATCTCCCAGTGTCAGTATAACACAACAAGAAAGCCATTGCTTAGACAATTACTCTCTTTTTAGGACTAGATTAGATCAGAAATGCTTGTACTCAAAGAAACACTGAGGATGGAGTGTGAGTTTAGTCGGTTGCCCAGTTAAAGATGCTAGAGATGTCTTGGTCTACACTTGCGGTATCCCTCTATCAACTGTATTTGTAATACTTTCTTCTCAAAAATATGCAAACCAGATATCGTATGCATTTAACTGCTTTACCAAAGAAAATGAGAATTTCATTTAACTGAGAAGAAAAAAGGAAAATTTAAATGATCCTTAAGAGGGAAAAGCATATTTTGATTGTGGATCGATGTGGGCTGCTAAATTAATTTTAAAATAATTATAATAATTTCTATTGTATATTGAGCATTTACCCTCTGCCAGGTATCATGGTTAAGGCCTTTGTGTGCACACCATCTGAGGATCGTATGTGTTTCATGTCATTTGAACTAAGTAGCATTATTATTTTCATTCTACATATGAGGAAACTGGGGTCTGAGAGAAGACTTGACCGAGTAAAGCCAGGACCCTTCACCTCCAGAGCCTGCCTGCTTACACCTTAGTTTGGCTGCTTTAGAAGCAAATTACTTAGAAGATACAAAGTAATATGTAAGGATAATTAAGTGTATGTGCTTCTCCGCGAAAATGAGTTTAGAAACTTACTAGTGGGTAATGTATCTTATTATTAAAGAAATTGTCAGGCCATTTCTTTCCTGTGCAAGGAGGAAGGTGTTCAAGAAATAAACATTTCTTTTCATCCCATGCCTGGATTCTTTCCTCATAGTTCCAAGAAGTGTAATATCCTGTTTCTCCGAGCTGGAGAAAGGGAATTGTGGTTGGCAAGTTGACAGCCAGGTGACTAGGGGGTTGTAGTGGCTGCTACGTTTCAGGTGACTCCTGCATCGCCATGATGGTAGCAAAGAATCCCCCAGTAAACTTCCTGCTCCACGTGATGTGAAGGTCCTAGCTCTGCCTCTTTCCTCACCCGGTCCTCTTGTTTGCCTGGGAGCATAGCTGGAACTCTCCCCAGAAAGTGCAGAATCACAGTGTCACTTTCTCTTTGATTCTAGTTTCCACAGGTGGGTCTCATTTTGTTTGAAATAGATGTATTCCTGAAAAGTTGAGGATAATCACAATTGAGCTTATTGATTCATATTTGAAATGTAATGTGGTGATACCACTGTTTCCATTTGTCTTCTTAGCATTGTTAAATAATAAAATTGCAGGGAACTTAATAGCTACAGATATTAAGATATTTGAAGGAATCAATGAATGCTATGGTCATTGCTTTTCTGTGAACTTCTTGAAAGGTGAATCACCTCTCATTTGTTTTTAAAGCTCTTCTTTCACTTAGTAAGATATCTCAAAACAGAATGTATCTCTGTATTAGGCTTCCAGACAATAGTAACTAGTACATTTTCACATACCAACTGTAAAGTTGGACATTTATTCATTTTCCCTAGTTCTCAGTTTCCTCATTGTAAGGAAGTAGGACACATTAGTCACAAGATTGTTGAGTGGATTTGACGTACTGCAGTGTGGTCAGTACTGGCCCATGGTGGGGACCCAATAAGTGATAGTTGTTGTGTTTTTTTTAACATCTTTATTGGAGTATAATTGCTTTACAATGGAGACGCAAGAGGGAGGAGATATGGGGATATATGTATATGTATATGTATAGCTGATTCACTTTGTTATGTGATAGTTTTTAATAGCAATCAGTTTGAAATCCAGAAAGTTCTGCCTGAGAGTAGAGCTCTTTGATTTTAGTTTCAATTCCAGCACCTACTATCTCTGTGACCATGGTTACTTCATCTCTAAAATGGGAGTGAGAGTTTACTTGTCCAAAATTTAAAGGACTGGACCAAAATATCTTTAGAGGTTTGTGCTAGGTCTAAAATTAGCATCTATAACCCCTAGAAAAGGTTTAATTCAATTAAATAGTTTAACTTGGGAACTAGTAATAACCAGTTGCTTCACTAAACCTAGCACTTGTTTCTTCATTGTTTTATATCGTCTTGTAGTTACCACCACCATTAAAGAGAAAGGGGATGGGCTGATTTCATGAGGGCTCATACACATGGATAACCCTCTTCTGTTTTATGTCAGTGGCATTTTTCTTAAGACCTTCATTCCTTTCAAATTCACCATACTTCTTCTTTTTCTTACCTTTTGGGTTTGTTTTTTTTTTTCCACCAAGAGGGCTGACTTAAAAAATGAGTTCAGCAGCTCAGCATATTTCAGAGTTGTGATTAATTCTGTGCTCTTGCTCATTTATTAAAAGCTCCAATTTCTCTCTCATCATCCTTTCCTCCTGATAGATTTGCCCTCTTAATACTCTTTAACCCTTTGGGTTTACCTTATCTCCCTTGGCTCTTGTGCTTCTCTTATCTCTAACCTGTTAGACTTAACTGATGTAATTTGTTTTCCTTGGGTTTCCTCCTCCTCTGTAAAGACATGAATACTCACTCTAAATATTTCTCACCTCCTGCATTAGTCTTTGTCAGCTGAATCCCAATCTACCCCACTTTTCATGAAAGTTCATAGCCACCTCCAGACTTTTCTCTGCATTTTCACTCCTCTTTGCAGAGTGTCACATTATACTCAACAAACCGAACTCCTGCAAATTTCTTTTACATGCTGTTTCTCATTTTCTGATATGGAATTGGTCTTGGTAGCAGGTTTCGGCAGAATAGTCCATTTCAGCTTTGAACAAATATTCTCCCAAATGACTTGACCTGTACCTTGCTGAGCTGGCTAGACTTGGGATACATTGTAGGCATAGTTTCTGGTCTCCCTTGTAGTCTGGTCTTGGGTAGGTCTCTATGTCTCTATGGTCTTCAGTATAATGCCAGATTGGATATATCATCATTTTCCAGACCTAAACGTCCTTGAAGACAGCAGTCAGGTTCTAAGAGCATTTCTGAATTTTATTTCTAAGATTGCATAATCTCAAATTTCCTTGCCTTGGGTTAGTAATTATTTCAAGTTATTGTGGGATGAGGATCTTGGATCAGAAGCTCAGACTATATATATTTATATGGATCTTAGATGAAGAACATTGGCAGATATAGTTAATTATATTTAACATATTCAGTTCAATTGAACAATTTTTTCCAAAGCCATGGTCCACAGCTGAGATGAGGGGGAGGAGATAAAAGGAATCTTGGCTGCAGGAGCACTTGGGAACTGTGGGACTCCAGGGTCCCAGAGGTCTCTGCTGGTTCTTTGGTTGCATGAGTACATGGCTCATTTGGGGTGGGAATCTATCTACTGAGGAAGATCTCAGGTCTCAGGGTCTTGACTCTAGTTCAGTGGTGGGATGGAAGCAGGAGATTTTGCTCTAAGAAAGGGTCAATTGTCATTTTCTGCTTTCACAGTGGGTTTGACTTCACACAGGCCAGTGCCTCCTTGAGAATTTATTTAATACTCTGGAGTTTAATATGAAGCAAATGTTGCTTCAAGCACACTTTTACACTGTCCTTTCTTTCAGTCTTCAAGCTACCAGAAAAACAACCCAGGGAGAAATTTTTCTCTCTGTAGGTTCTGTTGATTGGGGTGACAAGAATTTGATAAGTTACAAGGTAACCACAGAATCTGACATGAGTTACAGGCCTAGAATTCAGTGCCATTTGTTTTCTCAGGAAATCTCAAAATTATTGGGTAAGAACCTTTGACTCATCTGGAGAATGAGGTGTCATAGATCGTATAAAACAGCCTATATAAACCTTCGTATCATGGAGTTAGAAAAGAAGGCAGAGCAAAAAAGATGATCACATTCCCCATTTTAAAGTTGTTAGGTAACTGGAATAAATGATCAGATAACAACCTAACTGGTGACGTATTTATAGCATATTTGCAACATAAAGCTAAAATTCTAAATGATAATTACATGACATAGAAAGTCATTGCATTAACATGAAAATGATAGCTTGTTCTATGACATAATTTCGAAACATATCCATGAAAATTAAAGGAGATGTATGGCAATGTTACAGTGAATAGAAACAAAATTTAAAGTTAAAAATAAGGTATTCATTTAAATACCTATTGCCATACACAGAGGTTGAGAGTAAGGAAGGCCCTGTAAAGAGAATGCCTGGGTACAAATCCTAGCTTCATGGCTTACTAGTTGATGACTTTGGATGACTTACCTATCATTCTGTGCCTCTGTTTTCTCATATGGTAAAATGTGGAATATATTGGCAGTAGTGCCCACTTGTTAGATTAAATGATAAATACATATAAAGCACTTAGAACAGTACCTGGTGCAGAGTACACATTCAATAAATATTGCTGTGCTAACTAAGGCTGTGTACATCTTTGAACAATCAGAAGAACTACAGAAGATCCATGGATGAAATAAAAGTTCTTAGGAATAATTGAAGAAAGATGACCTGTTTCTGTGGACAAAACCAGTCTCCCCAGGAAATCATAATTGAAAATTATTTGAAAATGTTAAACAACCAATATTTTGTTAGATTAACCAACACATTTGACTTAATATAGAGAGAGATTTTAATATTGAACCAACTTAGTTTGGAATCATTTAGCTCTTCCCCACAACAAGCAACATGTGAAACACCAACATATGACAGACACACATGAAATACCAATAGTCAAAATAAAACTAAAATCTGATGTTACTGAGCCAAAAATAAACAGGCTAAGAAAATATATAGACATCAAAGTTTTCATGTACAGACATGATTTCCCTACAGTGATTTTGTAGGCAGTGAATATGCCCTTTTTAATTAGGACACTGTATGTGATTATAATCATCTCACTAGTTATTCATGCAAATGGAGTGTTTTGTTTAACTTTTTATTTTTGATTGATGTATAGTTGATTAACAATGTTGTGTTAGTTTCAGGTGTACAGCAAAGTGATTCAGTTATACATATACATATATCTATTCTTTTTCAAATTCTTTTCCCATTTAGGTAGTTACATAATATTGAACAGAGTTCCTTGTGCTATACAGTAGGTCCTTGTTGGTTATCCATTTCGAATATAGCAGTGTGTACATGTCAATCCCAAACTCCCTAGCCATAGTTATTCATCACTATGGCTTAGTGTCTGGAATTATGATTTGTCCTGCATGTTTCTATTGCTTTCTTGGATCCCTAAAAACAGTATGCCTTAAATCATGGTGGTCTTCTTCATTTAAGGTTTATATCTGACAGATAGGTAATACTTATTCATTCATTCACTCAACGTATGAACACCCACTATGTGCCAGGCAGATGGGAATATTGTAATGTGTTTGTGAATAGGACAGACATTCTCCACACTTACGGGTCTTACAATTAAAGAAGAAGACAGACATATCAAAATTTTATAAGCAACTGGATAACTGTAATGCAGATATGTGCTATGATGGAAAAGTCCAGGTGTTGTGAGGTTTATATTCATAGAGGCTGGGAAAGGCTTCACTAAAGAAGTGACATTAAACTGAGCCCTGAAAGAGAATGAGGAGTTAGTGAGGTGAAGGGTGCAGGTCAGGGAGGGAGAGGAGGAGAGACAAGCATCTCAGGAAAGGGAATAGCATGTGTGAAGGAGCTGCAATAAGAAGGAACCGCAAAGCCATCATGGCTGACGTGAAGTGAGTTGTGGGGAACGTGGCTCAAGGTGAGGCCTCGAGGGCCATGTTAAGAATTCTAAATGGTTCTAGAGGCAATGGCAGCTATGATGAGTTCTAAGTGGAGCTGGTCATTATCAGGCTAATGGTTTATAGGGGTCACCTGTCTGCCAAGACAGATGAGAGGGCATGGCAAGAGATGAACTATGGAAATAAGTGAAGAGGCTGTTTCTGAAGACCAAGACCAAGATTTGGGGGGTTGACTGGATGTAGAGGTAAGGACAAAGGGACGTATCAAGTTGACCAGCTTTCTTTATGAGTCTGAGGGGTGGTGTTGCCATTTACTGAGATGGGGAATGGTGGTGCAGATGGAGGTTTGGAGGGATAATCAAGGGTTCCACATAAATATGCTGGTGAGGTGTCCAAGTGGAGCTGTAGAGTGGACATCTAGATCTCCATAGAGGGTCTAGATCTCCATAGAGGTTGATGAATGCCCAGATAGGCTAAGGTCTAAAATGTCCACTGAAATTAGTTACTTTGAAATGCAAAAAAAACTGCAGTGAGGTGTCACCTCACACTGGTCAGAATGGCCATCATCAAAAAATCTACAAACAATAAATGCCAGAGAGGGTGTGGAGAAAAGGGAACCCTCCTACCCTCTTGGTGGGAATGTAAATTGGTACAACCATTGCAGAGAACAGTATGGAGGTTCCTTAAAAAACTAAAAATAGAGCTATCATATGATCCTGCAATCCCACTCCTGGGCATACACCTTGCAGCACTATTTACAATAGCTAGGACATGGAAGCAACCTAAATGTCCATCGACAGAGGAATGGATAAAGAAGATGTGGTACATATATACAATGGAATATTACTCAGCCATAAAAAAGAATGAAATAATGCCATTGGCAGCAACATGGATGGACCTAGAAATTGTCATACTGAGTGAAGTAAGGCAGACAGAGAAAGACAAATATCATATGATATCATTTATATGTGGAACCTAAAAAAATGGTACAAATGAACTTATTTACAAAACAGAAATAGAGTCACAGACACAGAAAACAAACCTATGGTTACCAGGGGGGAAAGGGGAGGAGAGATAAATTGGGAGACTGGAATTAGCATATACACACTACTATATATGAAATAGATAACTAATAAGGACTACTGTATAGCAGAGGGACCTCTACTCAATACTCTGGAATGGCCCACATGGGAAAAAAATCTTAAAAAGAGTGGATATATGTACATGTATAACTGATTCACTTTGCTGTACACCTGAAACTAACACAATACTGTAAATCAACTATACTCCAAAAAATATTAAATAAATAAATAAAGTACTAAAGGCTCTGACCAGAGAAGTTTTTTTTGGAAAAGGTGGTTTGACAAAATTGACAGGGTATGATAATTGAAGCTAATCATGACTTTATTATTTGTGAAAAGATTCACGATGAGATAATTTTTAAAGAGTGAGAAGGGAAAACTAAAGTCCCCTTTCTACAGTTGCCCTTTTGCAAGGTCTGGGGTGAATGCTCATATTTCTTTTCTCTTTTTGTAACACATTTTTATTCCAACCAATTTATTTTGCAGGTAATTCTAAACTCTAAAGGTGCAGGCCTAGAATGATTTAAACCGCACTCTAATGTTTTATTCCCTGTTACATTGCTATTTAATTGCTGCCTTGCTGCTTCTTAAGTGGAAGTTATATCTTCCAGGTTTGAGGGTCAGGTTATTAGCTTCCATTTATTTACTGGGGTTTCAAAACCAAATACAGGGCCAGGCATGTACCTAAATGGCTTAAGTAAGCAAACGTAGGGAAATTGTGGGAACTGTGAGGCTGGCCAATGCTCCCTCCCACATCCCTCTAAGGGTCCATGGATTCTCAGCGTCAGGTGTTTGCTGAGATCATGATGAAATGTGGGCCTCCCCCAGGTTGCTAGATCTCTCAGTTTAAAAAGAGGAGCCAGATATCTGCATTTTCATGTGAACTCTGACCTTCAACATATTTGCAACTAAATTTCTTTTTTTCTCAAAACCCTTAAAGCCAAAAAAGAAAACAAAAACAAAAACAAAAACATGTCTGCTGGAGCCATCTGGCTGATGGGCGGCCCCGTTGCTCACCCTGTTTTAGTATTTCCATACAGCATCTCATTTATTGCTCTAAAGAGAGGTTACACATCAGTACAATCATCCCACACTCTGCCAGGGGGTAACATTCAGCGCTCAGTCTCTTAAAATGTTGGAAGTTTTTGATAACTGTGTAAAACAAACCTCGTCACATTCCTCTGTAATCAGGAATTTTACTCTGTTGAAAACGCCTGGGTGATGATGAAGCCTCAATGCCCCTACAATCCATCTCTCCTGGGACTGACTATCAAAGTGCCTCTGCGGACGGCCACGGCTCCCCGGCGGCACTCGTCCGCATCTCCGCGGTGTCCCCGCCCGCCCGGAGTCCCGGGAGCAGGGATGCTCTCCTTTTCCTGGGATGCAGCGTTGAGGCAGTTTCTTCCAAAAGCCCATAAAACAGATGGTGAGGTTTTTAAACAATATAATGTTTTCAGACTAAAAGAGAAATTGCATAGCCCAACTCTTGTTTAGGCCAATTTGGAAAAATTGCTTTCACCTTTTCCTCTCCTGACCGTCTCTGCCTCACCATGAGCTCTGGTTGTGGTTCTCTGCACGTGTTAGGATAGCGGTGATAAAACTGTATATCTTACAACCTACCAGCACTTGACTGGTACTCCAGGGGGTCACGGAATAAACAGGTGTTTGATTAAATGCGTGTCTGAAAACATTGGGAGCCTTTGAAAGATAGTGTCAGAGGGCCGGGCCCGTGCTTCTCGGGAAGCTGGTTGTAACAGGCCATGTACTTTCTCCTTTCATCAACTTTCTTTAACGGCTTGATAACATTTCTAGAAGTCCATCTAGGGGAACGGTGTGAGTGAGGATTTGCACAAAATCAAGGCTATTTCCCCTCCCTTTCTGAAGGTGATGTTTCTCAGACTTGCTAATTAGAGAGCAAAGCAGGAAAGGATGCCTGAGTCATTGTCTCCAAAGCTAGTAAAACTAACCTCTGAAGAAAAAAAAAAAAAAAAGATTTCATTGGAAATGCTCACAACTTAGTCACTCTGTTAAAACATAATTGACAAAACCTCTTTTCCTTTCAGGCCTCGCCTGAAACAACAGTTAAATCCGTGAATCAAGCTGAAGGCTCATTCTCCCCAGTTTGTTGGACGTAATGGGGTCATTGCCCAGACTGTCATTAAACTGTTTCCATTCTGATGATTGATTCTAAAGGTCTTAAGGTGGATCCAGAACTCCTCTGGACAAGCCTTTGAATCATCTGTCCACCCAACGCACAATGCTGCCAACAACAGTGATTTATTTTTTAAAAGGGAAGCAATGATTTTTCTGTTAAACAAAAAGCTCAGCTTGGAATCAAAAGATCTGGGTTGGAAATCTGGCTCTACTCCTTATTCACTGTGTGTCCTTGGGCTCCTTATCTAACCTTTATGAGTCTGTTTTCTTACTCATATAATTGGGACAATAATTCCTAACAACAGGATTGTTGTGTGAATTAAATGAGGTAATACATTCATTGATTCATTCATTTATATGCCAAACAAACAATATTTCTCAGTGTAAGTTGGCACTATTTGATCTTAATGAGTAACATAAGCTACAAAAAGAAAAAAGATGATTATTTACTTCAGTTCCTTTCCATTTGAATAGATTCCATCAGTACTGTAACGAATGTCCTTCCCTAAGAATTATCCCCTTTCTTGATGCTCCATGCTCCTGCCTTTCATTTGCTCTGTTTAATTTGTTTTTGAATCTTAAAACTACCAGTAAGTATCAAATTAGTTTTTATATTCTCCGGAGATGTATTCCCTTTAAAGATATATTTTCCTTCATTTTCAGGGAAGTTGCGTCAGTACGTCCTTTGGAGGGTCTTCCCTCCCCTCTGACCAAGCCTGTCTTAGGGATGAGTTGTGCCATCATTCATGGGCCTGTGAGGGGGGACACAGGTTCACCTGTGTTTGGTGTGTTTATTTGTGTGTTTTTAATCCTCAAAATCACCTCTTAATCAGCATCTTTTATTTTTGTTATTTAAAAAATCTGTGGAGCCATTCACGCATGGATCCCAATTCTATACAACCTTTTTGGCTGTGGGGAAAGACCTGAAAAATGAATTCAAAACAGTGACTATGTTAAAAGTTAGGGATTGTTATCAAAAGTAGAGGAAAAGAAGAAATATCCTTTCTGCCTTTATTTCACGGCACATTTCTCTCCAGGGATTCTCTGATGTGTGGCAACATGTTCAGGACACATCACAGATGAGTCCAAACACCATTCATGGCAAAAGAGGAGGAAGAACTGAACAATATGTTTTTACCTCTGCTATTCCTCCCCTGAAAGAACCTATCTGTAATTCCTGCATTAGTCAGAGGAATTTTTTTCTTTATCTTTACTTTCAGGACAGGGCAGAAATAATACAGTGTGTTCTTTTTTAAACAAACAAACAAATCACTTTGCTGTCAATAACTGTCTAACCTTTTGGGAACCACAGAAACACATGAACATTTATTGAGAACCAATTATGTACAAGGTATTGTACGATGGAAAATATAAAGATAATAGGTGCCTGTCTTCAAGCAACTTATGGTCTTCTTGGGCAGATATAAAACATACCATATATAAAACTGTCATCCAAGGTAGTGGGTAGCACATGACATCTGAATTCTATGAAGGTGCTATGGTAGGGGATATATTGCCTCTGGTAGAGAGGTTATTGTAAACTTCTGGGAGGAAAGAGCCCTGAGGATTGGTAAGAGTTTGATGGTCAGAGATAAATAGCTATTCCAGGTAAAATAATAGAATTATATGGGTAGAGCTTAATGACTGAATGAATAACAAAATGAATAAGTTTTGAATAGCTAAAAAAATGAATTTAATATAAATGCTAGGAGACAATTTAGTGTGGCTGCTATAATTTAAATTTTTAAATTTCAGGGGAATTCCTACCCAACCATGATGATGAAAAGAGTGCATACTACAAAATGCACAAATACAAACAAATGTTAGATGATGCAATCCAGATGGTCAATCCTGGCCTCAACTGCTTGTGGTCCTTGGATAAGAAGAAGTCAAAAATCAATGCCCAGAACTCTGAAAGTCAGCCAAATTCCCTCTAAAATGTTTGCTATCTCAAGGTTGCTCTGGGGTCAAAGGAATTTTTGATTCTGGACATTTCATCACAAAATAATTTAGCTCATATCCACAGTCCATGCTGGGTTTAAGTTTCACAAACCCTGAGGGAGATATATCCGGTGGGAGAAGATCTGTGTCATCCCTGGCCATTTTCTTTTGGATGGAGAATACTCCTCTAACAAGGTTGCCAGGCACCAACCCCACAGAGCAGTGCCTTGTGCAGGAGGATTAATTGGCAAGGCAAGGATCCACAGCTATCAGAATCACCGCTGCCATTCACTGTAGGCTGCCCAAGTACCAGGCACTGTGCAGCCACTCTGCGTACACTGTCGTGTTTGCTCCTCGTGGCAGTTCTGGGGGAGCTGCTGCCATACACAGTGTGTGTTTTACGTATTAAAACACAAAGGATGAGAAAGATTAGAAAGCCTGTCCAGGGTCTTAACAGATTCAAACTCAGATTCAAACCCACAAAGCCTGTGTTCTATCCATTTGGGATTGTGACAATTCTAAATAGTACATTATTTGAGAGTTATTCACACTTGCTAAAGGAAAGTCTTACTGTTAAGCAAACAAGCAAATCAACCAATCAATAAGTTGACCCTATTAACAAAAACATGCTTGGGAAATACTTTCAAGACCTGAAACAATGAATTCGGGGAGAAGTTACTTTTTCCTTCTCTGCTGGTGTTTGCAGTGACACAGGAGAAAACTACACACCTACCCCAGAGCTTTGTCAAATTCCTCAGGCAGGTTGGCAGATAGGCTAGGTTTTATTTGTAAATATTTTAAATTGAGAAGATTTATTTTCTAAATGCTTTCTATTAAAGGTCCCAGAATTCTAAAGTGGAGGTGAAGAAAGAGGAAGAGGAAGAGGAGAAGGAAGAGAACAACATTTATTGGTTAGTGTTACCTGACAGTTTTTGAAATTCCCTAGTTTTATCAATAAATATTTTCCTAGTCATTCGTTTTCCTCTTCTAATGTCCCAATTGTTAAGAAAGAAATTTGAAATAAAATGTTAATTTTCCCTTGAAATTTCTCAACTCAATCCTTATTTCCACAGGAGTGAGGCACAATGTCTTACATGAATCATCATCAATGATCTCACATACTGTTTATTAAATGATCTCGGGTGGTTTATTAAAGTCAAGCACCAGATGTAAGTGTAATTCATCAGACTGATGAATCCTAGTTTTCAGCTCAATACACTGAGCTGAGTATATAGTATTCAATATACTATAACATATATACAGTAAATAATGACAATACTGAATTCCAAGGCTTTTACTTAGTCTTGAGCCTTAAGGCTATTCTACAATTATACAATTTTTCTCTTCTCTTCAGAGTATGCTTGATCAGTTATAGATGTTGACGTTTCCTTCCATTTTAAATATTACGTCGTCTTTATGTATTGATGTATGCACATACCATTTCTAAAGTGTTGGCTGCAGTTGCAATGCATTTGATGCATTTGGTGGGGAAAAGTAAACTCTGCATGTATCATTCTCCATTTCTCAAGAACAGAGCATAATGTTTTGAATAGGAACTGATGCCCAGCAAATGTCCTGTATTCATTTTTGTGTTTGACCTTGTCATTATAGAAGTCACCTTGCCACATGAAGACATTGCTAGCATGGAGCTCGAATAATTCCCACTTTAACCAAATAATCAAATAAAACGTATCTGCATTTAGAATTCTATGAATTAATGACAATACTCATTTAAAAAAAAAACTCAAAAGGCTAATAAATAATTAAATCTAATAGAAAACTAACCAACTTTTCTTAGGGAAAAAGTACCACCTCTTCTAAGCCCTGTAGATATAGCACTTGAACATCCAAAGGCAGAATTGAGGTATTACGTGCTAAATATTTTTTTTCTTAAAAAACAATTCGGGAACAACAAGATATATTTTTATGTCGATAATAATTTTTTTCATGCTTACGTGTGTATTTAACAGGTATCTCAGCTCTTTGGCCAAGATCAGGGAACTATGGGTCATAAGCAAAGTATGTGTTGGATGAGCAAACTCAAACCGCCAAAAGGTATTTCCATGGACTTGAAAAACATTTTTGAGGGGAACATTCAGAAATATAGCTCATTTGGACCAGATCTTTTTGATTTTCAGTTTCCTTTTTTTCCAAGTCATGGAATAAATTCTTTGATGGAACATACCAGGTTTGCACAGGCTAATGAAAAAGCCACATATACTTTTTTTTTTTTTTTTTTTTTTGAGGCAAAACTCCTGGTAATGTTGTTCAAAGAAGACAAGAGCCTTGCAATTAGGTTCATTAATGTAGCTTAGGGTCTGGTTTCCTTTACTCCATGGCTTCCAAAGGAAGATCGATCTCTATCCTTGTCTAGTAAAAGTATCAGTTTATAATGAAAGCATAACTCTTTGATGTATTTCTTTGTAGAATTTGCTCTCAGAAACTTTTGATGCTTTGCTCTATCTCCTCCTATTAGGGCTTTTAGCTAACCCCCAAAAGTCACCCACTAAAGCAGACACTCTGAAGTCCCACTGGGCTCCCATCAGTCCAGTAGAGAGGGCTGACATGACATATTAGTCTTAAATCTAAAACATATGTTTGGAAAATGCCTAGTTTCCTGGCAATAATTAAGAATGAGACTTGGCAGATTGGCAGCCACATAAAACAATCGTTAGTAAACCCTATATTTATTATGTTCCCATTTTATGGAAATGAAACCCACATTACAAATATGTATAGGAAACTGGACCCAAAATGATGCACAGGTAGAATTAATTATGATGAAGATGAAAAGAACATTGGTAGTTTTTTTCTAATTCACTTTCCTTATCCCAAAAAGGTCTCCCCCAAAAGGAGCCACATCAAAACATTTTAAAATTTCTTTCTATTAACTTTTAAAACCATCTTGGATAAATTTCCTCATCAGTACTCATCTGTCAGTGTGTCACTAAAGAGTTCTGGTGTACAACTAATTAAGATAAGATCCTGGAGTCATAGGAGACTTTTGGTTTATAAATGTTGTAAAGAAAATTGCAGATACTTAAAAAGCCCCTTCAACCGTTCTGTGAATACATGCATTATAACCTACATAATATATATATACGTATACATTTATATAATAAATAGACACACATATTTAGGAATGATACGCACTAAGAATACACAAGTATAGCTACATTTCTTGTTAAAATATTGAAATAATTCTGACCCAGTTCAAAAATATCTGCTGCCTCCCATGTGTAACTCTGTCTTTTCCCTTTGGACCCATTGGATCTCCCCATAATCTAGCAAATAGTTAATGGCTCCGGCCTCTGCTCCGTTGTCCTTTCTGTTCAGTGGGTGCCTGTGTTGTACTGGTTGTTATATAACTTGAAAATCATTTCTGCACACAAGTATTGCCTCATGTGCATGACCTGTCCACACATGAAGTGAGGAAACTCTCTACTCTGAACGGCAACAGTGTTAGTAGAAGCCACATGGTCAAGAAGGCTATGGAACCAGCCAACCAACAGCAAGTGGGCAAACACACATCCACATTATTTTAGTTATTAATGAATGTACAGCAAATTGTCTCGGTATTTTTCTCCTAAAGAAATAAATAAGTTGCTGTAGACTATATCAAAGAGAGGCAAGTAGGTCCAGTTCAGGAAATGTTGGAAAAGTGGCCATGGCCATGAAGTGTGTATAGGACCAAAAATATAGCTGGCAAACTTTCCCATGGTGCATCTTCCATCTATAAAAGTGAAAAACAGAAGTTTTCATTCTCCATTTGCCTGGTTCTGTGTGAAATAAACCAGGTCATCTAAGCAATAACACTTATTTTGTTTCCGAAATCGCTGACTCTGAAAAAAAATTCTCTTTGTTACAAAGTTCAAATTCCAAATAAAACCGTGGGATGGGGAATTCAAAAGAGGGTCTGGAGAAAATGTTTTAAAATTAGAATCATCTTAAAATATGTTAGAGACTATGACACCAATTGTTTTCCTTTTATCTTTAATTTTTTGCATTTTTATATTCTCATTTGCCAATATTTTCTATATAAATTTTACAGCAATTTTGGCCATTTAGATAGTAGTTTGTACATTATTAAACAAGAATACTAGTTTCATTCTTTCATACAGTCTTTCACTTTACATGTATTTACTGATTCTGCTTGGGAGTTTTATTTGACTTGGTAGGATGTCCTACCAACTCTAGACATAAGTGCACTTAATAAGAAATCAATAATTAAATTTAACAACCATATATTGTATCCAGTATTTTGTCACAATGCAAGTATTCATTAATTCAATTGAATTAAAGTGGTTTGCCATTTATCAGTGGTTTTTAAGCAACTCTATGTGAGTTCTAACCATGATTTGGAGGCTCTCCAGAATTATAATGATTATAGCAAATGATGATGGTGGTATAATCTTGTGGTTAAGCACAGAAGCTCTGAAGGTGAAAGACAAGCAAAGTAAACAACCAGTTAGGTTTACACCTGAAACTGCCAGTTACTAACCCTATGACCATGTGCAAATTATTTTAACCTCTCTCTATCTCAGTTTCCTTAGCTGTAAAATGAGGGTAAGGATTAAATAGAATAATGCGTGTGTCTGACATATAAATAAATAAAAGCCAGTAGTAGTAATAGTAGCATCAGTAGTAGTATTAGTAATTATCATAAACTATGAAGACTGATTCTCAGAAAGTTATGAAAGCAAGTTCTTTATCAGATCACATAAAAACTTAGCCTCATGTCCAGAATATAATCTCAACACTGGAATGTTTTCATCAGCTCAGAACTGTTAACTTTGACTCTGTTTTAATCACCTCCTCTTTATCCTTTTGGTGAGGGAGGGATTCCCGCCCTAGGGTTATAAGGTTGACCAACAATAACCAACACTGGACGGATGAGATCAACAGCAGTTTGTTAGTCACATATACTCACAACCCAGAGGGTGGGGCACTGCATGCCGTGGGGGGGCCACATGAAGGCTGTGCTCAGGAACAGAGTGATAAACCAGGGGCTGTAGATGTATCAAGAAGATGAAGTGCCCTCTGGTTTCCACAGGAGGATATGATTGACTTGTTTGAATAATTCCTTAGACCGGCAGGGAGCTAAAGCCCACTACTTAGGAATAAGCAGACACTGTGCCTGGTCCCCTTGATAAGGAGGGCTGTTTGGCTAGGAGACCTCACCCGCAGAACAGAGTATGGAGGGGATTTTGCAGTTAGGCCAGAGGAGTCCCTCCTGATTGCACCAGATGTCACAGCAGCACATATATTGGGACTTAATATAGGCCTTACATCACATCTCTTCTCCATGATGTCATTATTCTCAAAACAAAACAAAAAACCTGAATGATACTCAACTAAGTTGACTGAGTACTGCCAGGTACAGGAATTTTAAGACCTGCTGAGATTATTCATCTAGGCATTGTTAAGTCTCACTTGTGGGAAGGAAGATACCACCCATGGTTACATCACCACTTTTCAGAGTGAAATGGACACCTGGCCACCTGGTACATGGTAAGGGAGCTGCGTCAGAGAATCCAGGTCTACAGACATGCAAATGCTCTACTCGTGCTCTGATTAATTCAGATCACCCATCTACTGGGTCATTATATAATTATGTGACCAATATTGACATCACTTTTTGGTTTAGAGACCAGGCTGCCAAATAACATTGCTCTCCTATTAGTCCTCATCTGTATGTACCCAAGAGTCTACTTCATGCGGCTGCCCAGCTAGCTATTTCCAGATGGCAGGCAAACAAAGAGCTAATTGCTTTCTCTGTTTTATCTCACTGCTCTAAAATGTGCTTTCGCATAGGGAATAGTCTCTGTTTCAGCAAGTCAAAGGTCAGGTGTCCTCATTATACTATTATTTGGGGAGACATCCAAGAATAACCATACTTTTCCTTGTGATCAGCACATCATCAGAGTTGCTTCTTTTATCAAATATTTCCATTTTAAAGAATGAAATGTTGTCAATGGCTTAGATATCACTGGATATTCATTTTTCTTGTGTCATTATTGTTTCTCTTGGGTATAAGAATACAGAGACATTTTAATTTTTGTCCCAGAAAATTTAAAAACCCAGTATTTAAATTTTAAGTACAGAAATTAAATTCTCAAACCCTCAGCAACTGGCCTTGAAGCTTCTGTCAAGGGATGAACACAGAGCAGCTTGATGGGTCTGGGTGAGTGTTTACAGTCAGCACCTCATAATTCAAAAGCCTACAGTTTATTCCTTTCCTGCTGTTTTTCACTCCTCTGGAGATAGGGCTTTAGGATTTTACTTTTTCATTAGTATCTCCATCACAGATTTTGTAGGGGGCATGAAAGAAGGAAGAATTTAAAACCATCAATTTCACTATCCTAGCAACTCTGGTAAAAAAAAAATTTTAAAGAGCAAAATTAAAATTAAAAATGACATTGGATTATTGCGGAACTCGGTTATACAGTCTCACCCTCCCTATATCATATACATCTGATAGAGCTTGAAATGGTGTCATTTATAATGTGACATATGACATATACGAAGGGGTAAAAATGCACATAGCAATTTATTCAATTGGCTTATATCAGCTAATTCCAAAACAAATCAACAATTAAGTTTTTGCATCTACTACATATACAATGTTGCAACATTGGTGGTCAGCCCTGTAGTTAAATATGTGTCATTTTACTTAGCTTCAAAACTTTTAGAGTTATTTGACTAGCCATGCAACCTAATTACAGTTGACCTTTGAACAACACGGGTTTGAGCTACAAGGGTCCATGTAATACAGGGACTTATTTTAATAAATAAAAGTAATACATTTTTGCGGTTGGTTGAATCTGCAGGTGCAGCAGAACCGGGATACAGTGGGTTGTCTTTGAGACTTGAGCATCCATGGATTTTGGTATCCACTGAGGGTCCTGAAATCAATCCCCTGAGGATACCCAGGGCCAGCTATATGTGGATTTTCAACTGCGCAGAGATCAGTGCCCCTAACCGTGGCGTTGTCCAAGGGTCAACTATAATTTCTTTGAATCTCAATTATAATCCAAATGATGGTCTGTAGAACTCTATGAATTAATGAATAAATAACCTCAAATAGTATATTTTAAGAGCTAAAATATTAAATGTTAAACTAAATATCATCTTACAGCCCATAAATGCAGTAGAATTTTAGATAAATATTCAAGAAAGGTCTCAAAATGTTTAAACTCTAGAATTTGGACCCTGTAACTTAATCCTTGTATCAATCACAGACTCACCAGGAAGGCAAAGATTTTGGAATATTTACAACAGAGGGGGATTTAGTGTAGGGATTGATTACATAGATGATGGAGAATCTGAGAATTTAAAGAGGGGATGTTGAGGTAATCAAAGTTTAGCAATAGCAGGAAGCCATTACCACTCATCAGCTGAAGACATAAAGGAAGGAAGGGGTGCTAGTGGTGCCCATGGCAGGAGTTGGGAGCTAGAGTTACAGCCACTGCAGCGTCATCACCAGAGGAGGGAAAGAAAATGAGAAATACCCTAAGTTCACTCTTCCTCTTGCCCTCCAGCCTCTAGGTGTGTTTCCCATTGGCCGAACCCCTTTGGAAGCCAGTTTATATGGACGTTAAGAACATGGCCTGCAAGGACCAGTATTCTACCTCCCCTGCTCCATTTCCTATCACCTCCTGACCCTGAACCATGGAGGAGAGCAAGAGAAGCACAACAAAAAGACGCAGTGGCATACGGGCCTACAACTGGCACTGGCACAATTCCTACATATTTCATTCTAAACAATCTATAGCACCTTCATCAACACATAAAAGTGCCTAATTATGAACTTCTTGTCATAACAATTATATGGAGATATCTATGTAAATCCCTTTCGAAATATGTGAGAAATAGTTTGCAAACTGCATTATCTAGAAGAAAATATTGTGAAAGAGTTATGTTATATGCTGTATGCTTGATGCAGGTCTCTGTATTGTATACAAATGTTATATCTTGCAAGTAGTTAACAAAGGAGTATAACGTACATATGTTGTAAATTCTTTTGTTTTTATAGAGCTCAAATATTTTAATAAAAATAAGTGAAGTGATTTTTCTTTATTAAATATGTATTCATGTTGACCATTACCCATTGTTTCTGAAATTCATTGTCCTTTTTCTGTAACACTTATCTCTGCACTTTACAAATTATCTATCCATTTTTCTGTCTATCTATCATCTTTCTACCTATTGAGAGATTAGTTTATTAAGATCCTTAAAAATCCTTTGTCATTGGGCCTAAACTGCTGAAAGCATTTCTTTAGGTCACCATGCAGCATCCCCAATACATAATGTATAAAAATATTTTTTATAAACAGTAAAGAGCATTCTTTTTAGTTGACATAATTAGAACCAAGGATTGTTTCGCTCATTTAAAAAACTAGATAAAATCAGGAATCATAAATATCTCTATATTAAAAGTTTCATTTAACTTTACTATACACTAATTTGCCAGTCTTTTCATGCCTTGTGGTTTTCCTTGGGGATGCTTTATCAATAATGCTTCATCTAGATGCCCAGTCCCCATTTATTTAGAGCTGAGTGAAATATTAAAAAATAAATAAATAATATAAATATATAAAAAATATAAAATAAAATGACAAATATAAATTAATATATAAAAAATTATAAAGTATTTGAGGGCAGAAGCATCCTAGATTTTTATGTTGCCCACATTTTTGTTATTTGCACATATCTAATTCAACAAGATTATTTTTGCAATTTGTTTTCATCAAATATTTCACAGGTTTAAACTTAGTTTTCAGAGAATAAACAAGTTTCTTTTCACATCCCTGTTTCATTAATATGTTGAAAATTAATTTACCTACATACATGGTAAAATATTATAGGCATAATCAGTTTTAAGGATGAACACAATGGGCTCTCAGTAAGTGTACATCTTAACTAGTAGGAAGGAGGCATGCACAGGCAAACAAGAGATTAGACAGCATTGGTCATAAATATTCAGTGAGCTCCATGGCTTGCATAAGTATGGTTTGAAGAAGAAGCAGAGAGAGGTAGTTAAGATATTGAGTTCTTTACATATGAGGATTAATGAAGGTTAAGAGGTAAATAAAGCTTCGGTACAGAGGTAAAAGAAGACATAGAAACTCTAAGGCAAAAACTCACTGGAATTAGAGGCATTAGGAATTAGGGGATTAAAGGTATTAGAGATTAAGTACAACTAAATAGAGAATTAGTGAATTGAAAAATATACAAGAGAACATTACTCAGAATGTAGGCAGAGTAAAAAAGATAGAAAATATAAAAGAGAAGATAAAAAACTTGAGATAGAATAGTTAATACATCTATTAAGTTTTCTGAAAGAAGAAAATTATAAAAACAGGACGAGACAATATTTGAAGTAAAAAAACATGGACATTTGCAGAATTGAGGAAAGACATAAGTCTTCAACTTGATGGAATATACTGAGTCTTGAGTAAGATAAATACAAATGAATTCAAGACTAAACTTATGGGAATGAATTTGAGGAATATCAAACACAAAGAGAAAAACCTTAAAAGCTACCAGAGATAAAAATTAGTTACATACAAGGGAATACAACCAGACTGAAAACTGACTTCTCATGAGCAACAACAGATGCTAGATCCCAGTGGAATACTATCTTAATAAGGTGGAGGAAAAATTAGAGCACCTAGAATTCCATACCCAGGTAAACCATCATTTATATGACAAAGATAGGTGTAGACAGATTAAAAAGACTATTTATAGATATTTGCTAAGAGAATCAATAAAATATATTCTTCCTTAAGAAAATAATTTCAAGCCAAAAAATGTAGAAAGGGATAAGCAACAATGAGCAAAGAACCTAGAGAGTATATCGGTGAATATAAGTAAGAATTGATAATAATAATAATAATAATAAATTTTTACTGGGGATTCAGTGGGCAGAAAAATGCCACCCTCCTCTCCCTTCCTAAAAATGTCATGGGAACCTGTGGATATGTTACCTTACATGGCAAAAGGGACTTTGCAGATATGATTAAGGTTAAGGTCCTTGAGATGGGGAGATTATCCAGGATTATTCAGGATAATCCCTTCTTAGGTGCCATCTGATCTAATCATCTGAGTCATTAAAATCCAAGATCCTTTACTGGATGCCATGAAAGAGATGCAGCAATGTCAGAGAGAGTGCAATGTGAGAAGGATGTGACCTGCCATGGCTAGCTTTGAAGATAAACGGAGACACAAGCCAAGGAATAAGGGTTACCTCTAGAAGCTGGAAAAGCTTAGAACACAGGTTCTCTCCTAGAGCCTTCAAAAGAGAATATAGCCCTGCTAACATCTTTATTTTTGCCTGGTGAGACCTGTGTTGAGTTTCTGATTTATAGAACTGCAAGATCATGCATTTTTATTGTTTGAAGCTACAAAGTTTGTGGTAATTTGTTACAGCAGCAATAGAAAACTAACATGGGGTAAATAGGCAGAACTAAAGGCAATAATAAGAAGAAAATTAGGAAGGGGAATAGAAGAATTCTCTTAGAATGTTAGTGAATATGATCAAGACATTGTGTAATGTTAGATTTTGTTGAGTGAAGTAAGCAAGTTAAAAATGTAAGTGTACACTTTTGTGTTTTGTACCGTACCTTATTAGATACTCAGATTGTCCCTCCCATTGGGAGAAAACCTAAAAATTCTATATTAAGTATTTAAATTTTGTTTTCTTAAAAACATCAAAAAAGATGAAAATACAATCAAGACTTATGGGCCCGGATGCGATGGAAGTGCGTAGGGCAAGTATTAACCTGTGTAACTGGTGTGACTAGGGAAGATATTACCCTGTGTGCTGGGGAAGGGTAGGAAAGGTAGGGGAAAAAAAGACTTGTAAGACCAAAATCTAGCCCCAGAGATATTGAAGCAACTTTTGCTTTGAGGTTCTCTCTCAAACCTGAGTGACTTGCATTTTTATTTTCATTAACTCTTGGGATGGAGTTCAGAAGACATAGCCCAGGCCTTCTCAAGGTTGGAGGCTAATAGGAGAGCCTCTGCTTTTAAGTTTGGATTTTAAAAGTCTACCTTCATGGTGAAATGGTGAACAAGAAATAAATCTCTCCACCTTGCCACACTCAGGAAAAGTTGCCTTATTCCTGTACAAAGCAAGGTGTGGAAATAAGGTTTATCAATGGGTTGTATTAATAATTTCTCCTCATATGGATGTTCAGTCCATATTCACATCACTTGGGTGACCCAAAAAACTTCAAGCTGTAAATTTAAAATGGTTCCATACTTTCAAGTAGTGGCGACTGGAGCCATGTAAAAGCAAAACTAAATCTTGCCTAGAAGACTGAACTTTAATCCTAGGTTTCAAAGATTGCCACAAAAAATTCTCCAAAGAAAATGAGTAGCTTATGGTCAAAAATACCTAAGCAATTATATGAACATAATGGGCACAAACAGGCAAAAAAGACAGATAACAGAAACAGGGTAGCAAATATTTTCAATGTTGATATTTTCGGCCACAGATTATAAAATAACAAACCTTGAAATGAGAGAATAAGAAACTGCCAAAAATGACCTAGCAACTTTGTAGCACAGTGAGCGCCAAGGGCAACCAGAGGGCTTTCAATCAGAGGGCTCTGTAGAAAAGATATGGAGAGTAGTATATCCACTGGCTTGCCCCAGAGCTTTGTTAACTGCTGTAAGTCACAGTATAACTCACAGGGACCTTGATCATCTTGACATCCCACAGAACGTCACACTGCTCACCAATATTGATGACATCATAGTAATTAAATATTCTAGCAACAGAAACTATAAAGTATCTCATAACATATCTAACAAAGAATGTGCAAATCCTTTATTGAGAAAATAGTAAAACATTATTGTAAAACATAAAAGACTTAAGTAAATAGAGCAGTATACCAGGAAGAATCTATATTACAAATACACCAACCTTTCTACATTTTATCTATAAATTAATATAATTCCTATCAAAATTCCAAAAGGGATTTTTGTGAAACTTGAAAAGCTTACTTTAAAATTTATGTGGAAGAATAAAGGACACAGAATAACCAATAAAAATTGAGAAAAGAAGAAAAAGGAGTCAAGAATTACACAACAAGATAATAATTGAAACAGTGTGGTATTGGTGCACAGGAAGACAAGCCAATGGGACTGAGAGAGAACTAAGAAATAGACCCATGCATTTATGGAAATGCATTTTGTGACAGATCTGGCTTTATAAAGGAGTAGGGAAATGATGGACTCTAATAAGTTGTACTGGGACAAGAAGCCATTGATATAGGAAAATGTAAATTAGATCTTCAGTCCACAGCATACACAAAATTAATATAGGTAGATAAAATACCTTAATTTGGAAAGAAAAACTTGAACATCTTTAGAGAAAAAAATAAGAACATCTTTATGACATTGAACAGGAGTAAATCACTTAAGGCACAGAAAGTAGAAGCAAGAAGAGGTTGATTAAAATGACCACCTTAAGGGGAGGGAGATGGGGGAAGGATTGAGTGAGAGGTTGGGCTTAGTAGATGTAAGCTTTTATGTACAGAATGGATAAACAGCAAGGTCCTACTGTATAGCACAGGGAACTATATTCAGTATCCTATGATAAACCATAATGGAAAAGAATATGAAAAAGAATATATATACATGTATAACTGAGTCACTTTGCTGTACAGTAGTAATTAATACAACATTGTAAATCAACCAGACTTCAAAAAAATTATATATATACATAAAATAGAGATGTTTCTAAAAATAAAAAGACCACCTTAAGATAAAAATTGTATATCACAAAAAACACAAGAAATACCAAAATAAGCAATAGTTTGGGAAAATACATTTACACAACATAAAAGTGAAACATTAATGTCAAGACTTTATAAGGGTTTCTCCTAAAATCGATTTTTTAAAAGTAGCTGAACAACCAATGGAATTGGGCAAAAATATATTTAAGGACAATTCACTAAAGAAGAAATGCAAAAAGCCAATAATATAAGAATAGATGACCAACTTCAGAAGGAATTGGAAAAATGCAAATTAAAATAAGACGTCACTTCATACTTATCAGATTGGTAAAATTTTTAAAGTCTGAGAACAAATGATGAAGAGATTTAAAAAACAGAACTTCTCTGGGTGATGTATACATTGGCACAATAACTATGGAGAATAATTTGCTGATGCCAATAATGATTATGATGCGTACACCATACAACCCAGTCATTTTACTCCCAGGTATATACCCTAGACAACTAGCTACCTAGACAACTTCACAAGGAGACATGTTGCAGTCATTTAAATGGTGCATCTCCACTACTCTGATTATTCTTATGGACTCAAGGAATATTACCATAGAAGATCACCATCTTCATCATCATGACCACCATCCCAAACGTGGACTTTCTTTTCAGAAGTTCCCATAGCACTGAGTACAGTAAGTGAGACAAACACAGCCCTTATCTCGGAGGGCATGAAATTTGGTACACACACACACACACACACACACAAACTATACAATCATTTGACAAACTCATAAACTATTTATGTAGTGACCGCCTAATTATCAATGGTAATGGAATACAGACTTGCTAACATCCTGAAGAGGCTGATTATTATGAAGCCCAGACCTTATTTTAGCCAATAATTTTAACCTTCTTGCCTGTCAGCTTTTATGAACTTTCTCATTTATTGGAAACTCTATTGAGGACATAACCCTAGCCTAACTGGTTAGGGTTATGTCTCACCAGTCTGATGTGTAAGACTGGAAAAACCAGCAAATAGCTGAGGAATTTAAGGTCATCAGTTTTCTTTGCCTAATTAGCCACTCTAGGGTGTTTTTCTCAATTCTCTCATCAAAATTCTCTGTTCTCAGTTCTGTAGTGTCTATCAGGTTCCTCTCCCCTGCGATCTTCTAAGTGAAGAGTTGAGCTCTTTATTAGTAATACTACTAAATTGAGATGAAAGGTGGACATGCAGAAAGAAAAGTATGAGGTCATGTCAATTAGTTACTAACCTACAAAACAAACAGTCCTTTCCAGATGTTATGCAGATGGGTTTACAGTCTTGGTAATATTGGATCAGAAAAGTTTCCCCAAAGCTCCAAACCCAAACGTTGGACACATTTGTGTTGAAGTATCTGAATCTGTGAAGTATAGCTGTGTACTTGCAAATAGCCACCAGCAGCATTATGCAGAGTTTAAATCAATGGTTATCTTCAGCACGTAGTTTTGGGACTCCAGAGAATTTTCATTCAGCCCCAAATTCTCCTGCCACTGAACTTGCTGACTGCTGAGATTGTACTATCAATGATTCATTTCAATCATGTAAGAGTTCCTTCACTGCTGAAATGTAAAAATTCTCCAGGAAGTGAATGAATTAAGCATCATCAGTCATTTAAATCTTAATGGGAATGAGACTGCAGGACCAACACTACATCTCCTTTTACAAATGATGGATTTCAATGTCTCTGAAACTCAGGTATCGTATGTACTCAATAATTTCATTATTTGAAAGAAATCTGGCTGAAAAATTCTTGTTAGGTTTTTATTTTGTGGATCTATCCAGATTTCAGGTAATATATGTATGTTTGAATCTGGTTTCCATATTCCTTTAGATATTTTTTGGTGAGGCAAATACTGGAAATATTTTTTTTTTAAAAAAAGTATATGTTGATGTGTTTATCCCAGATTTGCACATACATGCAACATGTGTTCATGTGTATACAGAAATTAAAGTTCATAGCAATAATAGTTAGTAGAGAAATGTGGTTGGTTTTGCCTTTCAGTAAAAATTTGATTTTTTAGAGTGAGAGTTATTCTAGACAGTCTTATTTTCCCAAATAGCTCAAGGTTAGTCCTTTAAATTCTGAAAATGTAACATTTTTAAAATTAAAAATCATGGTAAAATATAATAAATAGTTACCTGAATTTATTTTAATATTAAATTTAGTTTTCATTAAAATTACAGTTTGACTTAAGCTTTATTCCCTGTCAAAATGGAAATATAGGAAATAGGATACTTTAAAGCTATAATTAAGTATTGAAAATAGAAATTAATAAAGAAAAAATAATCCAGTCATGTGTAATATCCTCATTCAAAATAATCACAGTTAACATTTTGTAGTACTAGTTTATGTTCTTCCAGTCTTTTCTCACGTGCATATGTATTTTTAAGATAGTTGTAATCAACATATAAGTAAAAGTTTTATACTGATATTCTCTAAACTTTATAAGAAGAACAGTTTTCCATGTTTTAAATAGGCTCCGTATCTGTAATTTTACTTAACAACAAAATATTACAATAAATTACTTAATTCCCCTATGGTTGACTGTATAGTATTTAAATACCAGTTTTTCAATTTATAAATCTTACAATCGTATAAATCGTGTAAATCGTATAAATAAATCGTATAAATCGTACAATCATTAATATCTTCATGAATGTAGCTTTTTTACAGATCTAAGATAAAGTCCAAGAAATAAAATTCCGAGTCAGAGAATGAGAGAATTTTCTAAAAACTCTTCTTACGTGTTGTCAATTTACCTTATAGAAGTTTATTTTTTACCAATTTATACAGGTACACTATGCATGGGAATTCCCGCTACCATAACAGAGTTCATTAAATATAGTTTAATATTTTCTGATCACTATTATGATTATCAGGGGTAGAATATCGGCACAAAGAGTTAAAATGTCATGAACCTCTGAAGAAACTGTGGAATTTGATAAAGCACTTGATGTTGGACAGTGCTTTATCTTCTCCCTCCCTTCCTTTCTTCCTTCCTTCTTTCCTTTCTTCCTTCCTTTCTAGTTTTTAATTATCATGAGGAGGAGTGGTGGTACATTATCTTTTTTCTTATTAAGGTTGAATGAAGTCAGGTAGATGAATGACCTCTAGTCAAAGTATTAAATGTTTTGTTATAAAATTAGCGAGTGAAAGGTGAAGCAACCTCCTTTTAGATTTTACCCTCTGGAAAATCAATTTTTTCCTCTATTGCTGCTATCAGTGTGCTTTAAGTTGAAGCACATTAAAAATAGAATCTCTGGACGTATAGGTTGCTTCCATGTCTTAGCTATTGTAAACAGTGCTGCAATGGGACCTACTGTGTAGCACAGGGAACTCTGCTCAATATTATGTAACAACCTAAATGGGAAAAGAATTTGAAAAAGAATAGATACATGTATATGTATAACTGAATCACTTTGCTGTGCACCGGAAACTAACACAACATTGTTAATCGACTATACTCCAATATAAAATAAAAAGTTTAAAATATATATATACATATATATGTGTATACATACATATATATATATAAATCTCAGTGTACTTGTGGACTCTATTGGACTGCACACAGCTCCCTGAGAGTCTGCACCCAGCGTTCTATCCATTGGCCTTGGTTTGCCAACAGAGCCAGATTCTAACTGCATTTCTCAGTGTGATGTTTTCATTGCATCATAGCAGAACTACTGCTATGTGGTTCTTCTCTTTAGCAGGGTTAATACATGCCCTTAGGGGCTTCTCATCACTACTAGGGACTTTTCCTCCTAATCTTGGTTCTTTGGTCTTTTGGGACACTGGATTTCTTTATCTCCACTTTCTTCCCTTTCCTGAAGAAATGCTTCTTGTTCCCTTTATTTTCTAATCAGCAGGCTGCTGGCCTCTGCATCCCCTCCCCTGTCTTCAAATCCCAGTTGCATTACTTACTAATGGCATAACCTAATGGAAGTTACTTAACTTCTCACTTAAGTTTCCCAATCTTTAAAATAGAAATAATATTACTTATCATGTGGTTATTGTGAGTGCAGAAGGTGTGAGTCTCATTCTCTAAACTCACATATGCAAGAAATCTAACTTCATTTGCCATAATGTACATTCATTTCTGACTCTAAGCCTCCTTGCCTGGCCTGTAGTACATTTCAAAGCATTTGTCACTGGAACCACTCACATCACAACTGGGAAGACTTGCATGTTGCCTGGAAAATGGGGAAGGCAGTTTGGACCACTGGTCTCCAGAGTTTCATGAGCATCGCTGATGTCCTGTTATGTCCAAGCCAGCAGTAGCACCTGGAGCACATTAGCATTCACTTTTCTTAGGATTTGGTCATCTTTGACAAGGCCAGGGACGCATTTCCTGTGATCATCCTAGATGCACCCCAGAGCTATTTCTCCTCCCCGTGGGCTTTTGCCCAGGAGAAGAGCCCTTGGTGCCCCTTCCTTGGAACCACAAACCTCCCCCTCCTGCCCAGACTGGAGCACATATGTGTGTGTGTGTGTGTGTGTGTAGTGTTCAATTGCTGTTTGTCTGGGGGAAGATTTTCACTCTTGAATCTTTTGGAAACCACTGCTGAAAGAATATTAAGAGAAATGGAATTAGCTTTTTAAAAACAAATCTAGACAATCTTGCTGTTTCTACTCTTCCCTGTAGAAAGGACACACAGAGCTTGCTAACATCATGAATGAGTGAAAGGAGACAGGGACAAATACAAGGAGAAAGAATCCAGTTATTAATAATCTCAAAATTTCATCTCGCCTCGTGGGGATTTAATGAGATTCCTCCTTCTCTTCTTTCTTCTCTCTGTATTTTCTATATTTCGCTTCTTCTGCTTCCTACTTGTTACTAGCAAAAAGCTGTTGCTGGGTTCTTCTGCTTCCTACTTGTTACTAGCAAAAAGCTGGTGCTGGGAGGTGCAGAATGGTCTTTTATCACCTTCACAAGCCAATCATAATGCTCCTTTCCTTATGAGTAATTAATGGACCAATCACAGTGTGTCTGGAGCTTGGTTCCTCTCTGCTGTCACTTATTGGTTACTGGAAATTCAAGACTGTGCTGCAAGAGTTATTTGTTCATTTTTCTGGTTATTTCTGGGCCTAGAATTGTTCTGGAGACCTGAAGGTCTTGGGAACTTAGACACTAGGAAGCTGGGGTTTGCTGTGTTAAACCTCTACATGTTTTCTCAGGATGTATTGACCAAAATGTCCAATGTAGTATACCACTTTTACTTTAAGGGCACTTAGCAAATCCTTGTTGACTAATTGGCAACAATTCCTGGTCTACTTGTGGGAAAATGGGGAGGTAAAATAAATTAACCAGGCCACCATGTTTCCTCAGTCACCCGAGGGAAGAGTTATTAGTGGCTACACACAGTAACTGAAAATAGACATCTGGTCAGAAAAACCTAAAGAAAGAAAGACTACTGGGGCTGCTTTCAGTAAACACTTACACAAGATATTTCAGTAAAATGTGAAGGAGTGTTTGAGGTAAGCTTTTTTGGGAAATCATCAGAAAAAGCCCTTATTACCAACAGAGAGGTCATTGAAACATGAATTACTAGTTTAAAATATGATGTCAGAGAATTTTCTCTTTTCCAACTCAGAACTCTCTGCTCTAACAGATGGGAGACTGCTTCATGAAGTAGCCAATCTTGTTTTAAGGAATCCTAAGCAATATTCAATGAAAAATAGTCAATGCTTATTTGGTTGTTTGACAACATTAATGAAGTTATACTCTAGTGAAAATTAAAATATAGCTAGATATAAACTTACTTTGAATTTCTCTTAGAATCTAGGCTTTCCATTATTTTGGAAGAATAGGTGAATATATGCTCCTCCATATACACTTATTTATGGTCTCTGGATAGAAAGCCTTTTTTTCTAAGATGAGGATCTTGCCTTGATGCCTTTAGCCAACATTTGGAGTTCTAGCCAAAAATCTCAGGAAAGTTGACAGCCTGGTTTATCCCTGTAGGGTATTAGTCACCCTATAAAACTTTAGAAGTATTTATATCAGCTATACAAAGACACCTCTTCTATCTGAGCAGGAAAGGCAACCCTTTTCACTTAACTTAAAAAACAAATCAAAAGTCAAACTGGGACGATGTAAACCTCACTTATGAAATATCACCTTTAAAATGATCTGTAAATGCTGGGCCTTCTGAGTTCCACACTCATGTGTAGCTCATGAATCACATATTCTTTATTTCAGTTCATTTTAGCTTTTACAACAACCAGAAGAGCTCTTCTGGGGTCACCAACTGCCTTCTGCTAACTACAGCTGATCAATATTACTAAACAAATCAGGAGAGTGGAGGGGATGTCACTCGGAGGAGGGGAGAGCAGGGTGAGCAAAATCTCCACGTTTCTACAGTTTGAGGAGATGTTTTATGCCAATGCGTGTTTTATGTCAATCAAACATGTAAAAGTTACCATGGCTGCATAAGGCCATAAAGATGCACTTTTAAACTCTTAAAAATAAGGTAAAAATAATTACATCTCATAGAACTGTGCGTCCCATGAGTCTCTCTGCTGTTTTTAAGATACCCATGGTGAATGAGGTAAAGGAAGGGAGAGGGAAAGGGGAGAGAAACCCTTTAAGTTCTGTGTGTGGAAAAATGCAAAAGTTGTCCAGATTTGCATGTAGGATCTCTCTCTTTCTCTCTGATTTATTAACTTTAATAACTGTGGGATCTCTCTCAACTTTGGGTTTGAGAACTGAAGTCATTACAGTTCAGGACTAATTTTTTTTCCCTGAAGTAATCTCTGGTGGTGTCTGTCATCTGGGAAAGCAAAACAGCTTCGTTCCTTTTTCTTTCTTTCTTTTAACCCTTAACTCACATCTTAGACATTTCTGCTTTTGAAATTGAACTTTTGTGCATTCATGATGACAATATCTGTTCAGCAGTAATAAACTTAGACATCACAAATGTTTGTAATTGAAGTCACTAGTTTTATTGGACAGCTCTGAGGGTCTCATTTCAGAGAAATAAGTTCACCAGCAGCAGAGCTTCGTAGAGATGTTGCAAAGGTGATAGGAGAGGGCTACTCCTTCAGCCTCTGTGCTGGGAGCTGGCTGACCTGGCAGAGGTGGCACAGTGTCCTCTTTCAGAGGCAGAGAGATTATATACCTGTCTTCCTCTGTCTTGTGGTTCTTGATTCTCTGCACATCTTAAGTTTGTCCAGAGCTTTGCTGAGCAAGAACAATGACCTAGACTCAGGAGTTCATGGAGAAAGTATTAGCCTTGCCCTTAACTAGTGAGGTATACAGAACATTTTTCTCTATTAATTTCATTTTTATTTTCTGTGACTAGATGATAACAAAGCAACTTTGAGCAAATCGTCGTGTTCCACTTGAAGACTAGTGTGTGGGGAGGCCCAGTGATGTGGGCCTTATGGACAGGTCTTTATTTGTTGGAGATGCAATGCTTCATATGATTCCAAATGTATGAATCTCAGTGAGCCAGACTGCTCAGTCTGAGTATACAGTGAATAGGCTTAATCATATTTACTAATCCCATAAGAGGGCCTACCTATGGGGCAACACTGGTTTGATGTTACTGTCATAGAAAGGCCTAGGAAGTTGTGATTCATCTAAGCCTTGAGAGATTTCCACAATTCAATTGGACCTCATTTGTATAGTCCTATAGACAGGAAGAAAATGAAACAATAACAGCTTAAAAGTCCATTTCAATTTAAGAATCAAATAAACAGCCTTCTCTGAGTTCTCTAGGGACGAAGACTACAAAGGAGGCCACAAGAACAACTTAAGGATTAAGTTATGAAGCAATCCCTGCAGTAGACCCATCAGTGTCACCATCAAGAATCTAGTACATGTATACATATAACTGAAACACTTTGCTGTACACCTGAAACTAATACAACATTGTCAATCAACTATACTCCGAGGTAAAATAAAATTTTTTAAAGTGCCTCTACTAGATATAAAATAGATAATCAACCAGGACCTACTGTATAGCACAGAGAACTCTACTCAATATTCTGTAATAACCTATAAAGGAAAAGAATCTGAAAAAGAATAGATATATGTATACATATAACTGAATCACTTTGCTGTATACCTGAAACTAACACAACATTGTAAATCAACTACAGTCCAAAATAAAATAAAAAAATTTTTAAATGGAAAAAAAAAGAATCTAGTAGCACTTCTGGTTCATACAGCCCCAAGTGGATAAGAAGGGACTCCTCAAATTTTGCTGGGTGAGACATCATTGTTTTCTTAGTAGGCTGGAATCTTTTAAGTTCAGGATGGTTTGTAATTAAGTATAAAATGTTTAAAAGAATCAAATACACAGCATTAATAGTTTTCTGCTTAAGAATATGTGCATGTTTAATAATTCATATCATTGCAATATGTAAGAGAATTTTACCTATTAAACAGGTCTGTTTTTAAAATTTTCAATTTAGAATGAATAATTGAGTAACTAACTGCTTTATATTGTGCTTTTCAAGTTGAAATCTTACTAAATATATATATAGCATTATAACATTTAAGGGAAGTTAATTCTCATCATATTTATAAGTTTAAATCATTAGATATATGAATTATGTCAAGAACTTGGGAAAGGTTTGTTAAGTCAGATATTTGAGCTACCCCCCCAAAAGAAATCAAACATATTAAATGTACATATGCCATTTAATATATTTAATGGAATTTTATTAAAAGTTTGTAAATTATTCAAAGTCTCTTAAAAGTGACTGCTGTACTGGACTTTAAAATAATAAAACTGCAAGCTAGACTTAAAAGCTTAAGGAAAATTAGGCCTGGAATTTGTAACTTTAATAACTCAGATAATAATTTTAAAGCTAAAGAAAGCTTCACAAGCTTTTTTTAAGGTGAACAAAACACATCATTAAGAAAACTTCATATTTGATAGTTAATACAGTTTAAACTGACTTAAAATGTTGCGTTTAGACTTGCCTTAAAGAAAAATGCATTATTTTTAAATCCACTCCACACAAAGGACAACCTCCCTTTTCCTTCTCCAAAGGTAGAACAGGCTACATTGCTGTGATCCATAAAGTATAAACCAGATAGTCACTATTGAAAAATATTACCCCTCCAAATCTCTGTGGCTTAAACAAACAAACAAACAAGTTCCTATCTCACTGATACCATAGTGAGTGATTCTCAGGGACCGGAAGTGTTGGGGTTGGAGAAAAGACCCTAGAGACTGTGTGAGAGGTACACACTACCTCCACTCCCTCTCCATTGGCTAAAGTCAGTCACGTGGTTGGGAAACCAGCCACCCTCTGTATCCAGGAGGAAAAAGAAATTGTCTGATGGACATGTAGCATTGTCTCTGCCATACTTCACAAGTTAATTTGCTCCTCTAAAATCCATGATAGAAATGTATCATTTTCATAGAAAATACTGATTGTGACTTGAGTGGAAGGAGATATTTCCACGGTGTATGTAAATGAACAAAGCGCTATGAGTGAATTTTACCCCCTTACCTTAAGAATGCTAAGCCTTTATATGTGTTGGTCCTATTAACACAGCCACAAGAGCAGGGGAGACTTGGCAGTTACTAGTTAATGCAGGTATTCTGCATTGAGTAATTTGCGTTCTGGGTCCCCTGAAATGTCTTCATCAGTTGTCTGTATACCCTAAATTAAAGATATAATTGCTATATTATCTCTTAGCTTTGTGTCTAGTAAGTCCAGATTTCATCACAGAATAGAGCAAGTAAAAAAATTTTCCCAGGGGCTTCCCTGGTGGCGCAGTGGTTGAGAGTCTGCCTGCCAATGCAGGGGACACGGGTTCGCGCCCTGGTCTGGGAAGATCCCACATGCCGCGGAGCAGCTGGGCCCGTGAGCCACAACTGCTGAGCCTGCGCGCCTGGAGCCTGTGCTCCGCAACAAGAGAGGCCACGATAGTGAGAGGCCCGCGCACTGCGCTGAAGAGTGGCCCCCACTCGCCGCAACTAGAGAAAGCCCTCGCACAGAAACGAAGACCCAACATAGCAATCAATCAATAAATAAATCTTTAAAAAAAAAAAAAAAAAAAAAAATTTTCCCAAATGCCGGTATATATTTTGGAACTATTTTTCTAATAAATCATTTAAGATAGATCCTACCATTTCAATCCAATAAAAACTATTCCTTTGGAAAGAGAAACTTTAGAAAATGAGAAAAAGGGAAACAATTTCATTACATGCACAAAATTATTCATTATTATTTCTTTCAATAATAGTATCTATATTGTGAATGATGTACTCATCGATTGGTTATTTTAAGCCCCGAAACATTTGCTTGACTATTTCATATTTTTAATAATAGCATGTATTAAACACTTACCATGTGTCAGATTATTAAACATGTATTGTGGGTCATGCATTTTGATTATTTCTGAACCAAACTTATGAAATGGCCTGGATAAATCAAACCCAGTTCTACTTTTTTGTCTGACTTACATCCAAACACTTTTTATATATGGTTATGTCTTGATTTATTCATTCATTGAATAAGCATTTTTCTGTGTGATTTCTGGGTATCAAATCCAGTGAGAGACAAAGTGAGAAAGCAAGAAAAATAATCCCTATTCTTTTTTTTTTTTTTTTTTTAACATCTTTATTGAAGTATAATTGCCTTACAATGGTGTGTTAGCTTCTGCTTTATAACAAAGTGAATCAGTTATACATATACAATATGTTCCCATTTCTCTTCCCTCTTGCATCTCCCTCCCTCCCACCCTCCCCATCCCATCCCTCTAGGTGGTCACAAAGCACCAAGCTGATCTCCCTGTGCTATGCGGCTGCTTCCCACTAGTTATCTATTTTACATTTGGTAGTGTATATATGTCCATGACACTCTCTTACCCTGTCACATCTCACCCCACCCCCTCCCCATATCCTCAAGTCCATTCTCTAGTAGGTCTGTGTCTTTATTCCCGTCTTGCCACTAGGTTCTTCATGGCCTTTTTTTTTTTTTTTTTTTTTTTTTTTCCCCTTAGATTCCGTATATATGTGTTAGCATACTGTATTTGTTTTTCTCTTTCTGACTTACTTCACTCTGTATGACAGACTCTAACTCCATCCACCTCATTACAAATACCTCCATTTCATTTCTTTTTATGGCTGAGTAATATTCCATTGTATATATGTGCCACATCTTCTTTATCCATTCATCTGTCGATGGACATTTAGATTGCTTCCATGTCCTGGCTATTGTAAATAGAGCTGCAATGAACATTTTGGTACATGACTCTTTTTGACCTATGGTTTTCTCAGGGTATATGCCCAGTAGTGGGATTGCTGGGTCATATGGTAGTTCTATTTGTAGTTTTTTAAGGAACCTCCATACTGTTCTCCATAGTGGCTGTATCAATTTACATTCCCACCAACAGTGCAAGAGTGTTCCCTTTCCTCCACACCCTCTCCAGCATTTATTGTTTCTAGATTTTTTGATGATGGCCATTCTGACCGGTGTGAGATGATATCTCATTGTAGTTTTGATTTGCATTTCTCTAATGATTAATGATGTTGAGCATTCTTTCATGTGTCTGTAGGCCATCTGTATATCTTCTTTGGAGAAATGTCTATTTAGGTCTTCGGCCCATTTTTGGATTGGGTTGTTCGTTTTTTTGTTATTGAGCTGCATGAGCTGCTTGTAAATCTTGGAGATTAATCCTTTGTCAGTTGCTTCATTTGCAAATATTTTCTCCCATTCTGATGGTTGTCTTTTGGTCTTGTTTATGGTTTCCTTTGCTGTACAAAAGCTTTTAAGTTTCATTAGGTCCCATTTGTTTATTTGTGTTCTTATTTCCATTTCTCTGGGAGCTGGGTCAAAAAGAATCTTGCTGTGATGTATGTCATAGAGTGTTCTGCCTATGTTTTCCTCTAAGAGTTTGATAGTGTCTGCCCTTACACTTAGGTCTTTAATCCATTTTGAGTTTATTTTTGTGCATGGTGTCAGGGAGTGTTCTATTTTCATACTTTTACATGTACCTGTCCAATTTTCCCAGCACCACTTATTGAAGAGGCTGTCTTTTCTCCACTGTATATGCTTGCCTCCTTTATCAAAAATAAGGTGCCCATATGTGTGTGGGTTTATCTCTGGGCTTTCTATCCTGTTCCATTGATCTATATTTCTGTTTTTGTGCCAGTACCAAACTGTCTTGATTACTGAAGCTTTGTAATATAGTCTGAAGTCAGGGAGCCTGATTCCCCCAGCTCCATTTTTCGTTCTCAAGATTGCTTTGGCTATTCGGGGTCTTTTGTGTTTCCATACAAATTGTGAAATTTTTTGTTCTAGTTCTGTGAAAAATGCCAGTGGTAGTTTGATAGGGATTGCATTGAATCTGTAGATTGCTTTGGGTAGTAGAGACATTTTCACAATGTTGATTCTTCCAATCCAGGAACATGGTATATCTCTCCATCTATTTGTATCATCTTTAATTTCTTTCATCAGTGTCTTATAATTTTCTGCATACAGGTCTTTTGTCTCCTTAGGTAGGTTTATTCCTAGATATTTTATTCTTTTTGTTGCAATGGTAAATGGGAGTGTTTTCTTAATTTCACTTTCAGATTTTTCGTCATTAGTGTATAGAAATGCAAGAGATTTCTGTGCATTAATTTTGTATCCTGCTACTTTACCAAATTCATTGATTAGCTCTAGGAGTTTTCTGGTAGCATCTTTAGGATTCTCTATGTATAGTATCATGTCATCTGCAAATAGTGACAGCTTTACTTCTTCTTTTCCGATTTGGATTCCTTTTATTTCTTTGTCTTCTCTGATTGCTGTGGCTAACACTTCCAAAACTATGTTGAATAATAGTGGTGAGAGTGGGCAACCTTGTCTTGTTCCTGATCTTAGTGGAAATGGTTTCAGTTTTTCACCATTGAGGACAATGTTGGCTGTGGGTTTGTCATATATGGCCTTTATTATGTTGAGGAAAGTTCCCTCTATGCCTACTTTCTGCAGGGCTTTTATCATAAATGGGTGTTGAATTTTGTCGAAAGCTTTCTCTGCATCTATTGAGATGATCATATGGTTTTTCTCCTTCAGTTTGTTAATATGATGTATCACATTGATTGATTTGCGTATATTGAAGAATCCTTGCATTCCTGGGATAAACCCCACTTGATCATGGTGTATGATCCTTTTAATGTGCTGTTGGATTCTGTTTGCTAGTATTTTGTTGAGGATTTTTGCATCTATGTTCATCAGTGATATTGGCCTGTAGTTTTCTTTCTTTGTGACATCTTTGTCTGGTTTTGGTATCAGGGTGATGGTGGCCTCGTAGAATGAGTTTGGGAGTGTTCCTCCCTCTGCAATATTTTGGAAGAGTTTGAGAAGGATAGGTGTTAGCTCTTCTCTAAATGTTTGATAGAATTCACCTGTGAAGCCATCTGGTCCTGGGCTTTTGTTTGTTGGAAGGTTTTTAATCACAGTTTCAATTTCATTACTTGTGATTGGTCTGTTCATATTTTCTATTTCTTCCTGGTTCAGTCTCGGCAGTTTGTGCATTTCTAAGAATCTGTCCATTTCTTCCAGGTTGTCCATTTTATTGGCATAGAGTTGCTTGTAGTAATCTCTCATGATCTTTTGTATTTCTGCAGTGTCAGTGGTTACTTCTCCTTTTTCATTTCTAATTCTATTGATCTGAGTCTTCTCCTTTTTCTCTTGATGAGTCTGGCTAATGGTTTATCAATTTTGTTTATCTTCTCAAAGAACCAGCTTTTAGTTTCATTGATTTTTGCTATTGTTTCCTTCATTTCTTTTTCATTTATTTCTGACCTGATCTTTATAATTTCTTTCCTTCTGCTGGCTTTGGGGTTTTTTTGTTCTTCTTTCTCTAATTGCTTTAGGTGCAAGGTTAGGTTGTTTATTCGAGATGTTTCCTGTTTCTTGAGGTAGGCTTGTATTGCTATAAACTTCCCTCTTAGCACTGCTTTTGCTGCGTCCCATAGGTTTTGGGTCGTCGTATCTCCATTGTCATTTGTTTCTAGGTATTTTTTGATTTCCCCTTTGATTTCTTCAGTGATCACTTCGTTATTAAGTAATGTATTGTGTAGCCTCCATGTGTTTGTATTTTTTACAGGTCTTTTCCTGTAATTGATATCTAGTCTCATAGCGTTGTGGTCGGAAAAGATACTTGATACGATTTCAATTTTCTTAAATTTACCAAGGCTTGATTTGTGACCCAAGATATGATCTATCCTGGAGAATGTTCCATGAGCACTTGAGAAAAATGTGTATTCTGTTGTTTTTGGATGGAATGTCCTATAAATATCAATTAAGTCCATCTTGTTTAATGTATCATTTAAAGCTTGTGTTTCCTTATTTATTTTCATTTTGGATGATCTGTCCATTGGTGAGAGTGGGGTGTTAAAGTCCCCTACTATGATTGTGTTGCTGTCGATTTCCCCTTTTATGGCTGTTAGTATTTGCCTTATGTATTGAGGTGCTCCTATGTTGGGTGCATAAATATTTACAATTGTTATACCTTCCTCTTGTATCGATCCCTTGATCATTATATAGTGTCCTTCTTTGTCTCTTGTAATAGTCTTTATTTTAAAGTCTATTTTGTCTGATATGAGAATTGCTACTCCAGCTTTCTTTTGATTTCCATTTGCATGGAATATCTTTTTCCATCCCCTCACTTTCAGTCTATATGTGTCTCTAGGTCTGAAGTGGGTCTCTTGTAGACAGCATATGTATGGGTCTTGTTTTTGTATCCATTCAGCCAGCCTGTGTCTTTTGGTGGGAGCATTTAATCCATTTACATTCAAGGTAATTATCGATATGTATGTTCCTATTCCCATTTTCTTAAATGTTTTGGGTTTGCCATTGTAGGTGTTTTCCTTCTCTTGTGTTTCTTGCCTAGAGAAGTTCCTTTAGCATTTGTTGTAAAGCTGGTTTGGTGGTGCTGAACTCTCTCAGCTTTTGCTTGTCTGCAAAGGTTTTAACCTCTCCATCGAATCTGAATGAGATCCTTGCTGGGTAGTGTAATCTTGGTTGCAGGTTTTTCTCCTTCATCACTTTAAGTATATCCTGCCACTCCCTTCTGGCTTGCAGAGTTTCCGCTGAAAGATCAGATGTCAACCTTATGGGGATTCCCTTGTGTGTTATTTGTTTTTTTTCCCTTGCTGCCTTTAATAAGTTTTCCTTATATTTAATTTTTGACAGTTTGATTAATATGTGTCTTGGTGTGTTTCTCCTTGGGTTTATCCTGTATGGGACTCTCTGTGCTTCCAGGACTTGATTAACTATTTCCTTTCCCATATTAGGGAAGTTTTCAACTATAATCTCTTCAAATATCTTCTCAGTCCCTTTCTTTTTCTCTTCTTCTTCTGGGACCCCTATAATTCGAATGTTGGCGCGTTTAATGTTGTCCCAGAGGTCTCTGAGACTGTCCTCAGTTCTTTTCATTCTTTTTTCTTTATCCTGCTCTGCAGTAGTTATTTCCACCATTTTATCTTCCAGGTCACTTATCCTTTCTTCTGCCTCAGTTATTCTGCTATTGATCCCATCTAGAGTATTTTTAATTTCATTTATTGTGGTTTTCATCATTGCTTGGTTCCTCTTTAGTTCTTCTACGTCCTTGTTAAATGTTTCTTGCATTTTGTCTATTCTATTTCCAAGATTTTGGATCATCCTTACTATCATTATTCTGAATTCTTTTTCAGGTAGACTACCTATTTCCTCTTCATTTGTTAAGTCTGGTATGTTCTGACCCTGCTCCTTCATCTGCTGTGTGTTTTTCTGTCGTCTCATTTTGCTTATCTTACTGTGTTTGGGGTCTCCTTTTCACAGGCTGCAGGTTCGTAGTTCCTGTTGTTTTTGGTATCTGTCCCCAGTGGCTAAGGTTGGTTCAGTGGGTTGTGTAGGCTTCCTGATGGAGGGAACTAGTGCCTGAGCTCTGGTGGATGAGGTTGGATCTTGTCTTTCTGGTGGGCACGTCCACGTCTGGTGGTGTGTTTTGGGGTGTCTGTGGACTTATTATGATTTTAGGCAGCCTCTCTGCTAATGGATGGGGCTGTGTTCCTGTCTTGCTAGTTGTTTGGCATAGGGTGTCCAGCACTGTAGCTTGTTGGTCGTTGAGTGAAGCTGGGTCTTGATGTTGAGGTGGAGATCTCTGAGAGATTTTTGCCGTTTGGTATTACGTGAAGCTGGGAGGTCTCTTGTGGACCAGTGTCCTGAAGTTGGCTCTCCCACCTCAGAGGCACGGCCCTGATGCCTGGCTGGAGCACCAAGAGCCTTTCGTCCACACGGCTCAGAGTAAAAGGGAGAAAAAATAGAAAGAAAGAAAGAAAGAAAGAAAGAGGCTATAATATAGTGAAGTAAAATAAAGCTATTGTAAAGCAAAGCTATACAGACAAAATCGCACCCAGAAGCATATACATATACACTCACAAATAAAGGAAAAGGGGAAAAATTAATATATCCTGCTCCCAAAGTCCACCTCCTGAATTTGGGATGATTCGTTGTCTATTCAGGTATTCACCAGATGCAGGCACATCAAGTTGTTTGTGGAGTTTTAATCCGCTGCTTCTAAGGCTGCTGGGAGAGATTTCCCCTTATCTTCCCTGTTCGCACAGTTCCTGGGGTTCAGCTTTGGATTTGGACCCGCCTCTGCGTGTAGGTCGCCTGAGGGCGTCTATTCCCCGCCCAGACAGGACGGGGTTAAAGGAGCAGCTGCTTCGGGGGCTCTGGCTCACTCAGGCCGCGGGGAGGGAGGTGTACAGAGGAGGCGGGGTGAGCCTGCGGCGGCCGAGGCCGGTGTGACGTTGCACCAGCCTGAGGCGGGCAGTGCGTTCTCCCGGGGAACTTGTCCCCGGATCACGGGACCCTGGCAGTGGCGGGCTGCACAGGCTCCCGGGAGGGGCGATGTGGAGAGTGACTTGTGCTCACACACAGGCTTTTTGGAGGCGGTAGCAGCAGCCCCAGCGTCTCACGCCCGTCTCTGGGGTCCGTGCTGATCGCCGCGGCTCACGCCTTTCTCTGGAGTTCGTTTAGGCGGCACTCTGAATCCCCTCTCCTTGCGCGCCGCGAAACAAAGAGGCAAGAAAAAGTCTCTTACCTCTTCGGCAGCTGCAGACTTTTTCCCGGACTCCCTACCAGCCAGCTGTGTTGCGCTAACCCCTTCAGGCTGTGTTCACGCCGCCAGCCCCAGTCCTCTCCCTGCGATCCAACCGAAACCGAAACCGGAGCCTCAGCTCCCAGCCCCGCCCGCCGAGCAGCCAAGCCTCTCGGGCTGGTGAGTGCTGCTCGGCGCCGAGCCTCTGTGCGGGAGTCTCTCCGTTTTTTTCCTCTGTGCCCCTGTTGCTGTGGGGTCTGCGGTGATCGCCGCGGCTCGCGCCCTTCTCTGGAGTTCGTTTAGGCGGCGCTCTGAATCCCCTCTCCTTGCGCGCCGCGAAACAAAGAGGCAAGAAAAAGTCCCTTGCCTCTTCGGCAGCTGCAGACTTTTTCCCGATCTCCCTCCCAGCCAGCTGTTGTGCGCTAATCCCTTCAGGCTGTGTTCACGCTGCCAGCCCCAGTCCTCTCCCTGCGATCCAACCGAAACCGAAACCGGAGCCTCAGCTCCCAGCCCCGCCCGCCCCGGCGGGGGAGCAGACAAGCCTCTCGGGCTGGAGAGTGCTGCTCGGCGCCGAGCCTCTGTGCGGGAATCTCTCCGTTTTTCCCTCTGCGCCCCTGTTGCTGTGGGATCCGCGCTGGTAGCTGCGGCTCGCGCCCGTCTCTGAAGTTCGTTTAGGCGGCGCTCTGAATCCCCTCTCCTCGCGCACCAGGAAACAAAGAGGGAAGAAAAAGTCTCTTGCCTCTTCGGCAGCTGCAGACTTTTTCCCGGACTCCCTCTCGGCTAGCTGTGGTGCACTAACCCCTTCAGGCTGTGTTCACGCCGCCAACCCCAGTCCTCTCCCTGCGATCCGACCGAAGCCCGAGCCTCAGCTCCCAGCCCCGCCCGCCCCGGCGGGTGAGCAGACAAGCCTCTCGGGCTGGAGAGTGCTGCTCGGCGCCGAGCCTCCGTGCGGGAACCTCTCCGCTTTGCCCTCCGCACCCCTGTGGCTGCGCTCTCCTCCGTGGCTCCGAAGCTTCCCCCCTCTGCCACCCGCAGTCTCCGCCCGCGAAGGGGCTTCCTAGTGCGTGGAAATCTTTCCTCCTTCACGGCTCCCTCCCACTAGTGCAGGTGCCGTCCCTATTCTTTTGTCTCTGTTATTTCTTTTTTCTTTTGCCCTACCCAAGTACGGGGGGAGTTTCTTGCCTTTTTGGAGGTCGGACGTTTTCTGCCAGCGTTCAGTGGGTGTTCTGTAGGAGCAGTTCCACGTGTAGATGTATTTCTACTGTATCTGTGGGAAGGAAGGTGATCTCCGCGTCTTACTCTTCCGCCATCTTCCCGAGGCTCCCCTATTCTTGAGAGGTTTCATTTCGGAAAACCTCAGAACTAAGTGCTCAGAACTAAAAAGCCCCAGTTGCCACCCCAAATTACCCGTTATTGTAGAATGTTGCCTGGTACCATAGAATAAAAATACTTGAGTCCTGATCCAAATTTGGAATAATTTGGTGCATTAACTTTGGGAATTCAGTCTTAAACAATTGAAGTCACCAAATTATGTCTAGGAACGTTCAAAATAAGCTACAGAACAAAACTTAAAAATCCCCAACAGGAAAAATTGTTTCTACTTTTGTCATAAGAATTCCCACATTGCCAGAATCCATTTGCAATAAAAAGCTCCTGCAATTATTAAGAATCCATTCACTTGGGCTATTTTACTCATGTAAAAGCTATTTACGGTTTATGCCTCAAAATGTATCCCTCTCAGTATCATTTAAAAAATGAAAATCATGCTGCATTTACAGTTATATCCTGGTAAACACAAAAGTGCTGTAGAATAAGATATCAGTGTCCTTTGAAAGAGCTATTATAAAAATTATGCACTGGTTATTATTCACTACAATCTACAAGTTAGCAGATTTTTGCCCAGGTTAGTGATTTTGTTACAAACCTAATGATTGGTGATGTCAGGTTAAGAAGTACAGTAAATTCAAGCATCAATGTACCTCCTTGTGCTCCAAAAATATAATAATGATGGATGAGCTTTGAAAAAGAAAATTAAAAATACATAGGTAAGCTCAAAAATAAGACCAGCATCACTGTGGACGAGGAATGGAACAATGCCCAAGTATGGGGCAGATATGCCATACATCTGCTGGGTTCCAAGGCTGGAAACACATATGTGTCAGTGTGTCATCACGGCCACAGTTCCTCCAAAAACTCCTAGTGGCCAATCCTTCCTTGCCTTTGTCATTGGATTTCGAGCTCTCAGATAATCCAGGATGACCTCATCTCAAGATCCTAAACTTAATTACATCTATAAAGATCTTTTTTTGCATAAAGTTGTATTCACAGAATCCTGGTGGACATATCTTCGGGGGGGGACACCATTTAGCCCACTACTTAGAGCTATTCAGGTTTCCTATTCCCTTCCTATAATTTTGCAGATTTGTCTTTTTATTCTTACAGTTTTTAATAAAGTATGTTTTTCAAGAAAAATTCCATTTTTTCAAGAGTTCAAAATATATTGGTATAAAGACATTCACTGTTATCTTTTTAATGTTTGCAAACTCTGTATTGATGTTACCTTATTTATTCCTGTTGTTGGTATTTTATGATTTCTCTCTTTTTTTTCTTCGTCAGTCTTGCCAAGGATTTATAAATTTTATTAATCTCTTCAAAGAACCACCTGCTGTCTTCATTGATTCCCTCTTCTGAACTTTGTTTCATATTTCATTGATTTCTATTCTTATCTATTATTTCCTTCCCTTGATATTTCATTTTTCTTTTTCTAATTTCATGAGACAAAGCATAAATCATTGATTTCAGTCTTTTAACTTTTCTAATATATGCACTTAAGGCTATGTATTTTCCTTAAAGTACTCATTTGACACCCCTTCCCCAATTTTGATATGGCATATATTAATAATATTTGATTTAAACCATTTAAAATTTGCAATGTAATTTCTTCTTGGATTGTGTGTTATTTAGATATACATTATTTAATATTCAAGATGTTGGAGATTGCCTAGTTATCTCTTTGTTATTTATTTATAGCCCAATTCCATTATATTCAGAGAACACTCAATGATTTCTCTCAGATAATTTTTCTTCTGTCTAGAAATCTCTCTTTCTTATTTCTTTTAGTGCATGTTTTCTAGTGACACATTCTATTTTTGTCTGAAAATATTTTTATTTTACTTTCATTATTGAAGGATATTTGTTATGAATATAGAATTCTCAATTGTAGGTTACTTTCTTTCAGTATTTTAAGGGTGTCATTTCACAGCCTTTTATCTTCCCATTTTTTAAAAAAGTCAGTTCTCAGTTTACTGTTGCTCATTTGAAGGTAATGTGGATTTTTTTTTCTGGTTGCTTTTAAGAATCTTCTCTTTATCTTTAGTTTTCAGCAGTCTTATTATGATGTATATAATATTATTTTATTTATATTTATGCTCCTTGATTTATCCTGTTTGGGGTTCACTGAGTTTCTTTTTTTTTTTTTTTAATTTGTTTATTTTATTTATTATTTTTTTTGGCTGTGTTGGGTCTTCGTTGCTCTGCGTGGGCTTTCTCTAGTTGGTGGTGAGTGGGGGCTGCTCTTCGTTGTGGTGCACAGGCTTCTCATTGCAGTGGCTTCTCTTGTTGTGGAGCACGGGCTCTAGGTGCACGAGCTTCATTAGTTGTGGCGCATGGGCTCAGTAGTTGTGGCTCGTGAGCTCTAGAGCGCAGGCTCAGTAGTTGTGGTGCACGGGTTTAGTTGCTCTGTGGCATGTGGGATCTTCCCAGACCAGGGCTTGAACCCACGTCCCCTGCATTGGCAGGTGGATTCTTAACCACTGTGCCACCAGGGAAGCCCATCACTGAGTTTCTTGAATCTGTGAGTTGAGGTATTACATAATTTTTAAAAATGTATTGTCTATTATCTATTCTAATAGTGCTTCTTCACTGGCCTCTCTAGCTTTCATTTTTGAACTCCAATTATATATATGTTGGCCCTTTTCATCTGTCCCACACATCTCGACTCTTCTTTTCTGTGTGTTTAATTATTTTTTCTCTGAGTACTTCAATTTGGATATTTTTTAATTAAGTTTTCTTCCATTTCACTAATCCTTTCCTCTGCTGCTCTCATTCCATTTCTTGGTTACTTTTATCTTTCCATCCATTTTATCCATGTTTTCTTGACCATATTAATCATAGTTATTTGAAGTCCTTGTCATATAACTCCAGTGTGTGGGTCATCTTTGGTTTGGTTTGGTTATTATTGTTTGTTTGTTTCTCTTGTTTTCTGGTTATGAGGTCCTGTTTCTTTGGCAAGTCCCTTAATTTTATTTGAATGCCAGCAATATATATGCAAAGTTGTAGATATTTCAGATAAGAGAGTCACCCTTCAATCTGGCTAGTCTGTCTACTGGTGGCTGATCCCCGTTATAAATTAGGGATTGTATTAATCAAGGCTGGTTTGCCAGATATGGTAATAGTCTCTCTACAAGTATTGTGCTTCTGGCCATTCCAAATTATCAACTCAAAGCCTGAGGTACTAAACTCTAATCGTTAGCTTATAAGACTGTTGAAAGCTCTGCTCTTCTTTAGAGATGGTTTCCAATTTGACAAATGTTCATAGGGAAGCACTATTGAGTTTGAGGTCTCCCGACTTTCTTCTGGTTTCCCTGTCCATGTGCCATATGTTAAAGTAATATTGCTCAACTTTAAACCCATTCTTCAATATTCAGCTTGTAACACGAAGGACTCTCCACATTTCTCTTTTGCCAACTGACAACCTGCTAAATGCTTCTAACAGAGTCAATAGAGGGTGCTATGAATCTAGGGATAAACCTAGAGATAGAAATCTAGAGGATCATACTGGAGGAGAAGACATTTGTTTATTCCTGTTTGCTTTATGTGAGCTTCCTGTTTGCTTCTCATTCCTGTCAATGGCTCCCCAGGCTCACTTCTTGACAACAACTGTGGCAGTTCATTCCAGTCATGGTAGTTAAGTCCAGTTTGCAGTTTTCCCAATTCTTGAAAGAACTAGCCTCACTGTGCCACCTCAGAGACACCAGAAGCAGCCAGCTCAGACCCCCTCCTCAGAGGTTGGGGTTAAAGCTCATGAAAACCCTCCTTTGAACTCAGAGAGACTAGCACCAACTGACCAGCACTCCTTTCTCAGAGGGGTGAATTTCAGCGTCCTGGCTCCTTCCTCTAAATTTTTATGTTTTACTAATTCTAACCTCTTCTGTCCATTCCCCCAAGCCTTGAGTGTGGTAGCTGTTTCCTGCTATTGTTATCTCTGTGTTCTCTTCTTTGCTTTTTGAGATCTTCAATATGTATTATAAATATATATACTCTCTGTTAAAATAATTGGTATGCTTTCTGTTTCCTGGCTCTACTATAAATGATATGGAGCATTTATTTGCAGACAACATGATTGTGTACTTAGAGAATCCTAAGGAATCTACAGAGAAGCTACTACAATCATTAAATGAATTTAACAAGGTCACAGATATCAGCTCAACTTACAAAAAATCATTTTATTTTTATAACAAACAATGAAAAATAGGGGGTGGGGTAAAACAAAAAGCATTTACAGCAGCCTAAAAAAACCCTGAAATACTGAGGCATAAATTTAACAAACTATGTGAAAGTCTATACATTGAAAGCTAAAGAATATTGCTGAGAGAAATTACAGACCTAAATAAATGGAGACATACACCTTGGTGGTTTTAAAATATGTCTACAAATTTTTTATACTCCTCTTTTCAAGCAGTGGGTTCTAATTCCTTTCCCTTTGAGTGGGGGCTGTATTTGTAAGAATAATGACATAAGGGTACTTGAACCTTGTCAAAGAGCATGAAGGGGGCTTATGAGCACTGGTAATGTTGTTTTTTGATATGGCTAGTGGGTATGGATTGTCTCGTTTTTGAAAAATCATTACACTGTACACTTACAATGTGCACTTTTGTGTATGTACATTATACTTTCATAAGAAGTAAAAAGTAAATATATAAATAAAAACCTATGGCAGGTAAACTTATAGGTGAAAACGGTTATCTTGAAACAAGGATGCTCACTATCACTGCTTCTTTTCAACATTGTACTAGAAGTCCTAGACAACATAGTTAGGCAAAGAAATAAATCGTAGTTATTAGTATTAGAAAGGAAGGATTAAAGCTGTCATTATTTGCAGACAACATGATTTCTTACGCAGAAAAGGCAAATAATCTCAGATAATCCACTAACATTAATTAATGAATTTAGAATTTCTATATATCAACAACAATTACATAATAAACAGGTTAAAGAACACTTTATAATGATATCAAAACAGCAAATTCATAGAAATAAATCTAATAAAAAATGTGTAAGACCACTAAACTGTAAATATTGTTAAGAGAAATTTTTTTAAAGACCTTGATATATGGAGAAATACACCATGTTTATGGATTAGAATACTCAGTATTGTAAAGATATTAATTTTCCTAAAGTTGAGGTTTAGATTCAACGCAGTCCTAATCAAAATCTCAATAGTGATGACTAAGTCAGTGACGACTTAGATTTCTTGCTTTGAAATTTAGCTATATGATTATGGTATCCACTGGTGTTAGAAAAGGTGGTCTGTACAGATTTTGAGTAGTTATTGAGGAAGTGGGCTTTCCTACTGCACAAGAGATCATGACTTCTGACTTTAGGTCTACATAATGCCACTCAGGTGAATGACCGGTCAGCTAATTTGACAAATTATCATAATTATGATCAATGGCTAATAACTGCAAATAGTTAATTATGCAAGAAGCCATGCTAATTACTGAGCTGGGAAAATTAAATTCTAGCATGACTGGAATTAATTAATTTCAAAAAGTCTGAAATATAGGAAGTCCCACTAGTTTGGCTTTTATTTACCAGTGAATTATTTTTAGAATATACAAGATAATAATCATATTGTAAGTTTATGACAAAGAAAAGAGGATGAAAACCTTTGGTTTTTCACCACGTCGTATTCAAGGAGACTTTGAAAAAGACATCCTTGATGAAAATGAAAATGGTGCTGGGTCACTTTGATCATCATGATAATTATTCAAACACTAGTATGGTTTTTTTTTTTTTGGTTTAACTTTAATTTCTAGTAACTGTGATGTCATCAAACAGAAATGCACTCAAATGCTGTCCACTTTCACCCTCATCACTCTGAGATTCAGAGAAAGAAACAACCTTCCCTTTCAAAGCAATTCAAAAGTAATGGTCTCCTCTTTCTCCTCCATCTCTGTAATATTGCTTTATTTCCCCCTCTCTTCTGTTCCACTCTACAGCCTTGGTTTCTCACTCCAAACAGGTTCACTTCTCTTCCACCCAAAAACAAACAAAAGGTTTTCTATGAAGCTTTATCTTTCTCTTGCTGCAGCCTTATTTCTGTTTTCTTCTTCAGTCAAACTTCTTCAAAGAATAATGTACCATGCAGGTTAAAGTATTCTTATTTTCTAAATGGTCTTTGACTAGCATTTCTCTTCTAACCCGACCATTCCACTATTATCTTCCTAATCATTTTATATGATGTACCATGTTCTTATTTGATTTCTCTACCTTCCTCAATATTTATTTCACCACACCTTCCTCCTTGAAATTCTTTCTTCCTGGGCATCTACTCCTCCACACTGCCTTTTTCCCCACCTCTTTATTTCATCTTAGTCTTCTTCACTAACTCTTCTTTCTTCACTCATCACTTAAATATAAGTATTCACCAAGATTTATCTTTAATACTTTTCTTTTCTCAATCTACATCTCTTCCTAGACCATTTCATTCATACTCTTGCCTTTAATATTTAACCATAGCATGATAAGTTTCCCAATTGTGTTTCTTAACATAGACCTTGCCTGAAAAATCTGATTGCCTACTAAAAATTCCCATCAAAATGTCCCATGAGCAGTCAAATTCAACATGACCTAAACCATTCCTTATCCTTCCACCCACTCCCAACTATGTCACCCAATTTTCTTTAACCCCATTAGTAATTCAACGTCTATCCAGTCTCAAAAATATTTACAACACAAAGATATTTTAAATCTTTATATTCTCCTTCCCTGGCCATATCCAATTAAACATCAACTCTTACGTATCCCATCTCTCAGATATCTCTTGAATGTAGACCTTCCCAGTAGTCACTGTCTTAGTTCTGTGTTTTCCCATCTCTTACATGGACTTTTGGGTTAATTTCCTGAACTTCCTGTCTCCAATCTTCTCCCTCGCCCTCATTCTTTTCTTTTCTGCTGGGTGAATTGTCCTATTAAAATGCAAATCGGACCCTTCTCTGTTTTCAACCCTGCTTGGGGTCTCCATTACCCTTGCCCAAACTCAAGGACCTTACATTGGCCTTACAGTGTCCTCATAGCTCTCTAGTTTTCTCCAGCATTAATGAACTAACTACATCTTCCCTGAGTTTGCTATGTTGTTCAGTCCTCTCTGCCTTTGTACATGCTGTTTCTCTTTCCTACTGTGCTTTCTGCAATTTGTTCATCTGACATTTTCTTATCTATACTTTAAAACTGTTCTGGGAAGCCCTTCCCTGACAGAGTCAATCAGCAATTCCTTTGTTCTACCCGTTTACCATCTCCGTACTTCTATTATTACAGCTACCAGAGTGGCTAGTGTTTGCCTATTTACAATTCTGCCTCAGACACTACTCTGTAAATTTCTTGAGAACAGGAGCCACTGTTTGTATATTTTCTAGTGTCTATCACTGTGTCTGGCACATAGTAGGTGCTCTAAAGCACCTAATACCGAGTTGAATGAATTCTTCGTAGATGTCTAGCAAGAGCATGACATCTCACGAATGAATAACAGAACAAATTCAAATGGTTTGAGGTTTTTTAATTCAAAAAACCTCATTGTCATGTGATGTGAGCCAACCATGCTGGCTCTGAGGATACAAAGCAAACGAGAAATCATTACCTTCGCCTGCACAGAGCATAGAGTCCAGGAATTATCAGTGTCTTCCTCTCCACCCCGCTGAGACCATGGCTTCCTGCTCTCCAGGTTGTCCTGCTTTCTCTCTTCCCTGTTTCTTGTGGTTTGTTTGAATTTTGTGCTAATCTGAATTCCTCACGAACACCTTCCATCACCTGCTCACTGATCCATGACCTGTTCGTTTGACTGAATTGCATTTTAAAGGTCCCTGGCTTGACTTCACTGGTCCCAATGCTGACTGCTGTGAAATGACCTCCATCCCAAGTGACTATCATTCATGTTTTCTCCCCAAAATACAATGCACCTACAGTGTTAATGCAAATAAGCCCCAAGCTCCATGTCATATTAGCAAATATGGTAAATTCAAGACCAGTAGACCAGAAATAACCTGCCTCTTGTTATCTTATGCGGTCATGTGCACCAAACTGGAATATTTCTTTCCTCAAAGGTGGGAAGTGAGTCAGAGGCCATCTGTGTGGCCCTTGCTCACCAGTCCTGAGTGACCAATAATTAATTTAGGTCGAATGTGATTAGTCCCTTGTTAACAGCAGTTTTTCTGCACTTTCCTCAGTTGGCTCTGGAGATACACCGTCGAGTGTGATGTATGACTCCTGGCACAGAATGAAACCTGAGCCTGTGAAAGGACGGATAAGCTGCTCTGTGCCTTGCTAATGAATTCAGGGGCTCAACACTCTTATCTAAAGTGCAGCAAAGACGGGTCCTCAAAGAGCAGGAGTCCAGGCTACACAGAAGAAACAACAGGAGAAGCTTCACTTTCTTTGACTTTTTGAGTCCTATCACCTCGGTTTGCGCTTCCAAGCCACTTACACTGCTCTAAGGGAAAGGGCAAAGTGTGTTTATTAAAGAGGGGGAGGGACCTGAGAGAGGGAGGCTATTTGTAGTGAACTGAAAAAAATATTTTTTATCAGAAGTTATAAAACCAGGCTAACTGAAAATATTTCAATATATAAAATTTTCTTTTAAATGGGAAAAGATCATTCAGCTACTCTCTTACCAAATCACCGTATTTGTATATGGCTATCATCCTTCTGTATCTACTTTGTATATGAATTTTATGAAAATTTTATTTTCCAGGAAATAAAAATTGAGAGTGTTTGATTAATATTCATTCCCTGCACTATAAGGACATATAAAGGAAAGGAAAAGAGAAGAAGGTGGGGAAAAGGAGAGAGGGAAGGAGGAAAAGAAGCAAATAGAGAAAGGAAAGAAGGAAGGAAGGAAGGGAGGGAGGGAGGGAAGAAGGGAAGAAGGGAGGAGGGGAGGAAGGAAGTAATTTTTCCTTTGTACCAAAGTAAGGCAAAATGGTATCCTCCTACTCTCAACTCCCAACACAAACTTCTACATTAGGACCATGGACAGCCAAGTCAATTCTTTCTCTCCTAGAGAATATTGGAGGCAGGCTCTCAGACTTCCATATAATCCACGTGGGCTCACCCTCACCCTCATCTCTGCCCACAGATCTGTCAGGCACATCCCACAAAGATCTCAACAAAGGTAAAAATGACTGACTAGGACAAGGACTTGGTTCTCTTTTTTATAAGAAGCACAAGTTTACATTAAACTACCATAAAATGATTAGAAGAATTCTAACATGAGTTTTAGAATTTCTCCACACCATACAACTGCTTAAAATTATGTCCTACCTAAAGTGAAACTGTTTTAAAATATGTTTTGGAACTAGAGTCTTGCTTTGTGTTACTGCCTCCAGTCCAAGATCACCAGAAATACACCAGGAGTTGAACTGGTTGCCTTGTTGCAATGAGGGGGAATGCACACCAGAGAGATGGTGGGCATCTCAGTAAGTGGGTGTTAGAAATTATTACAGGCCTTGGGCTTGTGTTAGGTGATTTGGGGCGTAGTTCATGGGGGCAGGGCTTTTCTCTAGTTGGGTCACTTCAGGAAGTGGGGGTAATTCTGTAATTTAATATCTTAATAAATTTTATCTAAAAGGAGGGAAGACTAGAGAGGGCAAGGCTGTAATTGGTGAAGAAGCAGCAGTCACTCATGTAGCCCAGACAGGGCAACTTTTGGTCATCTTTGTGGGTTGGAAATATTCCTGTTTTTGTCTGTGTTCAGGAAAGATCACGGAGTGCTCTCATTTTTTGTCTTGATCCACACAGACACAGGATGCCTTGGTTGATGTTGGTGTTTTTTTGAAATGGCGTATGTTCAACAGAAAGCCAAGGCCTAGCTGGTGGTGCCAGCCCAACTCCTGGGTGTCAGGGAGCACTTACCTCTCTTGGAAGCTAGAATTCACTAAAACAAAGGAAAAATGATAGAATTTTGGTTTGTAATTTAGAAGTCAAAATAAAGAGGTATATTTCTTTCAATTTTCCAAAGGCATGTAAAGGGAACCTAGATTTTAAAGTCAAATGGATGTGGAAGAAACTGAAGAATCTAGTTATCTTGAGATATATCTACTACAAAAGGCAAAACAATGTAATCATTATTTAGTTGTTTAGGACATGCTGAGATTGAATCTGCGTATTCACTTTTTTTAATATTATTATTACATTTTTAACCTGAGATGATATACAAATAAGTTGGCGTGTCTTTTTACTTTTTAAAATAAAGTTATTGAAAAAAGGAGGAGTTCTATGTAAATACTTTTGTGTAAATCATGCATTTAGAATAAGACACAAAATATATACATCTGCTGAAAATACAAGAAAATCTTATTTAGTATAGAAATTTAAAATGGAATAGAGTTTGTTGTAGTATTCCAGGATTTAGGACAAGTCTACCTAGTGAAGTCTGGGTCAAAGCATGAACAAAAAGTTGAGAACTTAGACAATCAGAGAATATTTGTCAGTGATTCAAAAAAGCTAGTAACTAGAAAGATAGTTTTCTACTGAACTTATCCTCAAAAGTGCCTTACTTTTCAACTTCAATTTGCTAGTATAGACTTGGCTTTAGTTTGGTAAATAAAAAAAAATGTTTGAAAGGTAGTTAGAAACTACAACAAAATTAAGACAAAAACCATGAAAGTAAAGCAAACTGAAAAACCCAAGTGAATACTGTGAATGCTCCTAGACTAAACTGATCAAGGGAGTGAGTTTGGAACATATTTGATATTACATTTAAAATTGACATGTTAATTCTTAATGTTTAAATCTGGGTTTGAAAGAGTTTCTCAAAGATTCCTAAAATCACTTAAGGCTCCCAGAATAGAGCAAACTGTTATTCTTGAGAATTTTGCTGAAGGGCTTGACAATGGACTGTTAGAAAATATTTACAGACACTTTCTAAATAATTCAGTTTTTGAACTTTGCAGAACACGTCTTCATTGTGTAGCAAGAAATTATTATTTTGTTTATATTGAAATCTCCCTTCAGATGACAATCATACAGTTCCTCTGCAGTAAATATATTTGCCTTTGAGGCCATTCTACTTCAAAAATGAACTCAGACATGAATAGTTTACCATATACTATTTCCACTGGAAAACCTGGAAAACCACGGTTCTGCAAGAAAGGGCATTTTGCCTGAGTAGGTTTAGGAGAAACACTGACATTTAGTCTTTGAAAAGATTATGAAGGGGAGACTGACTCAAGTCAAGTTAAGGTACTTTTGACACAAATCCCTAGCAGGTTTCTATCCCAGACCTGAGTTGAAAATAAATGGGACATGGGGGTAACCCTGACAAAAGAGCTGTTTTCAAAATCTCTGCACAATGTACAGAGACTGCTGGCAGAGCAAGTTGTGTGTGCATTTATATAATGGTGGCATCTGAAGAAAAAGAGTTACATGGATATGAAACTGTATATCATCAGAATGATTTGACTTTCAATTTAAAGGAAACTCTAAAGTGACAGAGTGAACTGCTGCAGATCCGTGTGGGAACACAGACTTCACTGTTATCCCATATTTGAGAAAACAACCCAGACAGTGGATCCTAAAATTTCCTCTGGAAATTTTCTTGGAGTCTGGGGATGGTGCTTTCTAATCTTCCCGTATCCTATTCACCTACAGCTAATAACTCCTTGAGGGTGATGGGTAGGGAAGACCCTCAGGTGATGGAAAAGAAGTTCTATTTCAAGAACCACGAATGATGCCTTTGGAAAATCTGGTCATTTGAAACAAATAAAAATTAAAGTTTCTCTTTAACAAGCACTTACATTGTGCCAGTCACTCTTCTAAGCACTTTATGAATATTGAGTCATTTACTATTCATAGCAACTCTATATATTACCCAAGGGGAAACTGAGGCACCCAAAGTATTTTTTTGAATTTTTGAATTTTATTTTATTTATTTTTTTATACAGCAGGTTCTTATTAGCTATCCATTTTATACATATTAGTGTATATATGTCAAGCCTAAAGTTATGCAGTTCGTAAATGTTGATGTCAGAATTCAGACCCAGGCATCTTGCTCCAGAGTCTGAGCTCTTTATTATGCTACACGTACAGGTTTTACCATTTGTACATCAATTCTGCACCAGGTGGCCAGGTTGCTCTGCAGCTGCCGTGCACCAAGCAGAGCACATACTTCCCTACATTCTAGTTATTCTACATGAGTAGTGAGTGACCTGTTGAGAACGAAAAGTTATAACTTGCTAGGGATTGCTCCCAATCCTAAGCAAGTATTTCCACAGATCTTGTGTTGCCCCTTTCTTGTGACATATCTCTGTATTTCAGGTAAAATCAAATACCACTTGGCATATGTGGGTCAGTCTTCCTGTAAAGATCTGTGCTCTGGATTCAAACAGCCAGATTTCATTTCCAGATGGGAAAAAACAGACATGATAGAATTGGGAAGCACAGACAGAAGTAGGTAATTTGGAATTTTAAACAATTTTGATGGCTGGAAAGAATGGAATGATGCTGATACATTGGAGACAAAAGTTACAGACTGAGTTACAGCTGCTCTGTGTTCTGGGTCCATGCACCATAGACTAGTATACATGATGGACATCTGAATGAGAAGAGGTCCATTAAACTTGGAACAAAGTTTTTGTTCACCTCACAGAATTTCTGTGTGAATCTAAGGGCAAAGGTAGTGCTGTTTTGTAATCTAAAAGTAGGGGGCAACATTAGTGAGAAAAACGTTCCCCTCTGCTTTCAGTGTGGGCAGTGGCAGTGGAATTGGGTAAGGGGAGAGGTCCTGGCTCAGGAGCCAAGAAAATAAATTTCTAGAGCATCACGTGCCTGACCATATAGATTCTTCCTCCAGAAGATGAGCAATGGTCCCTCTAGTCCTTTCTCTAGGGAACAGCCTTGATAATCCTTTGAAAGTAAATCTGATCAGATCATCCCTCCATATCAAAGTTCTCATCACTGGCTAATCTCAGAAACCTTTAAGGAGACCTCTGGGCCTGGCATGATGTGGCCCCTGTCTACATTTCTGCCTCACTTCTCACCGTGTTCCCGCCCCCGCACTCTGCTCCAAGCCTGTGTAAAGATCTCTCAATTCTTTGAGTCAAGGATATGTTCTCTTGTCTCAGGGAACTTCTCACCCTTGCCTCTGACTTAAACACTCTTTTCCTACTTCTTTCGTGGCTGCTGTTCACCTCTATGCATGACTTAAACGTAGAATTCTAGTCCATATTTTTCCTCAGAACTTAAGACCCATATATCCAACTGCTGCTTCAACTTCTGCACTTGAATGCTTTAAAATTATTTCAAACTCAGCAAATCCGACACTCGATGCATGATCCTTCCCTCTAAACCTGGTCTTTTTCCACTGCATAGATCTTAGAGAAAGTCCTCCTTTCCATCTAATTGTACAAGTCAGAAATTTAGGACTCATCTTGTCCTCACTGCTTCCCCACATCTGATCTGTCACCAGTACGTATGCCTTTACCCTCTTAATATTTCTTGAGCGCATTCCCTTCTATCCATCTACCCACCTCCAGTGTGGTCTAAGCCCTGATTTTATTATGCGTAAAAGTGAACCACCTGGGGAGCTTGGTAAAATGCAGATTCTGATTCAGCAGGCCTGCATTTCTAACAGCCTCCTAGATGCCCATGTTGTTGGTCCACAGGCACCCTTTTCGAGTAAGAAGGCTGTAAGCCACGAGCAGTTCTTTCCTGGGTGATTGCAGTATCATCCTAACAGGTACAAATAACCCCGGCTGTCCCATCACCCACATTAGAGCCAGGGTCGTCATCACCAAGTACGGGTCTTCAGAGACTTCCGTTGCTATTGGGACCAAGTCCAGGAGTCTCAACACAGCTTACGAAGCATTCATGAGCAACTCCTCCCTACCTCTACTATCGTCCTATGCCAAGCCTACTCTTACTTTCTGCCCTGTAGCCACGTTAGTATACATTTATTACGCTTAACTATATGAAATGCTGCCTCTTTGAGTTAAAAACTTAAATTGAGTATCAGCAATTTTGTACTGTTCAACCTAACAGTCCTTGAATGAGCTGAGCTCCTTCCCTGCATAAAGCCTGTTTAAAAAGAAGACACGCTCTGTTCTTCCTCTTCATTGTATCATGGCCCATGCATCCTTCAGATCCCAGCCTAATGATCCCTTCCTCGGGGAAGCCTTCCAGACCTACCTGACCAGAACAACTCTCCCTCTAAGTGCTATTAGACCATGTTCTTCTCCTTATTTGCACTAACCACAGTTGCAGTTTTGGATGATTGTTTGATTACTCTCTTTCCTCTACTTAAATGCAAGTTCCAAAGAGTCAAGGATCAGTTCTGTTTTGTTCATTGTTATATCCCCAGCCTCTGATTCTGTGTCAGCACGTTTGCTTAGTTAATGACTTAACTAAGGTGGAGGCAATGCAACAATAGTCTATACAGTGTGGTACTGGCATAATAATAGACAACTTGATAACTGTAACAGAAAGTGACATATGTATACAGTCATTGATTTACAAAAAATACACTAATATAATTTAGGTGGAAAAGAAAATACTGGATCAACCAACTATCTCATATAGTGTGACCTATCCCACACCATACAGAAATTTGGTTTGAGATGTTTAATCCTACAGTATTTGTGATTAGTGAAACAATAAACTTTCTAGAAGGAAAAAAAAAAAGAATAGTCTATATAATCACCTCCCTTGAACTCTAGGGTGGGCTTGGGAAGGAACTAATGCTCCAGGGACAGTTGTCAGGGGATCCAAGGAGTTTGTTTCCTTCTGTAACTGTGATCCTTTCCTACAGGCTCCTCTTGTTCAAACTGGTTTATACCTACCATAGTAAATTAATCCACGCTAAATATAATGAACACCTACAGAAAGCATGGCCATGTTTTTCATATTGCTTCATAATTGATGAAGCCCTTTCACACACATTATTTTATTTGCACACCCTAACGATCCTGTTGCTATCAGCAAGGCAAGCATTATTATCACCTCTTTTGCAGACAAGCAAAAGTCAATGCCTAACTTTTAACTGAGTGGATAAACTTATACAACTGCAAAGCAAGTACTTTAACTCGGGCCTTCTACTGCCAAACCTAGGTTCTTTCCATGAGCAGTGCCCCCGAAATCAGGTTAAATACATCTTCCTCCTGTGTCCTGCTTTCTAAGCGGGAGGTGGAGTAATGTTACTCTGACACTGGCAGCAGGCTGGAATTAGGTCATAAGAACTAAAAATCTCTTTGGGATTCTGTGGTTGATGGCTCATATATCACATAACCATTTTATTTTTAGATCACCCTAGATCTTCCCACATTCCAAACCGTTAAGGACAGAGACTTCTCAAACGTGATAATGCCTGTACCAATTGACACATGTTTGGTACAGCTCATAGGATCCTTTTCCTTTCATCATAATATTTTGCATCGTTCACATTGAAAATGACTGTTTCACAGGGAACTAATGACGGCCACTTTCCCAGACATTTTCCAAACATTTTACAGTCACTGATGGGTGGACCTGCTAATTCTGTGAGTCAGCTCAGAGTCACTAATGATGGGCTAAGAGACCACAAAGAGCCTCAGTGAGAGGATAATATTCACTACCCCATGTCAGAGCCGCAATGGACCTTCAGCATTTAGATAAAGAGAAAGTTTTTGAATTTCCCCTACTAGTGACACCAAGAGGCATTTGGATTTTCTGATCCCGTAACAATTTGAATAATATAATCATTAAAATCTTTACCACAATCATACCTACTCAAGATGCATTTCTTTCGAATGAGAACCTCTTTCTAACATAGGAAAAACAACAAAAACAACAACCAAACTCCCCCCAGTTGGATCACCCATTATAAAAGCCAATGTCTGGAAAGAGAGACACTCCCACATTGGAGAAATTCTAGATCTTCAAGAAGCTGAATTAAGAAAGTAGACGTGTAGTCTCCGGAGATGAAGATGATAAATCTCTGATTCTTGGGGTAAAGTTTAAGAAGTGAGCACCTAAAAGGATAAATTAGTCACTTCAACAAAACACAGAAACACTGGAGCCAGGGGAATCCTCAGAGTCTACTTCACTGTCATTACCTTTTTGCTCAAGGATGTGGGATCCCACGCGCCATAGTCTCTTGACTGTCTTTTCAAGTGAGCCGACAGCCTGATGAAACCTTCCCCAGGCAAGTTCTCAGCACTGTTCATCCATCCCATTCCTCTTCTCCTGAGGGTCACATCTTTTGTTCCAGAAACCTCTGGCTGCTCAGATGAGCACAGGTGAGGAATGCCATCCAACTGAAGGAAAGTAGAAAAGAGATCCTCTTGTTTCTAGAAATGCAGCTGTTTTGAGCATTGAGGAGGCAATCTCTCTGGATAGCTAAATGAGGTTTTTTACATCTCACTGGATATCTGTGGCTAAGTGGATGCTACCCAAACCTCTAGTCTGGACCTTAGCAGGATTTCAATGACTTAGACATTCTTATTCCTGCTTTAAGAAGTATAGTTCTTTGAAATGATAAGTATATTTCAACTTATAGTTAATTTCATCTAAAGGCTGCATTTATACCCTTGGTCAAGGGTTTTAAAGCCTGGATTACTGAGAAAGTCTCCAATCAACTTTAAAATCCACCTTACAATTTATGGTATCACCAGACTGGTAACCCACAAATTTTGTGTTCATGATGTACATCCCCACTTAAAAAGTTTGAATAGGTACACTTAGAGAATAAAATCCATACTTTTCCCTCTAATATTAAAGGTTTCCCACCATCTGAGTCCATGCTGACTTTCCAACATGATGACCCAGGACTTCCCAAGGAAAATTCTTTGTCTAGCTAAAAATCCATCTATTCTCTGTCATCCTTCATTTATTCATTTATTCAATAGATATTTATTAAGCACCTATTATGGTCCAGACATTATTCCAGGCACTCAGGATTATATCTCTGAACAAGGTAGATGAAGTTCATGACCTGAAGGAGTTTATACTCTAGAGGGAAGAGACAGACAAACAAATAAATTTAATGAGACTGGTATTGATAAGGGCTATGAAGATAAATAAAGCACAGAGGGAGCTAGAAGCTCGGGAGGTATTTTATGTAGGGAGGGGAGGTCATGGTAGTCTCTAGTGAGGCACTGCTTGAGCAGAGATGAGTGGAGGGAAGCTAGGTCGCAGGTCATGTGGATAGACAGTGGAAGAGGGAACAGCACATGCCAAGGCCTGGCAGTGGGAATGTGCTTGGAGTTTTCAAGGAGAGCAAGGGGGCCAGTGTGGCCGGGGTGGAGTGAATGAGGAGGATGTGATAGCAGAGGAACAAACAGATAACAGGAGAGTGAACTCGGGTAGGACGGATTAAGCCATGGTAAGGACTTTGGCTTTTCCAATGAGACACATGGAAGGCCATGAGAGGGTTTGAGCAAAAAATAACAAGACCTGATGTTCTTTCTAAGAGGAACACTCTGGTTCGGTCTGAGAGTAGCCAGTTATTGCAATCATCCCAGTGAGAGGGAATGACAATTTGGCCCAGAATAGTGGCACGAGGGTAATGAGAAGTCATTAGATTCTGGATATATTTTGAAAGAGGAGTGGGAAGAGTGGTTGATGGGTTAGATTCAGAACGAGAGAAAAAGAGAAGTGAGACATGACTGTAAGATTTTTGATAGAAGCAAATGAGAGAATAAAATATTCATTAAATGATTTGGGGAGCAGATTTTAGAGGCAGGAGCTGGGAAATCAAAAGTTCAATTTGGGGCAATTTTGTATAGCTTTGACATGCTATTTGACATACAAATAAAGATGTTGAATAAGCAGGATATCTAAGCCAGGAAAGATAAAAATTGGGAAATTATCACTATGCAAATGGCTTTTAAAGCAGTAGAACTGAACGTCATCCCCTAGGGTGTGAGGGTATGTAAAGTAGAGAAGAGGTCTGAAGATTGAGGCTTTGGAGATCAGGAAGATGAAGAGGAAGGAGATGGAGAAGGAGAAACCCATGAGGTGTGAAGACAACCACCTTAATTGTTTTCTTGCCTTACTTAGCTCATGTCAAACTCTGTACCAGAAATGCCTAGAAATACCTTTTTTAATCTCCTCCATTTATTCACACCCTACCCATCCATCAGAGTCAGGCACTTAATTCTATGTTGTGTGTGACTTGTCTTGTGTTTTGACAACTTAACTCTTATTTATGTTTTAGTTCTTTCTAGATGAATTAGTTTTTCTTAATCCATCAATATAATTTTCCATCTCCGATGCTGTCCTGTGCTTCAATTTTGTTAGTTGGTTCCCCTCTGAGTGTATCTAGGAAATCTATTGTTCTATAATTTCCCAGCCATCCCAGACCCCAAGTGTAAAATACACATGAAAATCATTGGTAGCACCAGCCTAACAACAGAAGACAAAAGAAACTAGGGGTGTTTGGGGTCTGGGATCCAATTCTGAGGTGGTCTTAACATCTGGAGATGTGGAATTTGTGGCCATCATGCTATGGCACAAACTCAGTAGCACTTAGGATCATCAATCAAAACAAATCAATAGATAATATGTGTTCAGTAAATTATGGCACGAGGAAATAGACATGTATGACAGCAATGCCTGCCCTTATAGAATTCACTCTCCAAATAAGCCAGGAAATAGGCAACAATTTAAATAAAAAATCAAGAGTTTAGGAGAGCAATTTTAAGTTTTAAAACTAGAAAAATTAGTTTCAAGATATTATTTATACATGGCAAAAATCTACGTATATAGTTAATTGGTATCATTCACAATTGTGCTGTGAAAGGAGAACAGAACATATGACATCTTGTCTATCAAAATAAAAGATAACCCCAGAGCCAGGCCTGGCCCAGCACAAGGCCAACTCAGAGTCAGCAAAAGGCAAACACATGTGGGATGCATTGAAAACTGACTCTGAATGCCACTCTGTGCAAATAAGGAGAGCACGGGTGCCCCTCAGCTGACCAAGCACAGCTCTCCAAAGGCAAGGGGCAGACCTGCTGCAGACCTGGAGTGGCAACATCTGCAGACCTGCTGCCCGTCTCTCCCCAGAGACCTGCCATTGTTACATGAAGTTTAATTTTTATTTGAACTAATAACCTAGAGAAAACTATTTTAGACATTTGGTCGCTGGAACATGAAGTTAGTCCACAGCGTTCTGATGATGCTTCTCCCCAAGACTGGTATTTTAGGGGGAAGAATGGTTTTGAATCTGTGCTGGTTATAACTGCAAGTCATTTGACATGTACTAATCATAGCATATATGCTCACAGAACATGGAGATGAGTGATGTCATTTTGTTAACTGATAACCCAGGCATCGCCATCTAATGAGAAGCCAATAGGAAGCAAGGTGACATGGGCTAATTTTATTCAGGCTAGCCAGAGTGGACAGGTCCACAGTGATCTTATTTAAATGCTACAAGAAGAGCAAAAATTCAGCAATGATGGATGATCTGATCGAGACTTTAAGTAGCACAAGACGGGGCTCGTTTGTCTTTACAGAAGCCATGATTTAAATGCTCTCTTTTATCAACGTTCAGCTTAAAGTTTGTTGTTCCTTTTACAAACAGTTTTTTAAAAATCAAATAATGTTGCTCTGTGAGGTTAATGTTGTCTCATAGTTAATCCAACTTTATTAAGTCACAAACAAAGCAGGTAAAGATAAATTGAGGAACTAAAGCAGAGTTTCTATTCAACAATAGTTGTGGAGGTTATAATATTGGTAAATAATCCCATAAGTGGGAAAACGATAAATAGACAATAATTACCAACCAAGATTCCAAAACCAGATTTTAGACAATCTTATTGAAATCTTAAGGTTTACAGATATCTTCTAGAATAAAAAACCAATTTATTTACATGTTGCTGTAACCTCCATTACATAGAATTTTAAACTGATTCTGAAAACCATACAGGCTATATTTTATTTTACTTAAATGTATTAAATTGTTTGCATCTTCCTTTTGTTCATTTGGTTTATTATATTCTGGAAATATTTGTTGTTTATCTTCAGAGGAACGTAATCCCTTTGGTGAATGGGAATTTAAATGAGTAATCAAATTCAAGATGCTTTTTAGTTAACAAAAATTGCAAACCCAGACTAGCTTTAAATGTGTTATCATTCTAGTTTTTTAATCTTCCTTTCTCTCATTCGTGAGCCCTAGACACCAGATAAATCACCTTGCTTACTGGTAATGCCTCGTTTGGGCTTCTTTTCTTGAAATTTTTTAATTTAAATAAGTCTTTGTCTTAAAAGAGCATGTCATCAGTCAAAATAATGCTATCACTTTTGAAAATATTTTCCTTTTCTGACATGCACCGAGGTGCCATAAAGTAGTGTTGACAACTCCACCTTTAGCATTCCACAAATCTTATGGAGATATATCATTGGAAAACGGTACAGTCTATATCCGGGCTTTGACAAAAACTGAAACATGGGCTGCCAGCCACAGATAAGGTTTTGAAATGTTAGTCACTGAAAAGGTGATAACAGAAACAAGGATCAAATGCATGTATCTCTTCACCTGCGGCAGCCTGCGGTTTCGAGCCATGCCACCTGTCTCTTGGCAAAGTCAGTGGATATGCCAAGTGTGCTACCACGTGAAAACACACACTGGACATGGTGTTAGATGCGCTGCTGGGAGAGTGCTGGCATTAAGAGATGCTATGAAGCAATATCCCAGCATCTCTAGCAAATTAGAGAACGAGGGACTCCGGGTTGGCGCAGCTTGCCACAGAGCTGCGAAGATCAAAGCGACACACCAGCACGAGGAGACAGTAGTGGCTCAGGCGGGAACTATGAAACATTCTGGACCAAGTGGAATCTTGCCTTCCTCTTCTCCCTGTCTTTCTCCTCCTCCTCCTTCTCCTTCTTCTTCTTCCTACTTTTTTTTTTTTTTTTTAATCCTCAAGTGTTTTGAGATTTCAGGCTGTTCTCAACTTCCTATGGAAAATTTCAGTAGATAATGAGGGGACAAAAACTCATGACGGTGGTCCCAGACATGAAATATTAAACCAAAAGTTTTTTTTTTAAAGAATCTTTATAAAAATATAACCAGAATGGCCACAAAGACTACCTTTAAGGCAGAATTTATAATCATTTACTTCTTAATGGTTCCTCCCCCATGCCATCCATTTTCAAACAAAGCTGAGTTTATGGCCATCATACGAGATTACATTCCCGTGCAGTTGCAGTATTTCTTCTCTAATGATTTATTTAAAAGGGCTTCACCATGATAGCTCTCCAACTTTGTTCCTTCCTGTATATCACTGTTCAGGGTCAAATGCTGGGAAAGGGCTGGTCCCTGAGGCCTAACATATTTCACCAGTGGAGACTCTGGCTTTTCACTTCTCTTTCTCTCCTCATCACTTCAGGCTTAAAGAAGAACAGATGTGGAAACGTTTAGAAAAAGACTAATTGAATTTCACATAACACAATTTCGCATTGTTTGAGGAAGTACCTAAATCAACAGCACATTTTCCAAAGTCCCAGCCTCGCCTAATTAGAACACCAAACGTGTGACTAATTGGCCACACTTCCACCAAAGGCTCCGCGGCAGATGCGCTGCGGTCCGCTCCCCGCCCGGCTCCAGCAGAGGCCGGCGGTTTGGCTGCGAGGGGAGGCGCTGGCTCTAAAGGAGCTGAGCCTGAGCCGAGCCGGGCAGGATGGGGAAACTCCGGGACGGGCCGGGAGCAAATCCAGGCGGAGCAGGAGAGAATTTGGAATGTTTACTCGGCGGCAGCACCCCGAGAATTACCAGGAGATTATCAGTCCATAAATTAAGAGATATCGGGACTCCGAAACTGGGACACTGAATAGCCTGCTCTTTATCACGTCGGCTCCGTGGTTTTAGAACTTGACATCTAATTAAAATATAATCCGATATCGTTAGCGAAAGGCTCCATCTCACCCAACCCTTGACCACGGGCAGATCTGCTTTTTGCATGCAACAGAAGGTTTTTCTTTCTTCCTCATTGTACTTCCTAATGGTGTGCTGAGGAGTGCGTGGGAAAGAAAGGACATAATTAGAGCAAAGGGAGAGGATGATTCCGGACTGGGTTTTATTACAAAACCCTGAGCATATTGCTCGAGGGGATCTGTCGCCCTCACTTTCTCCTCCTGGGCATAAACCCCACAGAACTAGAAGTGATTTTAAAAGTCACTTAACGCACCTTTCACATTTTATAGATGAGGATTCTGAGGCCAACAGAGGTGAAGTAATTTGCCTAGGGCCACACATCTCTTTGGTGGCCGATTTAGGACTAGAAATCAAAACTGACATCCACCTCTAGTGCCATTTATAATTCCTCATTCGTGCTCTAGCTGATGTTGAAAGAGTAACATTAGTGCCGGGGTTTCACAGTTACCTGATGTTTGGAGGGTTTGTTCAATCCCTACTATTTAAACAGCAAAATAATCTGCTTGGTTGTAAATTTGCTAGAGAAATTTACACAGTACTCTAATTTGCTAGTCTAGATCCTGGCTTCAGGGTAATTGGATATGTAAAAATCTGAGTATTTGCTTTAATTCAATCTTGTCACTTTCCATATGATGAGAAATGAGAGTGAAATTATTCTTCTTTAACAGGAATGCTTTTCTGAAAGAACAGGCTATTTCTCTAGACTCAAGCTAAATAGAAATGCTATTCGTATTGATTCTGTGTCTGTCAAATCTGTATTGTACACTCATTAAAGGCAGAAAACAATCTGGCTTTAAAGTGTAAAATATATTTAGAAAAACCAGTGTTCCACTGAGGTTCACTCATCATCAATGTGTTTTATGTTGGGGGAATGTTTGAGCTTTTCCTTTGCTACTCAGATTGTGATTTTTATACTTCTTTCTTCACAATTGTTTGATAAAAGGTCAGAGGATAAAAATTAATGTAGCATCTTCACAAGAAAATTTCGATTATTCAAGAAGACATGAATATGTCTTTGATCATCTACTACTTAGAATAATCCTTGCTCCTGTGTTTCTCCATGAAAACAGACAAACTGGAGTTGATTATACCCATTTAGAAGTGATCTCCAACTTCCACCTGCCAATGAAAACAAAGCCATAGAACTCTTGTTTCTTAAGTTTTAATCAAATATTTAGAAAACTGGAAATGAAGTTAATAGAAGAAATCAAGATCAGATGTTAGCAAGACGCTTCATGCATTAGCAATCTTGAAAGTTCCTTATTGAGAAGTAGCTTAGTTCAGATAGAAAAATACTGTTTTGGAATTTTTTTTTCTTTATGAGAGCGTGTAAAGAAGAGTGATCGTGACACTGATGGGCCACAGAGGGACTGACCAGAAAATAAAATCAGGTGAAGGTGCAATGACTTTCTAATAATAAAATGGGATTGTCTGTGGAATAGTTTAATCAACTGTGTGACATGGCCAAATAGGTGAAGAAGTGAATCTATCATTTACGAGGAACTGGCCTTGGGAAAATTCCTTCAACTCCATTTGCTTCAGACTTTAAGCACAACTGAACAAATGGACTGAGGCATGATGGTGTGTCAGCATGGTGGGTTTTGGCCATTTCTCTTCGTCCCCCTGTGTTCACCACAGCCAAATGGACTGTTGGGTGGTCAGGATTTGTCATGAAGATAGACGGCCACTGGGAAACAGTGCTGATGGGTCTTCCGGGCTGTGATCCAATGCTTTGCTTCGTGAAAAGGAGTACTCCATGTCACCATGTGTAACACAGGGGCTATAAATTTTCTTTCCTTCCTTCTTTCTTTATTAACTATCTCACTGAGATAAACTGAGAACACCTGAAAGTCAGGGAAGTATTTTGACCTCTTAAGAAGAAAGACCATTTAAATGCATGCATTTACTGATAGATTTCCCCATCAAGCAGAAGTGATCACTGACTATCTTTAACACTGATGAAGTTGATTTTAATATCATTTGTAGGCAATAAAGAAGCTATCCTTTACATTTAGCAAACAATCCAAAATTACATTCTAAAGAAATAAAGGAAGCCCTTCAAATTAATCACTGTGAAGTATATTCTTCAAATATCATATAAGCCTTTCACATTTTAAATGAATTATTTGGTTTGTATGATGAGTTGAAGTGGCACTAGTGGACGGAACACACAGATATACTGAAACTCTTTTCTAGAGAGAATAGGCCCACAGAGCACCAAATGGTAAGATGAAAATGGAGGGAAAATCTAGATGTTCTGTCTGTAAGATGTAGAATGCCTAGACTTCTTTTTCAAGTCTGTTTTCTCTCCCCACTTTCCCCACCCCTATCTGTTCAATTTTGTGTCTTTTCTTGTAATATCAAGGAATACACCTCTCTTTGCTTGGATAGTGAGAAAAGACATCTCCAAGATATGCATTATAGAAACACACATTTCTCCCTGTTTCCTTCTAATCAGGCACATTGAAAATATATGTCTTCTGAAAGTTTTATATCAAAGCGAAGTATTTTTAATTAAAGCTTGGGTCTCCTCTGAACTATGAGGACTAGACCAGACCAAGAACTGCCACATCATTTTTCTCCTCATTATCACCTCGTTAAGATCCCAGAACATGCCTCAGAGGCAGGGGGTTGCTTAACAAGGTGATAATGAGGAGAAAATGTCTCCAGCCTATTTGGGGCACAGCCCATGCCAGGTCTGATGATGGCAGACCCGGTCGGACTGGAACAGAACACACTTTAGGTACTCAAATGTTGTTCTCTGAGTGGGTTGAGCTCTTAATACACCTTAAAGGTGTATTGTGTTTTCTTCCCATTATCCTTGGTAAGTCAATGGAAAAATAATGAAAACTTCGGGATAGAGACTGCAAGCTGCTTCCTAATATTCATTCATCTGTTTATTTTTAATAATGTGAACTCTGATTCATAGCCAGGCATTGCCATCCAGCTGAAAGACTATATTCCTTAGTCTTCTATGAATCTAGAAGCGCCATGTAACTATGTTTCGGTCAATGATATTTAAATGGAAACATGGCACTATACCAGCCTAGGCAGTCTCCCTTTGGATTTACCTGAGAGAGAAACCAACTTCTTTTTTTGGGGGGGGGGGGTGCGGTGCATTTATTCATTCAATATGTGCCAAACTAGCACTTTCTGTTGTTGTTGTTGTTGTTTTTATTTTTTTATAAAGCAGGTTTCTTATTAGTTATCTATTTCATATAAATTAGTGTATATATGTCAATCCCAATCTCCCGATTCATCCCACCACCAACCCCTGCCCCCGCCTTCCCCCCTTGGTGTCCATACATTTGGAGAAACCAACTTCTATCTTGTTTAAGCCAGAAGTTTTTGTTGGTGGTGCTCTTGATATATGAACTGAGTCCAATATTGCTACACATATGAAAAAAGATTAACTTTGTGTTTTTGTGATGCTGTAGTAACCTGATCCAAAGTGCATGTCCTTTCATCCTCAGTTCCAAGTTGTCACCCAAGCCAGACCATCTGCTGGTAGCGGGGTGTGGAGCCAGCTCATATCAGCTCCCACAAGCCAATTTTTACAAACTCAGAACTTTGCAAACCAGTTGTTAAATCACAGTCATCATTAAAATTTAAACTATATAAAATTATAATTTAATAAATTATGCTAAAACCAAAGGTCAGAAATATTTGAAAAATCACCATTTCCCAATAGTTTTACTGTTTCCTAGGCCCTCGAGTTTATATTGTACCTGTATGTTGGAAATCTTATATCATGGGTGTTCTATGCATTGCTTCCTAACTCCCTGGTTCGTGACATGACATAGGCAGCTTGAAATCAGTTGCAGTGGGAACATTTTCACCATGGAAACTGGCAAATGCTGAACATCAGGGCTTGATGGGTTTTTTTTGGTCTGTCTATTCTTAAGAAAGTGATGGAGAAAAGTGTTAATAATGCAAGTTAAAAGCATTAACTTTTCGTGTCTAGTGCTGAAGCTGGAAGAAGTTTCAGTTTACTGAATATTACTTGTAGGAGGGTGGGAAATAGTTTAATAGCAGGCCACCTGTCAGACTTAGTGGAAATAATTCTATTGGGTAAAGTGTTAGCAGGTTGGCATGCAACTTCATTTGTCAAACTATGGGTGGATTGCAACTATAGATGAGCCACAGATATGAGTTCAGCAAAAATTAATGAAATGAAAGCATTCTGTGAGAATCAATTGGCCAAATGAAATTTACAGGGAAGAATACTGCATACTTTTATTATTTTTTTAAAAATTATGTACTACACATACTTTATATCAGTAAAATTTATAATAAACTTATGTACTTTTATATATGCACACTTTTTCAGGGAGCCAGTTGCTAAACATTTACTGGCATACCACTATCTGAGAACCATTTACTATTTCTCCACTTCCCTCACCCCACATTCAAGTGATTACTAAATCCCCCTAGAGTTTACTTCAGTGATGTCACTTGAATCTATATATTTCTGTCCATCCCATGGATAATGCCATAGGTTAGGTCTTCATTGTCTTTCTCCAGTTCGTACTCCAGGCTATCACCACAAGGGTTCTTTGACAGAGCAGATGTGCTACTGCCACTTCCTGCTTAAAGTCATTCAGTGGCTCTCAGTGGCCTAGAGGATTACACCTTATCTGCTCTGCATGGTTCAAGCTCCTGACACACCCCTTCAGTCATTCTGAGCTCCTTGCTATTCTCTTCCTTTATTCCAACATCAAGCCTAGTACGTAGGACGTGGCACACTGTATTGCGATCTTTTGTTTACAGATCTCTCTTCATGTAATAATAAGGATGACAGTTTAGCTATCTTGTATCCTGGGCCCTTAGTACAAATGACCGGCACGTGTCAGGGATTTGAGAAAGATTTGTTAATTAAATGAAACAAAAATCCACTCTAACTGCCAAACAGTTTTCCAAGGTACCTTAACCATCTTACATTCTCTCCATCAGTGTATGTGGGATCTCATTTTCCCACATGCTTGTCATCACTTGTTATTGCTTATCCTTTTTATTATGGCCTCCTTAGTAGTATAAAGTGATATCTTACTGCAGTTTGTATTGCATATCCCTAATGGCTAATGATGCTGAGCATCTCTTCAAGAGCTTATTAGCCATTTGTATGTCTTCTTTGAAGAAAAGGAAGAAGACCAACATCATTCTTTGCCTGTGGATATCTAATGGATATTTGTTGAGGATAATATTCCCCATTGAATTTCTTTGACACTTTTTTTTAGAAAATCAATTGACCATAAATGTAAGAGTGGTTTTTGGATTGTCAAACCTCTTCCATTGATCTATATGTCTATTCCTATGGCAGTACCATGCTGTCTTGATTACTGTGGCTTTTGAAAGTGGGAAGTAAGTCCTCCAATTTGGTCTTCTTTTTCAATATTTTTTGACTGTTCTTGGTCTCTTGCATTTCCATATGAATTTTAGAATCAGCTTGTCAACATATGGAAACAAACTAGCTGGGATTTTGATAGGAGTTGCATGAATCTATAGATCAATTTGGATATTACTGTCGTTTAACAATATTAAATCTTCTGATCCATGAACATGCAATGTATTTCCATTTATTTAAGTCTTTGTTAATTTCTTTCAACAATGTTTTATAGTTTTCAGTGTAAAAATCTTGCGCTTCTTGTATTAAATTTATTCCTAAGTATTTTATATTTTGACGCTTTTGTAAATGGAATTATCTTTTTAATTTCATTTTTGTATTGTTCATTGGTAGTGTATAGAAGTAAAATTGATTTTTCTATATTGATTTTGCATCCTGCAACCTTGCTAGACTTGTTTATTAAGGATTATTTTTTCCAGCAGATTTCTTAGGATTTTCTATATACAAGATCATATCATCTGAAATAGAAATAGTTTTACATCTTCCTTTCCAATCTAGATGCCTTTTATTCATTTCTTTTTCTTGCCTAATTTCCCTTGCTAGAACCTCCAGTACAAAGCTGAATAGAAATAGTGAAAGCAGGCATCCTTGTCTTGTTCCTCATCTAAGGGGAAAGCATTCAGTCTTCCACCATTAAGTATGATGTAAATGTAGGCATTTCTTGGATGCCCTTTATCAGTTTGAGGACACTTCTTTTCATGCCTTGTTTGTTGAGTGTTTTTGTTTGTTTGCTTTTGTTTTTTTAATCATGAAAGGGTGTTCGAATTGTCAAACGCTTTTTCTGTATCTGTTGAGACATTTTATGGTTTTTGTCCTTTGTTCTATTATTATGTCTTACCTTAATTGATTTTAATATGTTAAGCCAATCTTACTCTCATGGAACATGTTGCTGGAATCAGTTTGTTAGCGTTTTGTTGAAGATTTTTAGCTCTGTATTCATAAGGGATATTGGTCTGTTGCGTTCTTTTCCTGTGATATCTTTGTCTGGTTTTGGGATTAGGGTAATACTAGACTCTCAGAATATATGGGGAAGTGTTTCCTCCTCTTCTATTTTTTGGAAGAATTTGTGAAGAATTGTATTAGTTCTTCCTTGAATGTTTTTTAGAATTCACCACTGAAGCCATCTGCACCTGGGCTTTTTTTTCTTGAGAAGTTTCTTATTCAATCTCTTCACTTGTTATAGGTCTATTCAGATTTCTATTTCTTCTTCAATTTCAGTAATTTATGTTTTTCTATGAAGCTGTCAATTTCACCTAGACTATCTAATTTGTTGGCACATACTTATTCATAGTATTCCCATAGTAATCCCCTTTATTTCTGTAAGTTTGGTAGTGATACCCTCTCTTTCATTTCTGATTTTAGTAACTGAGTCTTCTTTCTGTTTCTTTTGGTCAGCCTAGCTAAAATATGTCAATTTTGTTTATCTTTTAAAGAACTAACTTTGATATGCTTGATTTACTCTATAGTTTTTCTATTCTGTATTCATTTATTTCTGGTATGAGCTTTATTATCTCCCTTTTTATGCTTGATTTGAGGTTATTTTGCTCTTCTTTTCTGGTTTTATAAGGTGGAAAGTTAAGCTACTCATTTGAGAACTTCTTTTTTAATATAGACATTTACCTATAATTTTTCCTCTGAGCAGTGCATTAGCTGCATCCCATAAGTTTTGGTATATTGTATCTTTGTTTTAAGTCACCTCAAAGTATGTTCTAAATTACCTTGTGATTTCTTCTTTGACCCATGGGTTATTAGAGAGTGTGTTGTTTAATTTATACATTTGTGAATTTCTTTCTGTTATTGATTTCTAATTTCATTTCAGTGTAGGTACAGAGCATACATTGTATAACTTCAGTACTCTTAAATTTATTGTGGTATATTTTACAGTGCAACCTATGGGCTATCCTGAAGAGTGACTTGCACATATTTGAGAAACATATGTATTCTGCTACTATTGGATGGAGTGTTCTATAAATGTCTATTGGGTCGCATTGGTTTACAGTGTTCAAGTCCTCTATTTACTTGTTGATATTCTGCCTAATTGGTCTATCAGTTATTGAAAGTGGGGTATTGAAGTTTCCAGCTATTATTCAGAAAGTGTCCATATCTCCCTTACATTCTGTCAATTTTAGTCTCATGTATTTTGGAGTGTTTTTGTAAGTGCATACAGTTTATCATTTTTATACCTTCCTAATAGATCGACCCTTTTGGTGTATGAAATGTCATTCTATATGTCTAGTAACTTTTTTTAAAGACTGTGTTTTTAGGATATCAGTATAGCCACTCCAGCTCTTTTATCATTGCTGTGTGTATATTATATCTTTTTTTCATTTTCTAACTTTCAACTTACTTTTATCTTTGAATCTAAAGTGTAGATAGCATATAATTGTATCCTTTTCTTTTCAGCTTTATTGAAGTATAATTGACAAATAAATTGTAAGATATTTAAAGTATACAGAATGATGATTTGATATGTGTATACATTGTGAAAGGATTCTCCCCATTGAGTTAATTAACACAGCATCATCTCACATATTTATTTTTTACAATTTTTTAAATAATTAATTTATTTTTATTATTTTTATTTTTATTTTTTTTGTCTGTGTTGGGTCTTTGTTGCTGTGTGTGGGCTTCCTCTAGTTGTGGTGAGCGGGGGCTACTCTTCGTTGCAGTGCAAGGGCTTCCCACTGCGGTGGCTTCTCTTGTTGTGGAGCACGGACTCTAGGTGCATGGGCTTCACTAGTTGTGGCACACGGGCTTAGTTGCTCCGCGGCATGTAGGATCTTCCCAGACCAGGGCTCGAACCCGTGTCCCCTGCACTGGCAGGCGGATTCTTTTTTTTTTTTAACATCTTTATTGGAGTATAATTGCTTTACATTTTTGTGTTAGTTTCTGCTATATAACAAAGTGAATCAGCGATACATATACATATATCCCCATATCTCTTCCCTCTTGCGTCTCCCTCCCACCCTCCCTATTCCACCCCTCTAGGTGGTCGCAAAGCATGGAGCTGATCTCCCCGTGCTATGTGGCTGCTTCCCACTAGCTATCTATTTTACATTTGGTAGCGTATATATGTCCATGCCACTCTCTCACTTCATCCCAGCTTACCCTTCCCCCTCCCTGTGTCCTCAAGTCCATTCTCTACATCTGTGTCTTTATTCCTGTCCTGCTCTTAGGTTCTTCAGAACCTTTTTTTTTTTTAGATTCCATATATATGTGTTAGCATACGGTATATGTTTTTCTCTTTCTGACTTACTTCACTCTGTATGACAGACTCTAGGTCCATCCACCTCACTCCAAATAACTCAATTTCATTTCTTTTTATGGCTGAGTAATATTCCATTGTGTACATATGCCACATCTTCTTTATCCATTCATCTGTCGATGAACACTTAGGTTGGCAGGTGGATTCTTAACCACTGGACCACCAGGGAAGTCCCTCACATATTTATTTATTTAATTAATTTTTGGTGAGAACATAAGTTCTATTCTCTTATCAAATTTCAATTATGTAATACAGTGTATAACTATAGTCACTATGTTATACATTATATCCTCAGAACATATTCATCTTAAAAGTGAAAGTTTGTAACCTTTTATCAACCTCTACCTATTTCCTCCATTCCCCATCCCCTGAAAATCACTTTTCTACTCTATTTCCGTGAGTCTAACTTTTTTTTTAAGATTCCACATAAATGTGATACCTTGCAATACTTGTCTTTCTCTGGCCTATGTCACTTATCCTACTGCCCTCCAGATTTATCCATGTTGTCACAGTTGACAGGATTTCCTTCTTATTTCAGCCTGAATAACATTCCATTATAGATTTAATCATCACATTTTCTTGATCCATTTCTCCACTGGTGAACACTTGGGTTGTTTCTACACAGTGACTACTGTGAATAATGATGCAATGAACATGGAAGCTCAACTAGTTTCTCTTTGTTTGTTTGTTTTCCTCAGAGGGACTTTTTCTATTCATAGCTATAGATTTGGTGTGTCCATAGGAGGAGATGAGTTCTTTTTTGTAAACTACATATTTTCTATAATATGGAAGGATAATGGCCTGAGGAAGAAAAATTTTATGAAATAGTTACTTCAGTTGATTAGATCAAGGTACTTAAGAACACAGACTGTAAGTGCCTCTGGAAGGGTCCAGATAAGCTTGTTCTAAAGATCTGTGTCTTCGCCTACACCTTTACCCTAATCATGCATCTTCCAAAACTGTGACTTCAATGAACAGCAACAGGTGGTGGAAAACTTAATAGGTGGTCGAAAACCTATACTCACTTTTGAAATGGTAAATCAAGATAAACACTGGCAATTTTACATGTAATAATAACTTAGTTAAGAGTATTCTAACAAGTATGTCCAAATCCAGCCATCCTACTGAAATAGTGGGGAAGACAGACCCTGAAAAGTTTCAGGCAAGCTAAATGTAGAAAGGTAAATAAATGTACCACGCATCATTACTAATTTGGGAGAGTGGTCATTGATGGACTATATTTAATGTTTATTTTTATGGCTTAATTTTATTAATACAAAGGTATTTATAAGAGCTTTCATATGAATATTTCTGACCTTTGTCTTAATTTTATATTCTCCTTTAAGGTCTTCATTTCCTCAAAAGGGAATCCTCTCACCACAGGGGATTTCTAAATGTGAAGGCCCACAGTTGAGATGGTCCAACTTAAGTAGAAAAATATCCTCTAGTCGACTCAACTCTTTTGGAATTTATAATAATCATATGAGTTGTTTGAAACTTAGTTTTTTGCTAACCAAGCAATGAAGAAAATAAATTTATACTATATAAAATAAATTTGTTTTATAAATAAGCCTGGAGAAGGCATAAATCTCTTCCATTACATGCAATAAATAAATGTGTATTGAATGACAAAAAAAAGTATGTTCAAATCTTCAAACTATCTTCATTAATGTTATGATTACTAGGAAGGAATTAGTATTCAACAAGGAAGTCAGGGTATCTCTCTCTAGGCAGAGTTATCTTAGAGGAGAAATACGTATGTATAGAAAATAAGGTAAGTCAACTCTTTCAGAGAAAAAGTAGAATGGGAGATCTACATTGTCCAGCAGGTGGCATTCTATCAAGGACTCTCAGAAGATGTGGTGGCCTTTGATGGCTACCTCTTTCCCTGACTCCTGCCAAGCACCCTATCAACACCTCCACAAGACCAAAGCCCTCAGTCATCAATTTGAGTTATAAGGTATTTGCCCAGTTCTATATGTTTAATTTGATTTCGTGTTTATAGACTGCCACTGTACTAGATACTGAACAGAATCTGTAGGCAAATTAAAAGAATGCCTAGTCTTTTTTCTATTGTGCAGTTTTCTTTTTTCCCAGACAGGGGCCATGGTCATATACTTTATTTATTTATTTTTTTGCTTTTCTTTTTTTTTTTAATTGAAGTAAAGTTGATTTACAATATTATATTAGTTTCAGGTGTACAGCACTGTGATTCAGCATTTTTACAGATTATACTCCATTAAAAGTTATTACAAGATAATGGCTATAATTCCCTGTGCTATACCCTATATCCTTGTTACTTATCTATTTCATACATACTAGTTTTTATCTATCAATCCCATACCCTTAATTTGCCCCACCCTACTTCATTCTCCCCTTTTGTAACCAGTAGTTTGTTTTCTATATCTGTGAGTCTGTTTCTGTTTTGCATATACATTCATTTGTATTATTTTTTAGATTCCACATATAAATGATATCATAAAGTGTTTGTCTCTCTCTGTCTGACTCATTTCACTAAGTATAATATTCTCTAGGTCCATCCACACTGCTGCAAATGGCAGCATTTCAATCTTTTTTATGGCTGAATAATATTCTATTGTGTGTGTGTGTCATATATATATATATATATATATATATATTTATATACCACATCTTCTTTATCCATTTGTCTAAACGGATCAATACAAGAAGAGGATGTTATACTCATTAACATAAATGTACCCAATATAGGAGCACATAAATATATAAGGCAAATACTAACAGACATAAAGGGAGCATTTGACAGTAATACAATAATAGTAGGGAATTTTAATACCCCACTTACATCAATGGACAGATCATCCAGACAGAAAATCAATAGGGAAATAGTGGTCTTAAATGACACAATAGAGCAGTTCAACTTAATAGATATCTTCAGGACATTACATCCAAAACCACCAGAGTACACATTCTTTTCAAGTGCACATGGAATATTCTCCAGGATAGAGCACATACTAGGACACACAAAAAAGTATCAACAAGTTTAAGAGGACAGAAATTGTATCAAGCATTTTTTCTGACCACAACAGAGATTTCTAATAGCTGGATTTATTTCATTTCTCCCCCATCCCCAGAAGCTTTGATTTAGCAGTTTAGCAGTTTAAACTATAATCTGTCTCAAGAATATATGTATTTTTAACATCTTTACTGGGGTATAATCACTTTACAATGGTGTGCTAGTTTCTGCTTTATAACAAAGTGAATCAGCTATACATATATATATATCCCCATATCTCCTCCCTCTTGCGTCTCCCTCCCATCCTCCTTATCCCACCCCTCTAGGTGGTCATAAAGCACCAAGCTGATCTCCCTGTGCTAGGCAGCTGTTTCCCACTAACATCTATTTTACATTTGGTAGTGTATATATGTTCATGCCACTCTCTCACTTCGTCCCAGCTTACCCTTCCCCCTCCCCGTGTCCTCAAGTCCATTCTCTACGTCTGCATCTTTATTCCTGTCCTTCCCCTAGGTTCTTCAGAACCATTTTTTTTTTTTTTAGATTCCATATATATGTGTTAGCATATGGTATTTGTTTTTCTCTTTCTGACTTACTTCACTCTGTATGACAGACTCTAGGTCCATCCACCTCACTACAAATAACTCAGTTTTGTTTCTTTTTATGGCTGAGTAATATTTTTGACAATTTTTACAATATTTATTAAATCTACTTAACTATGTCAAAAAGAAATTATAGTGAGAGAAAATTCTGGATTAAGATCTTGGCCCAAGTACCACCATTTGTATTATCTGAAGGAATTAAGAATATTCATTTGACCAAATTCATAGAAACAGAGAACACATAGGTGGTTGCCAAGAGGCAGGGGTATGGGGTGAGTAAAATGGATGAAGATGGTCAAAAGGCACAAACTTCCAGTTATAAAATTGATAAGTCCTAGGGATGTAATGTACGGCACAGTGATTATGGTTAATAACACTGTATTGCATATTTGAAAGTTGCTATGAGTGTAGATCTTAAAAATTCTCATCACAAGAAAGAAAAGTATAAATTTGTGTGTTGATGGATGTTAACTAGACTTATTGTGATGATGGATGTTAACTAGACTTATTGTGATGTAACTAGACTTAACACATACAAACATAAAATTATTATACTGTACACCTGAGACTAATATAATGTCATATGTCAATTGTAGCTCAATTTTTTTAAAAAAAAGAATGTTCATTTGGACAAAAGGATAAATAACAAACAAACAAATATTTGTGTCAGGAAAAATCAGACAGAAGAGGTTAATTACTATTATAGCACCAGCCTGGCCATCAGTGGAGATTGGAGAAGAAGAAATATAAATCAGAAACCAACTTCCTTGGGGACTAGATATTTCTACTGAAGAGACTCAAATTCCTGCTTAATAAAAAAGAGATACTTCTGCTCCAAAATGAGCTGATCTTGACTCAGGTTTATTCATGAAATCATTCATTTACTCAACAAATATTTGTTGGTTACTTTCTGTGAGCCAGCCCTGACTTGGATGCCCAGATACAGGGGTCAACAAAACAGACAGGGTCCCTGCTCTCTTGCCACTGTGGGTCTAGAGGAGCGTGTTAAACAGGGAACATGAGGTACATTTTCCCTTCCTGGTGCTGACTGTTCTCTGAAATGCTATCTCAGGGCTGGTCATTAGACAGCTTTCCTCTGTTAAAAAAAAAAAAAAAAAAAAAAAGCATGTGGTTTGCCCAGCCAACACATAATCGTCAAACTGCATCTTAGGATAAGTCTAATTCAGCTGATGATGTGAGTGATTAAAAGGTGATTAAGAGGAGAGCAAGTCCCATCTCTCTGACTTAAGAGTCATTGACGACACACTTCTGTCCAAAGGAATCAGTCCCAATTCCTCTGTATGGCTTCCAGGATTCTTCATGGTTCTGCCCCCTGCCTACCTCACTAACCTTACTTCCCACCACTGATTACTTGCTGCCTGTGCCCCATGGCTGAACACACAATGCTACTGCATACACTGTCGGCCCTCCATACCTGTGAGTTCCGCATCTGCAGAAGGGGTGTGTAACCCTGACTTGTAAGGAACTTGAGCATCCATGGATTTTGGTACCTGTAGAATCTTGGAACCAATCCCACATGGATACTGAGAGATGGCTGTATTCTTCTCTCTTCCTGGAATACAACCCCACTGATATTGTTTGTATGAAAAATTCATATGCATAAATGAGGATGCTTCCCCATTGCCACCTTCCCTAGGACCCTTTCTGTGACCTTTTTTTACCCAGTTAATGACTGGCACCTTTATATCACAGTGGTCATAGTCATTGATTATTAACCATTTTACATCACAGTCATTCATCTTTCTCAGCAAGATTGGGAGCTCTTGAGAGAAGAGGATATAGTATTCACCTGTGCTTCCCAATGGCTTAGACCAACGCTTAGAGCTTAACTGGCATCTAGTAATTATTTATTGAATGAAAAAATGAATGAAGGAAGGAAAGAAGAAATGAAATAATGAAAAAATGAAGGAGACCTAGGCAAGAGATTATTTTATATGGAGGCAAGATATTGGCAAATAATTCTGTGAGGATCAATCAGTGAATTAATCTTATTGTAAATATTGTGTTGAACATCAAGGAAACTTACAAAGTCAACAAAGAAATGACCCCTGACCTCATGAAATATCCAATCTACAATATTTAAGGAGACAAGACTAATAATGGGATTGACATATATATATACTAGTATGTATAAAATAGATAACTAATAAGAACCTGCTGTATTAAAAAATTAAATTAAATTTTAAAAAAAGACTAATAAAAACAGTAAGTGACACAAATAAATGGAACATAAACTCCCAGACCTAACCCAATCCAGGCAGACAGACCTGCAGGCTGGAAGAGTGATTTTAAAGATCGTCAGCTCTTTTCATGAAGTAAATGAATCTTATGTAGAATTTTGAAAAGCTGAGTCATGAAGGGAGAGTATTTTGGAGGTAAAATAAGTAGCATAAATAAAGATGGGGGAGAAAGGAATAATTCTGCACTGGAGCTGGCCTGGTATTCTGTAATCCCATTTTGGAATATTGACCTCTTGGTAAAGGATGATTCCAGGGGCTGCTGCAGTGACTACAGTGGCTTTCAGGGTCACTTGGTTTAGCCATGGAATGAACTCAGCTGGCTGCAAAGTGTCTCCAGGGTGATGCTGGAATGAATCACATTTGTTTCTAGCAGTCAATCAGATTTCCAAGTCCAAGTTAAGTCATATTTGTGAGTCAAGGCAGAGCGGTGTGGTGGCAAAGTGTATGGTGGAGGCACAGCCCCATTCATACTTGTTAATAACACAAGTGCTTCACCACCCCAATTTGGGACAGCCTTTGATGGAAAGCCCTTTCCCGATCTGCAAAAGTCTGGCAAAGTACAGATTTACTCTTCTTGTTGTAGCTTAATAGATTGGTCAATGAAGACCTATTTTTTTAAAGGAAATAAGTGATTTTTAAAGGGAAGTTTCTCTACAAAAATTCTTCTTGGGGAGGAAAAGGAAATAAATATTGACTGAGTGCCCTCTATTTGCCAGGAATATATGAACTCCAAAAGCATCCTGGAATGTGGTATCATTATACTCACGTTACAGGTGAGGAAACAGACTCAGAGAAGTGACTTTCTCAAAGGCACATGTGTTAGGATTCGAATCTTGGACAGCCTGACTCCAAAACCCAGCCTCTTTCTGGTGAATCTCTATTACACCTGCTGTTTATAGGAAACCCATGCAGAGTTATAAGATGTAGCAATTGTGTACTTCTCAAAACTAAGGAAATTATTTTCTTTTTTATGGCATTAATATTTAACAGGGAGAAAGAACTTTTAAAAACATCTATCTAGATACTTGAATATGTTCAAAAATAAGTGCCTGAGAATTGCAACTAAGCAAGGGAGCAAAATGTTCTAGTCTTCCATCTAGTGGAAGGTCAGGACAAAATAAGGTGAAGAGCCAACTCCATGCAAATGTACAACACAAAGCGCCCACAGAGTGAGATCTGAGGGGTAAAGAGGGTTCCATCTGCCATCAAAGTTTTTCACTCTTATATGTTAAGGTTTACAGGTTCCTATCAGTAAAAAACACCTCAGGGTAAGAATTCTTCCCAGGAAGTCCATTTTAAAGTGTACAGATTGTTTATTAGAGTTATTTCAAATAGGATGCCAGACATGTGTATTTGATTAGAGGTTGGAGAAGGTGAGAGATGGGAGTTCTAATGGGGAGCCATGGTTCTGGAAGAGGTCTGTCATGCCACACTATGGGGCCCTGGGCCTCTAGAGATTGGAAGCTGGTGACAAGCTTGAAGATAAAACCCAACACAAAAGTGTTATTTCATTCTGCCCATGGCTTTCATTTTGGTGGAGACAAAGATTTGGGGAGTGACAGGAAGCAGATGTGTGTAAGGGTCAGAGCTCACCATAAGAAGAGAAGGCCATCCTGTGAGGTGGAGAGCTCCCTGAGATGTTCAGGGAGGGTGGCTAAACTAGACAGTCTACAAAGTCCCTCCAATTATAGAATTCTCTGAGGATCCTACGAATAATTTTTCTCAGGTCTCAGAGATCCCTTGGCACCATTTTAGTGCCATTTAAATTCATTTATACATTCCACAAACATTCATTTACTCATTAACTACTGTCCGTGTGCTGGGTCCTGTTAAAGAAGCTAAGTACATAACCCCAAAGTTCTTAGTGACCCAGGTAAGAGGATAAGTCCAACAAGATGTAGGATCTGCAAGAAAAATCATGATCTAAGAACGTAAAATCATTGATGCCACTGATATTTCTCTGCACTTCATATCCTGGTGTCAGACCACAGGGTTTCACATTCTGAGATATTTTGCTCTCACTCTGGTAGACTGGCATAGTAGAGATTTAAATCACACTTTCTTTTTCAAAAACTATAAAACACTATATTTTAAAAACTAGTCCAAATGTCATGGGGGGAAATGTGTTTACCTGTGATTGATTGTGGCCAAATGCAGGAGTAACTTTCCATCCTTTTTGGAAGGGGCCACTGCAAACCTGCTGGCACCCCAATCCTAAACAAGTAGGACTCCCTGACCTTGGTCATCCCTTTCTTTTTGTCTGTTTCTTCAAGCCTAACATTTGCCCAGTTGAACTCTGCACTTGTTCCTCAATAGATGCAGAAAAAGCTTTTGACAAACTTCAACATCCATTTATGATAAAAACTCTCCACAAAGTGGGCATAGAGGGAAACTACCTTGACATAATAAAAGCCATGTATGACAAACCCACAGCTAACGTCATACTCAATGGTGAAAATCTGAAAGCATTTACTTTAAGATCAGGAACAAGGCAAGGATGCCCACTCTCACCACTTTTATTCAACATAGTATCAGAAATCCTAGCCACAGCAATCAGAGAAGAAAAAGAAATAAAAGGAATCCAAATTGGAAAGGAAGAAGTAGAACTGTCACTGTTTGCAAATGACAAGATAATATACATAGAAAATCCTAAAGATGCCACCAGAAAACTACTAGAGCTCATCAATGAATTTGGTATAGTTGCAGGATAAAAAATTACTCTACAGAAATCTGTTGCATTTCTATACACTAACAATGAACTAACAGAAAGAGAAATTAAGGAAACAACCCCATTTACCATCAAAGAGAATAAAATATCTAGGAATAAACCTACCTATGGAGGTAAAAGACCTGCACTCAGAAAACTATAAGACTAATGAAAAATTGAAGACAACACAAACAGATAGAAAGATATACCATGTTCTTGGATTGGAAAAATTAATATTGTTAAAATGACCATACTACCCAAGGCAATCTACAGATTGAATGCAATCCTTATCAAAATACCAATGGCATTTTTCACAGAACTAGAACAAATAATTTTAAAATTTGTATGGAAACACTCAAGACCCCAAATAGCCAGAAGACCCTGAATAGCCAAAATCTTGAGAAAGAAGAACAGAGCTGAAGAAATCACACTCCCTGACCTCAGACTATACTTACAAATCTACAGTAATCAAAACAGTATGGTACTGGCACAAAACCAGACACATAGCTCAATGGAACAGAATAGAGAATCCAGAAATAAACCCACACACTTACGGTCAATTAATCTATGACAAAGGAGGCAAGAATATACAATGGAGAAAAGACCGTCTCTTCAATAAGTGGTGCTGGGAAAGCTGAACAGCTACATGTAAAAGGATTAAATTAGAACATTCTCTAACACCATATACAAAAATAAACTCAAAATGGATTAAAGACCTAAATATAAAACTGGATACTATAAAATTCCTAGAAGAAAACTAGGCAGAACACTCTGACATAAATTGCAGCAATATCTTTTAAAATCCGTCTCCTAGAGTAATAGAAATAAGAACAGAAATAAACAAATACAACCAAATTAAACTTAAAAGCTTTTGCACAGCAAAGAAAACCATCAACAAAATAAAAATATAACCTATAGAATGGGGAAAATATTTGCAAATGATTTGACTAACAAAAGCTTAATTTCCAAAATATGCAAACAGCTTATACAACTCAACATCAAACAAACAAACAAACAACCCAATTAAAAAATGGGCAGATGACCTGAACAGACATTTTTCCAAAGAGAAAATACAGTTGGCTAATAGGCACATGAAAAGGTGTTCAACATCGCTAATCATCAGGGAATAGCAAATCAAAACCACAGTGAGATATCACTTCACACCTGTCAGACTGGCTATCATCAAAAAGAACACAAATAACAAATGTTGGCAAGGATGTGGAGAAAAGGTAAACCTCATACACTGTTGGTGGAGTGTAAATTGGTGCAGCCAATGTGCAAAACAGTATGGAGTTTTCTCAAAAAACTAAAAATAGAACTACCATATGACTCAGCAATACCACTCCTGGGTATATATACAGAAAAACAAAAACACTGATTTGAAAAGATACATGCAACCCAATATTCATAGCAGCATTATTTACAATAGCCATGATATGGAAGTAACCTAAGTGTCCATCAACAGATGAATAAATAAAGAAGATGTGGTATATATATACACAATCAAATTCTACTCAACCACAAAAAAGAATGAAATTTTGCCATTTGCAACAACATGGATGGTCTTGGAGGGTATTATGCGAAGTGAAATAAGTCCAACAGAGAAAGACAAATACTGTATGATATCGCTTATATGTGGAATCTAAAAAATGGAACAAACTAGTAAGTAAACAAAAAAGCAGACTCATGGATATAGAGAACAAACTAGGGGTTACCAGTGGGGAGAGGGAAGAGGGAGGGGCTATATAGGAGTAGAGGTACAAACTATTATGCATAAAATAAGCTGCAAGGACCTATTGTACAATACAGGGAGTATAGCCAATATGTTATAATAACTATAAATGGAGTATAACCTTTAAAAATTGTGAATTCACAATTATGGTACACCTATAACTTGTATAATATTGTACATCAACCATACTTTAATTAAAAAAAAAATAAACTTAAAAAAAGTTTTAGTTCAAACGGGTTCAGAATACAGACATTTCTGGACTTAGGATGGTTCGACTTATGATTTTTGAAGTTTCCAATGGTGCAAAAGAGATATTCACTCAGTAGCCACCGTACTTTGAATTTTGATCTTTTCCTAGGCTAGCCTAGTGTGGTACAATCCTCTCTTGTGACACTGGGCAACAGCAGGGAATTGTAGCTTCCAGTCAGCCCTGCCATCAGGAGGGTAAACAATGGATACACTTAAAACCATTCTGTACCCATACAACCGTTCTGTTTTGTTTTTTTTTTTTCTCACTTTCAGTACAGTATTCAATAAATTATATGAGCTATTCAACACGTTATTATTAAATAGGCTTTCTGTTAGATGATTTTGTCCAACTGTAGGTTCATGTAAGTGTTCTGAGCATGTTTAGGGTAGGCTAAGCTAAGCTCTAGGTTAGGTGTATTAAATGCATTTTCGACATGATATTTTCAACTCACGCTGGGTTTATCAGGAGGTAACCCCATTGTAAGTCAAGGGAGATCTGTATTACCAAAGAATAATTGAACGTAGGGATGATAGTCAAACCTTGTAGCAACAGGTATTATATAAACACTGCCCAGTGAAGTATGTTACATGTACTGTAACACCTGGTCAGGCCCTGCCCATGGATACCTGTTGGATCTCAGCCCTCCCTAAAGGGAGCAAGAGCCTACAAATGGAGACGATCCCAAAACAGGTAGAGACCAGTGCTTGAGTCAACATTCCCTTGGATTAAAACACTGGAACTGGAATATTAGTTTGGATTCACTGCAATTCAGTGAGAGCGAATTAATCTACCATCTTATAGTACTGCTCTTCCATCACTGGATTTCTTCTTTTCACGCCGTCCACAGCCTCGTTCCCTTCCCTCTTCCTGTCCCGATGATTTGTTCTCTCTAATTGTGCATCCTCCTCTCCTTTGTCAAGTGCTTTGATAAATATGGACACTTCTTTATTTTCCTCACATTCTCTGCCTCTCCCGAGTCATTGGTGAAGGCACTGAATCATTTTCATCACCGCTCAGCCTCCTCCTGTTTGAAGTCCTTGTCTGGATATATGCTTATTCATCACCACTCTCTCTGCAACCCACATGTGCCCGGCACACTGTTTACATTGGGCTTTAATCTGGTGCTAGTGGCTGACTCCAGTGTCCCCGCTTCTTCCTCAAGGGGGCCATCCCCGCTCCTCCTGCCTGTACAGCTCCCAGTGGGAAAGCATAAAGATCAGGAGTTCTGGGCCTTAACCTTGGCGTGTGGACTGTTGCCCAAATCTTCATTCCAGATCTTCCCCTTTTGCTTGTCCTTTACAGCAGCTTCTTCCTTGGTATTGTCAACACTGCCAAAGAGGCAGAAAAAGGGGTTCCTTTCAAGGTCAGCTCAGAGACCATCCTGGGATAACGCACAGTGATGGGAACCCACGTGTTCTTGCTCTCCACCTGCCCTCTCACATACATTTCCCTCCTCTTACAAATGCCAGTGTTTTCTGTTTTGTCTTATTTTGTTCTGTTTAAACACACTTCAAAGTGCAAATTCTCTAGTTCCCCCTGGTCAATGGCATGCACCGTTTTATGACCCCAAACACTGAGATTTTGCATGAATGCATTGATATTTAGTAATTGGTAATAGATCTTGACATTTCAACAGGCTACAATGGGTTAGCCTCCATTCTCCTTTTTCCGTCCCCCAGCCAAGTTGCTCTGGAATTGATTTATGAAACTAGCTTTGCTTTTTACTGATTTTATTCCTCATTATTCATATTTAATGTTACCCACACTTGACCTTGTGACTCTAATTCCTTAAACTGAATAATGTACACACATTGACTTTGTTCTTCTTGACAGGTCTTATCATTTTTTATCTTTGCCATCCCTCTTTCAGCCTTTTAAAGATCTAGGGCTCTCTGAATCGCTTATCTGTTTACATTCTTCTTCATTATTTAGCATTAATGTTCTTCTTTCAGCCATTATTCTCTGGGTTGTTATTTTCCCTCATTTCCTGATTTGGGTCTTCCTGTCACTGAGCCAGATCTCTCACTACCACATTTTAGAAGTTGACTATAGCTTCACCCGTGAAACTAATTCAGATATTATAAAGAGAAACCATGGAACCAGGAATTCAGCAACAGCTCAGCGGATTCTTGCATGAAATGTTTAGTGTCTTTTAGAAATTGTTTCTAAAATTATATGTTTAATCAGAGCAGGAAGATCACTTGGTAGTTAAAACACGGGACGTAACTTTTGTCCCTGACTAATTCTTAGGCCACAGATACACCACAGAATACTTAAATGCCCATTATTTGCTCAGCAGTGTTCCATAGAAAGAGTATGCAATACTTTGGACATATTTTTCACAAAGATTTGAACTGGCAATTAACCACTAATGACCTCTCTATGATAAAGGTATATATGATATTCCTTTTCTTAACTTCTTATGAGGTGTTGTAGTGATGGTAGCAGGAAATCAATCATAACATTGGGGGTTCTGCATATGTACTTTTAACATAACTGGTTTGATTAGCTCAGTTATTTAGACTTTTTTTTCCTGCTAAAGCCAAGTGTGGGCCAGTTAGTTTCACATGATCCCCCTGGCTGGGAGAGGAGTTACACATGCACGTTATAAAGGGAGTTAGGATGAACCACTACATTTGTCCTAAATTAATCCATTACCTGACTAGAAAAATGATGTTAAACTTTTGAGATATAGGCAGTGAATTAAGCCCGTGCTTTTGAGGTGAAAGGATCCCTTTATCATTCCCATAGTATTAATTTTTATCATTATTATTTTTATCATGACATGTCACATATTAAGTTTAGTGCAGACAGCTCAAAGGCATTTAGTTCTTATTATAGATTAAAGCTGTGCTAATACTAGTGTATGCACCAATATTATTGTGTTTCTATTGGCTGGTAACACACAACTGTGATACAAAATAATAATTACCGTGTCCTCTGGGAAGTAGTAATACATGCAGAGAAAGGAGTTAGGGGTTCGTACAAAGAGACTTCACTCTTTTTGGTATCAACAGCTGTCATGTACGTCGGATTTGACAGTATTGCTTTCTGTCCCAGATTCTCTAAAAGGCATTCTTACCACAAAAGCCAGGACATCATCAGCAAGCAATTTCTATTTGTACGACCCTCAGTCTTCCTTCCTTCCTTCATCTATCTATCCCCAATAAAAGATACAATAAAATAAAAAAAACAATAAAAGATAAAGAATGAATAAATGCCACAACTTTTTTAGTAGGTATCAAAAATTATCTTTTATTTTTGAACTAGTAACTACATTCTGCTGCAAGTCACAATGATTGACAGAGCCATTTGCATCACGAAGCAGGTTCACTCTTTCAAGTTACAAACATCCGTTAGTTAGTCATCCACAGCAAGAGCCCTAACACCTAGGAAGGATGTGGCCAACTTGTTTCAATAGGGTTAAGTTGCTGCAAAAAAATAAACTCCAAATGGAATGGATCAAACACTATAGAAGTTCATTTCTTTTCTGCATTACAGTCCGTGGAATAGAATGGGTAGGTGCCTCTTCTCCTCAAGGTCATCCAGTAACTCAGGTCCCTTCCATGTTGTAACTTTGCACATTGCTAGGATTTTACCCTGTCCACATGGTTGATGTAGGGTCACTGCCCCAAACCCAGCCTGTGGGAAGGGGGAAAGAGAGACATGGAGGGCAAGCAACTTTCTTTCTAAAGATGTGACTCAGAACTTACATACACCACTATGCTCCCATTTAAATGGCAAGAACTTAGTCACCTGGTCACACCTGGCCATAAGGGGGACCTGGAAGGGAGTTTCTGGCTGGGTGGCTACAAGCCCTGACAGAACTGGAGGATGGGTGTTCTCTATTTAAAGGGATGAAGAGGAAAATGGATCCTGGGGGACAATCTGTGGTCTCTGCTACACTTGTTGGGAGAATGCTGTTGTGGTATATGTAAACTTTCAGAGAAATGCAAGAGTGTGTGCTATGTGCGTGTTCTCATGTGCGCTGAGATTTTCCACACATTCACTAATAGCAAGTATTTCCTCCTCTGTTTAAGTAATTATAGAAAAGTGTCTCAATATCCCAAATCCTATTCTACTTAGTAAATCAGATCTCCTACTTTTCTATTATTCATCAGAATAGATGACAATCTTAGTCCAGGAATTTTACTTCTGTCTTTTCCACCTCACTCCCTCTCAGCCCACAGCTTCAATTAAGTTTAAGTGGTTGAAGTACTCCTTGAACCCGTTTTTTCAGTTTCTTGTTTTATTTCCTGTTGAAAATTACAGTTGTACATTTCACTGACTTTAGTAAACAAAACAGACAATAGCAATGAAGTTTCAGGGTTTACTACCATGCTTGAAACTTGCTATGCATTTAAATGCTGTTTTATTTACATCCTTTTCACCACCCCATGAAAAAGGTATCCTCATACAGATGAGGGAGTTGAGACTGAACACTTTAAGTCACTTGCCCAAAGTGGTCTGGCTAATGTCCTTACATTGCAGCCTAGGCTCAAATCACAACACTACCTCTATAGGACCATCAAGTCCTTAAAGCTAAATAGTACTCACATGGACGTATCAATGTAATCTGGGCTACGCATAATCTCCAATTCTCCGAGTGGCCTGGATGCAATACCTTGGAATTCACAGTATTTTGGAAAAAGATGTCAAAATAGACATATGCTCTTCTCAGCTTTCGTTTACTCTTCAAAAATCATAACACCTTTCAGGATAATAGTCAAATGAGTGATTTAGAACATTCCTTTTTCAAGGATTCATAAAAATGCAAGTACTTTTGATCCTTTCTCTATTGCCAAGTGCAGAGGCACCGTCCAGCCTGTTTTCTTACTGGAAAATGACTATAAAAATACAGCCCTCCATCTCTCAGCAGTGATAGATAAGAAGTACTGAAACAGCATTAATAATTAATGGGCAGACAAGATGAAACTCCAGTTGCTCAGACTGCTGTCTCCACATAATCTGTATTTTATACAAAAGGAGAAAGAACTCAATGGAATTTCAGCTGTGACCGGATAAAAACTGCCAGCAAAATGTGATAAGGAAAGTCTAATGTGTATATTAATCATGTTTATAGCTCCTCATTTGTTGATATATTAGCCTAAACTCCCTTTAAAAATACATTTTTGATCACCAGTAGATTCATTTAATGCAACCAAACCTCAAATAGGGTCCAATTAAAGTTTCCAATTTTTATTAATCAAAAATAATTAATCTATCCCATAAATCATGGAACAAATGGGTTAAGAATTTTAGTGCAAGATGAGAAGCATTAAGAAAAGAAATCTAGAAAAGTTTGATGCATGATGTAAATATGCCATTGTATGTTTATAGCTTGAGTTAACATTTGGCACTTTTATTATCCAAATTGTTTTTGTAGATATAATGAACATATAATATGACTCAAAGCAAGACACAGTTTACCCTCGAATGGCATAGACTTCAAACATGATGCATTTTTATTTTCTCTGGATCAGTTATAACAAAAGAGACTACAGGGTTGGGGTGGAGAATGGACTGTTTCTAGAAATGTCTATATTTTGTAGCTAAAAAGCCTAAGAAAATAAAGCCCAGTTTAATCCAGAAGAAAAGAAGTTGCTAGGCACAACTTGGTAAATTTTTTGATGTTGAAAAAAATATATAGAAACTTAGGGGAAATTTGTTCAGTTATCTATGTTCAATAATCCTTGAAACTTACACCAAGCTATAGTCATATCCCAAATTTGTCACAAACCTTAAGACTGAATTGCAGGTGATGGATGAGAGAGAGCAGGAGAAGATATATTAAATCTAGGAATGTGTCATTTATCCACATTATCGAGGCTGTTGGACAGGCAGAAAACTTTCCCAGGTACATGCAGATCTACACTCACTGTTTGGAATCGTTCATTACAGATGTGTTTAAACATCTTATAATTTAGTTATTAGTCGAAATATTTCTGCGGCAGTCATGTTTGAATGAAAGCCCTTAAGTCTTGGGACTAAAAGAAATTAGAATAAGCCCTAGAGAAGTCAAGCTGTAGAAAATGTTAAAAAAAAAAAAAAGCCATAAAAATAAAAGGAGACGAAAGGTACTAGGATAATAACCCTTAAAAGCCTTAGGTTTTATGTGCTAAAAGAAGTACAAATTATATCAGTGGAATATGTTAACTCATGCAATCAGGGCATAGTGTAGGAGCAATCTAATTCATGTCTTATAAAGACCAAATAAAGTTACATAGATGAAAATAACTTCCCAGTTACAAATCCCCCCTCCCCCAGCCATGGCTGTACATAAAAACCTGGACCACTGGACTCAACTGAGTACAGAAGGGATGAAGAAGGGGACCTGAGTTCAAGGCAATCCATCACCACTATTGGAAAAATAATTCATAGGTCTTTCTACCAATAGCCAATCGGTATCATCACCAGATCCATTAAAAAGATAATACATTATTACTGAATTTAGCAAAATTTTAGAGGCTGATATGTTTTGGGAACCTTAGCTGCCAGGTCACCTAAAGCTTGGATGTTATGAAGAAAGCACAAGAGGCAGAGATGCATGACCTGGGGAGGCAAAATCTTTACCCTCCATAAATGTATTTATTCACTTGTAATATGGGGATAATAATACCTGATCTGCTTGGCTCACAGGAATCAAGAGAGGATTTTTCTTTAACGAGAAAAGGTGTGAAAAGGGGCCCGTGGAACCATAAAAACCACACAGATGTGAATTGTAATTAATAGGCTACAGGATTTCTCGCCTTTCCATAAGGATTCCTAAGAACCAAGAATTAAAGCTGGGGCCCTGGTTCTCCAAACCTAGTTCATCTCCTCTGGAAATTCTACCATTAGCCTGCAACTGGCATTCCCCCAAAGTAAGCCTGAAGAATACTAGTTCCACGGAAAATCAGCAAGCGTTACTCCAAAAAGAAAAGTCCTGTGGTGCAACCTGCCTGGGAAACACTTGTGTTTAAACAGGTTTCTTTCCTGCAGTACTTCTCAGAACCTTTAATATGTATGTCAGGAACCTCTAAGAGGAGGGATCTTGGAAGGAATTTTCCCAAACTTATTTGACCGTGGAAATTGTCTATTACAAATCATCTCTTGGGATTGCTATTTTGTAGAAATTGCTTTAGAAAACCCTGATGAAACCTTTTGTAATTTCTCAAAATGTATACACTGAAGATACACTGGCTTCCAATTCTCTTGAGGCTCACAGAGCTACTATTGAGACCAGCATTCCTCAAAATGTGGCTGCTTGGGAAGCTTGTTTAAAATGAAGATCCCAGAGCCTCACCTAGGATTTCAGGTAGAGTCACTGGAATCTGCTTTTTTTTTTTTTAACCAGCTCCTTAGATGAATCTGAACCAAGCAATCCCAGACCACAGTCAGAGAAATGCTGCTGCTCTAAGATTGGCGATGGTGGTCCTGTGGTTTTAACGGCTCAGAGCATGAAATGTGTCTCATCTATGACAGACCTGTGCTTTGTGACCCCCGAAGAAGCAAGTTCATCCTCGAAAATCTCTAGGTAGATCAATTCCTTTAGTACCCACCAGTGCTCTCCTGTCCTGATTGACCAGAAGCTGTAAGGACCATTATGTTATGTACATACATCTCTCTTGATATAATATTTTGCCTTTAAAAATGGCATACTTCAAAGAGTAAGAGCCCAAGTCTTTCCCTACGTGAATTCTTTGGAAATCCAAATGCATATATCCAGGCAAGGAGAAATGTAACATCCCCTTTGCTAGCAGAGCTATTATAAATAGAAATGGAGAGAGAAACTGGACACCTTTCTTGGACCTTGAACATAAGAGAGTGAATTAATACCGTCTAAAAATGGCCAGGGTGCCTACATGACATTATAAATATAGTCAGCCTTGGATAAAGATACACTTTGAAATTAATCTAGAAAGTGAGACTTAGGCTGTTTTCTCTGTAAAATCTACTGATCCTGTGGCCCATATGAAAGAGCAGAAAAGCTACATTTAGTGTGAATGCAAAGAGAGGACACATTTAACAATCTCTGTAGCACTCAAAAAACTTCTGTGCAGGACCCTTTTTATGAATTTCCCAAAATACTATGAGACTATTATGTATCTGTGAATACCCAAGTGAGAAAAAAATAATGTCTGTACTCAACTGGCTTGGGGCAGTGCTTGTCACTAGTTCTTTGGTGCATCAGATTGCAACATTTTAGACCAGTTTCCAATCCCACTGATACATCATGGAAGAAATGAGTTCTGGAGCCAGCTGTCTTGAATTTGAATTCTAGCTCTTCCACTTACTGAGGTTTTTAAACTCTCTAAGTTTCGGGGTTTTCATCTGTAATGTGGGATAGCAATAGTATCTACCCCTCAGAATTGTTACGTGAATCAAATGAGAAAATGCACAGTGCTCTGCACGAACTGAGAGCTCAGAAATGCTAGTTCTTATTATCCCACTCAACTTAGGGAGGGTCATGTTTCATGGCTCTTCTCTATCCTTCACTGAGCCTAGAAAAGGGCTTTGCATGTAGGAGGGAACCATTCAATGACTTCTGGAAGAGGAAAGAAGGAATGTGTTGAATTGAGGATGTTTTAAAAACCTCTGGATTTTTTCTTTGGACTTTAAGAATATTGTGAGACAATTTGGATACGAGTAAGATACGTGATGCTATGGCTTTGCCTAAACCCTGCTTCTCTATTCTGGACCCAGGAATCACGGGTGGGCTTCCCGGGCCTGTGTGTTCTACCCTTCCCTTGGCCTTGAATGTACACTACTTTGAAGATGTTTTTCAGAATGATCCTCTGAGTAAGGATGTAGCTGACCTTCATAGAAAACTTAAAGGTAAAACACATTATCAAGTAATAATGACTTATTTGTGGAATTACCACACTGTTACGTGCACTTTGGTCTATAAGAAAGTATCTTTTGGTGCAACCCAAATAGCAAGATGGTGAAGTATTGATACTTCATAAGCTGAAAGCAAAATTGCTACTGTGAAAAATGTGGTGTGTGCTGATGAGTATCACTTACATGCTGGTGTGTAGTGGAGATGTTGCTAGACAGCAGGCCAGGAAAAGCTACACTTGCTAATTGCACTTTTAACCCAATGATAAGCGGAACACTGAAAACCCAGTAGAATAAGAACTACAAATATTTAAACTATCATTTCATTAGTACATTTGATGATGGAAAATTTTATCTTAGAGTCTAGATAAAAGTGAAATGAGTTGCTTGTATCTACACATTAAGATTTGGCTAAAGCGTAACTGGTATATATCCTTGTGGCTGGTATGGCAGGAATAGGGATGTGGTGGTGGTAGATTGACTCTTTCAGAGCTGGTAGAAAAGTGCAGCAGTGGCATTCCCTCTCTCCCTGGACACTGCCATGTGAGCCCATTCTCAGTCCTGTTGGACCAGAATACACATTCTTTTACTCAAAGCTAAATATGACCTGGTCTGGTACTTTCCTAAATGTGACCTATTGGGTGGAGGCCCATTACTAGGTTATAAAATCAATTTAGTGGTTAGGAATCAGTGTCTAAAAATAAGATAGAATTAGGATAGGATGGAATAGAATAGAACTAAATAGAATAGACTAGAAGAGAATAGAATAGAAAGAATAGAATAGAAGAATAGAATAGATCAAAATGCAAAACACACAGTAAGAGTTAGATTTGTTTGGTAAAATTTTGCTTTAGTATGTTTGTGTGCATGTGTGTATAGCAGGTTAGGATGTAAATTGCATTTCTGACTGAGTCTCAGTTTAGAAAATTCCGCGAGTCACTGGCCAGGAAGCCAGGTTCCCGTGTCCATTATATTATAGGTTACCAAGTAGCAAGAGAGATGGTTCCACTGTATCTCTCAGGTTGCCAGTCATTGCCTACATATTTTCTGTGCACTTTCTTGAGTTGCCCACCCAGAGTCAATGCAGCTAACAGCTAACAGTTACTTAATCAGTTGTCAAGCAGTGTGCTAAGCTTTATATCTATTTAAATCCTTAAAACAGCCCTACCAGTTGGATATTCCAGTTGTGTAGGTGAGGAAACTGAGACCCAAAGAGATTAAATCATTTGCTCAAATTTACACAGCTGGAAAGGGGGAGAGCTAGGACTTGAACCCAGGTGGCTTGGCTTTAGGGAGTCCACACTTGACAACTATTAGGAGTCTAAAGCCCAAGGACCCAGTCCCTCTTTCATTTTATTGCCAACACTATTCCTTCCTTGCCTTGATTCAAGGACATTAAAGCCAGCACCTCCTGCTGAAGTATCCCTGATTATCTCAATTTAACACAACACTTACTGGGTTGAACTATAGGAAACTATATGAACTATATGAAACTATATGAAACACTATTTGGGGTTGAACTATATGAAATATTTGCCTACATTTGAACTACTAAATCAGCAGTTTCATATGGTTAAATCTAACAGCCCTTCTAATGTATTGTCCCCTACTTTAATATATTTATCATCTAGGGATTGAAGAAGATAGACACTTAGAAGTTTTTCTATTGCACTTTCCATTCCTTTCTAGTTGGGTTTTCACAGAGACATGTTTGCTCGAAAACTTTATATACTAGGATGGCAGAATGTTCAAGCTGGGAAGGGCTTTATTGACTGTTCAAACTAAGACCTCATGAGATTAAAGTGATTAATGTCCACAGCCATTACTGGTAGAGCTAAGACTAGAATTTAGGCTTGTATGCTTTTTATTTCCAGTCTTGAAGACTTTTGGTTACACCAGAATAATCACCTATAGAGTAAAGAGTCCTAGGGTGTGTAAATCCTGTAAATACTGTTTCGTCCCCCTGCCTCCTGCACTTTGCTTGCTAACAAGCTCAGAGCCAAATTTAAAATCCATCATTAGTAGGTACAGTTAAAACTCTATTTTGCCTTTGCCTTTACTTATGTATTTAAAATATTTTTTGGTGCTAATGTCTTTATCTTTTAAAATCTTGCTGTGTTGTGTGATTGGGGGAGCTACTTCATTTTTTTCTTTTCCAAATGAGAGAAGGTTAAATTTTAAAAGAGCTCCAGTAATACAAAAGGATTCAATCATATGCACTTGAATGACTGAATGGGCTGTGAGAGCTGAGGAATGAGGCCAGCAAGGAGAAGCAATAGGGGGAAGAAGGAGCAGGGAGATAGAGGAGAAGTTAAGAAGCCATGGAAGTTCTGCCATGAAGGAGCAGCATGCCGGGCAAGGACAAGCAACAGGGATGCTGCTGCAGTGGCAATGCTGCCGCCCACATCTCCTGACATAGAAAGTAGGACGGGTCTGATATGTAACTACAACATGGCCTCAGAGGATGCTTCACCCCACTACTCCCTGCCTGAACCCCTTATTACAGTAAGGCTGGGCTCCTATACAGTTCCTACTTAATGTGGATCTCAACCTCCAGCTTTGGTTTGTGCTACTGCCATTTGCTCACCTCTAGATATGTTAATCTTTCAAGGAATACATCCTTCATCATGAACTCTTCCTGACCACTGAATCCCCAAATGATCTCTTCTTTATCTTAATTTCTCTACTAAATTTAGTTATCGAAATGCTCATATTTTACAATCATATTTCAGATTGTGAGCATCATAAAAAATGTGTTCTATGTGTATATGTGTGTGACCCTGAAGACATGCATCAATATTTTATACATTAGAGATGACTATAATGTAGCTTAAATAAAAAGAGACAATGGAATTTTATGGCTCCTTTATGCCTACATATCATATTCAGAAATTTAAAAAAAGATGAAAAGTTTATTCCACCCTTTATTGCTCTAACTTCTGATTTCCTATGATCATTAGGAAAGTCCTTACACTGACAGAGACGAACAGATGTCAAAACCATTTTGAATATTTTTTGGAGTTTTAATGAGCAATAGGCACTGTTTGCTTTTATCATTTTCAAGAAGTTTAATTTTATGCAGTTTGAGCTGAGTCTAGTTAATTCTAATAAAATCAATTTAAAAGTCACAGCATTTCAAACTATTGGAATGTTTTTGTCTCTTTCTTCATGATCCTTGTATTCTGTCACTGACATGGAAAAGGCAGTGATATTTCAAGGAACGTGCTACCATATCATAATGCTTATTCTGTCATCAGAAGATTGTGAAATGAAAGCAAGATGGCTCCCAGAAGTTTCCTTTGATAGCTGTTACTTCAGTGACCCAGAGCTATGTAACTTTTCAAGTGATAACTCCCTAATTAGTTGGAGCTTTAGTATCCTCTGCCTACATCTTGTCCTCAGCCCAAATGTTCACTTATCTAAACCAAAGTGCTACATGACATTTTTGTTGTTTTAAGAATGCACAGTTACCATTCCCAGGCTGCTCCCACATTATCTCAGATATGTGTTATATGACACATCTTCAAATTCAGAGAAGGGTGTAGGAAAAAAAAAAAAGACCTTAATAGTTTGAATTGTTTTGCTAGCAATTTAAAATAACCAGTTTTTGAAATGCATTTTTACTCTATGTGCTGCTGGGTTTCAGCTTGTGTATATAGACCTAAAGCATGGAGTGTTTATGCACGTTCAATGCAGTGAGAAGTCTAAAAGTTTAAAAGAGGGTCTTTCAGCAGCAACAATATGAATATGAGTAGTAGTTCCCACATGGAAAATACAAGCATTTTGTCTCTTATCTTACAATTGTGAAAGAAAAAAAATTTTGGAAAGGGAAATAAGTAAAAAGCATACAGAAAGGGGCCTGTACTTGAGAAAGTATCAGACTGTCCTTTCTGAGAAAAATTATCGTGGGATATTAACAGCTTCTTCCAGTAAATTAGAAGGAGCTAAAGGTATCTGAAAGTCAGAAAGAAAGCAAGAAATGGAGAGTGTGTGGGCTGTATAAAACATAAGCCAGGATGGTCAGTATGGTTATAGTTCGGGATAGTCAAAGGGGTCAGCAAGATCAGAAAGAAGAAGTGACCACTAACATCATTAATCTGATCATCTCCAATTAGGTGGAGGCATTGAGAAGGCCAAGAGATTTGGGTCTTATCCTTAAAAACAGAGACCAAAGTGAGAAACAAGTGGAAAAAGTGGAAGCAGAGGGGAACATAGCCTAGCACATGTAGTAACATGGGGAAAACGAATGTGGCGTAAATTAAAGAAGGTAGCAATTGTATATATAGGAGATATATCTAGATAGATAGTTAGATAGATAGATAGATCCCCTATTGGTTTTGTTTCCCTGGAGAACCCTGACTAATACAGGCTCAGACTCAGGAAAAAATGTAGTTCATAAAACTGTTCCCGAGGAATCCCAGATGTTGGATTTACTAGACAAAGACTTTAAATCAGCTATTTTTAATATGTTCAGAGAATCAAAGAAAACCATGTACAAATAATAAAATGAAAAACTCAAAACAATATCACACAAAATAGAAGACATAAATAAAGAAATAAAAATTATTTTAAAAACAGAAATTGTAGAGTTGAAAAGTACAAAAGCTCAAATTTCAATATAGGAACTCAGCAGCACATTTGAGTTGGCAGAAGAAGAAAAATCAGTTAATTTGAAGATAGGCCAGTTGAGATTACATAGTCTTAGGAAGAAATAGAAAAAGGAATACAAAATAATAATAATCAGAGCCTCACAGACTTGTGGGATATCAAGTATACCTACACACAGTGGGAGTTCGAGAAGAAATCAGAAAGGGGAAAAAAGAATAGTTGAAGAAATAATGGCTAAAACGTATCCCAAATATGATGAAAACCATTAATCTACACATCCAAGAAGCTCAACAAGCTTCATGTAGGATAATCACAAAGATATTCAAACCTAAACATGCCGTCATCAATCTGTGAAAAGAAAGAGAGAATCTTGAAAGTAAGACGAAAACAACAATTCATCATGTACAAATGATCCTCAATAAGATTAATATCTGACTTTTCTTCAGAAAATACAAAGATCAGAAAGCAGTGAGACAAAACGTTCAAAGTGTGGTCAGATAAGAATTCTGTATTTGGCAAAACTGTCCTTCAGAAATGGAAGAGAAACTAATGCACACCCAGGTAAACAGAAACTGACAGCTTGCTGCCAGCAGGTCTCCCTACAAAAAATGCTCAAGAGAATCCTTCAGTTTGAAATGAAAGGACACTGGACAGTAACTTGAATCTATGTGAAGAAATAAAGAGAAACAGGAAAGATAACTACATAGATAAATATATAAGGCAGTATATTTTTGTTTGTTTTTAACTCTTTTTTTTGTAATTCTATCTGATTTAAAAGACAACGTTAAAAAGCAATAATTATAAGACTGTGTTGATGAGTATGTGATGTATAAAGATGTAATTTGCACACAACAGTGCAATATGAGCAGGGCAGGAATGAAGCCAGATAGAAGCGAAGCTTTTATTGAAATTAGGTTGATATTAATCTGGAATAATTAGATATAAATTGTGATCCCCAGGGTAACCAGTAAGATAATAACTCAAAATATAGTAAAAGAAACAACAAGAAAATTAATGTGTGTATTAGAAAATATGTTTAACAAAAAAAGAAAGCAGTGATGGAAAAATAGAGGAAAAAAAAGATGTGGATAAAAGAAAGCAAACTTTAAAAATGGTTGATGTAAATTCTACCTTTCAGTAATTACATTATATAAATGGATTAAACACTCCAATCAGAAAGCAGAGATTGGTAGAATAAAATTTTAAAATTTCATGATCCAACCATATGCTATATAGAGGAGATACAGTTTCAAAGATGTTAATAGATAAGAAATCAAAAGATAGGAAAAATATACTGTGCAAACAGTAACAGAAAGAGACCTGTAATGGTTACTTTCATATCAGAAAAAAATAAACTTTAAAACAAATTGTCATTAGATACATTTTATATTTATCCAAATTGTTATAGGAGAACATTTTATAACAATAAAAGGGTCAATTCATCATGAGATATAAAATTATAAACATACATGCACCTAACAACAGAACCCTAAAATGTGACAGAATTGAAGAGAGAACCGGATAATTCATCAATAATAGTGTAGACATCAATACCTTAATTTTAATAATGGATGGAACAAATAGACAGAAGATGAAGAAGAATACACAATTTTCTCAAGGACACATGGAATATTTTCCAGGACAGACCATCCTATGTTAGGCTATAAAACAAGCCTCAATAAATGGACAGGATTGATATAATGCAAAATATTTTCTACTACCACATGAAATGAAATTAGAAATTAACAACAAAATATTTGGAAAATTCATAAATATGAATTTCCTCACAAGCAAAAAGTAAGCAAAGATTTCTTAGGCAGGACACAAAAAACACCAACCTTTTAAAAAAAACTGATAATATAAACTTTATCAAACTGTAAAATTTTGCTTATCAAAAGATACAATAACAAAAATAAATAAACAAACCACAGATTGGGAGAAAGTACTTGCTAAAAATACATTTGACAAAGGCCTTGTATACAGAATATACAAAAAATTTGCACAACCCAGTCACAGAGTTTCTCAACATTATTTTCAGTACAGCTCTCCCTAGGAGACCTTTTAGACGTTTGTTTTCCTATTCCCCCCCAATTAAAATTTAATACTACAAATATACTGTATATATTTTTATGTACTGTGGCCTTTTGTACGGCTACAAACCATTGTAATACTTAAGATATTTTCACCCCTCCTCTCAAGAGCCGATTTTCACCCACTTGGGAGTAATATTGCTGCCATTAAGAATTCACGCTCAGGCTTCCCTGGTGGCGCAGTGGTTGAGAATCTGCCTGCTAATGCAGGGGACACGGGTTCGAGCCCTGGTCTGGGAAGATCCCACATGCCATGGAGCAACTGGGCCCGTGAGCCACAGCTGCTGAGCCTGCGCGTCTGGAGCCTGTGCCCCGCAACGGGAGGGGCGGCGATAGTGAAAGGCCCGCGCACCGCGATGAAGAGTGGCCCCCGCTTGCCGCAACTAGAGAAAGCCCTCGCACGAAACGAAGACCCAACACAGCCAAAAAAAAAAAAAGAAATAAAATAAATAAATAAAGTAGCTATAAAAAAAAAAAAAAAAAAGAATTCATGCTCAATTTTTAAAAAAGTTTAAGATGAGCAAACAGTTTGAACAGTCATTTAGTAAAGAAAATATATGAATGGCCAATAAGCACATGGAAAAATGATCAAATCATTAATCATCATGGAAATGCAGATCAAAACCACAATGAGAGACTGACACACAGCAACCAGAATGACTAAGAAAACTGACGTCAAAAGTTCTGAGGACGTAGAACAACCAGAACTCTCATACATTGCTGGTAGAATACAATCTCTTTGGCAAAACGTCTGCCAACTTCTTATAAAATTAAACATGTAACTACCTATGGGTGAACAGTTCTAATTCTAGGTTTTTACAAAATAGAAATGAAAGCATATGTCTTCACAAAGACTTATAAAAGAATGTTCACTGCAGGTTTTATTCACAACAGTAAAAAATTGGAAACAACCCATCAAAACCCATTCCCCTGTCCATCAGCAGGAAAATGGATAAACTAACTGTGTCATATTCATTCAATGGGATAATATAAATATGAAAACAATGAAAGTAATAAACTATTGACTTATGCAAAAACATGGATGAAATCTCCAAAAAATTTATGCTGGTTGAAAGAAGTCTTACGCAAAGTAGCTCTTATTGTATGATTGGATTTATATGGCGTACTAGAACAGACAAAAGTAATCTATGGCAAAAAGAATCAGAACAATAGTTGCCTCTGAAGGTGGAAGTGGGGGTCAAGATTAACTAGAGAGGTGCTTGAAGAAATCTTCTGCATGATAAAAATATTCCACAATTTTATAAGGGTTTGGGCATATGTAGGCATATGCATCTGTCAGAAGTCATCAAATGGTATATTTAATATTTAGGTGTTGTATGTGAATTTTACCTTTAAAAAAAAGCCCGAATACATCTAAAACTAACACAATGTTATGTGGTCAGTTATGTCTCAATATTTTAAAAAAGAAGCCTATAAATCAATGTTGAACTCATTCATAATATACATGCTGAAATGTTTAGGGGCAAAAGGTAGTGATGTCTACAACTCACTTTGAAATGCATCAAAAAGTAAGATGATTTGATGATTAGACAGATGTTCAGATGGGTAGATATACAATAAAGCAAATATGGAAAAATGTTAGCAATTATAGAATCTATGTCATAGAAATAAGCATGTTCACTATAAAATTCTTACAAATTTTCTATACGTTTGCAATTTTTCACAACACAATGTTGAAAAACAATTGTATTTAATTAAATGCATGGAGATCAAGGTCATGCCTGAAGCCAGCATATTCTTAGAAGAAAAGTGGCCTGGTGAAGGGAAGCATGAAACAGGCAATGCTGTCCAAAGAAAGTTGAGTGCCTTGTGTAAACTCTCTTTATCCCATTTCACTAATCTATAAAATAAGTACAGTAAATCCCCACCTTACAAGTTAGTGATAAGGATTGAAGATACTTGGTCTTCAGTGGGTAATGAAAACTTAGTAACTAATTTGTTATTGTTTGTTATATATCTTGCTTAACTTAACCTCTTAGCTTCTTTGTTGTTACCAGATGTTGTAACCGCAGTTAATCTCCAAAGGTTGCTAGGATAATTAAGTGTATTAATACATGAAAGGTGTTCAACACATAGCCTAGGAAAATAGATGTAAATAAAGATAGGTTAAATATGAAAAGGGTGGGTTTGGTGGGGGGTTTTGTCAAAAATAGTTGAATATTGTCAATTTCATATGATTCAATCTAGTAGCCATATATAGATATAAAATATATGAAGATGAGACATAGACCTATAAATATGCCTAAGAAAATCTATATGGACTTGATACAGTGTTTAAACAAACATTCTGGCACAATTTTGGTGCCTGAGAAAGAGCTTCTCTTCTGTAACTTTGTCAAGCCACCAGCTATTAGGGTGACCAAGTTGTTCTGGTTTTCCTGGGGTTTTCCTAATTCTGGAATTGAATATCTCACATCCTGGGAAACATTTCTGTCCCAGGAAAACCAGGATGACTAGTTACCTTAGGTTTTACAAAAGCTATTTCCGAAACTAGCACTCAGTTGGGTACTTCCTCTGCATTGGGTGCTGCCTCTTAACTCAGTCTTACAAATACATCATAGAAAATTATAGTGAAATCCACTTTCCAGCTGAACAGCTTTTTCATACCTGACATATCTTAATTCCCAGAGAGCAACAAGAAGACCTGCTAAAGTTTGGACTTGATCAAATGTTGCTACTCTTTAACGATGGTGTTATATGCTGTGAGTCACAGAATCCACTCTGCTCAGTTCAGCTAAGAGTATGTAACATGGAAGTACGGGGGCAGTATCACCTGGTGCTCGGGCTGGGGTGTCACCACTTATCCAGGACTAAGGAAGGGTGAGAAATCTACAGACAACTTAGATAGTTATATTCAGAATTATGTACAGTAAGCCTCAGTTGGAGGCAAGAAACGGGATGGGGGCATAGAAGGATACTTGTAGTTACACCTTTTCCAGGCAAACCCTCTTCTAGAAGCATGTGGAGCCTCCACATTGTAACCCAATCTAGAGGTGTGTTAAGCATTAACACAGCAAGGCTTAATCTGCAGGGGGGACTCCCTGACACTGAAGGCTGAACCCTGGGGAAATTGCTTATGAGCTCCAGCTGGAAAACACATATGGGTTTATCTTTGCAAACTCTGTTTACAAACAAGGTGCATTTGTTCTCCACACAGTTTGTCTTTGCCACTGGCACTTGAGGAATCCAGTTTCAACTTTAGAACTACAACTTTGGATCACCCCTCCCAAATCATGTATAGTTTCTTGTCAGGATTTTTACTTTTAAGGTAATTCCCTTGCCCCAGGGTAGGGGAATTAGGGTGCATTCATTCACTCAGAAATGTATTCCAAGGTTTATTGGACAAGCCCTATGGCCCAGGAGAAAGTACCAAGGACAAACAAAATTCAATTAGACATCCCTACCTTCAAAAGTCATCTGATAATACACAAGACCCAGTAATGCTGATACAACACATGTAATGCCATGAAAGGAAGGTTTTATGCCATAACGTCAGAAGAATGTGTATGGGAGAATTGGAATGGTCTCAGTGGACACAGTAGCTTGTGAGTCGGGCTTGAAAAGATGAACACAATTTCAACTGGGAGGAATCAGAGACCAGTGAAGGTTGGTAGAACTAACAGAAAAGTTGATGAAGTGTGAGGGAAGAATAAGTCATTTAATTTGACTAAAACACAGGGTCCAAATAGAGTGTGAAGGAGATACAAGAAAAGTAGGTTGGAGTCAAATCAGACAGGTCCCCAAATCTCATGCTATAGAGGTTAAAACACTAACAGCTGGGTATACAAGAGTGAGGAAGACAGACACAATGTTCTGCCTCATGGTGCTTACATTCTAGTGAGGGGAGAGGGTATCTTCGGGAAGCCAACTGGGATGAAGGCCATAGATAACAACAGCGGTTCGTGCCTACCATGTGGCAGGCACAGTGTTAGGTGTTTTCTGTATAATATGCCAAATCCTCCAAGAATGTTTTAACTGTAGGATTTGAGTAAGAAAATAGAGGCTCAGGGAGGCTGGCTACTTAACCAAGTGAACTGCTGTCTGGACCAGAATCCAAACCCATGGTTCTCTGGCTCCAAAGCCCATGTCATCCTGCTCCAGGATAAATGAGAAAGCGAGAAGAGGAGGGGAGGGGAGGGAGATGGAGAGGCTGAGAGAGCAGTCAGGTCTCTGCAAGAATCAGGAGAAAATTAGTAAAGGCTTGAACTAAGGTGAACTGAAGTGAGATGGGAAAGGAAGGGTGACTGAGGCTACTGTGGGGCAGCTAGATTGATAAGATTTAGTGACTAATTGAATCTGGAGGAAATTAAGACCGAAGAAATGGACCAGTGGGAGGGATTCTGGGAAAATGGGAGGAGGAGTGCATGACTGGAATCATGGAACAAATGGACACCTTTTAAAGATTGGGGGATCAAGGGAACTCCAACAGGTTTATTCACCCAATATTTATTACTCATTTGCTTATGTAGCAGATAGGGAGCAGGCCATGTGCCAGGCACTGGTCGGGCATGACGGGTCTAGTGCAGAGTAGAAGCTGCTCTCCTGAGCTTACAGTCTGGGGAGGGAGAGGAGCTCAAGCCGTCATCCCACAAGAGTGTGTGATGACAACCAAGACAAGGCAGGATAGCAGTGGTGGCCAACCCTTCTTGCACATTAGATTCACCTGATACCTACTCTCACCTTCCCAGAGTTTGTGAGTTAAAGGATCTGGGATGCAGTCAGAGCCTCGGCCATTTCAGAAGCTCCCCAGGTGATTCTACTGTGCAGATAAATTTGGGAACTACTGCGCTAGAGCAGAGGTGGTCAAACTACAGTCCTCAGGCCAAATCCGGCCCATCATCTGCTTCTGTAAATAAAGTTTTGTTGGGACACATGGCACCTACTCATTTGTGTTCTGTCACTCACACTCACACACAACTAAGTAGTCACCAACTGAGACCATGTGGCCGGCAAAGCTATAAAGATCTACTATCCAACGCTTTACAGAGAAAGTTTGCTGACTCCTGCTCTAAAAGAAAGGAATGAGGTTTCAGAGAGCATATAACAGAGCAACATGACCTAGCATCATGGAGGGGACTTGGGGATGCAGTTAGAGAAGCATAGGAAAAGAGGAAGATAAGAGCAATGTGGACAGAAAGAACAGCAGGAGAAGCCCTGTCCCAATATCCGCTGCTATGTAATGATCGCCCCCCAAATGGAGTGGCAGGAAACAACAATCATTACGTGATTTCCTTTCACAGTTGCAGGGGCCGACCGGGCTCAACAAGGCCTCAGGGTCTCTCATGTAGTGGAAGTCAGGCAGTGTCTGGAGCTGGAATCATCCTGAAGGCTTCTTCACTCCTCGTCTGGATGGTGATGCTATCAGCAGGGCCCCCAGCTTGGCTGTAGACTGATACCCCTGCCTACAAAAAGCTCTTCATGTGAGCTCTGTGTTTTGTCACTACACAAGCACTGGCTTTTCACAGCCCAGGAGAACCAGGTGGAAGCTGCATTTCTCTCTGTGGCCTTCCTTTGTACTTCACACGGCATCACTTCTGCTATAACCAAACCTAAGGTAACTAGTCATCCTGGTTTTCCTGGGACAGAAATGTTCCCAGGATGTGGGATATTCAATTCCAGAATTAGGAAAACCCCAGGAAAACCAGGACAACTTGGTCACCCTAATAGCTGGTGGCTTGACAAAGTTACAGAAGAGAAGCTCTTTCTCAGGCACCAAAATTGTGCCAAAATGTTTGTTTAAACACTGTATCAACTCCATATAGATTTTCTTAGGCATATTTATAGGTCTGTGTCTCATCTTCATATATTTTATATCTATATATGGCTACTAGATTGAATCATATGAAATTGACAATATTCAACTATTTTTGACAAAACCCCCCACCAAACCCACCCTTTTCATATTTAACCTATCTTTATTTACATCTATTTTCCTAGGCTATGTGTTGAACACCTTTCATGTATTAATATAGAAAAAATAATGCTAGCATTCAATATACTGGAGCGTCTAGAAGCACAAACTCTGGGGACAGACTCTTTGGATTCAAATCCCCACTCCATCATTTGCTTGCTGTGTAATGTTGGGAAAGTTATTTCACTTCTCTGTACCTTGATTTCCTCATCTTTAAAACAAAGAAGATTGTTATTTTCTGCAATACCTACCTCATAGCGGGGCTTGGGAAGATTAAATGAGTTAGCAGAAGTAAGCACTTAGAACAGTGCCTGGCCCTTAGTAAACACTATACAATTGTTAACCAGTGTTATTACTCAGTACCAGTACCTGCTAAGTAGTTGGTGTTCCATCTCTTTGTGTTAAAGTGGAATCCTAGCTTTCAGGGTAAACTCTGTGTTTTTCCTGCACACTCTGCTCAGTGGTTGCAGACAACTGGACCCTTTGTCTTCTCCATCCTTGTTTTTTTTAATACTGATGCCCAGGGACCTGACTGGCAGCCCCGTGTTGCCATCACAGCTTCTGCTGAGCCCTGCTGGCCCACACTGACATTAAGCATTGCCCAGTGGGCTGTAGGAACGAGGTTCCATATCTTCCCCAGCCCCCCAACACATTCCCCAGATGGTTCTTCCACCAAGTAAAGCCCTTTCTCTAATCAGGTTCTTCAGTTGGGAAGGGCTCTTCATCTTGGTGTGTACAGTGAAGTGGGACTCCATGCCCCAAATCACCTCTCTGCATGGCTAACTCCTTATATCTCAAGATTAAGCTCTGGCAGAATTTCTTCTAAGACCCCTTTTCTAACTGTCCCCCTGCCCTACCTCATAGTACACCACTTGCATTTCTGTTCAAAACTAGGTCCTGCTACAGAATGTGCGGGACCCAGAGAAAGGGGGAAAAAAAAGGATTGCCTTGTTCAAAAATTATCAAGAATTTCAGAAGAGCGATAGCAGAGCATTAAACCAAGCTTGGGGCCCTTCTAAGTGCAGGGTTCTGCATGACAGCACAGGCTGAAGGCCCACAAAGCCAGCCCTGGTCAAAGCACTTATCAGGCTACACTTTAGTTGTCCATACCCCTGACTGGTTGTGCGACTAAACTGTGGGCACTTGAGGACTAGGACACCGTCTCTCTCACTGCTACAGATATAGACTCTATCGATGGATAGATATCTGTATATATCTGCATATTGTGCTCATCTGTAAAATGGGCAAAACCACAGAGCCTGCCCCTTAGAGCTGCTGTGGGGATTAAATGAGCTAATATATGTTTGGGTGTGGCTTGTAAATTCAAATTAGCTCATTAATAATAATTATCCTAAATGAACATATACATCTTCAAAAATGACTTTTACTGGGGTTTTTCATAGCAGCTTTATTCATAACAGTCAAAAATTGAAAATAACCCAAAATGCCCATCCATCAGTGAATGGATAAGCATATCATGGGATATATATTTTGAAATTAAACTGTATGTGTATATATATGTGTATATATATATACATATATATATATGTATATATATATATATATATATATATATAAAACAACATATATGAAGGTCAAAACACTGCATTGATTGAAAAAATACATATACTATAGTTTTATTATATGAATTCCAGAACAGGCAAAGTAAACTATGTTGATTGAAATCAGATCAGTAGTTTTTACAAAAAGGAGATGGAAAGACTGCAAAGATGAGGGAACTCTACTGAATGATGGAAATGCTCTATATCTTGACTGGGGTGGTGGTTACACAGGTGTACACACTGACCAGAAATTATTGAACAGTAAACATATATGCATCTTATTGCTTGTGTGGGAGCAGGGAGTATATGGAAAATCTCTGTACCTTCCTCTCAGTTTTGTTGTAAACCTAAAACTACTCTAAAATAATAAAGTCTTTTTAAAAATAAAAAAAATAATAATTATCATCAATGGACAGGAGCGGTTAAACTTAGACTGGTACTTTCTCCCTTTCAACGTAGTTTCATGTTCACTATCTCATTTGATTTAAAATCCACTAACGTTATTTTAAAGATGGGGAAAGGAAAATAGGCTTTCGATGATTTATCCAGAAGACAGGGGTAGAATAAGTCAGGCTTATCTCTTTATCCTAATCCGAATTCTTTCGGTTGCACCAAGGGTGTTACTGCTTTCAATGAACTGAATCTGTAAGAAGTTTCCTGCACTGAGCATCCTTTTAATCACATAACTAAAATTTTATTCTTCTCCTGGCTACGGTGCATCATACATAGCTTTCATATGATTTCATACACTTGGAATTAAGGAACTAGTGAGGTGATTTTAATCTTACAAATGGCTACTTGTTCTTTAACTGCAGCAAAGCAATCACTGAGAGATTCTTTAATTTGGTGCCACTTAACAGTTCACTCCTTTTGCTGATGATGGGTATGAAGTACAGGTCCACAGTTAGCTGTCATAGAGAGGGAGTAGCTTCAACCTAAAGATAAAAGCTTCACTGGATCTGCCTCCCTAGACCAGTGGGATGTTCCCTAAATCTTACCATCCTGACTTCTTGCTGACTGATAAGGAGCTCATAGTTTTCTAGGAAAGTTGAACTATTTAAAAAGAATATCGAAGCTCTCATGGTTGAGTGACAGTGAAGGGACCGGAAGAAAGAGAACCTTTTAGAGATAGTGTTAGGTAGAAATTAAAATTTTTTTCCTTGAAAAGGTAAAAGTCCTGAAAAAAAGAGATGAAGAAAATAATCTCAAACAGGTTTGTTTTTTTTTTAATCTCAGACTCAAAATACTGTCTTGTAGTGCAGCCTAGGACTATTTTCAATCATTCATTGAACCAAACTCAGAAAGCACATATCTTAGAAGAGCATGACTCAATGGAAACTGTGTATATAGATTATTTGTGGAAGGGTAAAATAAAAGGCATTTTTGTGTTGAAAGCAGTGTTGGGTTAGGCACTTTACAAACATCCAGCATGTTGCCCCAGCTCTCCCTCCCCCTTGCCCTTTATCTCCAAAGCCTCAGTTTTGTCACCTGTAAAGTGGGAATCAATAGGACATTGTTCTCAGGGATTTCGGGAAGGATCCAAAGAGTTAACATTTGTGAACACAAATGTTACCATAGAAGAAATTTTATTCGAATGCAAATACTTCTACAAGTACTTCAATTTTATTCATGTACTTGTCCAAAAACACAAGGAAAAAAAATTTTAAAACACTCATTTACTCCAGTATTAATATTATCATTTTGTTATATGTTTTTCAAATGATTTATTTTCTAAAATAGAAAAAAAATTTTAAGTTTGGTTTAAATCCTATTTGTGGCCTTCTCTGGCATCATCACCAGTCCTCTCCAGAAGCAACCAGCATCATGAATTTGATGATATTTGTCCAGTCCTCGATTTATGCTACTACCACATGTGTGTTTCTTAAAATGTATACATATGGTGTCATACTCCAGAGGTCCCCAACCTTTTTGGCACCAGGGACCGGTTTCATGGAAGACAATTTTTCCATGGATGGGGTGGTGGGGGGATAGTTTCGGGATGATTCAAGTGCATTACATTTATTGTGCACTTTATTTCTATTATTATTACACTGTAATATATAATGAAATAATTATACAACTCACCATAATGCTGACAAGAGGCAGAGCTCAGGTGCTAATGCAGTGATGGGGAGCAGCTGTAAATACAGATGAAGCTTCGCTCGCTCACCCGCTGTTCACCTCCTGCTGTGCAGCCCGGTTCCTAACAGGCCACAGACCAGTACCGGTCAGTGGCCTGGGGGCTGGGGACCCTGTCATGCTCTATATATTACTCTACAGCTTTCCTCTTCTTCTCCTACCTCTTCTTCTTTTTCTCCTCTTCCTCCCCCTCCTCCTCCCCTTCCTCCTCCTCCTTCTTCTCAAAACATTATTATTGTGGGAGCTAGCTCATGCTTAAATGATTATACCCACTGTGTGTAATATGTATCCTATTCATTTTATCTACATTTATTTTATCCATTCCACTATTAATGGACATTTAGGATGTTTCAGTTCTTTTTTTTTTAACAATGAACATCATGTACAAGCTCCAGAGTCTAAGACATATTCCTAAATGTCTTCATTTGCATAACATATTCCTTAATTATATTTACATTACAGATCTGGGATTCAAGTGTGATGGTATATTTTTATATGGCTTCTATATTACATTTTCCCCAAAATTTCTAAAGATGACTTTTACTGATTAAGAGAATTTCTCAGTGGCTTGTAATCCTGAAGGAAACGTGTTCTCTGGTCCCTCACGCATCTGCATACCATCCTTTTCCCATTCCTGTTGGCATCTCCTGCAGGTGTCCTGGTTCATGTCCAGCTCCTCTCTCCACTCTGTACCTTTACATCCTTCTTTCTGGCTCTAACATCTTTTTGAAGATTCTCATAACTCCTTTATCTCCTTGAATTCTACAGCCTTTATTTTCACTCTATTTCAGCCACTCAACAGTATAGCTATGCCTGAGATGCAGAGTTGGCCTATCTTGCTAACATCTCAAACTCTGAATGACACCTCTCCAACCAAAATCTATTGTCCTCTAAGATATTTCTTTACTTTGGGCTCACGGATTGTACTCGTCACATGACTTCCAGTCCCTTTATCCTGACTTTTTCATCCCCTACCAACTCAGACCTCACTGTTAATCTTTCTACAATTCACTAGCAAGCCCCTAGATATATACATCCCCTCGACATTCATAATATCCTGTTTGCCAGCCTGATTAAAGCCAACTTCTCTTCTACTTAACCTTTTGCTGGTAGGGGAAAAAATTCACATTTCCTAATATTGAGTTCATTCCAAAACCAAGAATCCTCCTTTGAGAGGGTACAGTAGGAAAATGTGGGTGCAGTGCAATAAGGGGGTCCTCACTGCTGCTGACCAAGCCTTTTATTCTTCTCTGCTAAGATTTATTTGGATTTCCTGCTGTAAATGTTTTCCTTTTTTTCAGGTCTTTTCCAATTTGACTCTTCCTGGGTGGCCTCACCTCCTACCAGCACAAGCTAGATCACCTAATCCAGTTCTAAACCTTGGCTGTTATTGTGGTCACTTTGGAAGCTTTAAAAATGCTGATGCCTGGGTTCCACTTTTGGAGATACTGGACTTAATTGGCCTAGGGTGTGGCCTGGCCTTTGGGAATTTTTAAATCTCTCCAGGTGATTCTAACTGCAGCCACAGTTGAGAACCATTGATCTGATCTGATCAATCTTCATCTCCTCTAAATTTATTGTAGTCTTAATGAATCATGAATCCTCTATTTTTCTTCCTTCCTTTCAAGGTTATAACTTCAGCATGACCTTGAGCCTATCCCTTCCCTTCGTGAGAGAGCTTAACCATATCCTTGGTTAATCAATCATTCTCTCTCTCCTACTCTCACTCCCTCTCCATCTCTCTGACTCTCTCTCTCTCTCTCTCTCACACACACACACACACACACACACACACACACACACCATTTCTGTGATTCTCTCTCCTTCATCTACATGTTCAGTAATAAGTGGTTCCTGTTCTCAAGGAATTTGACGAAAACTGAATGGTACCATCAGTCTCCTTCATCTAGAGACAAAACTTTGGAGCCATATTTTATTCTAATCCATCTTTCACACCCCTTACATCTATTCATGTAGCTATTAAATCCTATTAACTGTATGCTCAAACTGGATCTTGCATGTTCTCTCTCCATCTTTTAAATGCTATTTTCAACATCTAATTATGTATCATCCATGGAATCTCTAGGTATCTTATTTGAATGAAGAAGGCATTAGTACCTCCACGCTTGCCTCTGGTTCTTCAGCCTTCCTGTCTCAACTTCTTCTCAACTCCCAGCATACATATTTTTACTGTTGCATTCTCAAGGTAAATAACCTTTCTACTGAGCTCTATACTCATAGTTAAATCTCTATATTTGCATATAAGTTGATTCTAAAAGTAAAAAATAAACTAATGGCATGATAGTTTTATGATTATGCAGATCACTAATCGCTGTATCAAGTAACCTGTTACGAGTATTTTCTTTCTAATAACTTACTGTTGTTTTCCCTAGAGTTTCTAGTGTCCTCTTCTCCCCATCCCTTGCATTATATACAATTATCATATCCTTACATTTTTCTATGTCTCAAGCATGTCCTCTAAGTTTGGACATTACCTTATTTTTCCTCCAGAGGTGCTATTGTCCTGTGCTCTTGCTAACTAACTGCCTCCTGTTTCTTGCTAAGACTAATCCTCACTGAGGACTAACTACCTACTAGTTCTTCTGTGCAATGGTCAGTCATCCTTAAACTCCCTTCACTGCCTTCTCGGTAGAAGCAGCTATTTACTGGAACTCATAACTTCCTCTCTCCTGTTTACTAACAGACTCAATAAACTGGAGAGATAAACTTTCTGAGTTCTGCAAGTCTTTATTCTGGCTTTATAATTAACTGATTGTTCGGTTGGGCTGATATTTTCCAGATTGAAAATAGGTTTTCCTCAAAACTTTAAAGCCATTGCTTCCACCATTCATTGCTGGTTTTGAAGAATCTGATACCAACTTGATTCTCATCCTTTGTAAGGCAGACAAACTGGTTAAGTCTCTCCCTTAAGCTATGGGAAGTTTCTTTTATTATTTCGCCATTCTGTCAATTCTCTGCTGAAAATGCTATTCTTCAGATACCAGATCTCATGAATTATTCTTCTGTATCAGTATTTTCTCTCATGTTTTTCACCTGATTCCAGTAAAGTCTTCTCTAGTCATCCCAAAATTCCATCTCCCATATAAATATTCTCCCTGTCCTGGTTTATTTTTCTCCTAATCACTCATCTCTTTCTAATTTACTATATCAGCAAAGTTAAAAAATATATACATCCATTCTTAAAGAAGATGTGGTACAGGGACTTGCCTGGTGATCCAGTGGTAAAGAATCCGCCTTCCAATACAGGGGACGTGGGTTCGATCCCTGGTCGGGGAACTAAGATCCCACATGCTGTGGGGCAACTAAGCCTGAGCACCACAACTACTGAGCTCACATGCCTCAACTAGAGAGCCTGCATGCCACAAACTACAGAGCCCACGGACTCTGGAACCCACGTGCCACAACTAGAGAGAGAAAATCCGCATGCCACAACTAGAGAGAAGCCTGTGCGCCGCAGTGAACGATCCTGTGTGCCGCAACTAACACCCGACGCAGCCAAAAAAATAAAGAAAACAAATGAATTTTTAAAAAGGTATTGTATATATATACAGTGGAATATTACTCAGCCATATTAAGGAACGAAATAGGGCCATTTGCAGAGCCGTGGATGGACCTAGAGACTGTCATACAGAGTGAAGTAAGTCAGAAAGAGAAAAATATTGTATATTAATGCATATATATGGAATCTAGAAAAATTGTACAGACGAACCTATCTGCAAAGCAGAAATAGAGACACAGACATAGAGAGCAAACATATGGACCCAAAGGGGGAAAAGGGGGTGGGATGAACTGGGAGATTGGGATTGACACATATACACTACTATGTATAAAATAGATAACTAATGAGAACCTACTGTATAACACAGGGAACTCTACTCAATGCTCTGTGGTGACCTACATGCGAAGGAAATCCAAAAAAGAAGGGGATATATGTATATGTATAACTGAGTCACTTTGCTGTACACACATCCATTCTATTTTTTTCTCCCCCTCCTGGAGCACACTGTGCAGTCCTCTTTAGTAGATCTGGTGTGGCTCCTTGTAGACCATCAACCTTTGAACAAAAAGACATTGTATCTGCCATCCCCACCCAGCCATAAACACACCTCCAACGCACAATGGTGAGATAAAGACAGTTGACCTTAAATAAAGGTCTCATTTGGAAAAGAGAAGAAAAACCTGACATATAAACAGCAGTCACTGGTCCATAGCAATGATAAATCCTGCTGTGGAGAAATTATAAAGGGGTTGCAGTTTTTGATAATGATAAGGTCGGTAATGACCCAGAGAGTAAGGCAGAGGAGAAGAAAGATCACTAGAAGAGAGGCATTCAGGGAACTGAGAGACCCCAGTAATGCAAGGATCATCTACCTGGATAATGCTGTAAAAAACACCAGCCAGAAAATATTTCAAAGGAAGCTGCTTTCATTGTCCAAGTTAACCAATAGCCCAAGTATATGTGGTGAGGGACAACATTCAGAGTGCATGTAAGCATGTGTTCCCCAATTGTTGTAAAAAAAGAGATTTCTCAAGGGAAAAGGGCTCACAGATGCATTTACTAACTTCTACGAGAGTTTCTGCTGCATTACAAAATTATCTGGCACTTCCCATCTTTAGAGTTTAAGCTCTTTGAGACAGAGACATAACCTCTGCGTGTCATCTTCATTTTGGCATTCCCAGGCCTAGTACAGCAGTAAGTGTCTAATAAACACCTACTGGGAACTAATGTAAAAATCCATGAGAAAGAGATATCTCTGGTAACCCTCACGTTATCATTTTAAGAAACTTCCACCAAAATAATATATCATGAGACCATGAGGATTTGGGGAAGACAAAGTCAGAGGGGAATATTCCTCTAGGAATGGATATGTGAAATGGGGAGAACTCCACATTTACATTAATTTGTTTTAACATATTTTCTCTGTATTTAGAACAGTTCTGAATCTTTCAAGTATGTGAATCCTTTTGTCACAATAACCAGTGATGTTTTGAAATATCATGTAATTCCAACACATCTTACTCTTGCTTCAAAATGAGAAGTGTTTGAAACTGCTTTAATGCCAAATAGACCCAGTTTGGTATTTTTATTTGCGGTTTCTATGAGAGTCATGTTCTTGGTGTAAGAACGTTGCTGATGTGAATGCCGCTAATTTCAGCAGCACCCCGCTCAGCCTGTGTGAATGATGTGGAAGTTAGGGCACTGCTCTGTTGTGAGCATCTGGAACCCTGGCTGTCACATACAGGGCTCCTCTTCTTCCAGAATGTTCTTGCTCTGCCCACCCAGATACTCCTGGTCTTTCCTGACTCTGCCCCTTTCATTTCATGATGGATTCCTGGCTTCTCCATGGCTTTACAACGGTCTCTACAAAGTAGAAAGGAAGAGTTGGCAACACCCAGTTTAAAAAAAAAAATCACTCTAGATAATCTAGATCTTACATGCATTTTCATGGCTTACTTTATATAATTGGACTGCCAATTATCCTCATCACACTCTAAAATATTACTGTAGCCTAAAAGCCAAACGTTCTTCTCATAGTATTCTGCAAGACTTCTGCAGGAGGAAATTGTTATCTTTCTTAATCTATAGCCAAATATGAGTTTGGTGGTCATCCAATTCACTCCCTTCATTTAGCAGATGAGGGAGCCAAGGCCCAGGAAAGATCATGGACTTGTCCTCCATTCTACAACCGATAAGTATTGGAGTTGGGACCTTGTTATGCTACTTCTTCAAATGGACTCAAATATCAATGTCTGGTTCTCTAGTCGAGCCCCCTTGAAACATGATGGCGGTTCCTAATTGAATTATTTCAATGGCTAGTACCCTGTTTCATTACTGACAACTACAGCCCAAGTCTTAAAACTCATCTGCAGCTATCTAACCTGCACCATGCTTTCCAGGCCCCTCTCTGAGGAGGGAAGCTGGGGGAGGGCACTGCACAAATAAACAGAACAACACTGGCAGCCTTTGGAGCTTTGCCTCAAGCTAAGCGCTGCCAGGAGTGAAAGTCATTAAAGGCCCTTTGCAAAAGTTGTTAAGAAATGTGTAAACAGCCGTGTAAACAACACCAGGTCAGGTCAAGGAAGGAGACTGGCAACTGGGGAGGCCGGGAGGAGAGCCTGCCAAAGTGTGAAATTCCCAGCAGGGAGAAGACATTTGGAAAAACAACTCCATCAAGTTTTATCAACACAAATCATTTCCTAAGTGGTATATTTTATTTAGAGTATGTGTGGCCTACATTTAACAAGGGAAGCTTTTATCAATCGTAGTTTTTATCACTTCCAGATATCTCGGTTTCTGAATGACTGGCAACGTTTACGGTGTGCTCATTTTTCTGGGCTCTGCTGTCTAAACACACCACGGGCGATGCTCTCGGCGTGGAGAGCGGCAGTGCCCCGCACACACGCTTCCTGGTGGCCAGGCTGTGTGGTTCAGGCCTTGCACATGCTGAACTGTAAACAAGCGTGGGCCTGGGGTTCTAATTTTAAGCCTTAGAGAAAACAGACATACTAATAATCATAGCGGTAGAGAAACACCCACAAGTAGGCTGCGTTATGAAATCCCAGTTTCTCTGCCACTGGAAAGGCTTTGGCATTTTCTTTTTTGAAGAGGTTGATGCTGCAAGAAAGTGATTTCATGCATAACTTCCTTGACCTTCTCGGGAATGGTGTCAATGGGCACAGACATTCAAGGGAGTGGTGTTGAATGTGGAAAAGTGTTTTCTCCCTGTGTGTGACTTTGTCCTCATGTGGTGAGCAATTACATGAAGATGAGAGGGCAAGTCTTATGCAGATAACTGCCAGGAACCCAAATTCTTCTGTTTTCCCATCCAGATTCTTTCCTCCCTGGCCATTAAAGAAACTCTGTGTGGCCTCATTTTTACTCTTCTTCTGCCAGTGTTTTCTTCCTCTGCCTCTTTTTTTTTTTTTTTTAATGAATTTATTTATTTATTTTTGGCTGTGTTGGGTCTTTGTTGCTGCCCGGGCTTTTCTCTAGTTGCAGCGAGCGGGGGCTACTCTTCGTTGCGGTGCGAGGGCTTCTCACTGCGGTGGCTTCTCTTGTTGCAGAGCATGGGCTCTAGGCGCGCAGGCTTCAGTAGTTGTGGCATGCAGGCTCAGTAGTTGTGGCTCAAGGGCTCTAGAGAGCAGGGTCAGTAGTTGTGGAGCACAAGCTTAGTTGCTCCGCGGCATGTGGGATCTTCCCGGACCAGGGCTCGAACCTGTGTCCCCTGCATTGGCAGGCAGGTTCTTAACCACTGCACCACCAGGGAAGTCCCTTTCTCTGCCTCTTTTTTCCACCAACAAAGCCCATCTCCTCAGCCTGGTTGTTCAGGTTTTGCCCTGATTTAGGAGGGCTAGCCCTCTGAGTACACTCCTGTGTACTCTCTGAGCCACAGATGTACATGGAAATTTCTTCCACAGCGGTTTCCCCATTGTCTATCATACTGAATATAAAGTGAAGCCTTTTAAAATACAAATAAATCGTAGTAAGCTTCTGTATCTCTTAAAAATAGTGGGAGAAGTTTGCACCAAATTCAGAGGGTATTTTTGAGCTTCTCTGATTTAAAATATAGACTCTTTACCCTATGAAGATTCCGCCTTGTGGATACAACTCAAAGAGACATGCCTTCCCCCGCCCAGGACAGCTGAAAACAGAGTTCATTGAGGGGCCAGGCTATTATGGATGCCCTTGAGAGAGAAATAAATCATGGTCAGATCTTCACCATGAACCCCTGACTGAAAGTCACCATGGTGGATTTTCAGAAAAGAAGGCATTACTTTGTGACCAAGCTGTTTCTCACAAGTGCAGCTCTGCATGGCCGTCACCAGGGGGCTAGCATTAGAGATTTATTTGTTTAGTGATGACTTTTTATTCACCTGAGTAATGTAAGGAGGGACCAGTATTTTACAAGTATACCCCACATGGCACATCATGTTTTCTTCCTCTTCCCACATGGCACAGGGACTGTTCACTCTTCCAGAAACCCATATTAAGTGTTAGTAAAATACTCTATGAATTATTTCTTCCACAGAAAATTTAATTTCTTTTTTGCATTTCTATTCTTAATGATATAATGACAGAATAGTCTATTCCAATTAATGATCACAACTAACATTTGCTCAGCTCTTAGTATTTGTCAGGCAGTGTCAAGTACTTACCTATATTTTACTATTTTTAAAATATCTCATTTAACCCGTTTAAGGAATATGATTCAGTGTTTTTTAGCACATTCACAGAGTTGTGCAATCATCATTCCTATCTAATTTTAAAATATTTTCATCACCCCAAAAAAAAAAACCCAGAACCTGTTAACTAACAGTTAGCATGCCCGCACTCACATCTCCAGAGCCAGGCAACTACCAATTATCTTTGTCTCTGAGGATTTTTTGGACCCGTCATACAAATGGAATCATACGATGTGTAGCCTTTTGTGTCTGGCTTATTTCACCTTTTATAATGCTTCTAAAGTTCATCCATGTTGTAGCATCTACTAGTTCTCTCTTATGGCTTAGTAATATTCTATTGTATGGATACACCACACCCATTAATCAATTGAGTGACATTTGGTTTGTTTCTACATCTTGGCTATTTGGGATAGTGCTGCTATGAAATTCGTGTACACGTTTTTGTGAAGATGTGTGATTTTTTTTCTCTTAGGTATATATCTATCTAGGAATGGGACTGTTGAGTCCTATAAAACTTTTTAACATTTTGAGAAACTGCCAATCTTCTTTCCAAAGATGCTGCACCATTTTACAATCACCAGCAATATTTGAGGGTTCCAATTTTTCCACACCCTCTCCAATACTTGATCTAATTGATTATAGCCATCTAAATTTGTGTGAAGTGATATCACATTGCAATTTTGATTTGCATTACTCTAATGACTAAAGATATTGAACATCTTTTTATGTGCTTATTGTCTACTTGTGTATTTTTTTTTGAGAAATGTCTATTCAAATCTTTTTCCTATATTTTAATTGGGTAATCTGTCTTTTTATTATTGAGTTGTAAGAGTTCTTTTATATATTCTGGATACAAATTCTTTATCAGATATATGATTTGCAAATATTTTCTTTTATTCCATGGGTTGTCTTTTCACTGTCCTGATGGTATCATTAGTGGTACAAAAATATTTTTTAATTTTGATAAACTATAATGTATCTACTTTTTCTTTTATTACTTGTGCATTTGATGTCTAAGAAATTATGGCCCAATACAATATCAGAAAACTTTTATTCCTATATTCTCTTCTAAGAGTTTTATAGTTTTAGCTATTACATATTAGGTCTATTTTAGGTTTAAAATCATACATTTTAGATTAATTTCTGTGTATGGTGTGAGGTAAGAATCCAACTTCTTTCTTTTACATGTGGAAAAGCACCATTTGTCTCAGCACCGTTTGTTAATAAGACTATCCATTCCCCATTGACTTGTCACGCTTACTGAAAATCAGTTTGCCATAAATGTGTTTATTTTTAGAAACTCAATTCTGCTCCATTTATCTGTATGTCTATCCCTCCCAGTACTATTATGTCTTGATTACCATAGTTTTCCATCTCTAGAAGTGTGTCTCTTACAACTTTGTGCTTTGTGCTTTCAAGATTGCTTTGGCTACTCTGTATCCCTTACATTTCTATTTGAATTTTGGGATCAGCTTGTCAATTTCTGCATAAAGTCAACCTGGATTTTGAAGGGAATGAGTTGAATCTGTAGATCAATTTGATGTGTATTGTCATCTTAACAATATTAACTCTTCTGATCCATGAATATGAAATTCTTTCCATTTACTTATCTTTCTTATTTCATTAACAATACTTTATGGTTTTCAGTGTACAAATTTTGTACTTCTTTTAAGTTTATTCCCAAGTATTTTATTCTTCTTGATGCTATTGTAAATGGAACTGTTTTCTTAGTTTCATTTTCAGATTGGTATATTGTTAGTATATTGAAATGCAATAACTTTTTGTATATGCATCTTATATCTTATAAACATATTGATTTCATTTATTAACTCTAATAAGCTTTGTGTGTGTGTGGATTCCTTAGAATTTTCTATATACAAGGTCACATTATTTGTGCAAAGAAAATAGTATTACTTCTTTCTTTCCAATCTTAATGTCTTTTTGTTTCTTTTTTTGTGAATTGCCCTGGCTGAAAACTCGAGTATAATATTGAAGTGGCAAAAGTGAACACCCTAGTCTTGTTCGTGATATTAAAGGAATGGTTTAATGGTTTTGGTCTTTCACAATTAAGTATGATGTGAATGGCAATTCTTGATAGAAGCCCCTTTTCAGAATGAAGAAGCTCTCTTCTATTCCTCATTTGTCAAGACTATTTATCTGGAAAGGGAGTTTGAATTTGTAAATGCTTATTCTGTAATTATTGAGATGATTATGTGGGTTTTTAAATTTTATTTTATTAAAATTGTGTACTCTATCAATTGATTTTCAGATGTTAAATAATCTTCTATTCCTGAGACAAATCCCACCTGGTCATGGGTATATAATCCTTTATAAATGATGTTGGATTTGGTTTGGTAGTACTAGGTTGAAGATATTTGTACTTTATATTCATAAGGAATATTGGCCTTTAGATTTTTTTATTGTGATATCTCTGTCTTATTTCAGTTTCAGGGTAATAGTGGCCTCATATAATGTGTTGAAAAGTGCTCCCTCCTGTTTTTTGGAAGAGTTTGTTAAGAATTTGATGTTAATTCTTCCTTAAATGTTCGGTAGAAGTCATCAGTAAAGCCATTCTTTTCCAGAGAAGTTTTATAACTACTAATTCAATCCCCTAGCTTGTTATATGCCTTCAGACTTTCTATTTCTTCTTAAGTCAGTTTCAGTAATGTATGTTTTTCTAGAAAATTTTCCATTTCATCTATGTTACCTAATTTGTTGGCATATAATTGCTCATAGTATTCCCTTATAATTTTTTTTTTTTGTAGGGTGGGTATCAATGTCCTCTCTTTTATTCTTTGATCTTAGTAATTTAAATCTTCTCTCTTTTTTTCTTGGTCAATCCAGTTAAAGCTTAATTAATTTTCTTGATATTTTCGAGGAACCAACTTCTGGTTTCATTAATTTTTTTTGTTTGTTTATTTCTGTCTAACTTTTTATCCCCTTCCTTCCACTTGGTTTGGATATGGTTTGCTCTTCTTTTTCTAATTTCTTAAGGTAGAAGGTTACGTTAAATTGAAGTCTTTCTTCTATTTTAATATAGAGATTTACAACTATACATTTCCCTTTAAGCACGATTTTAGCAGCATCTGGTAAATTTTTGTATGTTTTATTTACAGTTTCATTCATCTCAAAATATTTTCTAAATTCTCATGTGATTTATTTTTCTTTGACTCACTGGTTATTTAAGAGTCGTTTGTTTAATTTCCACATATTTGTGAATTTCCAAATTTCCTTCTGTTATCGATTTCTGATTTCTTTCCATGTTGTCAGAGAACATATTTTGTGTGACTTCAATCCTTTTAGATTTATTAAGACTTGTTTTATGGTCTAACATATGGCCTATCCTGGACAGTGTTCCATGTGCACTTAAGAAAAATGTGTATTTTACTGCTGTTGAGTATTTATAGATGCCTGTAATGTCTAGTTGATATACAGTGTTGTTCAAGTCTTTTATATCCTTATTGGTCTTTTGGCCAGTTATTTTATCTATTATTGGAAGTGAGGTGTTGAAGTTTCCAACTTTTATTGCAGAATTATCTATTTCTCCCTTAAACTATCAGTTTTTGTTTTATGAATTCTGGAGCTCTGTTATTTGGTGCATATATATTTATAATTATTATATCTTCTTGAAGAATTGTCACTTTTATCATTATAAAATGCCCTTCTTCTCTCCAGTAAGAACTTTGTCTTAAAATCTATTTTGTTTCTATCAGTATAGCCACTGCAGCTGTCTTTTAGTTACTGTTTTCATGACATATCTTTTTTATCCTTTTACTTTTAACCTATTTGTGTCTTTGACTCCAAGGCAAATCTCTTGTAGACAACATATAGTTAGGTCATATTTTTTATTTATTCTGCCAATTTCTGCCTTTTGATTGAAATGTGAATTTATACTTAATGTAATTAATGATAAAGTAGGATTTACATTTGCCATTTGCAATTTGTTTTCCATATATGTCTTATGTATTTTTTGTTCTCTATGTCTCTATTACTGCCTTCCTTGTCTTAAATAGATATTTTATAGTTTGTCTTCTTTATTCTCTTATCATTATTTTATTATATTTTAATTTATTTTCTTAGTAGCTGCCCTAGTGGTTAACATCTTATAACAGTCTAGTTCAGATTAATAACAACTTAGTTTAAGTAACATTAAAAAACTTTGTTTCTAAGTAATTCCATTGCCTTCCCCCTCCCTGGTGCTATTATGTTTATGTAAATTACATTTTCATACAATACATGCCCATCAAAACAAATTTATAATCATTGCTTTTTGCAGTTGTTTTTTAAATCAGGTAGGAGAAAAATGAGTGACAAACAAAAATATACATTTATCTTGTAATTGTCTTTGTGTTTTGACAATTTGATTATGATGTGTCTAGGAGTGGACCTCTGAGTTTATTATACTTAGAATTTGCTGAGCTTTTTGGATATGTAGATTAATAGTTATCAAATTTGGAGTATTTTCAGCCATTATATCTTTAAATAGTCTTTCTGCCCCTTTATTTCTCTTTCTTTTCTTGTCTCTCCTTCCTTTCTGGAACTCTGATTTTGTGTTTGGTATGCTTGTCTGTGTCTCATAGGATGGTGTTCTAGGGCTCACCATAGGCTCTGTTCAATTTTTTTCATTCTTTCTTCTTTTCATTCTTTAAATTTGATAATCTCAATTGACCTGGTTTTAATTTATTGATTCTTTCTTCTTCCAGTTCAAATCTGCTTTTGTGCCCATTTGAATTTTCATTTGACTTATTGTTCTTTTAAACTCCAAACTTCTATCAGATTTGGTTTTATTTCTTTCTGTTTATTGGTATTCTCTATTTGGTGACATACTGCTCTCTACTTTCCTTTTACTCTTTGGACAAGATTTACTTCAGTTCTTGAACATATTTAAGATATTTTATTTAAAATCTTTGTCTGCCAAGTCCAACTTCTGGGCTTTCTCAGGAATAGCATCTGTTGACCGTTTCTTTTCATTATTTGCTACTCTTTCTTGTTTTCTTGCATTTGTTTTTTTTTGGTTGAAAACTGGACATTTTAAACAATATAACATGGCAACTCTGGAAATCAGATTCCCCCTACCCCAGGATTTGTTGTTGCTGCTGTAGGTTGTTGTTGTTGCTGCTGGCTGTTTATCTAGTGAATTTCCTGAGCAAATTGTGTAAGTGTGTATTCTCTTTCATGTGTGGCCACTGAAGTCTCTGCTCAGTTAGTTCAGTGGTCAGCTAATGACTGAATAGAGATTTCCTTAAATACCTAGAATCAGTAAGTCTTCTAGCCTTTGCCAAGGGGCTCTGTGTGTATTTGGGGGCACACATTCAACACTCCGGAAGGCAATTTACAATTCTGACCTGACTTTGCATCTCTGTTTGTGTGGCATCTCAAGTCATCCAGAAGTGAGAGCTTAGGACTTTCTCAGGCATTTCCCTGGGCATTTCCATAGCCTTACACATGCACATGACCTTCAAGATGCCCAGGAATAGTCAAACCTGCTTAAAGCCCCCTGTGAACAACTCATTCTCCAATTTTCCTTATAAGTGTTTTGGTCAGATTCTTTTTTGCTCCAACTATTATCACTGCCTCAGGTAATGGCAATGTTAACAATTGTTGCTGATTATTTTTGACAAATGTTCCCAGGAAAAATGCTGTTCGTACTGAGTGAGGGCAAGCACTTTGAGTGGGAGTTTTCAGGAACTATCAGACAGCTCAGATAAAGACAGTTCTTTGAGACTGATGCTTCTGAGGAGATCCAAACCTGTTCTGACCCCTCTAGTGCCTGCTAGGCTACTATTTTTCACAGCGATCATGGTTGTGAGACTGCTGGTTTTCAAGGCTATTACAGAGCTGAGAAGAGGGTGATGGGAGTAGGGCAAGTTCAAACATCACAAAACCTGCTGTTTTAACCCAAATTCAGATTTTCAAAAATTTTCCATAGATTATTGCAAATCTTTGGTTAATTCCCAGAGTTCTGAAAAATTTATTTTTGATGATTTTTGGTAATGTATGCCTTGCTTTTATGATGGAGCAGCCCTTTGGAGGTCCTTACTCCACCATTCCCACTAATGGTCACTCTCCTCTTGCCTTATAATAGAATATTCTTGACCTAAAAATATTGTCTAGAAAATTCCTGACCATAAAGATTTTAAATTATTTGCAAACAAGTAAATGATTTGTATAACCAATGTAATTGTATTATTCTCCTTTTCTGCCAGCTTGTTCTTTGATTTTTTTTACCCTACAGAACATAGGTTTTCTTTATCTCTCCAGCTTTCCACATTTATCTAAGGATGATAAGAAACAACAAGAACTTACAACATTTGCTTTGTGCCAAGCACTGTCCAAGACACTTCACAAATAATAACTCATAAGATCCTATGATATAGGTGTTATTATGACGCCTGTTGTAGTCATGAAAAAGCCTAGGCACAGGAAGGTTAAATAATGCATTCAAGGTCATGCAGCTAGTAATAGACAGAGCTGGGTCTTGAAATGAAGCAGTCTTAGCTCTTAGCTCTTAACTAGGACACTATACTGAAGACAAATTAACCAGTCTAAAGGTTGACATTTAGATTTTTTTAAAATACAACACTATTTACTTTTGTTATTTTTAGGGCTACAGTGACCTTGGCTGAACAAAAGGTAACATCTACTTATTTGCTGTCCTCCACATGACAGACCTATAAAAATGTCCACTGTGGAAAATGTAATGAAGGAACAACATCCACCTACTGATGTGATCTAAGATGTGATTGTGTTATGTGATACAGTGTAAGCATATGCTATATACGTTAAAAAAAAAAAAAGTCAAAGGTACAGATACAAACTTTGGCATTTGAATCTTGAATCTATTCCAAGTCTTCTGAAGCTGTGTGTAAAATTCTACATGCTGCAGTGAGATTCATATTTTTTAAAGAGTGATTTTATAGAATGTTGGCACCAGAAAATAAGGTTCTGTTTCATTATTTTGATATATAAAAGTTTACTGAGGTCACAACATATTCTCTTTTGGAAAAAAAAATCATTAGCACATGGTGAAATACACAATTTATTGGTAAAGTCACAGTAGCACTTTTTCTGTGTAAATTTCTCACAGCCCATCCAAAATATATTTGAGACGACTTCTAAATACAGCTGACTGATGAATAGATTAACATGAATAAAGTTCTGCACGCCAGTCTTTAAGTTTCTAGCTCTCAAATAGCATTCCTAATCATTTAGCCACATAGGGCCTGCTTTATTTTAAAAATTCTTCTCAACATGCTTTGCAATCAACACTTCCCTTTCAAAGGTCTTGTTTTACCCTTTTTATTAAAACACTCTCTGTGTGATGGCTCGCTGAGAGTTTCCCTACCTCCCAAGCCTCTTCTCTTTAGAAGAGGGTCCGTGTACTTTTTTCCATCGAAACTAACAACATAATGGAGGTGTTGATGTTTTTCAAACACTAACATTGAGCAAGTCTTGAAATAACTGACCTAAAGTTGATTTGGGCCAGTTAAACAATTTACAGCTTACCTCTCTGATTTGGTGCTAACTCACTGTAAACCTCAAGGATCTTTTGAGTAGAGAAGCAAACCTGGAAAAATATTTGCACTTATAGGTTAAGTCAAAATCTGTACTCCCAGACCCCCTCCCTTTGAGGAAATCCAGAAATTTCACTAACATAAACTTTATTTATATGTAAGAATTATGGTAAATTATACCTGAAAAGGATTTTATCATCTAGCTCAAGCTCTATTGACGAATGAGGAAACTGAGGCCCAAGTAGATGATGAACTTGCCCAAGTTTACACAATTCAGTCACACGTGAAATATGGCTGCTCCAGGCTGGCTTCCTAGGACACCATTAGGAGCCTTGGAGGCAATATTCCTCTGCCTTAATCATCCCAGGGCAGGGTACCAGGCAACCAGAGACCACCCTTAGAGCCCAGAGCCCGCTGAAATTCTTCAAACTAACCAATCCTGAACTGTTCACCCAGCCCTGCCTTGCCTTTCTTCAGGAAATCTCAATAAAGGTCACAGCCTAAGCTCTCTCCTCAGGCCCGTCTTCTGCCTCCTGACCACACAGGTTTATCCGCATGGCCTTGTGTGCCTCCTGTCTCTAGGACCTGTGAATAAAATAAACTTTATTTTTTCCTGAGCCTCTCCTCTGTCTCCTCTCATGGCCGGATCTGAATGGCCACCTCCTAAAAGGGTATAAAACACTCCCCATTTCTTAGAGATGGAAGCTGCTGGAATCCGTGGTTACACGTCTTCTTTTCACTACTCCTACTTTCCCCAAGAGTCCAAAAGATAACATCCCATTCATGCCTCCTGGCTCAGGGACTCGGGTCTCAGTTGTCATGACAGACTAGAAGTAGGATAGGAGCTTGACTAAGGGTAGAAGAGGAGGCTACTCACCAGCAGGACTGCTGGTCTCATGATAAACAGAGCGAACAAGGGAAGAACCCCTGGCAGTAGTCAGAAGTGGTGAAGTCCACGCGAGGTAACTACACAGCTGTCATTCTCTGCAGTAAATGCCCTCATCCCCATGAACTCCCTCCCACACTGCGGATTTGTCACTTGATGCCGCTTGAAGGGAAGACAGCACATTACTCTCACGTGTGCCAACAGCAAGACCGTGAACACTACCACCGAGACACAGCCCTCCACCAATTTCCATTTTCCCTGGGGCTGCTGATGGGTTTCCTTCAACAGAAAATTGTTACTTTATGTAGCCCTTAGCAGGTCAGCACTATTGTTCTGGAGGTGGGTGGATATCTTTTTGGTCTTTAATGGGAAAGAGCTTCTTGCCTGCAGCATGACATGTATGTAGAAGAAAGAGTATGGACCTTGCAGACAGACAGACTTGTTCACATCCAGCTGTGTGATCTCCAACCATTCTTTAGCCTTTCTGAGCCTCAATTCCCTCATTTGCAAAATGGAGAAAATCATACCCTATTGTGAAGAATTGCACTGTGGATCAAATGAAATGTTATATGTTTATATGAAATGTTATATGGCCTGTTAATTATGCATATAGTCTGGAACACAATAGGCCATTAATCTATGAATGTTCTGTTCCCTTCTCACTGGTCGTGTAGAGTGTAGAGTTCCTTCCCATCTGTGGGAGAGAGTGAGGAAAGCAGGGAGAGAAAGAGAGAAAGAGGTTACTCCCTCTAAGGACAACTCATTTCTATGCCTTAAGGACATTGTCATTGCCTTTTGCGTCAGTCGCCTGAGAGTAGATCGCCAATACTAAAACTCCTTCATGCCAATAGGTGCCAAGAAAAAGAACTCTGGGAACTGAAAAACTGCTATGCATTATCAAGATAGGAAACTATAGCAGTAAGAATGATGGTAGGTTTACCATGTAAACACTGGGGTATAATCAAATCCCTGTTCCATAAGTACACAAAAAATGACGCATTTCATATATTTGTCCCAAATATGCATCATGAGATAGATGTCTATTTACCAGCATGTTTCCAAGTTACAGAAGAGCAAAAAGTTTTCCTACCTAGCTAGAGAATCAACTTCTTTTCCTACTCCTGTAAATCTTGAACTATTTAATTATAATAGTACTTATGCATTATTTAAGATTTTAATTAATTATCCTTAATTTTAGTTTTTAAAAAGCAAAAATTATAAAAAGGTAACCAAAACATTATTTCATGACATAACTATTTTCAGAGTCTATTCTCTGTACTGCATTCTTACATATAACCTAGATTTTACATATCCCTAAACAGCTATTCACATACTACTTGGTCATTACTGTCATATTAAAAAAAGTAACCCCTTTCCTTCGTAAATGTGGGTTTAAGTGTCTTTATGTCAAGCTACTCCTCTACAGGGTAAAAGTCTGAAACTTCACCTAGATCACACCCAAGTTTACTTCTCTGTTGTTATTTTTTGCCTTTCGTCCTTTCAGGTCAGAATCTAGGTTAATTTTCATCTCATTAAACCTGCCTAGCTCGTTGTCAGCCACTGAGACTGGCAAGGATGGACTTACATTCCCCCCAAAACCTAGGGCAGTACCCTGACCAAGAGCTACCAGAGGCAGCGGGTCCTGGAAGGAGCCGGCAGAGCGCAACCGAGCTGCAGCGCATGAGCGTAGTCCAGCCTTACCCCAGCCTCACCCCAAGGGTGGTCAGAGTCTCCCCTGGAAATGACATCCCGCGACCTGCCATTGGCCATAGCACACTGAGTTGGATAAAGGATCAGAGCTGATGACGAAACATGGCAGGACCAGGCTTAGCCCAGGCAGCCGCACCCAAGCAGATACTGGGGTGGATAAACAACAGTGCAGTACCTTAGAAGCTCGCTCTCTGCTTTCCTCCCAGCTAACATACCGCAGAGCTTCTGTCAGAAAAATGGAACAGACGGGGCGTTGCTCACACTCTGAATCACAACTCCTACAACAGTCAACTTAAAGCTGTCAGTGTGAAGTCACTGAACACAGAGTTGGGATAACACAGTAGCACACCATTATGCAGTATATCCCACCTACAGATACAGCAGACATAACCTCAAGACCACAGATAATAAAGTATAATAATTAGGAAATGACTTTCAGTATTTATCTTTGTTTTAAATAAAATTTACTTAATTTTTAATAATGGCTGTTTAATAATCAGCTTGCAAGATTCCTAGGAACTTAACAATTATTCTTCATGAGCCAGTAAGAGTAGCCTCCATCACACCACTGCTGTTAGGTACCAGGCACTGTGCTACATACTGGTAACATATTGGAGAGAGACCTATTTCCTGTCCGTATGGAGATTACCTTCCACTGAGGCAAATAGATTAAAATGAATGGTATTTAATGTACGATAGCAATGCATGTTATAAAAAAGAAATAACAGGAAGCCCAGCCTTTTGTTGAGGGGTAAGGATGAGGAATGGTTAGGGAAGACAACCTTAAGGGAGTGACATTTGAACCGAGGCTTGAAAGGTGAGTAAGAGGCTAAGTAAGGCCAAGACTAAGAAAATTGGAAAAAGCATTCCAGAAGAGGGAAGAGCTTACCCAGTGACCACTGTGTAGGAGCAGCCTTGACATGGCTAAACAGTAGTGAGCAAAGGAGAGAGAGGCAAGGTGGATGAGGTGATTCATGGACAGATCATGCAGGACCTCTTGGACCACCCCCTCAACCCACAAAGGTTTTGGTCTTTCTTAAGAATGGGCAAGCTCTGAAGAGTTTAAATGGGGGCAAGGGGTTCAAGTTTATATTTGTTTTTAGGAAGATTACTTGTTCTGCTAGGGGGAGAATGGATTTCAGTGGCAATAGTGGAAATAGGAGGCTACTGCAGTATTTCAGATGGGAGAGGTTAGTGGTTTAGGTTAAACTGTTAGCAGTGGAGAAAGAGAAATGGATGGAAGATCCATTTTGAAGACAGGATTGACAAGACCTGTCGTGGAAGAGAAAGCTCATGATCACCAATATCTGTGCTTCTTCTCCTTTTCTTGGGCACGTGACTAAATTACATTTTCCAACCTTCTTTGATGTTAGGTGGGGATATGTGACTGAGTTCTGGCCAGAGAAGTACACATTGCTATGCACAACACTTCCAGATCTGTCCTATGAGAAATCTCCCACAGCTAATCCTCTATTTTTTTACCCCTTCCATGGTTACCTTGGAGAGCAAATGCTGAACATGGCAGGTCTACAGCATGGAGGGAGCTTTGGACCCTAAGCTACTGTTCTGAGAATGATCCAATTCATAGTGGACAGCTATGTAAGCAATAAATTAATTTTTATTGCGTTACGCCACAGAGATTTGCATAGGGGTGAGGGTGAAGTATTGACTTAGGGGATTGTTTAGACATAGGAGAGGAGGATGTCAAAGATAACCACGGATTTCCAGCATGAGCAACTGCGTGAGTTCTCTATATATTTAATTTGAGATGCCTGTGGAAAAACAAAAGTCAGACATATCGAGGCACAAGTGGAAATAAGAATCTCAAAGGAGGAAGTCAATTTGCTATAAAAATTTGAGAGTTATCACCATATAAACAAGGCCACTACTTTGCATGACCTCAGTGGCCTATGTGGAGTTGTGTGTACACAACATACATGAACTTATGTAGGTGGTATATATAACCAGGATAGAGGACGAAATCTTCTAAAAAGAGATAAAAGAGTGAAACAAAGTTCAAGCATAGAACCTTAAAGCTCTCCAATATTTAAAATGAGTATATAACCTGAGGTATCCCAAAATAGCCTGAGCAAATAGAGCCAGAATGGAAGGACTGTGTGTAGTCAGGACAGCTATTGTATATTGGTTAACTCGGGCTGCCATAACAAAATACTACAGACTGGGTGGCTTAAACAACAGACATTAATTTTCTCACAGTTCTGGAGGCTGAGGAGGCCAAGACCAAGGTACTGGCAAGGTAGGTTTCTTTCTAAGGCCTTGTTTCTTGGCTGGTAGGTAGCCACTATCTCACTGTATGCTCACATGGCCTCTTCTTTGTACATGCTCATGCTCGTGCTCAGACACTAGACACAAAGCTCTCTAGTGTCTCTTCTTATAAGGGCATTAATCCCATCATAAGGGTCCCACCCTCATGATCTCATCTAACCCTAATTAGCTCCCAGAAGTGTATCTCCAAATACACCACACTGGGGGTTGGGCTTCAACATATATGAATTTGGTGGGAAACACATTTAGTCCATAACAACAGCCACATTAAAAAGTTTTCCAAGAAAGAGGTCAACCATGCCAAAAACTGAGAAGTAGTCGAGAAAGATGAGGACTGAAATTGTCCATTGGATTTACCAACACAGGTGTTACTAGAAACCTTAGCAAAAGCAACATCAGTGAAATGATGGGAATGGAAATGAACTTGGAGTTGACTGGGAAACAAATATGGTACAGGCACACCTTGGAGATATTGGGTGTTCTGTTCCAGACCAGCACAATAAAGAGAATATTGCAATAAGGCGAGTCACATGAATTTTTTGGTTTCCCAGGGCATATAAAAGTTACGTTTATACTATACTATAGCCTATTAAGCATGCAATAGCATTAACTTAAAAAAATATACATGCCTTAATTAAAAATACTTTACTAATCAATTTTCACTGCAAAGTAAAGGAGCTGTTACAGTGGAGGATTACTGGACTGAATGTCAATATTATGACATAGCATGAGTGTGTTTCGTGTTTGGTAATTGCAATCATTGTTGCTTTTGTTGTGGTCATCAATTTACAATGCTTGGTGTCAGTCTATTTATCTCTTGTAAAAATTAAATACAGTGTGTGTGTGTGTGGAAAAAAAAATAAAAATAAAAGTAATGACTTCAAAAAAAATAATAATAATAAAAAAATAATCTAGTTTTCCAACAGGTATCCAGCAAGTAGGAAATCAAATCAAGAAAGCAAGTTCTTTAGGGGATTGATAATATAGCACCAAGCTTTAATCCAGGTTTATTGACCATGGAGCCATCTTTTACTTTGCCAAATGATCACATTTTTGTTAGTATTATTTACAAGCCTTATTTACTCTTACTATTTACTATTATTTTATCAGTGGATAAAGTCACCAAATACTTCAAGGAAAAGAATGATATATCCTAATACTGCAAAGAGATCAAGCCTAGGGGAAAGACTCTGATAATACCTTGAGGAGCAGTCTGACATCCTTGTGGTGGAAGTTTATTGAACCACTCCCCAACTAGAACTCAGTCAAGTATCAAGAGTCACCAAGTACCACTCATTTCTTAACTCCCAATTGGAAATCTACTCGAAGGATTTATTGAGCCTTGAGCCTATTACATTCATTAGTGCCTAATAATGGTTGATTAGCAAAAGAAAGGGCATGAGTGCTAAGGGGTTGACATAGCTAAAAGGCCTGGGCAAAAATTACATGTAATTTTCACCCTTTCTGTCACATATCATAAAGTTAACACAGACCCACAATGAGTACAGCAACTAATATTAACTGGTTTTTGTTCATGTTTGGAGAACGAGAAATTCTGCACTAATAATTTCCTCTCCCCACAGGCCCCAACACATCAATGCTCACTTCCACTTCTGTTTTTTTAATTCTTGGCTTAAGGCAACTTTGATTATGCAGATCCTATCTCCTTCCTGAAAATCCGGCTGGAGCTGCTTGTATTCCACGCACGTTTTTCTGTGTTAAAACACGTGAATAAGATTGCCAATGTGAAAAAAAAAAAAAAAACTTTACTGTTAAAAATGCTAACCATCATCTGAGCCTTAAGCGAGTCATAGTCTTTTGATGGTCTTGCCTCAATGTTGATGGCTACTGACTGATCAGGGTGGTGGCTGCTGAAGTTTGGGATGGCTGTTGCAATTTTTTCAAACAAGACAACAATGAAGTTTGCCACATCGATTGACTCTTCCTTTCATGAATGATTTCTCTAGCCCGCGATGATGTTTGATAGCATTTTACCTACCAGAGAACTTCTTTCAAAACTGGAGTCAATCCTCTCAAACCCTGCCACTGCTTTATCAACTAAGTTTATGTTATATTCTAAATCCTTTCTTGTCATTTCAACCGTCTTCATAGCATCTTCACCAGGAATAGATTCCATCTCAAAAAACTACCTTTTTTCTCATCTATAAGAAGCAGCTTCTCATCCATTTAAGTTTTATCATGAGATTGCAGCAATTGTCACATCTTCAGGCTCCACTTCTAATTCTATTTCTCTTGTGATTTCTAACACATCTGCAATTCCTTCCTTGACTGAAATCTATGGGGTTTGGAATCAACTTCTCCCAAACTCTTGTTAATGTTGATATTTTGACTTCTTCCCATGAATCATGAATGTTCTTAATGGCATCTAGAATGGTGAATCCTTTCCAGAATGTTTTTAATTTACTTTGCCCAGATTCATCAGAGAAATCACTCTCTATTGGAAACTATTGTCTCACAAAATGTATTTCTTAAATAATAAGACAAAAGTTGAGGCTACTCCTTGATCCATGGGCTGCAAAATGGATGTTGTGTTAGCTGGCATGAAAACAACATTAATCTCATTGTACAGAGCTCCTGGGTGACCAGGAACATTGTCAATGAGCAGTAATATTTTGAAAGAAATCTCTTTTTTTTTCTGGGCAGTAGATGTCAACAGTGGACTTAAACTATTCAGTAAACCATGTTGTAGGGACTTCCTTGGTGGTGCAGTGGTTAAGAATCCACCTGCCAATGCAGGAGACATGGGTTTGAGCCCTGATCTGGGAAGATCCCACATGCCATGGAGCAACTAAGCCCATGTGCCACAACTACTGAGTCTGCACTCTAGAGCCCATGTGCCGCAACTACTGAGCCCACATACTGCAACTACTGAAGCCTGCATGCCTAGAGCCTGTGCTCTGCAACAAGAGACTCTACCGCAATGAGAAGCCTGTGCACCGCAACAAAGAGTAGCCGCCACTCTCTGCAACTAGAGAAAAGCCCACACGCAGCAATGAAGACCCAACACAGCCAAATAAATAAATACGCAAATAATTTTTTTTAAAAAACCACATGTTGTAAACCGATGTGCTCTCACTGCTTTCTTTTTCCATTTATAGAGCACAGGCAGGGTAGATTTAGCATAATTCTAAGGGCCCTAGCATTTTTGGAATGGTAAGTGAGCATTGGCTTCAACTTAAAGTCACCAGCTGCATTAACCCTTAACAGGAGTCAGCCTGTCCTTTGCAGCTTTGAAGCCAGGCATTGACTTCTCCTCTCTAACTATGAAAGTCCTAGATGGCATCTTCTTCCAGTATAAGGTTACTTTGCCTGCATTGAAAATTCTGTTGCTTAGTGTAGTCACACTAAGCATTAATTATCTTACCTAGAGCTTCTGGATAACTTGCTGCAGCTTCTACATCAGCACTTGCTGCTTCATCTTGCACTTTTATGTTATGGAGATGGCTTCTTTCCTTAAACCTCATGAACCAACCTCTGCTAGATTCAAACTTTTCTTCTTCAGCTTCCTCACCACTCTCAGCCTTCATAGAATTCAAGAGTTTTAGGGCTTGGCTCTGGATTAGGCTTTGACTTAAAGGAATGTTAAGGCTGGTTTGATCTTCTATCCAAACCACTAAAACTTTCTCCATATCAGCAATAAGGCTGTTTTGCTTTCTTATCATTCATGTGTTCACTGGAGCAGCTTTTTAAATTTCCTTCAAGAACTTTTGCATTGCATTCTTGGCTAACTGTTTGGTGCAAGAGGCCTAGCTTTCAGCCTATTATGTCTTTTGACATGCCTTCCTCACTAAGCTTAATCATTTCAATCTTTTGATTTAAAGTGAGAGACTTATGACTCTTCCTTTCACTTGAACATTTCGAGGCCATTGTAGGGTTATATTAATTGGCCTAATTTCAAGTTTTTGTGTCTCAGGGAACAGGGAGGCCTGAGGAGAGGGAGAGAGATGGGGGAGAGGGCCAGTCAGTGGAGCAGTCAGAACGCACACAACATTTATCAATTAAGTTCACTGTCATATGGGCACTGTTTGTGGTGCCCCAAAACAATTACAATAGTAACATTAAAGATCATGGATCACCATAACAAATATAATAGTAATGAAAAAGTTTGAAATATTGAGAGAATTACCAAAATGTAAGAGACATGAAGTAAGCAAGTACTATTGCAGAAATGGCATCGATAAACGTGCTCCAAGCAGGGTTGCCACAAACCTTCAACAAACATGTAAAAAGCACAGTATCAATATCTGTGAAGCATGATAAAGTGAAGCACAATAAAACAAGATGTGCCTGTATAAGGTTGTGGAGAAGTTTGACTGTGAGAAAATAGAGACAGACAGACAGCTGGAGTAGTTATGGAGACCATGGAAGATTGGGGTTTCAGTTGTTTTTTACATGGCATAGAATGTTTGAATACTCCAGCAATGAGAAGAAAATGGAAAATATTACATTCACCCAGGAAATATGCCTAAAAACCAATGAGTATGAACATTTCCCCTGACTGAGCTGAGCAGAGTATCTAACTCTAGACAAATCCAAGAGTGGAAAATAAAGAAATTCTTTAAGCACCCTGATAGGGGCTGGAAGCCCTGGAAAACTGCTAGAGAACCTACTGCTTTTCAAACAAAACATTTTATTCATACCAGAACTTTTCAAGAAAAGATGTTTCTGGAAATAATAAGACACTGGGCAGTGGTCAGCTTTGCTGGGCTCTTTGAGTCCCGAGTAATTTGCAGTACAAGCCACCATCCTGACGGGACTTCATTAACACCCTCTTGGATTTTTTTCGTTGGTTTGTTTTGGTTTTGGTTTCATTCAGTCAACCTAAATTCCAAATCTATATCTCTTCTTATACGGATTTCTATTTATGACCAGTAGTCCAATGAAAGCACTTAAAGAGCATCTTTACTTTTAAGCATTTATGAGAGTGTCTGTGCTTGTAGACCACAGTTTAGTGTGGGATCAACTCAAAGGAGTTTTTATGCCTATAAAAGATAGTTTGCTGAAGGCCTGCTTGCCTCCCCTCAAAAAAGAAGGCAACGTGTTTTAGCACATTCATTTTGTATCTAGATGTTAGATTCCCTTCTTGCTCATCTCTTTAAATCTGTCACCTCCCATGTATTCACAGTTGTTAAACCCTGGGTCATTATCCTTCCTTTTTGTCTCCAATATCATGAGCCCAGTTCAGACTCCCACTACCTCTCACCTGATTAGACACCATGTCCTACATTTTTTTCTAAGGTATAAAACATTCTGTGCATGCCAGAGTGTGTAGTATGGTTCACTGTGAGAACCTACTTTGCAGAGTGACTCAAAATCCTTGCCACACTCTTCCAACACGTGTGCCAGAGGGCATCGTCTCTTCAGCCTAATTATTTGCATACTAGTGTTGGGATGTACAGTAGTGGTATATGTTTGCTGTCTCTTCGTTTTTGAAACTTAACTGAGGAAACCCAGACCTGCTGTTGGAGGAGCCCCAGGCTGGAAATCACAGAGTCAGGAAGAATTGCTGCAGCAAAAGTTGGGGATGCAAATAAGACTGCAAGTCATGTTGAGAAGGAGACCAACATAACTCAATCAAGTGATTCTTCCTCTGGAAAAGGAGCCTGAATTATTGATGCCTGACATTGCTAGAATTACCACACTACAGGCTGCAATGTACCAAGTTCCAATTTCAAGAATTGCTACCTTCCATTCTCTGATTTTGATAGTGAGTTACATCCTCTGTTCTTCTTCTGTATAACAGATCACACTAAAACTTAGTGGCTAAAAAAAAGAAAAAAATATGTATCTATCTCCCTCTCTGTAGGCTGGCTGGGCTCAGCTAGTGGTTCTTCTGCGCCAGGCTGCTGCTGCAGGTACTTGGGACTTTATTTAGGCTGGAACAGACAATATGCCTACTAACATGTCTGGGACTTTGGTGCTGGTTATTAATTGGGGTGCTTCATCTCTCCTCTATATGGCCTCTCTCTCTCTCCACATGGTTTCTCATTATTCACTAAGAAACCAAAACTTCTTACAAGTTGGTAGGCTTCCAAGCAATAAAAGTAAAAGCCGGGCTTCCCTGGTGGCGCAGCGGTTGGGGGTCTGCCTGCCAATGCAGGGGACACGGGTTCGGGCCCTGGTCTGGGAGGATCCCGCGTGCTGCAGAGCGGCTGGGCCCGTGAGCCACAATTACTGAGCCTGCGCGTCTGGAGCCTGTGCTCCGCAACAAGAGAGGCCGCGATGGTGGGAGGCCCGCGCACCGCGATGAGGAGTGGTCCCCGCTTGCCGCAACTGGAGAAGGCCCTCGCACAGAAACGAAGACCCAACACAGTCATGAATAAATAAATAAATAAATAAAAGAACGTGAATTTCTTTAAAAAAAAAAAAAAAGTAAAAGCCACCAGGCCTCTTAAGATCTAGACACAGAAGTAGCACAAAGTCACGTGTGCTGCACTCTTTTGATCAAGACCAGCCCAGAAGAAAGGAGGCGTGGCCTGCCTGGACATGGATAGGAGGAGATTGGAGGCCATCTTTGTAGATAGTCTATCATGTTACTATTAGTCCTTAAACGTATAGAACCTCAGTTAATTTCTCTTCCACTAAGCACGAATATTTCAAAACTTGAATAAAAAAGACTATGAGACCAAGTTCTACCTAAAAATAGATTGTCCATTATGACTCAATGACTTAACAAGAGATGCTCAGCAATCATGGGATCGTCACGTCACTGAAGTTGTCTCAGTGCTCATCCATTTATTAAAGGCATGAAACCTTGCTATGGCGGACCACTGTATTTTACAAGCATTTTGAATCAAATAGAAATTTGCTGAGAGTAATTCATAGCACCAACAAACATAAACACATGTTCTGTTATCTTTGAGGGACAGTCAACTGGAAAATTTTGTGTTATTCTAAATCATTGTATAAACACGTATTTCAAGATTGCTTTTCAAATTCACACTCAGATATTTCAGATAATGTCATTTTTTCTGCCTACTTTCAGTTTGACTTCAAACAATTGGAAAACTTTTAAAGACAGAGAGTTATCTCATGTAAGGAAGAATGGACATTGTGTCAATATTTCCTGTAGGGAAGAAAAACAGATTAGATTAGTTATCTATATCATTTTTCCATGATTAGGTTTTAACAATTTTTTCTTTTTTTTCCCCCAGAATATCATAAGACTTAGCCGAATCTCTAATAACTGAAGAAAAATGTTTGGGCGTGAGAGCCTCTATCAGCGCTTGGAATTTCAAAGCCATCTGAGATTTCTTAGAATGGGTTTTGAAAGATCTAGATAGTAAGTACTTAAAGGTATTTGGTGACTAGAAAAATTAACTTGTGTGGGGAGGAAGCTAGGGTGATTGGTAGGGCGAGACTCTTCCCTGAACCATACAAGAAACATGTAACATTTCAGCTCCTATAGATAACAGTGGTTAGTGGTTACAAACTGTTGAAAAATCTACTCTGAACCAACTGCTCTACTGGCTGGCTTATGTACATAATCCCATAGTAATTAATGGGCTGTTCCTCCACTGTCATGTGTAGGTACCACCTAGCAAGAGTCAAAGCTCAGATTTGACCCACATGTCCCTGATTCTAAATTCAGAGCAGTTTACATTGTGGTATACTACCATATGGTATCCAAACCATAAATGAATTAAATTCGTGATAATAAGTTTCCCCCTGAGAATTTCTATTTCTATTCCCACTCCTCAGTTGTGAAGTAGGTATACAAAGAGACTCTCAAACACAGCCAGATAGAGAAAGATCTGGATGGTGCACAGGGAAGAACCTACTTCTGTCAAGTTTCTGATTTCTGGAATGAATCTGTGATTCTTTCTCAAAATTTTTGTCTTTAGCATTCTGACACTTGGAACTGGAGGATGCCCACGATATCAGTATTTGATGTGCTGTTTAAGATCTTAACACATCTTTACACAAGAACCTCAGAATCACTGAAAGAACAACATGGGGCTAGGAATTACTGATAAGGATTTCAGACAGTTTTCATATCAAAACACTAAGTCTTCAGAGTCTCCTACCCTATGAGGACGCTGCAATAGGTACCAAGATCTAATTAAAAGCAGTAAGAGGTTATTTCACTGGTCACTACACAAACAGGGTTGTTTCCTTCCTGTTGAGTTCTTGCAATGCAAAGCAAACTTCTAAGAACACTGTCTGGGCCACAGATTTGGCTTTACTACAATCCTGCCTGTTCAATATGCACAATAACTTCGCCCACTTAGCCCTCATCAGACACACCTAATAACTTCTCCTCTCTGAGTGTTGAGTATGCTTCAATTTTTCAGAAAGTTACATAATAATACAGCAGAGGACCTTTAATACTGTTACTGAGCTTGGGTCTTGATAGAGGTCCTTCTGCCTCCAAGTGTAAACTTTGAAGGCCATTCTGAGGATGTTGCCTGGGAACACAGTGTGGTGGTGGTAATGGTGGATTACACATCCTGAAGCTATAAGGAGCAAGACTCGAGGTAGAGTGGCATCGAGTGGAGTTCAAACCCAGATTTCCTTCTCTCTAGTGTCTATATCCCTTGAAGTGAGGGAGGGGGAGCATGAAAATGAACAATAAAACATGGATGACCATGATGACTTTAGGTATGGAGATTATTTTACAAAGAAAGAAGAAAGCCATATCCGAAATGATGCAAAATTATTTCTGAAGGATAAAGTGTAACTTCCATTTCAATCATAGGATTTCCAAGAACAAATGGTTTGTATTTAACACGCATCATATATTTGACATAACTATTGGTCCTGGTTTCATCTAATAACTCAAGGTGTATTTTCCCATGAAAATTTAGTAGGTTTCTTTCTGTATTCCCCACCAGGAAAGTAGCTGACTACTATAAACCAAGATGGCATTCCCAAACAAAAATTTATATGAACTTGGGGAGAGTGTGTTCCACCCCTTCAAGTTCAAGACCAGTGCTGCTGTGAAATCAGGACTGTGTCTTAAATCCAGACTCAGGGGCATATGACTGGGAGTGGAAGAGAAGACTGTACTTAGCATAATTGGACCAATGGAAACATTGGTTCTTGCCCTAAGTCTAGCTGGTCGTGATGTGCAATTTACAGCCCTGATCCTTCCCTGAAACCAGTGCTCCCTGGTTGCTGTCCTTCTTCCAAAAGCCAACTCTTCTGCCTTATTGGTTCCAATTCTGGCAATTTCTTGCTGATTTTCCCTAGTCGCCTTTGCTCCTGCGCCCCAACTGTGTGAGGGTGAGCCCTTCCTGGATGTTAGCATTGATATATTCAATAAGCAAGAGTATATGACTTGAGAAGACAGGGTCTTAACTGAATCCTGAAGAAAACAGGAGCAAACCACATCCACTGCTTAGTATGCCATGTGCACTTCCCTCTAACAATAATGAACCCGATGATGCTGCGAATGTATTATTCTTGTGATATACATTCTAGTGTTCATTTAATATACATCTTGTTTTGATTCTAATCTTACAGAACGCTGTAATTAGTTCCATTTCACAGATGGGGAAGCTCAAGGAGCTTAAGTGGCATATCAAAGGTCACACAGCTAGTAAATACAATAACTGAACTAAACTCAGCCCTGACTGCAACACTTGTGTTTTTTTTTCTGACAAAAGCAATACAAATTCTGTATTGTTTTGTTGTTATTGTTTTTAGCAGACTGAGACAAACATTTCTAAGGAGTATCTCCATATTCATCGAGTATCAACTTCACTGAAATCTCTAGCATGGTTGAACAGTGAATAGGAAACTCTTATAGAGGTCTTCTAGAATAATTCTCTCACCTCAAAATAGAAATAAACCTATGAAAGACTTCAGATGGATGGAGCAAGCTGTGTGAATACCAGTTTTAACGTTGGCTCAAAAACTAAAATATGTCTCATGCTTTTGTTCAATTGGTGTTTAAGCAAACTGTGTTGAATATCCATGTTTAAGTCAATAGTGATTTTTGAAACATTTCTGTATTCTTATATAAAGCCTTCATATTATTATAATATATCAAGGTTGGTCACCAAATGCATAAATACTGAGTGCAGCTGTAGAATTTAATAAAACCCAAAGTTTGAGCTAGCAAATGAAAAATTATATATTATGGAAACTTGTGCTCAAAGTTGAAACCTGAAGGACATATTTTAGCACTATCACAATATTACATTGCTATCATTATTTAATTTATCTCCTCTGAAATGACTTAGGGGAAGTACTCGCAAAGCCCTATTTACCTCAGCCAGGAAGTAAGGCAATGGTCAGCGAGTGAATGAAGTCATGGAAAGCTGACAATGCCACCATTGTAAGAGCACCTCAGGGTATTGTTTGACGTTGACCAAGTGAGGAATAAGTGTTGGGAAGTTTTTATTTCATCTTAACAAAAGGTTAGGGCCCGAGCAATAATATAAAACTAGCTTTTTCTTAAATTCTGTTTTTTTCCTTTTAATTGAAAAGTATCAACTTAAGTGCACCTGGAAGAAAGGAATGTCTTAGTAAATTATGAAGACTTTGGAAAACAGGTTTACATTTTTAAAACATACCTTAAATAAATAGCATTTAAGACTTATCTATAAGTGTATTCTACAAAAATATTCATAAATGCTACGTATCATTCATATATATTTATATACACATATATATAATTTATATATTCACCAATTTTTCCAGGAGAAACTTCAAGAACTCCTAAGCAACCTGTGCATTTCAATTGTCACTTTGAACTTTGGAACAAAGGAGAGATTGTAAAACCAGTTTATAAAAAGTATTATGAGATACCACAACTGGCATTTTTACCACCTTATTAAACTACATTCAAGTGGCATAAATTATACGTAATGAAAGTGAAAAGGATCTCTGACCCGATTTTAATATTGGGTGCACGCTTATTAGTTTGAGTTTTTTTCTGAATAGAAACCTTTTTTCAAACTTTAGCAGTTGATATTATGTGGAAGTCATAAATGTCAGATTACATTACACTATTTTGGTTCATAGAACAGCACAACCATTAAGTTACTAGAGAGTAATGAGCAGGTCTTCTCACAAAGTAAAGCCAAAGGTGTTAATTTAGATTTGAAACATTCCACCTCATTATAAAAGCCAAATTAATTTGCCATGTGTAGAAGCAGCAAAAGCCAATATCTGAAATGTGAAAGACCTCCTTTTTGAAGGAGAATGATAGAAAGAAGCATTACGGAGTTTCTATTTTTGAAGAGTAGGCATACTGGTCCCTCAGAAGTTAATTATTAGGTGTTATAGAGCCTCTCATTAAGAATTTCTATTCGAAAAGTTGAATTGATAGAATTAGTTAAATGTTAACGATGAAAGGAAGTCTGGGCACTTCCTAGTTTGAAAATGTGTAGACAAACATAAATGCAAAGTTAATCTATTTTATCTCCTCCAATTCTTATAATGTATTATGAAGAATGTATTTTCATCTGGTTGTAGAAATTTTGTTTAGGCATTAGTCACAAAATCTGAAAAAGATAAAAGGAAAGGCCCCACTAATTTGGAAGACTATAGAAACAAATCATAGAGGATCTTCAAGTGTCCATTTATTAAGGCCAGGCCAAATGAAGAACACCTAAAACATAAAGAAATGAGGATGCTTCACACAAAGTGTCAAAACAACAGCCTTTACAAACCTAGATGACATATTGAACAATGGTAAAGTGATAAGAAGAATAATGTTGAATTAGCTTATCATTTTTAAAATGTGAGAAAAACCAAAATACAAAAGCCAATTATGAAAGAAAAAGGCTAGTTCATAGTAGCCAAGCCCAGAGACTGACAAAAATACCAATCATGGTGTCTCCAGGATCAGGCATACAGAATGGTCACCTGAAGAACCCTAAATGAAGTTGCTCTGGTCAGGATAGCAGGCATTACTGAGGCATCAGTAAAGACCCCACAGAGATTCCTAGAATCTCCTCTCTGTTCTTCGCAATAAAGGTATCAGGCAGTGGTATTAGATCCTGAGAAACTGGGAAAGGGAGGTCATGCAGAATCATTTAAATTTATAGTAAAATGTAACTGTAAAACTGTAATACCTTTTGTTTGTATTTTGCTTTCTAGCTCAGAAAGTGCTTTATATCATCACGGCAACCATGCCAAATGACCAATATTTATATTTTATTTTCCATATGAGGACACAGATTCAGAGAATGTGGATCACCTACCCAAGATTACTCAGCTCGTTAATATCTGAGACATTTATAGATTATCTGGCCAATGGCCATATCATATTGATTTAAGTGTCTCCAGCAAGAATATTTCATGATTTCTTGGGAAAACTCACTTCACTGATGAAAAAATTTTGTACAACAAACTTCTTGTAATATTTTTTAATATCTAGCCTTTTCCATTTCTAACACGGCATTCTGGATCAATAATAATGTACTAACATTTACGTGTCATTTTACAGTTTGCAAATTGTTTTAATACCTGTTACCTAAGTTAAAACATGTAAGAATGCAGCTTCTGCTTTCACACTGCAAACGTTTTTCAAAAACATACAGGCATCTTGTATTTCTCCCTTAACTTTCTCACATATTCAGACTCTTCACTCTTCTCTAGGTGAGCTCCAGTTTGCCCATCCTTTAAAATGTGGTTTCAGCTATAGGGATAATATTCCAGAAGCACTCTGAGCAGAATGGAAAAGAAAGGAGAAGAGGGACAGAGTTGGTTGATCAGCTACCAACCATCAGTGAGGGAGGAAAGGAGGTAGAGGATTAACAGACCATCTGTGTTTGCCTTAACAGATTACTGCAAACTGGTGTCTTACGACAACAAAATTTATTTTTAAATGAAATAAAGAATTATTTTTAATAAAATAAGGGAATTGGTTTATTTCTGAAGAAAAGGATAATCATCTTAAAATCGTACCTCAAATGCACGTCAATCAATTTATTCAAATAGTTTCTAAAGGTAGGCTGGTATAATTGGGATTATAATAATGATTAATGACATTTAAAGAGGGCTTAGTAATTTACAAAATAATATGATGTTGTAAGCCAGCAGTCTGCAGTTCTGGAGTCCAGAAGGCTGAAATCAAGGCATCATTTCTTTCTAGAATTTTGTTCCTTCTAGAAGCCATGCCTCCCTCCTAGAGTCTGGTGGTTGCAGGCAATCCTTGGTGTCCCTCGGCTTATAGACACATCACTCCAATCTCTGCCCCATCTTTACATCACCTTTTTCTCTGTGTCTCTGTGGGTCCTTTTTTGTCTCTTAGAAGGATACTCATTGGACTTGAGGGCCACCCTAATTCAGTACGATATCTGGATTCTTAACTAATTACATCTGTAATAACCCTATTTCCAAATAAGGTCATATTCTGAAGTTCCAGGTAGACATGAATTTGGAGGGGACACTGTTGGACCTACTACAAGGAGGAAAAGGTTTTGAGAGCTTCATGCCTGCCCTCATTCTCAGACACTAGGTGATTTTAAAAACTACTGATTGAAATGAGCAAATTGACTAAATTGATTTTTCGGTGTCTTGAAGACGAGAGAGAGAGAGAGATTGAAGATATCATGTTTCTATCCAGTAAAGTGATTTTTATTAGTAGAGGTGGTACAGTCTCAACAATGACGAACCTGGTGAACAACGTGGCAATTTTCTGTAAGGTGCCCATCATTCCATTGGACAGTCACTAGATACTCAGTCACAGCACATGGAGAAGGGCCAAAATGAAATGGAGGAAGGGTAATAACCGAACATATGGAAGCAATGCAGTGATTATATTAAGAAGTGACAGATGAAGGCCATGGGGATTGCAAATCCATCACCCAGTTTTCAATAATATATAAAGAACAGAGACCCTAAAACACTGCTCATTTATAAGTGATGTTTTTCCCCCTTGTCTAGATTCCCTGAGGACCTTGGCTAACAGTAAAGAATGTCAGTGGAGATTGAACGTGTGATCTCAGAAAATTCAACGAATTTAGGAAATAGAGAAAGGGAAAATTGGTGCTCAGGACACTGATTGAGAAAAGTGTGGGTGTCAAACAGCTAAACATTTTCTGGACAGATCTTACCAGGGAGATTGGTTATAAGTTTGGGATCTAGACAATACGTGAAGGTGAATATGGTTGTGATTACTTGTCAATGGAAGAAGAGATGAACTCAGTGGATGTCTGTCTTTCATAAGATGTAAGTGGTGGAGTGAGAGAAGTGCTAGTAGTTATAACAGAAGTGCTAAAAGTCAGAGTCTAGTGGAGGAATGGCATTTATTGGCCTCTGTACTTCCTCATTGTGGAGCTGGCTAACCTCAAGTTTGGCCTGAACTTCTCTAGAGAGGTAGCACTGCTATAAAATGAAAATCATTTAAGCCTGGGATGATGGTGGAACACAGGCATTAAAACCACCAATTTTCTCTTTCATTTTACTTCAAATCATTGTTGTTGTACAACTAGAGTTCAGTGAAAACAACATGACAAATTAGAGAACTTACAAGAAACCGCATGTTCTTTATTTTATTTAAAAATGTGACCTGTAGCATGTTTGTGTTCTATACACCTAGAAAAAATATATATCATAAGAGCTCCTTCTTCATCCTCAAATGGAAAGTCACCAGAGTCCGTCCATCCCTTAATAACTGGTTTTTTGATGACCACTGCTCAAGCCCAAGCGGTCACATGTTCGTGAACAGCCCAGGTATCATGGAACTCTAATGGATGCTTCAGGATCACTCAAGGCAAAAGCTTTTTTTTTTCTTTCAAAAAAAGGAAGACAGGTTTGCAACCTCTATTTTCAGAAATGTCTTCATTCTGTTCTTGTGTGCACTAAACACAACCAAGGTTTTATGATGCCTTTCTTAAAAGTATGGAAGTATGTTACGTATTTTAATAATATATGTTAAACCACCTCCCCCAAGTCTGACCTAGAAGCAATATAAACAGTCTTCTGATCTATAGTATCTGCCATAGCATAAAAATGTATTAAAGATACAACTGACCCTTCTGAATGATTGCAAGAATAAGAGGTGAAACACTGTAAACTCAAAGCAGATTGAGTGACTGGCTCAAGATAGAGAATAAGTCAAGAGCAGAACAGGCCTGTATGTTCTATTACCCCAGAGATTTAGTTACCTGCAGAATGGAACTTTGTTTCCTACTACCTGCTATGCTCTTGATGTTATCACCCACTGGTCTCAGAGTGGTGAGCCTTCCCAGAATGCTCTGCATCTCTAGCATATAAAAGCAAAATGACTACACCTGGTTTTTCATTCATTTATTCCATAATAAAGGGTAAGCGTCTCATGTCTGTTAAGGACTATGTTAGTTTCTGTGATTGCAGCAAGGAGTAAAAGGGAAATAGCACCTGACCTCACAGAGCTTATTCTTTCATCCAGCTAGCCAACACATACCCACTGTGCACCCACCAAGCACCATTCTAGGTGCTTGGGATATGGCAATGAACAAAACTAAGATCCCTGCCAACCTAGAGCTTACATTCCATTAGAGGACAATAAACAATAGATGTGTAATAAATATGTGAATTTTACAGTATGTTCGAATGTGATGTGTTATGAGAAAAGTAGACCAGGACAAGGGAGATCTGGGAGAGTTAGGACCAAGAGAGGGGGTAGGACCATGTGAGTTGCAATTTCAAGATAGGATGGTCAGGGTAGACTTCACTGAAAAGGTAGATTTGGGTAAATACTTGGAAGAAGAGAGTTCTTGTAGCTATCTGGAGTATGAGGATTCCAAGCAGACAAAATAGCTGGTACAATGACTCTAAGGCAGAAGCATGCCTGGAGTGTTGGAGAAAGAGCAGAGTCTAGCTTAGCTTACTACCTTGGAAATGAAAGAGAAAATGTACTCTACCTGGATGTGTTTTTGCAAACTGTACCAATAAGTGCCAGATCATTTCTCCTCAATTATTTGAGATGTATGTAAGATTCACTTATTTGAGAAGGTGAAATTATTTCTTTGGGAAATCTAGAATTAATATGCTACTATAATCTGCAACCTCTTTTTCCTGAGTTTTATCATATGAGTCTTCCAATGCAGTTAGAAAAAGCATCCTTTGCTATTAATAGTAATGTCCCATACTTTCTATAGTTCCCTTTAGTAATTTTCTTTATCATCAATATAAATAAACATCTCAGCCTCTTCCTTCCCATGGCAAGGTTCAGGCATTTGGATTCAGCTATAAAAGCAATTCTCCACCTCTGATGTTAATCTAGACAGGAATTGACATCAAAACAGGGAACTCACAGAGGTTATATTAATGAACAGATATAGCTCTGGTCAGCACTCTTATCACCACCATACAATGACCATTTTACATGCATAGTGATTTAACATAAAGCTGACTTGTGTTAGAACCCAGTTCTTCTTTCAACCACACGTAGAGTTTTAGCAATGTGTCCGATCCTTCAATGAAAAGCATATTTTGAAGAAAGAAAATGGATTAGTCAAGATATCCATCATACCCTTGTTGGGCATCTTTCCCTGCTGCTTATAAAATACCCACCTAGTGTTAAGATGAGACTCTTAAACCTGGAAACTATAGCAAAACACGCAATCTGTCAAGGAAAGATTAAGAGTTATACTTCCTTTCGAAGTAAAATTTCTTCACTTTTACCACCAGGAAAATCTAGATCCTGGGTCACTTTTGCTCTGTGAGGAATTTTCACAAGGGTATGATTTCAAGTATCCTCTAAATTCAAGGACAATTTAGTCATTGAGATTCTACTGTTTTTCTGTAGAATGCAAGGCAGTGGGAACAGAGATCTTTGCTTTACTGTCACAGCTCAGCAGTTGTGTAAATCTTGAGGGGAAAATGAATTCCCAGTGCCTGTCAGCCACTTTTTCACTCCCGAATGGAAGGCAGAAGAGACACGTCTCTAAAGCAAAGAGCTGATGGCTTCCCTCACACACCTGTGTGGAAGGAGGCTCTTGCGTGGCAGTGGTTCACTCTCAACATCTGCTCCTTTCATTGAACAGAGCTGTAAATTGAAATTCCATTGCTATGTTTTTAGAACGAGTTGAAGTAAGGAGACTGTCAGAAATCCTCTTTAAACTCACCCTTATCCAAACAGGAAACTGACCCTTGGCCCCTGGACGTAACAGTACACCAGTGGAAATTTCATTATCCCTGTTTCAGCTGAACTAAGTGAAAATTAATTGTGTAATTATCTGGATGAGCGCATGTGTAAAATTTTACAATGTGCCAGTTAGATTAAGTAACGTGTTAGTGGCATGGTTTAGTGCAGAGTCAAAGCTGTCCTATAAAAATGGAATAAAAAAATCCAACAAGGTTGAAGGAAGAAAAAAAAAAAAACCACATGTCAGAACAAATGCTTCACATGAGAAAGTCAGGTTAGGCTTAATTCCATAACCTGATGAAAATCTTACTCTCCCGACCATAGGTAAATCTGGCAGGGTTGGACAGGGTGTGTGTGTGTTTGTGTGTGTACACGCGCGCGCATGCCCACATATGGGACATTTTGTAAATGACTTCTCCATTTATTGTCATTTTTAAGTGAAGCTATTACTAAAATACTTAACCTGCCAACTATTGTATTTTTCATATTTAGTTTCCTTTACCAACCACATAAGAAAATACAAGCTATATTCAGTAGATGGGATTATTTGTTTCAGATATACTTCATTACCCTGTTCAATGAGCCTCTCTGACTTTCCTTCTGGAATTAATTCTTCAAATGACGAGATAAACGCTGCATCCTGACTTAAGATCATTTCATTAAAATATACAGGCAAAGCATGAACCGGCTTTAACATCAAATGCATGGGGAATTTGGATTTGAAGTTTTATTCGCTTTGATAAAGATTTTAAGGAACGTTTTTCCCTGAGAGTTTGGCCTCCCCCCTAAAAAAATATTGCTTTATGGAGACAATTTCCATTTCAAAGTCTCCGAAATGTTTAGATAGTAGAATTTCTGGATGAAAGATACAACTTGGGTAGACACTCTTTGAAAGTGAGGACCATCTTTAAACAACATCTGAGTAGTGCCTTGATATCCTAGCAATTCCGATTGTCAGATTTCACGATGTCTGTGTTGTCTTGGCAAATCCAGATACTCAGTTATGTATCTTGCCAATGAAACGGTTCTCCTGTTTTTCTCATTCCTTGTACTACACATTGTCTCCATAAAGCTATGTTTATGGTAAAATTCTACTGAGATTTTTTTTCCACTACTCCCCTCAAAAATGAAAGTTCCACTAGACAAAAATAGTAACATTCTCAAAGAAAATACACTCAAAATGTGTTTCAACTTTTTTTAACCTTGGTTTAATATAATGCCATTAGATATTTGTACTTTGGCTTACCAGCACTTTAAGAGAGTGTTAGTACTTTAAGAAAGCTGTAACAAATATGTCTACATTTAGTGGAAAACATTCTAATGTATATAAACATGATTAAAAGAAAGCACCGGTGTGATTTATAGAACAGGACAAAGGGCATTTAAAAATAATCAAGACTATTCAAAGGGAAAAGGAGAACCTCAGATCAGGGAACATTAGCCTCAAAATGAAAATGAGACTCTGGTATGAAACCTACATTTTACCATAAATTAATGATCAGGAAGGTTTTGGGACTGGCCGTTTTACTCTGGCACAGTGCCCTTCTCACCAGTTTTAACGTGTCAGGAGTTGGTGGGGAGGGGCAGTTGTCGGTCAAACCTTGGAGAACAAAATGGCAACCAGGAGGTGGCCTTGGGGACCGCCCCAGAGTCCAGGGTGGAGCTGGTGTCTGGGGATGCCCTGGTCACATGTTCTATCAGGAACCACAGGCCCCTTCACTGGAGCCACAGCGTTTGCCGCCTTTTCTAAAGCCTGGCCTGGGAATTACTTTGTGCCTTTCAAGTAACAGTTTTAAAAGATATACATATATATATATATATATATATAATACTAACTAATACATATGAAGCTTTTTCAGTCGTAACTGTCCTGACTTGAGAAGAATTAAATTTTTAAATATATTTCAATCCATATTTAAATTTACAGCTATACTTGATATGAACACTTTTTAAAATGTAATGTTTTTGTATATTCCTTCTTTTTGAATAATGGAAAAGCTTGGAATATAGCTTCCAGCACTGAACCACTTATATTTTTAAATTATATTTTATTCTAATTAGTTCCAATTAAGATCATTTTATTACCATAGAATTTCAGGAATGAAAGAAGTCTTAAAACTCCCCTTGTCCGTTCTACAGGTAAGAAAACCAAGCCCTAAGGAATACCTTCTCTCTTAGAACAGTGCTGTTTTAACTAATCGACGTTTTCTGGTTGTGTGAGGGTTCCCCCACCCCCAAAAGGACAAGAAATAAATATGTGACTATGTAGACAGTCAGATGATAGGTTTAATAGACAAGAGGAGGAGCATGGGATTTAAAGCCAAGATGACCTAGGTTCGAATCCTTGTTCCCTGTCTTGCTTTCTGTGTGACTTTGAGTGTGTAACTTAACCTCTCTGAACTTTACAATCTCTCATTTGGTAAGTGGCATCTACTTCACGAGTTAGTCGTGAGCATCAAATTAAACAGTGTATTATGGTTTTCTCGGGGTATATGGAGCTGCCCAGCACTTGATGGAGAACCAATAAAATTTAAATATTTTAGAAGAAGTTTTCAAAGTGGCAATCTATTAAATCTATGGTCAAAAGCAAATGAAAAAATCTTTGAGAGCAATCGGGGAGGAAATCAGTTTAGCAGAAATTTCCTTTCTAGTAAGATCTATTATACATATCCCCTATAGAACATGTTTATTCAGTGCGCAAGTAAATTTTTCATTTGGGTATATGGAGAACAGAGTTGGAGAGGAGAGAGAATACCTGATAACTCAGGAGAGAAATGTGTGTGAAAAATATATATATATGTTAATTTTATTATGACTCATTATTTGTACCTCCATTTGCTTCCCCAATGAATTCAACGTGGCAATGTCATTGTGTTTTTATTTCTCATTTTGGAAACGTTCATAAAATTTTTAATTTCACAAATGGTAGACAGCTTTGGATTCTCCTTTTGTCAAATGCTGATATACTTTGCAAGACCAGATACTTCTGCAGAATTTCAGGAAAACCCAGGGAAACAAGACTAGGATATACAAAGTACAGAGAACCAAGTCCTGTGAGTGAGGAACAAACACTAGAGCTCCCTACTCAGGAGACGGAGGGGGAGAGGGAGGACAGGAGGGAAAGAGGGAGGGAGAGAGAGGGAGAGGGAGAGGGAGAGGGAGGATACTTTCACTTCAGTCATAAAAGTGAGTATACAGATTTGTTCTCATTGCTTGTGGAATTTGTGGAAGATTTTAATGCAAAGCAGAGTCAGAATTATTTAAGGTGAGAACTTAAGAAACTGAATAATAGCTTTGAAGCTGATTTCAAGTCAGCATTCAGTTTTCTTTAAATACACAAATAGGCTACTCCTCCCTACTGTGGGGTCATTCATTCATTCGTCAATTTTTATGCACCAGAAGTGCAGCAGTGGTAAAATCCTTTCATTTATGGAGATTTCATTCTAGTGGACAGAGACAGACAATAAATAAACAAATACGATGCTAGGTGTTGAGTGCTATGAAGAAAACTTAAGCCGACCAAAGGTGACAGAGGCAGGGGGCGTACCATGTTATAAAGTCAGGGAAGCACTTTCTCATAAACTCTCAAGCAGATAGTCTCAAACTTATTCTGACAGTCCACACCTCAAAACCTTCTACTATGAACTATTTTAGGGTATACTAGAAAGGTTACTTACTTCATTAGTTTTTAACTGATTATAATTTCTACTTACGATGGACCTGTGTCCTTCATTTCTACATCAGTCAATAAACCTATGATGTGTGAAAGGCACTATACCTGTATTTTAGCCAAAAGTGGAATCCCATGAAAAGATCCAAAACAGGAAGAAGCAGAGGGGGAGATATTCCTTTGAAAAAAATGGGGACTGGGGGATGTAAAATAATACAGTTACCAAAGCTAAAAATAAACGACAGAGTATCTGATCTTAGAAAACATAACATATTTTCCTGGAGAACAGAAATCTAAGACAGCAAAGGGAATTCTTTTCCTTACTGTCCCACTTTTATCCCAAAGATCTGAGGGAGCCAAATGAAAATTTCCTGGCATCCTGGGGCAATAAAATAATCTTGGTCTTCTTGTGAAACCACATTAGTATGGAGAGGGAACAGAGGCCCTTTGAGCACTCCTAAGTGCTGTGTAAGCTGCATTTTTCTCCAGGAACTCAAAGCTTTGTTTATTTGCAGAGTTGTGCTACGAATACGTGGCGGCCTGAATGGCCCAGGTGACAGGCTCGCATCTGAACACTTATCCAAAAGAAGCTCTCAATTAAATGCTTGTTCAAGAGCTGGGAGAGATGCATCAGTTATTATTGGTTTTTTCAGAGATGTTGATGAGAAGGAAAATGGCATTTCTTTGGGGAAGGTCGACTCAAGATAAAATGTCTTTGGAAAGATACAGCTTATGGGAGCCCTGGGTGATCTGAACCAAGGTTTTCTTCACCTTTACCAGCTTCAAGCACTTAGATCCATTGACTTTCCCATTAACCAAGACATTAACTTTTAAATGACTGAGCTTGTGAGTGCGTGCATGAGCATGTAACTGAGAGAGAGAGAGAGAGAGAGATGGGATTCTTTGGCCAATAATAGAACTTTGTGGGAGGGAGAAAAGTTCCTCTTACTTAAAGCTGCCGTATAGAGGGACATTACTTATATACCAAATGCTGTAAGATCATGTGCTCAGCTGCAGAAAGTATGTGGATTACTTACCTCCTCAGAAACATAGATATAAATACACACAGAGTCACTGGTGTTACTTAAATTCTGGTCTCTATTATTTAGGGCCTGGGTTACCTCCCATCATTCCTTTCTAGCTATAATGTTTGAGTTGAAGGTTTAACTAACATTTTGCTGATGAATTTAGTGCCTGTAACAAAGCTAAATTGATAGCCCACAGAGCAGGGCCCTGTTTATAGAAGTTGGTGTTCCCTCCTCCGGTCCTGCTGCTCAGATTCATCCGTGAAGACACAAGGATCCCACATTGTCCGCTGGACCACTGGAGGTACGGGTTGTGGGAAAAGGGGGTGGATACAGTCCCAAGTCAATTCACTTGTTTATGGTTAACCCAACTTCAGTGCTACCCTCTCCTGCCTCTCACCTCTTTCTCTGGTCACCCTGCTCACAACTTGCCTGTAATGCCTTACCAATGGCTTTTCCTTTGTTCAAGGCACTGTATCTTCCAAGGAGGGCCAGGGGAATGCCTGCCAAATGTCCTAGATTTTCCAGCACAGTTGCGGCTTTGAACATTTTGCCCTGACTCAGACCTGTGTCCCGACCTTGGTTTAGAAAACCTAGTCACCACGGTATTATGTTGCTAACCTTAGTTTCCCCACTGATTTCAGATGCACTTCAGACTCTCCTAACTTTGCAAAGTAACTCCATTCCCAGCATTTGATCCTTCCTGAGTTCTTACATCTTCACTTTCCAGACCTGGCTTTCTCATTTCTTGGCTGCGCTATCAGTCTTGCTTCCTGAGCTCTATCTACACCACTTATTATATAATATTGCATTTCCTTTATCTACTAATTTCTCTTACTGAAATCATTACAGGAATAAAATTCAGATTTGGAAATAACCCACCGTTGAGACCTCCAAATCTTCTAGAAAGAAAAGAACATGTATAGCCAGAGGTAAGAAGCAGTCTTTCTTAATGATTGTGTATGGTGTCCACCCATTTCCAATGTATTCCCAAAGGATACTAAGGAATCTTGGAGGAATCTCTGAACCATCCTTGGTCTACTCTCATTCTCCACATATTTCCTGAGGAATTCTATCCACACTCCTATCTGATTTTCTCTCTTTTTTAACTTTCTTATTGTGGTTAAAAAAAAAAAACACTAATATTGAATTTACAATCGTAACCATTTGTAAGTGTACAGTTCAATAGTGTTAAGTATCTTTATATTGTTGTGCAACAGATTTTTAGAACTTTTTCATCCTGTAACACTGAATCTCTAAACACACTACACACTAATTTTCCCTCCTCCCAGCCCTTGGTAACCACCTTTCTACTTTGTGTTTCTATGACTTTGATTACTTTGGATGTTTCATGTGAGTGTAGAATCATACAGTATTTGTCCTTTTGTGACTGGCTTATTTTGCTTAGCATAATGTCCTTGAGGTTCATCCATGTTGGAGGATGTGACAGGATTTCCTTCTCTTTTAAGGTACACCGTATTCTGTTGTCTGTATATACCACATTTTATTTATCCATTCATCTGCCAATGGACATTTAGGTTGCTTCAACCTCTTGGCTACTGTGTAGCCAAGACATGGAAGCAACCTGAATGTCCATCAACAGATGAATGGATAAAGAATGTGTGGTACATATATACAATGGAATATTACTCAGTCATAAAAGAGAATAAAAAATGCCATTTTCAGCAACATGGATGGACCTAGAGATTATCATACTAAGTGAAGTAAGCCAGACGGAGAAAGACAAATATCATATGATATCACTTCCATGTGGAATCTAAAAAGTATGATACAAATGAACTCCTTATAGGATATGTGATTTGCCAGTATTTTCTCCCATTCCATAGGTTGCCTTTTCATTCTGTTAATTGTTTCCTTTGACATGCAGAAGTTTTTGTTTGGGGTAGTCCCATTTGTCTCTGTTATTTTGCTGCCTCTGCTTTTGGTGTCATATGCAAGAAATCATTGCCAAATCCAACGTCATGGAGCTTTTACCTGATGCTTTCTTCTAGGAGTTTAACAGTTTTAGGACATATTTTGGTCGTTAATCCATTTTGAGTTAAAGTTTGTAAACAGTGTAAAGCAAGGGTCCAACTTCATCCTTTTGCATGTGGATATCCAGTTTTCCCAGCACCATTTGTTGAATAGATTGTGCCTTCCTTATTGCATAATCCTAACATCCTTGTCAAAAACATTTGGCCACATATGCTAGCATTTATTTCTGAGCTCTCTATTCTCTTCCGTTGGCCTATATATCTATCTTTATGCCAATACTATACTGTCTTAATTACTGTTGCTTTGTAGTATGTTTTGAAATCAGAGAGTGTGAGGCCTTCAACTTTGTTCTTCTGTGTCAAGAGTGTTTTGGCTATTCAGGGCCCTTTAAGATTCCATGTGAATTTTAGGATGGTTTTTTCTTTCTTTTTTCTTTTTTAATTGAAGTATGGTTGATTTACATATTGTGTTTGTTTCAGGTGTACAGCATAGTGATTCAGTATTTTTGCAGATTATATTCCATTATTGGTTATTACAAGACAGGGGTAAAATTCCCTGTGCTATACAGTAAATCCTTTTTGCTTATTTATTTTGTGTATAGTAGTTTGTATCTATTAATCCCATACCCCTAATTTGTTCCTTCCCCCCGACCTTCCCTCTCCCGTTTAGTAACCACAAGTTTGTTTTCTATGTCTGTGAGTCTGTTTCAGTTTTTTTTTTTTTTAACTTGGGAAATGATTTTTTAAAATATTTTTATATGTATATATATAGAAGTATAGTTGATTTACAATATTTTGTTAGTTTCAGGTGTACAGCAAAGTGATTCAGTTATGTACATATATATATATATATTTTCAGATTCTTTTCCCTTATAGGTTATTACAAAATATTGTGTATATTTCCCTCTGCTATACAGTAAGTCCTTGTTGGTTATCTATTTTATATATAGTACTGTGTATATGTTAATCCCATGTTTTGGTTTTATATATACATTTGTATTATTTTTTAGATTCCACATATAAGTAATATCATATAGCATTTGTCTTTGTCTGAATTATTTTGCTAAGCATAATATTCTCTAGGTCCATCCACATTGCTGCAACTAGTAGTATTTCATTCATTTTTATGCCTGTGTAATATTCCACTGTATACATGTACCACATCTTCTTCATCCATTCATCTGTTGATGGGTACTTGGGTTGCTTCCATGTCTTGACTATCAGAAATAGTGCTGCTCGGAAACTTAGGGTGCATGTATCTTTTCAAATTCGTGTTTTCGTTTTTTCTGGTTATATACCCAGGAGTAGAATTGCTGGATCATATGGTAGTTCTATTTTTATTTTTTTAAGGAACATCCATACTGTTTTCCATAGTTGCTGCACCCCAGGACATGGAAGCAACCTAAATGTCCATCAACAGATAAGTGGATAAAGAAGATGTGGCACATATATACAATGGAATATTACTTAGCCATAAAAAGGAATGAAATTGAGTTATTTGTAGTGAGGTGGATGGACCTAGAGACTGTCATACAGAGTGAAGAAAGACAGAAAGAGAAAAACAAATACTGTATGCTAACATATATATATATGGAATCTAGAAAAATGGTACTGATGAACCTAGTGACAGGGCAGGAATAAAGACATAGATGTAGAGAATGGACTTGAGGACAAAGCAGGGGAAGGGGAGGCTGGGATGTAGCAAGAGAGTAGCATTGACATATATACACTACCAAACGTAAAATAGATAGCTAGTGGGAAGAGGTTGCACAGCACAGGGAGGTAAGCTCAGTGCTCTGTGACAACCTAGAGGGATGGGATAGGGAGTGTGGGAGGGAGGCTCAGAGAGAGGAGATCTGGGGATATATGTATACATATAGCTGATTCACTTTGTTGTACAGGGGAAACTAACACACACTGTAAAGCAGTTATACTCTAATAAAGATGTATTAAAAAAATTAGTAAATGCAAAAAAAAAAAAAAAGAACTTAGCTCTGACTTTGCTGAATGCCTGATTTAATAAAGAGGATAATTTAAAGTAAAAAAAAAAACCAACATAGTGGCCGCACCAATTTACATTCCCATCAACAGTGTACAAGGGTTTCTTCACATCCTCTCCAATATTTGTTATTTGTGGATTTTTTTTTTTTTAATGATAGCCATTTTGACAGGTGCAGGGTTATACCTCATTATGGTTTTGATTTGCGTTTCTAGGACTTTTTTTCTATTTATGCAATATATGCTGTCACGATTTTGATAGGGATTGCATTGAATCAGTAGATCATTTTGGGTAGTATGAAAGTTTCAACAATATTAAGTCTTTCAATCCACAAACACAGGATGTGTTTCCATTTTTTATATCTTCGTTTATTTCTTTTAGCTAGTAATATTTTATAGTTTTCAGTGTATGAGTCTTTCATCTGATTGTTTAAGTTTATTCCTAAGTATTTTATCCTTTTTGATGCTACAGTAAATTGGATTGTTTCCTTTTCAGATTGGCTATTGTTAGTGTATAGAAACACAATTTATTTTGAGTATTGTTTTTTATCCTGCAACTTTATTGAATTCATTTATTATTTTGTTGACTGTACTTTAGGTTTGCTTTTTTAACAGCTTTTTGGTGGACTGTTTAGGGTTTTCTACATATAAAATAATGTCATCTGTGAACAGAGGTAGTTTTACTTCTTCTTTTCCAATTTATATGTCTTGCATTTTTTTTTTTTTTTTCTGCCTAATTGCTCTGGCTAGAACTTTCAGTACTATGTTGAATAGTTGTGGTGCAAGTGGGCATCCTTGCCTTGTTCCTGACCTTAGAGGAAAAGCTTTCAATCTTTCTGCATTCAGTATGATGCTTGCTGTGGGTTTTTCATATATGGCTTTTATTATGTTGAGGTAGTTTCCTTCTATGCCTAATTTGTTGGCTATTTTTATCATGGAAGTGTATTGAATTTTGTCAAATGCTTCTGCATTGATTGAAATGATCATATGGTTTTTGTCCTTCCTTTATTTTGTTAATGTAGTGTATTACATTGACTGATTTTCATGTTGAACCATCCTTGCGTCTCAGGTATAAATCCCACTTGGTTATGATATATGACCCTTTTAATGTGCTGTTCAATTTGGTTTGCTAGTATTTCATTTAAGATTTTTACATGAGTATTCATCAGGGATATTGGTTTGTAGTTTTCTTGTTTTGTCTTCATCTGGTTTTGTTATCAGGTTAATGCTGGCCGCATGGAATGAGTTTGGGAGTGTTCCCTCTTCTTTGATTCTTTGGAAGAGCTTGAGAAGGATTGGTGTTAATTCTTCTTTAAATATTTGGTAGAATTCCCCAGTGAAGCCATCTGGTCCTTGGCTTTTATTTGTTGGAAGATTTTTTTTTAATTGCTTCGATCTCCTCACTACTTACAGGTCTGTTCAGATTTTTTATTTCTTCATGATTCAGTCTTGGTAAATTGCATGTTTCTACAAATTTATTCATTTATTCTGGATTATCCAATTTGTTGGCATATAATTGTTCTTAGTAGTCTCTTATAATCTTTTTATTCTGTGACATCAGTTGTAATGTCTCCTCTTTCATTCTTAATTTTAGCTAGTTGGGCCTTCTCTCTTTTTTTCTCAGTCTAGCCAAGAGTGTCTCAGTTTTGTTGATCCTTCTGAGAAACTTTTCTTGGTTTTGTTAATTTTTTTCTATTATTTTCCTATTCTCTATTTCATTTATCTCTGCTCTAATCTTTATTATTTCCTTCCTTCTGCTGACTTGACCCTCATGTTTTTATTAAGACATTCATATGCTGAAATTTTAAAATATCTTTACCTCCAGCCAAGCCCTTTCTCTGGAACTTCAGATGAACATATCAAACTAAATACTGGATGTCTTTGCACGGATTCTCAATATCAAAATGTCTGAGGCTGAACTCAGCCTCTTGCCCTTTAAAACTTGTTCCTTTCCCATGATGAAAGTGGTAATTACTTCTATAGTACTTGCTGTGTGCCACCATAATTTTAAGTACATTACACCTATTTATTCATTTAATCCTTACAAGAATCTTAAGAAGTAAATATTATTAATACCAACCCCACTTTACAGATGAAGAAACTGAGTCATAGAGAGATTAGGTCACCTCCTCAAGGCCACACAGTTAGCAGTGGCAAAGCTGAGATTTGAACTCAGGTCATGTGGCTCCAGAGACAATGTTTTGAACTCCTGTGCTGTCTCATTCTTACACCAGTTACCCAATCACCAAGGTTGTATACCCAGGGACCAGCTTCATTATCTCTCCCCCTCACCTCTATATCTAAGCAATCTTGTCTTCCTCAAATCCATCCTCCTCCTCTCAGATACAGTACTCCATTTTTGAAAATCTACTCAAAATTCTTCAATAACTCCTCAACAAAGAGAGAACAAAGTCATGATTTCTTTGTATGATCTGACCCTGCCCTGCTCCTCCAGCTTCACTCTTTCCCATTCCCCACCTGAAACAAGATGCTCTAGCAACACTCAGCTGCTTCTCTTTGCCCTTGAACACAACATTGTTCTTGTCCTACAGATTTTCTCATGTTGTCCTTTTGCCTGAAATGCCCTCCCCATTTTCAACTACTTACCTAATTCCTGTTCATTCTATAAGCTTTAGCTCAGACTTCCTTTTCCAGCAAGCCTTCCCTAACATCTCTACCACTGCTGTCCGCCCAAGTTGGCTGTTTAGCTCAATCTCCTTCATGCTTCCATAACAAATGATGCATGTTCCCGTCATTGACTTTTCTGATTTCACAACTCTTCTGTTCATTTCTCTGCCCTTCCCACCAGAAACATTTGCTCCTTGAAGGCTATGACAGCACTCGATCAAATCTGAGATCCTCTATCATCCAGTATGGTGACTGGAAAAATTATAAATTTAATGAATTTTTCATGTGTGAATAGACATGAAGAGAAGCTGAAAATAAAAAATAGATTAAATGTGCATATGTCTATAAGGAAAAGAATGGATAAAGTTTGCTGGATTATTTAGCAAATATTTATTAAATACCTGCTTTGCACCCAGCCCTGGTCACTTGCAGTGACTGACAACATGACAAACCATTGAAATATTTGAATTGAAAATAAGGTCATTCCAAATTAAAGCCAATACAGCAATTCATAAGAGGGTTTCCCAGAGCCTAAGTCACTCTCCAGATGTCAATCATCCTCTTGGGAAGTATCAGGACTCCTCTTGAGTTTCTAGAGTTGCAGGTAATACTAGAAAAGAAGAGCCATTGCATCTGTGTCTTCCTCCTCAAGGTGGATGAGAAGCCAGAAACCTGCCTGCCCTGGTGCTTTTCTTCTGGAGTCTTTCCTTGCTTAGCATGTGTGCTCTGGACTGGACTTCCTTGAAGCTGAAGCAGTGAAAGCTCAGATGCAAAAACAAAAGAGGCTAAAGCCAAATTAGATTTTTCACCATGCTAATGACATATCCTAGATGATGGGATAACCTTTTAGTTCACCAGAGTGCCACTTTGAGATATAACCAAGAGCATAACTCTTAGTACTTAATACTTCATAGAGTTATTTGCATGTAAAAATTAAGTCATCCATCCCAGATGACAGAGTGGGTGAGGCTTCCTTTCCATTTTTCAAAGAACATATGTGCCCTACAAGGCGGCCATTACTGGATGCCCAACCAGAGAAACTAAGGGGGTGGAAAGGCTAATGTCTGAGACAGAGAATGTGGACAAGACCTCAAAGTTTAGATTGGAAGTGAAAATAGAAAGAGGCATGACCAGAACAGTTTCTTGGGTCAATAACCATAAAGATTATACATATCATGCATCTGCCATATGCCAGGAAATGATGGTGCAAAGAGGGTCTTTAGTCCACCCCACTTTCACCTCAAACATATGGCTTAGGTAAAAAGAGTGGGATTCATCTGCCAACACAACTTCAAGGCAAATCCTTTAGCTATCACCCACCTTACAATGAGAAGGTGGTCCGAAGATCTCTCCTGTATGTAGGTAACAGTCTTGGTTTATACCTGTCTTCCAGGAAAATTATTAATAGCACCTTCTTTAATTCTCAAAAAGAGTTCTAATTTGGACTATAAATTATTGCCTATACAAAGATTCTGGAGCTCAACTGTGCCAGGAACTGGGCTCAACACATTGCTTCCACTATGTTATTTAATTTTCACTATTATCATCTCTATTTTTACAGATGAGGACTTGAGGCTTGGAAAGTTTAAGGAGTTTTCCCAAAATCCTGCATCATTAAATAGAAATAATAGGAATTAAACTCAAGCCTATCTGAAGCCAAAATGTGGGCTATAGTTTACTTATGTTTCTGCAGTGAAATATGTCTCCCTTGGCAAGAGCAAGAAAAGCTACATTCCGGATGAAACTAAATAAAGAAGTACATAAGGATTTAGTCATTCAAAATCAGTGTATATTTGCCATGTTCCAAGTAACCATGTTCTAACTTACTTTATTTGGGTCTCAAAGGATGACTAGTTTGACAGTAAAAGGAGGCTAGCATGGGGGATTGTATTTCAGGAAGAGGATACAGAGATGAGAAAGAATGTGGCCTAACAAAGAACTTCTGGATGTTCAGTAAAATGAGAATAGAAGGTTTAGGTTTGCAGAATAAGCAGAAAACAATTATTAAACCAAACAATTCACAAGAGTCAGAACTAAAATTGTAACAGTGGTGAATGAGGGGAGAGTTATGGTTTAAGAGATACTTGGTAGATACAGTGGACAGATCCCAGTGACCAAATGGGTGGTGTAGGAGTGAAGCAGATGGAAAGGGCAAGAATGATGCTCAGTCCTATCTATGCTTTCCTAGCTACCCACCGCAGTCAACTGAATCAGAATTTCTAGGTGGGAGGACTTGTAATCCGGTTAACAAGTTTGCCAGTGATGCTTATCATCTGGGAAGTTGGGGTTGGGGAAACACTGGAGAGTGGATAGTGGTTCCATTAATAGAGTCAAGGAAAGAAAGAAGAGCTTTCATAAAAAATGTAACAAATTCATTTTGCAAATAATAAATTTGATCCAAGTGGAAATGTTTAACAGGTAACTGCGTATCTGAAACTAAAGAGAGGGTCATGCTGGAAATTTTTTTATTTTAATTTAGGAAATTACCCACGGGTAAGTGATAATGGTTAAAATCATCCCATGAGAACAGATATTGTGATAAAAGTGAGGAACCAAGTACCAAACCTCAAATAATGGTAACATTTAAAGAGCAGAGGTAGAAAAAGGAACCAATTAGAGAGAGTGAAAAGTTTTGGAGTTTCAGAAAACAATCAAGAAGGGTTGATATCAGAAGCCAAAGAAATATGTTTCTCAATGAAAAGGGAGTGGTCAGCAGTGTGAAATGCCACAAAAATAAGGAATTTGAATTTTCCCTTGAAATTGGCACTTAGGAAATCACTTGTAACCTTCCTAAGGCCATTAGATTACAGTGAAATAGAAAGTAAATGGGAATGAGAAAGTGCAGACAAGCAGCCTCAGCTACACTTTCTAAAACCCTGGCGAAGAAGGAAAGGATAGGAGAGTGAGAAGATGATAACTACAGAGGGATTTGGGGTGGAAGGAGAGCTTTTCTTTTTCCAAGTCCCCATCAAGGCTGTCAGGACTTGTCAAGGAAGCAAGGGATAGAGACTCAGGCAGAAGAGAAAAAACAGGAGAAGACCATGGCTTGAAGCCTGCCATGGCTTGAAGACCATGGCTTGAAATCATGTTTTTAGGCCAAGAGAAAGGAATCATGAGGAATGAGAAGATTTACATGTAAGAAAGAGCAGATGACTAATGGGTGAATGGCTATGAAGAGGAAACAAGACTAAGTTATAGATAGTTTTAAGAGAAGAATGCATTGTTCTCTAAGACGGGGTAAAGAGAAAAGAATGGATGAAATCAAGAACAACTTTTTGATGGACAAAGAAGAATTCAAGGAATATATATGCCTGGTGGCCTGGTCCCAGGAAAGTAGGAAATCAGGTCATCCATTGAGAGGGGGAGAGGTAAGGATTCGATCGAGAGCCTAGGGTGACAGCTCCAGAGAGAAACATTTGGAAGACTACGGCAAATTGACACTTTGAACCCCTTGGCTCAAAACCCTTGCCTTGCTGTGTCCACCAAACTAATATTATGATCCTTACCCAACTGTACCCCAGCCCCACTTCACACACTAAACCAGACTTCAAAATGTCTGTAAAGATCCCAGCTTCATCCTCACTTCTCTGAGATGCTGGTGAGTGATGCTCTTGGGATATGCTATCCCAATATGGTAAGCAATAAACTTAGCTTTTCCTTATCCACAGATTGTTCTGGCAACGTTTTGGGAAGCCAGCATTCAACAGTTGTTTATTTTAAAAAAGTAGAAGATAATTAGACCTTTTTTTATTGAGGTAACATTGGTTTATAACATTAGGTATGTTCATGTGTACAACAGTATAATTTGACTTCTGTATACCCTACAGCATGCAACCACCAAAATTAGACCTTTTCTTGATGACTTGAATCCAACCATACATGCGATAACACTAGGTTTCTAAAAATGGATTTTCAGAAACGCAAATGTTGAATAGAGATTTCCTGATCAAATGTACCCATTTTACAGATGAAGTAATTGAGATTCAAGGAATGCAAATATGATACAAAGAGATGATAAATAGAAACCTAAGAAGTGGCTTCATAGGGCTTCTCTTATTAAGGGATCTTTGTAATCAAGGAAGCTGTTTTCCCTCCTCTTCGTCCCTGGCTCTCTGCTGCCCTACTCACTGTACAATGGTTCCCACTAACAAGTCCACCAGCTGCCCCTGCTTCTGCTCCCTCCCCTAAAAGGCAAGCACCTGGGAGATGGGGAGAGTCCTTTACTAGCAGGCACAGTGCGTAAGGCTGAGAACAAACTTTGAAATATGTCAGAGAGAATTCTAAACTCAAGCCAAAGAAGTATATCCAAACCAGACTCTCCATCTACAGGGCATTCCCCTCACCCCAAATTTCTTTGTTGTATGTTGTTCTTCTATCTCTCTGACTTTTTGACTTTCTTCAAAATAGCTCACCTTCCCTAGGACCAATCAGAGTACTGTTTTTGTTCATATCACTAAACTAACCAATGACAGCACTATGAACATAATCTTTATTTCATTTCTTTCACTCTTTAGGATAAATTAGTTGATTTTTTTTTTTGCTCACAAAGACACTTTTTTCCATTTGTTCTACTTCTTTGTTTTCTTCTTTATTTGCTATTCATTAAATCTATGCATGCCTAAACTTTGGTTTAATTTCTAGATAAATCAGTTATCCATCTCTCTATCTTACAGCACTAAAAGCATAGTTGGGGTTCAGCAAATGCTTTTTGGTTGAGAATAGAAATTTTTTTTAGCTGGACTGATATAGAAGTCCATTAATCCCTAACCTACATAACCCCTGCACCAGATTGATAAATGCTTTAACTATAACCACTAATGACAGCCTACAATGACAGAAAACTCCCTGTGCCAGACATTGTTTTAAGATGTTAACCTGTGTTAACAAATTTCATCCTTAAGCCAACCCTATAAAGTAAGTACTGTTATTATCAGCTGCATTTTCAGAAAAGGAAACTGAAGGCGAGAAAGGGTGAATAATTTGTCCAAAGTCAAGCATCTGAGAAGTGACTGAGCTAGGATTTGAACCTAGGTCATCTGGCTTCGGTCTCTTAACCAATGCACCATGCTAAAGACCAATATAATTTTTTTGTGATTAGAAAATGTAAAAAAAAAAAGAAAAATTACAGGATTAAATTTGGAATTAATAGTTAATTTTAATTATTTCTTTTGGAGTAGATTTGTCCACATGACTTTTTACAAATGAATGGCCATTTTCTGTTTAACAACTTTTAAAGAAATATTATTTGATTTTGAATAATAATTAATGACTTTTAAATTCTATGAAATATATTTATGTAACTCTATCTTGTTTGCACAAAAGAATCAAAGTTCTTTCCTTACTTATGATTAAACTTGACTTTTGGGGTAATATACAAAGAGAGAGAGAATTTGATTTATTCTTTTAATTGCAAGAGCTAAAAAAAAATAAGATTGCAAACCTTACAACTAGTGGCAGAAACGTTTGGAGATTAATATCTTTGCATTCTCAAAAAAATAAGTGCTAACCCAGGAACGTTCCTGCGCTCTACTTCTCCTCAAATGTTGGGCTGTGTTTTCTCTACCCCCATTCTATTTCCACCTGGGGAAATAGGGAAACCTGGGTGAGTGGCTGTGAAATTCCACTTTATTTTTCTTGAAATAAAATGTGTCTTCTTTGTTCTTTAAGGCACTGCCTCTGTACTTGTAATTCTTAATAATCCTTCCTTTACAGAGACTCTAAGTGGCACAGAAAATGGTTGCCAAGAATTCAAAACCATCACAAGTCATAAGGGATTATGTTTGAGTGAGAAGCTGCTAAAATTGTTTCAAATCACCCAATTTCACGTAGTTGAAATGTGAACAGGGGAACAGAGGTGAAATGTAAGCTTTTAAAGGAATGTTAACTGCTATCATCAGGGAAAGATATCAAAAAAAAAAAAAAAAACCTACTGTCAGTAAAAATATGGATATATTCACTAGGATATGGGGGAAAAAAGCCAGATGGGGGAAACGATGGAACAGAAAACAAAAGGGCAGACAATGTGAAATCTCTGTTTAATAAACACAGCTGGGATGCAGCTGAAGTTGAGGAGACATGGAAGCTACCTTTTTACTCACAAAGAAAATCTGCTAATGGTGGAAGTGAAATTGAATATTTGGTGAATGAATGGACATTTTCATGCCAAGAAATAGGCATGATTATTTATTCCCAACAGCTTGTAGGACTTAACATTAAAGAGAAATTGCAAGAATTGATGACTGCCAGCAGAGGATGTCTGCTGGCTTGCATGGGAAGCACATTGACTGTAAAAAGAAGAAATGTGCAAATCTTTGCAGCCATAAATGTGCTCAGAAAGGCAGCTATTGAGAATATCCTGATGCATTTGGACATTATAATGTATGCATGATATTTTAATTAAGGAAGAGAAGAATTTTTTATTCCATAAAGGATTTCTTTTATGACCAAATTATTTTATCTGAGATAAATCAGCCAAAAGTAGTGCTTTATTGAAATATAGCTGTTAAAATATAGCCTCATAGATATGAAAGTTGTAACTTTAGTAGATTTGCAGATCTTAATTTACATTAATTTTAGTTATGAAAATGTTGACTGGAATGCGTGATATGAGAACTCATTCTAACCCTAGCTGTTATTCTGAGACATGAATTTGATTTTCACCTACCTGGATAATTTCATATGGTAAGCTCTGTAGCAGCATGAATTCAAAGACTCATCATCAACAATTATGAGATATTTTTATTTTTCAGCAAGAGTACACACCTCCTTCACCCAAATTACCAGGCTTCCCTCCCTTCCTTGGACAATACTAAGGCTAAAGCAATGCAAACTTGCTCATCATGCAAGATGATAGTTGGATTTTGCATTAGCCTCAGACTGATTTAGTTTTTTAGGAACCTCAACTACAAATTTCTTTATTCAGTTAGTACAGGTCAGGAACTATCTGAATAAAACAATTGCTATACTAGCCCTTTAAATACTACCTTATGATAAAAACGTCCACTCTATAAAAGTCCTTACAAATTGAAAGCAGAAAATAATGAAATTATGAATTTTTCTTAGAGATTAAGCTATTTATGCTAATAACAAATATTTATTGGGTATCTACTATATATAAAACACTACTGTAAGCCCCTGGTGTATTCAAAGATGAATAAGGTGCAGTCCCTGTCCTCAAGGGACTTATAATTAGTAATGATACACGGACCAGACAAGGCATATGGAAGGGGGTGAGGGTGGAGACTAGAGGCTAGAAGAGTTTGTTGTTGAATATCGTAGTAACCAGCCTCAAAATCCTAAATTGGTGTTTGGCTGCTGCAGTATTGGTTTTGCTTTGGTATGAGTTGTTGTAAATTCCTGTTCCATGCTCAGTATTAAAAGCCATCTCCAGAAAAGCAAAAAACAAACAAACAAAAGGAACAAAATAAAACAGGCTACATATCCTTGCAAAGGGGTGCACATCAGAGTACAGGTGGAAATAAATGCCACAGCCTGGGAGTCTGGATATTAGGACATTAGCAGTCTGCTTCTGACTTCCTGTTTAACTTTGAACTAACCATTTAAACTCCTTGGACCACAATTTCTCCATCTTTGAGGTGGTGTTAATAACATCTACTAATAGAAGTTTGGGATGACAAAAATGATATTTGCTTATTTAATGAATTCTACTGGCTAGGTTTAAGTGATCTAAAAAAGCCCTCCAGGCATCATCTGAGGCTGTGTTCTATGTGAATGGTGCCCCTGAAGCTGCGTGTTTCAGCAACTTGCAGGAAATCCTTTCCCGAGGGAGTAAATGGGAATTCAAACCCACCAGCCTGGCTTGAGGATTTATGGTCTTTACCACTGAGCAACACTGCCTCTCTGATGCTAAAGAGGAGATGATGCAAATAGGAATGTTGAAAGCGCTGAAAATACCGGAAGTGTTGAGATTAAAGCCTACTTACTTCCTAGTTTTGCATGGCAGAGAAAAGCCGTCCCATGTAAGGGCTTCTTTCAAGACTTCCAATATTTTTTTCAAGGCTTAGTCCAATTTATTTCAAGACTTAGTCCCCCAAATCCACAGTGCTTGGAGAAAAACCTCCTCACTAATAAAAGCATTGCCAAGTCACAGCTGAACGTAACTGTTTAGAAGCGGGGATGCTGGGATATTGTATCTCAGGTAGGATGGATATGGTGGGTTTCCCTGTCCATAAGACCATGAAAGGACCTAGGTCCATAGGACCACTGAAAGGTCATTCAGTGAATGACCGGGTCATTCACTGAACTGTAAGTGCACTAATATTTTAACACAGCTCTTTATTATTTATGTGACGAAATAAAAAACACATAAGGAGACACATAGCTGCTCCATTTTAATAATCTCTACATTGATGTCATGGGGTGGTTAGGGAAAATAATGACTGTTCATCCGTTCATCCATCCACCATTCGCTCAAAAGACAGTGGTTGTACTTACCACAAGCCAAGCACATTCTAGGTTCCAGACTTCAAAGATGATTGAGAAATGTCCTTGCCCTCAGGGAGCTATAATCTGATGGGGGGTGAGGGCAGGGTAGGGACAAATCAAAAGGTAACTAAGATTTTGTGGCAAGGGCCAAAATAAAAGAAGGAATCATGTGCGATGAGAACACAGAGGACGAAACATATGAGCTAGTGGAGGCATAAAAGGCTTCATAGAAACAGGGACATCTGACCTGGGTCTTAAAGGATGTGTACAGCCTGTTTAGACAGGCCATTCTTTACAGGGGAAAAGCTCCCTCCACCTGCACGCCCCACTCCCATCACCCCGCCAGATTAAGGAAAGCAAAATGGCTTTATCTGCAGCTGCTTTTAAAGAACAGGTGAATCCTTTTTCATATTCTACGATGCTAAATGAACAGCTTAGATTAGTTATCATTAGTTAATAAGATTATTGGCCCAAGTCAGAGTAAATATGACACTCTGAGATAATGAAGACAGAGTGGACCCGGCACAGGAGACCCCTTTTGAATCCCAGTCTGTACCAGCTTTCAGTGCAATCCTGGGCAATACAACTGATAGAATGAGAATAAAATTTCTTTAGTTGCCGTTTGAGCTGGAGCCCTAGAATGTATTAAGAATGACTCTTTGGAAAGAAACTCTCCCTCATTTTAAAAGGAAAGAAGGGAGGAACGAAGGGTAGGAGGGAGGGAGGGAACCATATTTGTTGTTATGTTCTTATTGAAAGGAGGTCCCCTGGGTGGGTTCTGAAAGGAAAGCCATGAACAGAGAGAAAGGTAAATCGTCCTTCATTTGGAAAGTCAGTCGTTCCCTGGAGACTCATGAGGTGGGAGGTCCTGGAGATGCCGTGGAGGAGTCTGGGAGAGGGAGGATTCTACAGACAGCAGCATGGAAGGCCAGGGCAGGGTAAGAACTGAGATATCTCGCACTCAATGTTAGATTGTTTCCTGCAGTGTGCTCTCTGTTGTGTTATGTCGTGGTGCTTTTGGGAAATTGAGAAGGGGGCTGGGGGGTGGCCGTGTCCACCCTGTGTGAGCCAAAGGTGTTGCCACTTGAGAACAGGAACAGGGTCTGCTGTGTCCACGATCGCATCCCGGAGCTGGGAACAGTGCTGGGCGCGCTGTGTGGCTTCAATGAGAAAGAAAGAGTGAAAGGAGGGTTTGTGGGAAAGCTTCATATGTGGGAGTATTATTTAGTATACACAATGCAAAAAATAATCTGGTAGTATCTATTAAAATCAAATCACTGCGCCCTTAGACACAGCATTTACCACTTATGAGAAACTGTTTGCCAGAAATAAAATGACCAGCAGGAAAGAATTTGTGTACAGAAATGTTAATAGCAGCAATGCTGGGTAGGGGTCAGGAGATAAGAACAACCTGAATGTCTATCACAAGGAGAATGACTTATTAAATTATGTTTTACTATGCCATCCAGTACTACACAGCTATCTGACATGCAGATGTATCTAAAAAGTGATGTATTCGTGTGTATTAAGACAGAAAGAATAACACAAGTGAAAGAAGGTAGGTTTTAAAGCAATGTATATAGGATAAGCCAGAGCAGGAGGAGGAAAGGGAAAGGAAGAAGCTAAAGGATGAGGCAGAACTTGGACTCTAGATCCAGCCTGCTTGGCTTTGAAGCTGGTGCCACCACTTACTATGTGACTTGAGCAAATTATTTAGACATCTCCTGACTCAGCTTACTCATCCGTATATTGATGATGATAATATCTACCTCATACATTTGTTATAATAAACAAATGAAATAATTCAGGTAGAGTGCTTAAAACAACGCCTTGCACTTAATAGACATTTCGTTATTATTATTTATTATTTCTGTTTTGTCATAAGAACACAGACCAAAGTGCAAAACGTTATTCATCAAACTATAAGCCTTGTTTTCTCAGGAGAGTAAGACTAGAAGGAGGAGGGGGAAATCATTAGCTTAATCTTTACACCATGCTCTGTTGTTTAATTTTGTATAAGAAGCATGTGTTCATGTAGTAGTTTAAAAAGCAAAACCAATAAAATATTTTAAAAGAGTGAAAACAAAAAGAGATAAAATGTTGAGGTCCACTGGTACGACAATATATTGAGGAGTATTACTGAATCCAAGTGCCTCTAGTAATTAAATGTATTTTAATGGGATGTAATAGAAAGGTCTGAAACAGACCGAAGTAGATATCAGATTTCATTATAGGCTAAGGTTGGTATTTCTAATCATTACAGAAAAGTGGGATTACTTAAAAATGGTACAGAAAGAATTTGTTAGCTCTTTGGAAAAGATAATGTTAAATTTCTCCTGACCTCTTACATTGAAATAAATACCAGATGTATCAGAGAGTTAATTTAAAAAAAAAAAAAAGAAAAGAAAATGTAGAGGAATATTTTTCTGATATTGAGGTGAAGAGGGCCTTTTTAAGCATAAAGATGAAAACAAACTAATTATAAGAAATAAAATAGAAATGTCTATACAAACATTTAAAACTTCTGTATCTCTCCCCTTTCCTTTATCCAATTAAAAAACTATACATTAGAAGGCAAATGAATACCTGGAATGATTTTTAAATAATATGAAAAAAGTGAACACCACAGTAGAAAAAGAATTAGCAAAAGAAGTGACAAGACAATTTACAGAATACAGGTGGACATACGAAAATCTGTTCAGTTTTCTTAATACCCAAAGAAATCTAAATCTAAACAACAGCATACCACTTCTGCTTATCAAATTGATAATGATTTTTAAAGGTTAACTTCTAAAAGACTGCTTTAAATTAATCCATTCCTAAATGCCCATGACAACATCCAAGTGGCAGCCGACGCCATCTGTTGGTGGCAAGCAGAGGTGACCTGCCCTTGGTCTGAGGCATCCTCTCCATGAAAGCTTGTAAATCAAAAGTCTGGAAGTATAGCAATGTCTGTACCTGTGTGGTTTGGTGTGTGGGGAAATGGCTTTCTCATTCTTTGCTGCGAGGGGGATAAAATGGTACAATCTATGGAGGGCATTTAGCACTAGGTATAAAAATCATTTTAAAAAGTGTATGTACAGGGCTTCCCTGGTGGCGCAGTGGTTGAGAATCTGCCTGCCAATGCAGGGGACACGGGTTCGAGCCTTGGTCTGGGAAGATCCCACATGCCGCGGAGCAACGGGGCCCGTGAGCCACAACTACTGAGCCTGAGCGTCTGGAGCCTCTGCTCCGCAACAAGAGAGGCCGCGATAGTGAGAGGCCCGCGCACTGCGATGAAGAGTGGCCCCCACTCGCCGCAACTGGAGAAAGCCCTCACACAGAAACGAAGACCCAACACAGCCAAAAATAAACATAATAAATAAATAATAAATAAAAATTAAAAAAAAAAAGTGTATGTACAATTATATATTCATGTGTACACATACTGTTTTTTTTTTTAAACAATTCGAAGGGACTATTTGGATTAGTAGAAATCTTGTATAATCCATTTTATGTTCATATTAGTACAAAAGAGTACATGCCATTCTTTAGGTAGAAGATAATAGAGCTAATATTGGTCACCAACTCTCTTCTAGAATTGGATCCAGTTTACACATTTCTATAACCAGAAAATTTCCCATTTATATATCACTATAACACAGCCAATTTTGTGAACATTCAAATCCATTAGAACCACCAGGATTTATATAAGCTCCATATGTAAAACTAAAATTTACGCATACTGTTTTAATGAGTCAGTTAACATGAAATTATAATAAAGAAATAATCTCGAATGGGGAAAATATTAATTGGGAAGTATTTCCATTGAAGCATTGTAAGGAAGAGCAAAAAAATGGGAAGAATCTACCTGTTATCAATAGCAGATCCGTTAAATAAATAAATTCAATTTGTTGCACTCAATAAAATGGTGATGTATATATACATCTCTGGACGGTGGAATTATAAATGTGTTTATTTTCTTATTTCCATGTATGTGTGTTTTATATGTTTCATATTTTCTACAATAAGTACATACTACTTTGTAATCAGAAAGGAAAATTCTTGAAAAATAGCTGGAGTGGCAGGCAGGGAAGAGTCTACTGATTGCCAAGTTCTTTTAATCAATGTAATAGGTGAAAGTGATGAAATCAAGTTGCTAAAAGCTAGAAGCTCCCCCATGGCTGCTCATGGCTGCCTTCAGCTGCCTTGGGGTACCCAATCCCCACCTGCCCTCTTGCTCTCTTTTCTCCCCTGCCCCAGGCTGGGTCTCTGCTTCCCCCCAATAGATTTTATGTAAGTCTCCAGCATCTATGCTCCTTGTCCGTCTGCCTCTGTGGAACTACAAACCCTCTCCAGTCTCCTACCTGCCTTTCATTCCCATTTCACAGCCTGTTTCCTCTAAAAAGTTTTCTGGAGTTCGCCTAACTATTCGCTAATACACTAGAACAATCTGTGATCTTGGGTAAATTAATTAACCTGTGAATCAGTTTTGCTACAAAATGGGAATAATAAGAGTACCTATATCATAGGGTTGTTATGGTGTTTAAATGAGTTAATACATGTAAAATGTTTAAAATAATGCCTGGTAAATAAGTTAGCCACAACAAATGCTGGTTATTCTTATTATTTAGCAACTGTTCTTATTTTACTATTTTTCCAGAGTCTATTCTATAGCATCCTTGTTCTATAAGCTATTAATAGGTATAAGATTACAAAAATAAATCCAAGCAAATGAGGGTAGCACCGGCTAAACAAAATTAATAAGGTTCTTTATTGCAAAATTAATAGAACGTGTGTTAAGTATGAATGAAAGAGTGTGTGGTGAGTTTTCCAAATTTTCATTTAAAAAAAGTCTCTGGACCCCTTTTCTTAAAGCATCTCAAGGAATGGTTCTTTTGGAAAGGCTAATTTGTTTGTTTATCCTTTATCATAGATTTGTCTTTCTCTCCCTATTCACTTCTGCTCAGTAAATTGAGGGCAAGAACTTGGTTGCTTTTATTTTTAAATTTTAAATTGATTCTTTAGTTCTTTTGAAAGCACTTTGAAGTAAGAACCATGTAAATGTAAGGTGATGGCTCCTTTCTAAAGGGTTTGCATTTCTGAGACATGAAAACTTTCTTTCCTGCCTCGTATGAGTTTGAAATAAATTTTTATTGAATGGAAAAATGAACAGATGAATACAAGAAAAACTATTCCACAGTCTTAAATAATGAATTAAACTAGTTGTTTTGAAGAGCTGACTAATGTGGTGGTTCTGGGAAGGGAGACTACATTCTAATATGAAATGTGTGTATTACATATATAATTTACATTTACATCACACTACACGTTTTCAGAAATTTAACTTAAGAAAAGCTTGGCAATAACTTGGAAATACAGCAGCACAACTGTGTCATAAAGAGAATCCCCAAACCCATACAAGTGCAGATACACGAGCTGGTTGAGGCAGTGATCTTGGCTGTCTGCTCTGTTTGGGTTCTTGGTATATTGAGATCAATGAAACAGAACCTTCTACTGATTCGAAGTTGTTCCAGTGGGACACGTGCAGCTGATCTGGGCTTGTAAGCTTGGAGGCTCACCCAGTCCTCAGTTTACAGTTCACACTCTTGTTTCACCCGCAGGTAGGCTCTCTGGTCCTCTGACCCTTGGTCACCCAAAGAACTGTGTTTACACCCAGGATAGGAGTTTTATCTAAATTACAGGATGCTTGGGACTGCCTGCCCTTTGCAGATGATGGATGTAGATTAGCCGATCTAAACAATTAGTTAAGGAACAATCTGATCCCTGGTGACAATTAGGATGTTTAAGGCATCTTGCTGACAGCTGTGGTGACAGCAGACGGACAGTAAAACTCCCCCTCACTGAAATCAAGAAACTGGGTCTTTCTGATTTACAAGCAGTTTCTTTGTTTTTGGTTTCGGGGTTTTCCTTTGTATGGGCTCTTAAAGGACTTAAAAATGACTGAAAAGATGGCTAAGTAGTGGAAATGTCTGCTACATAGTGCAAAATGTAGAAATGGTAACTTATAATTCTAGCTGAATCATTTCTCAGATCTGACTCTTCGGAGGACTAAGCTGATAAGAGAAAACGAAGAAACCTGACACCTTATACTTTCCCTGAAATAAGTCAAATTTAAAATTTAAGTCAAGATATTTTCAGAGACAGTACATGTGGGGATCCCCCCGCCGTCTTCTAGCTTCCCTAAGTATGAAAGTGATCTGCAGCGTACAGAGTTATACACTTTTAACCTTCACTAAATAAGTTTTAGAAAAACAGTGTTTAGAGAAAATACTTTATTTCAGGAATCTAGAAATCCTAAGATGTCAACAGAGTACTACTTTTTTGCTACCACTCTCAAAAAGGAAACATTTTAATTATAAATGCTCCGAAGAATGAATTAATTTTTAAAATTTAAACATTTTGGTATGTTTACATAGGATCTTTTCCCAATTCCCCCATCAGTTGAATAAGCCTGTGGATGTTCTCCAAGCTGGCTCCTTCTCTACAGAAAAGAACACATTTCTCCAGAAAGAATTTTGAGGAATGTGTCCAAATCTTAAATCCCTTCTTCCCCATGAGAAAAAATGGGGAGGGAATCAGGACATGGATTTCTATTTCAACTCTTCTCTCTTAGATCTTTGAATTACAGGATAATAAAAATAAACCTAGAAGACATTGCAGTGAATTTTTGGAGCAGCTGGAAAAGAAACCATAAAATGAGTGATTACAATCAGCAAAGTGTGATAACAGCTGAACGCATTAGACCCATCCTTAAAAAGCCAGACCCCACCCCCTTCCCCTCTTGGACCTTTTTGATAGAGAAGGGGGTGTCACAATACAATCCAAACATGTTCTCTGTCCATATTGGGTTAAGAAAATATAGCGCTGGTCGTCGTCCCCAAATGACAGACATCCACAGATGGAGAGTGGAGGATTTTACTGTGCTGCTCATTCCACCAGGCAGATTCTGTTAGGAAAGCACCCACCTGCACCAGGGTCTGGCCTGGGTCCTATAAAAAACAAATCCTTCACCCTGGTCACCGCTCTCTAGAAGCATAGGTAATTTCTCTTTGCCTGTCTTCCTTTGGCTATGATACTAAAAGGAAAGTCCTAAAAGTATGTAGCTTTTCTTGCCTTCTGGAGAGTTCTCAATTAAAAGGGTCTTGTACTCTTTACTGTAGAGCTTTGAAACATTGCCCTGTAGAAGAAATGCCTTTTTTGATGTGTGAATATAAAAATCACAATTTCCCAAGTTGTTATCTGGATGCATTTAAAAGTTATGTAAATAATGGGAAAAAAGTTAAAGGTGAAATTTGGTCTGATGAAAATAGTTGTAAGATTTTGAAATATCTGCTCTAAACTGTATTTGGTAATTATAACAGCCTAAGTGAAAAAATTTCGTTTTATGTTAGGAAAAGGCTCTTTTATTTTCTCACTGGCAAATATTTTTAAAAGGAAAAGTTTTTCTTCAGTGGGAAATTATGACTGCATTGGGTGTAAACAGAAAGTCAAAGAAAAGACTATGCTTGAATACCTCTGAAGAAATTCATGCCTAAATATAGAGAGAGAATTTCAAAGCAGATACCATAGGCTTAACTCCATATTCAAACATAACCCTATATATCTTCAGGTTTTTTCCCATTATTTTGAGATCATAGACAAATGTCTTCTGCATTTAGCAGCCTTCATGTGGGGAACTCATTTTCATGCACAAAATTAAATACGCGATCCTCTCAGAAAGAATGGCACTTTCTTAGAGTGGGGGCAAAAGTTTTTCCCAGCATAGCTCTTGGTTTCCCTTTCAAATCCAAAAACTTCTGTAAAAAGTAACATAAAACATCAACATTTAAATACTAAATTAGGTTTAATATTTCAGATCTGTTGAGTATGAAACCTGACATAAATTGAGATATTAACAGATAGTTCCAGAGGTAGCTTTTATATTTCTAGAAATGCAGCATATCAAAATTCATCCAGGTAGTTTTGGTACCAGTTTACTCTCATTAGGGAGTTTAACATCCAGACAAAAAGGAAAAAAAGTGTCCATAGCCCATCAATTTTATATCATATAAACTTATATGGATCTAATTCTGCATAAAGAATGGTTTCTTTTAAAAAAAAAAACTTTTTAAAAGATCAGATATATTATTTTTCTACTCAAAGAAAACTTCCTTTGAAATTTAAACACAGTTGCCTGACAAGAATTTATGTAACTATCTCCATGAAAATTTTATTTACAGTAGTTATTAAGCCATTATTTAGAAAAATAGAAGATAGCTGGCCAAATGATTAATAAGCAAATTGTTAAAACAATTATGATACGACCATCAACAATCCGATTTTTTAGAGCATTTAATAATTTGGGGAAGTGCCCATGATATGATATTAAGTAAAACAGGGACTTCCCAGGTGGTCCAGTGGTAAAGCATCCACCTTACAATGCAGGGGACGTGGGTTCGATCCCTGGTCAGGGAACTAAGATCCTACATGCTGCGGGGCAACTCAGCCCGTGTGCCACAGCTACTGTGCTCCTCAACTAGAGAGCCTGCGTGCTGCAAACTACAAAGCCCATGTGCCCTGGAGCCTGCACACCACAATTAGAGAAGAGAAAACCCACACGCCACAACTAGAGAGAAGCCCGCGCTGCAACGAAAGATCCCGCGTGCCTCAACGAAGATCCTGCGTGCCGCAACTAAGACCCGTCACAGCCAAAAATAAAAAAACAAACAAACAAAAACAAGATGAAAAATGGTAGACAGAGCACAATCCCAACTACGTGTATGGGAGAAAATGTTCCTCTTGGTGATGGAAGTTGCTGGTGGCTGACCAGAGAACTGTCTTTAAGAAGGCTCCATTTTGAAATGAATCATATGTATTTTTGTAGCTGTGAACCTTATCCTCTATGCTTCTTTCCCTTTGAAAACGGAGCACTCTTTTTTCCCTCTGCATAGAGCAATATATCTGCCCTGTTAAACAATAAAAATGATTGAGATTATTAGGGGAACAGAGTTTAAGCTGTAGTTTATTCTAAGACTTTGCATGTTTCTTTAATACTTCTCATAGGGCGTAGTCCAAGGTGCTTTAAAAAAAAAAAAAAAAAAAAAAAAAGATGCTGCCCTGAAATCTTTATTTAAAATGTGGTCCCTTTTCTTGTTTTATCATGAAAAAAATGCACACCGTAACTCTGACTTCAATAACTTTGGGTCGCTTTGTGTCATTGATTTTTAAAACTGTTGTATGGCATAATTTATTAAAAAGTTTAAAGTGGATCCCTGGGAATTTAGATATGAAAGTTTTTTTTAAGCTACTAAAATATTTTCAGGAAAAAAATTAATTCTAACTTTAAAATTATAGCTACTATTCCTTTTATCCAAAACCTTCATTTCTATCACCTGTATAAACGTAGTTGGGATAACTAAGTATACAGATGTCCAACCGATTTCTAATTACTTTGTTATTTTCATTGGTGCTGGACGGTCAGTGAGTTTTTCCTGTCAATATTTTACATGTACAGTGTGAAAGAGCTACGGGAGAGCTTAAGAAGTTTCGTTCTCTGCTGCCTACAATAGCTCAGAGGAGAGGGTGGGCAAATCTGGGCCTTAGAGCGCCACCCCATGGTAAACTGGGCGAAGGGCACCCCGGGGTGTGCTCTGCTCTTTCACTCATTCTCTCCTTAGTCCCGGGAAACGGAAAAGGAGCGTCTGTTCACTGGATTTATTCAAAACGTCAGCAATTCTAAATAACTTGCTTTCTCTGCACTGGTGGCTGAGCAGTTGCTGAATTTAGGAAACTCTTTGAATACTCTGCAGTATAACTTAAAGGACAGCCTTTCTTTTTTTCAGGTAGAATAGAAAATGTGTGAGGATCTGAGTAAATATTGCTACAACAAAGAAAGCCTTGTGAGCCTGTGCCACCAGATTCACTCTCACAACAATTCTACTTTAATTATCAACTTCGATACCTAAAATCAGTATTCATAATGCTTCTTACTTTGCAAAGGAATCATAAGCTTTGCTAAAACTGCCGAAACCAATAAACAAGAGTACAGGCAGTTGTACCTTTTGGGGTATTAAAATAGAATTTGAATGTAAGTCGTTAGATTTATGGAGAAGAAACTTAGGAACACAAAGCAAGATATTGTGAAATGACAATTAAATTCTTGCATGGATTAAAAATATATTTTTTTACAGCTACAGATCACCTTCATTTTCACCCCAGTGATCTCTTTTATATAAAGAGAACATTACCTTTCCTGTGCTCATTCCAAAATTACTTTTTTTAGAGTAAAAGGGAAGAATACAACTGAAATTCTACTTGCCACTTTTAAAATCCACATTAGCAGAATAAAAATGTGTTAATCACCCTGACTCAAAGGCTATTTGTGTGTATTAACTATATTAAATGTTTTTCTGTTGTTACAGTTTTTGAGATTAATAAGTCCTCAAGAATTCCTCACACACAATGGAAAGAATCCATTTGCAAATGTAACAAGTCCTGGCAGAGGCATTTCTTCAGGCAATTCCCAAGGAGGGGAATTTGGGACAAGGGGCCAGATTCAGGAGTCTAGTCTGTCTTTTCTGGAGCCACGCACCCCCTTTTTTCCAAAATATCTTCCAGTTGACTTCACAAATGGCTTTTGCAGGCATAATTGGGGTGAAAACCAGCAGCAGTTGGGAGAAAAGACATAAACTGTGTAAGAAAAGAGAAAGTTAAGTTCTTGGAAAATTGGACAGGAAGACTAGTTAAATGGCATTTTTCTGCCCATACGCCAACCCTCTCTTCTAACTGCCACTTTACTTATCTCTCAGGATTTCTTTTTCAGAAACGGTAATGATAATAAAGCGTGTTTAATGAGCAGAGCTATTGTTTACCATGCTCTGTCCTCACCCCTGACGAGAACTTCCTTTGTGTTCTAAAGATGGGGGTATGAGAATTTTCAACTTAAAGATAATACCTGTTAAGGGAACTGTTGTTTACTGATTGACAAATAAATGTACAAATCAGGTGTACTGTCGAAATAAAAGATCATATTAAATAAATGGAAGAAAAAATAGTCTTTTTTTATACTTCATAGTCCAAGTTAACCCAGTTATCTTTTCTTTAATTGTAGAGTATAGCTTACATAGAAAAGAATATTACTGTATGAAACATTTAAAGAATTAATTATTAATTAATAATAGAACACACATGGAACTATCAATTGACTAAGAAATAGAACATTGCTCTACTTTAGAAGCCCTCTACAGCCACTTCTTCATTATATTAACTCCCTTCCCAAAGAAATAGCCTTTATCCTGACTTCTGTGATATTCATTCTCTTGGGTTTTTTAAAAAATATAATTTTACTATCTATGTAAGTATAAACTGAATGATTTTGCATGTTTTTATCCGTCTCCTCCAGGATGGAAATTTTAGAGAGTTCATATACTCCCACCTCTTTCTCCTGGCCAAAAGACTCAAGTTTCCCAGGATCCATGGCCCCTTCCCAAGCAGGCGTCAGTCTCCTTAATTCTAGTTTATTCTATGAGACTCAGGCTGTAAATGACAGAGTGCATGTACATAGCTAATAACCAGTGCATTCTATGGATGCTCCAAAATTGCTAGTCCTGGGTGTAGGCTAATGTGTAGGAAGAGGGGGTGCATAGCTATGCTGTGTGATTTCAAGGCACCAAACCCCTTCATTCTGTTATTTCAACATATGTCTCAAAATCAGGTCAGTGCCTTAATGAGACAATTTGGGGCTTTACTGCTTTGACATAAGGCTGTGTTTTGAAAGCAAATAACCCTGGGATGTGCACCCTAATCTGCTTTATCAGTTATGCATTCTTCATAGTAAAAGAAGGTCTTAGGCTGGTTTCTGGGATCATGTTTTCAGAGAGGACAAGGTGAGGTCATCAGGACCGATAAGATCATTGATGGGACCTCTTGAAGACTTGCATTTGATGACAATAGCCAAGCCAGGTAGAAAAGAGCAGTGCATTGAATATTATGTGCATGTCAGCAGGAGCCCATTGTGTTTAAGCTTTGGATGGTGGTAGTACGCATTTGACTGTGATATACGCTGGCTTCCTGAGGCAGGTGGCACTATATTAAGTTTCCTTCCCAAATTTCTTCTGGAGTTTTGCTGAGAAAGGAAATCTGTACCCCACGGAGAAGTTCAGTGTGTGAAACACCACTGAAAGGAAATAACTGAAAGAAGAGCTTGCTAACACTTTGGACAGCCCAACCCAGCAAACATCACCTACACTAATTAACATCCCAAGAGCTCCTGCAAAAAACAGCACGGTGTTTTTATTAACATGATGTGCTTAGGAACTTTAGAAAGGGATTCTTCCAGCAATACAGTGCTCCTAACACTGCCTAAAGCCTTGGCTTAATTTAGATTTGGAGACAAAAGATTATGTTTAGATCCAGCCCCGTGGCAGAGTGCTCTTGAATCAACAAGGTCACCAGGCTGGAGCTTGATTTATCTTGTAACTTTCCATCAAGTACCACTTTAAACCCTTCTATTAAACTCTACTCCTGCAGATGAGAGCTGGCACAAAGCACAGGCAGAAACGGTGTGTAGGGGTGAAGCACCTTGATTTGCATGGGTGAGCTGATGAAATAATAAATTCAATAAATTCAAACAATGTGTTCCTATTGAAGCCAAATCCAGCTTCTGGCCTCAACAAATTAATTCTCAGAGACAGAGTTTTGGGTGAAGTAGAAAAGAATAGCTTTATTGCTTTGCCAGGCAAAGGGGACCACAGAGGGCTAATGCCCTTAAAATTGTGTCCTGACATGGAGGGAGTAGTGAGAAGTTTTATAGTAATGGTTCAAAGAGGGCATGATCAGCTCATGGACATTCTGATTGGTTGGTGGTAAGAGGGAGTCAACATCCTCAACTTTCTGGTTCCAAGAGGTCTGAGATCTAGTGCTTGTGGGCAGCATACTCTTAATTTCTCCCACCTGGTAGGGGTTTCAGTATCTGCAAAACAGCTCAAAGGTATTGTTATATATATCCCTTGAGGGAGAACCAGACCCCTGCCCCAAGGCTGTACTATTGTTTCTTTTGACTATTCCTCCCTTGTAGCCTCATCCCCTCCCTTCCCTAATTAGCAACTGTTTCAATCTGCTCAGAACTCAGGCAAAGTCACGGAGACTGAATGAAGCCTATTTCCTGTAATTGAGAAATGGGGGACACAGAAAGCCTTTTGTGCCCAGGAGTCCCACAGGGTCCTGCTCAGTATCACTATATCCCAGAGTACTAGAGTTGCTAATAGATAAAACCCAAAGTTTCTGGATTAATTCAGAAAACCCAGGGTCTCTATGAATAGTCTCCAATTGTGCCCTTATCCACCAGTTCCTAACTTTGCACTTTGGAATCACCTGGAGAACTTTGAAAACTACAGATGCTTGTATTCTAACCCCAGGGATTCTGACTTAAATGGTCTATATTGCAGTCCAGGTATTGGAATTTTAAAAGATGCGCCCCGGTGATTTTGATGTAAAGTCAAGACTAGGACCACTGGGCTAGTCAGTCCTGAATTGACCACATTTTATGGTCTGAATCAAGGATAACAGAAGTGGTAGACGCAAGGGTTTGTTCCCAGCACTGTGCATAATGGATTGAACGGTGACCACCCAAGAAGATATGTCCACCTCTTAATCCTTGGAACCTGTGAATGTGACCTTATTTGGAAAAGGGTCTTTGCAGATGTAATTAAGTTAAGGATCTCAAGATGAGATCATCTTGGATTATCTGTGTGGGCCCTACATTAGGACAAGTGTCCTTACAAGTGAAAGGCAGAGGGAGATTTGACATGGAGACAAGGGAACGCCATCTGAAGAAAGAGGCAGAGATTGGAGTTACGTAGCCACAAGCCAAGCAACGCCTGGGCCACCAGAAAAGTCTCTGAGGGAGTGTGACCCTGACCATACTTTCAGACTTCTGGTCTTCAGAACTGTGAGAAAACAATGCTTCCTTCCTTCCTTCCCTCCTTCCTTCCTTCCTTCCTTCCTTCCTTCCTTCCTTCCTTCCTTCCTTCCTTCCTTCCTTCCTTCCTCCCTCCCTCCCTCCCTCCCTCTCTCTCTCTCTTTCTTTCTTTCTTTCTTGCCTCGCCACATGGCTTGTGGAATCTTAGTTCCCCAACCAGGGATTGAACCCGTGCCCTTGTCAGTGAAAGCTCGGAATTCTAACCATTGGACCGCCAGGGAATTCCCAACAATGCTATTATAATTCACCCAGTTGGGTGCCATAACATGTTATGGCAGCCCTGGAAAATTAATACACAGTTCAATTGTTTTACTCACATTATCTCATTTCATTCTCACAAAAATCCCTACAAGTGAGGTATTATTGTCCCCATTTTAGAGATGAAGAAACTGAGAAAGACCGAACAGCCTGCCCCAGATGCAGAGCTACCAGTGGTGCAACAAGCATTTAAACTTGACCAGAGTCATGCTTGGTGGGATAAAACTCAGAACATGAGACTTCCAGAATGTTGTTGGCCACTGTGACTTGGACCCAGTGAGTCCAAACATACCCTGGTTCCAGCTCCATCTCTCACCCCAAAGGACAATATGCTTCATTTTTTTAAAATTTAGACACATTTTGTGTGAATGATTCTTCTCTGTTCATACACATTAAAATATGCAGTTGGAATTAGATACCTGGGAGGAAGGATATTGAAATGCATTTATATTATTGCTGCTATGAAGGTTTTCCAGGCCTTGGGAAGCTCACACAACTATGCATGTTTAATGGTCTTTAAAATCACTAAATCTACGCTAGGTGTCTTAAAACTTGAATTGTTTTTCCAATTCAGTTACTAAGATCTGGGACCTAGTGGAGATTACTCAACTCTTCTGTATCTCAGTGTTCTCATCTGTAAAACAGCATGGAAACTCTGCCAACCTCTCAAGGTTTTGTGTGTGAAAACGCTTTGAAAATGATAAAGCTCTCTACAGATTTATGTTGTGACTGTGTTTGCCATGATACTTCTGAAAGCCATACAGGCTCTGTGATTTAACTATGGAGAATGGAGAAATCAAATGTCTTTTTTAAATTAAGAACTGGGTGTTGAAATAGTAAAGAACACTTTGCAATCTGCAGAGTCATTAAGTCTTTATAAGGCTCAGATCTCTAGAGAGACTCATACAGTTGCCTTAATATGATTAACAATAAAAATAAACTTGTTTGAAAAGAAATTGTCATGATTCTGGTGGTTTGTGTAGGAAATTTATTTTTATTGTTTTTCTTTCTTCAATACCCCAAATTATTCTTCATTCTCATCTATTTTGAACTTAAAGCCAACAAATATGTTGAATTCTTAGATAAATTAAATGGAATGCTTTTTCCTTACATACAGAAGACAGAGAAATGGATCTTTAAAATTTTAATAGTACCCACTGTAATCATAAAGATCAATAGACAACACATAATTTTATAGAAAACTAATTATAATTTTGTCAAATTTTCACATAATTTAGTTAAGAAGAGATGGTAGTACATAATTTTATTAATAAAGTTACTGTCTAAAATAGGATTGGCTTAATATGCTATTGCTTTAAATGAAGATCGTTTTAATTGGAGGTAACATAACATCTATACTTCTATACAATGGAGATCCAACCTCCCATTAGAACTACCTAACATGCTATTTAATAGTGTGAGAAAGGAGGGGATGGAAGTAAGATCTATGAACATATGTAGCAGCTCACATTTCTTTCTGACCCCTTTGAAGCACCTGCATGGACTTAAAACTAGAAATAATCTCCCACATTTTGACCATTTAAAAATTTAAAAATAAGCATCACTGTAAAACAACTGTTTTTGTTTGTTTCAAATGACATTTTCATTTGTGTGCAATTCATTTCTTTATCAGATGTAGCCCATATTATACAATTTGATGATATTTTGTCATAATAAGATTATAAGAAAAAAAGATTTTTCTTGTCAAGTGAGAACAAATGCAATAACTTCTTAGGCTTAATTTGATGTAGCAAAATGGAAACTCTATAGTCACTTTCTCAAGAAACATATTTTTTTCCCTTATGCAATCACTCTACTTGTGCAACATCAGACCTCAGTTCTCTATAGAGTAATCCTTCTTTGGGAAATACCCAAATATTTGGTAATCTGAAATCCCTGGAGTTCAGTATCTTCAACCTTCATTACATACAGGGACTTTTTTCAGAAAGTTATCACAACACAGTAGAAAATAAATAAAAAAGAATAAGTTCAGAAACAAACACCGATCACAGTATTACGAAATAAATACACTGATTTTTCTATTTAGTTTTAGCCAATAAAAACACGGGAGAACATGATGATGGGAATGGATCAGAACCTATTCTTTTCTTAGATAACGCTAGGATTGCTAAATAGAAATTCTCAGATCCCTGAAGCGATCTAGGTTTTATCACTCCCTGATTCCCATCCAGGAAGTTACAAAACTACTTCTCTCGTTGTTTTACGAAATACACTATTTGGAAGTCTGAAAGGTTCTGTTATTTAATAATCAATGTTTTAGTTAGCTGTGAAATTGCCTGCTTGCATTTTTGAGGTCTGGCTGGATGGTGGATGAAGCGTGAGCTGTGAACCACGGGGTGAAAAAATTTCATGGTCACGTTTCAGCCTCCTTCATGTGGCACAGGCATTAATTTATGAAACCATATTTTACTTAAAATCAGGAAAAAAAATCCAAATTTTATGAGAGAATAAATTTGCCTTTGGATAATACTCTCTTTCCTGTGATCTGCCTAGGATTTGCTCTCTGGCGTCTTCTCTTTTAGCTGGTTTAAAACTTCAAAGCCCCGCAGTCCTGCTGCAGAATCCCGCGGTCCCCTATGCGGGGCTACCGCACACCTCCACCACCTCCAGAGCTTTCTCTTCTGCAGATCGTTGGTCCACGTGCCCCCAGGCATCTTTCAACAGTAGTATCAGATTTGCTTGTAGTTCTGAGTTAAATGTTTTCATGGTCTGTCACCTTGATTTTATTAAAGGTGTTGGGACTAAAGCATTAAGCAAGGGTAAAAAAAATTCATATAAAGGTTCTTAAATGTTTGGAATTTATATAATTACCAATCTTTCTCAGCCTTGTATCAATCGTTTTCACATGGGGTGTATCTATAATTAATCAAAAGTTAAATAAGACACCACAGATGTTTTCAAGTAGGTAGCATTTCATTTTTGTGCCTATAAGACTTAGATCTTTAGGCAAGGCAGCAAGATTTGGGATACTTTCAGTCATTTTAGGTGGAGCTTTGCCTCCCATGCTCTGGTTAAGATCAAGAGTTTTCAGGATATATAATCTGAGTATAGAAAGTCCTTCCAGTTGACTCCAGCCCTGGTTTCACAATCTCTTTAAAAGATTCTATTTCCAGAAAACAGAACTAGAAACTGATTTTATTAAATTTGTATTGACTTTCCAGGCTTTTGCAATAGAGAGGTCTTGCTTTAGTCTTACTTTAGCGCTCTGTTCTTTTAAACGATGTGCACATATATTTCTTTAAAAAAAAAAGAAACTGCCCTATACTTCAATTTTTTTAAAAAAACTTCTCTAATACACACTACTATATATAAAATAAACAACAAGGACCTACTGTATGGCACAGGGAACTATATTCAATTTCTTGTAATAAACTATAATGGAAAAGAATCTGAAGAAAAAATATGTATAACTGTATCACTTTGCTGTACAGCAGAAATTAACACAACATTGTAAATCAACTATACTTCAATTAAAAAAAAATAATTAAAAAACCTGGTCTAAAATAAAAAATTTTAAGATGAAAATGCAAGTTTTGCACAGATATATACAACCCTGTGGAATTTCAGAGCATAAATGTACCTCTCTATTTGCACACTGCCCCTGCTTCCCGCCTCCCTTTATTTTTTCTTAAAGGAAACATCCCTTGAAAACTGACCTGCTTGGAAGAAATATAAACTTTTTAACAACACAGATTCTGAGTCGCTGAGCTAAGTGCAAAATTTAATTAAGTGGCAGGAGCCATCCAGTCCCCACGTGAAGCGCTCCAGGCTGCTGATAGGTGGGCGAAACAAAACAAGTGTATGTTGCAGGACCCCTGTGCAATGCGGCTGAGTTGTGTGTGGTCCGGGTGGACATTTTTGTCATCCTGTTTGGGAACCAATTCAGGATCTGTTTCTGTTGGCACTTTCCTCCTGTTGTGAATGTATTAGTACATTTCTCAAAGTCTCGGCAGACCCAAAAAGCTGGTAATTTAAGCCCCGCGGCTATGACAGACAGTTCTTCTCCATCAGTTCATGCATGGGTGATAGGATTTCTCAGAAAGGAGGAGAGGATGTCTCGAAGCAGAAGAAAGTACTGGCCCAGTGCTATACAGGAGGACCTTGTTTATCCATCCTATATATAAGAGTTTGCATCTGCTATTCCCAAACTCCTAGTCCTTTAATCAGCTATACTTCAATTAAAAAAGAAAAAAAAAAAAGAGTACTGACCCAGCTTTAGCCGAGGGTTCTTATCAGCCTTTTAGTTTTTACCATAAATGTTCAAGAATGCTTTATCTCTGGTCTGGAAAAGTTATGAGAAAACCATGCCTTGTGCTCGGGTCCGTCAGCTGATTTCTGAGCCACAGCTTGAAAAATGAGACGAGTTCTCCATAGGCCATAAAACTTCAGATCATTGTGAAAGTCGTATTTACGCCTACCCTGATGAACTGGTTTTTGCTCTCTTCATTCTGTGTTCTTTGCTAGAGCCATTTGAAGATTTCATCACCACCCTATCGTACGGAGTGCACTAATGTGCAGTTATGTGGAAAGATTCACTTTCATTAAACTCACATTTGTGCATAACTGTTTTCCTCAGCAGTAAGGAGAAGAAAAGACAAACTATGCAGCTATTCAGCTGTTTACAAACAGATGCCTAATGTATTTAAAAATCAAAATTTATTTTAAATGCACTAAAGTTTCCTTCTATATCCTACAGACCCCCAAAATCCTGGGATCAAGTGAATGCCGACTATTCCATCTTGCGATGTTTTTGTAGATTTTTTAATGTGTGAATGTTGAATTATTTTGTGCACAATGATTTATACATGTAGAGGCATAATTCTTTGTGTTTCCAAGAGCGAACAGCAGCAGTGAAAAGATACCATGTGGGGAGATTTTTTTTATTTTTCCAAAATGCCTAAGTAAAGGCAGCATGGAACATTCAGGTGTCAGTCCTGGGGGTTCTCTGTATGTTCATTTATGTGAAATTTCGCACTCATTGAAATTAACTATCCACCTGACACCATAAAACGGTACAACCACGACATAAGCCATTCACACCGGCCACATCTGCAAATATTTCTTTCCTCTGAATTTTAGTCCCATTAATGAAGATGTGATTGCTTCTCCGTGACCTTTAGCACACTCCAAATCCTAGGAGACAAGCTGCTTCTCTTCCTGACCTGACTGAGCCACAGATGTTCCCGTTCACACTGAGTATCTCTTATCTCACCAGTTAAGGGAAAGTTGCCCCCTCCTCCAGATTCAGGATTGAAAATGAAGCGTAAATCTTACGGGCTAATAAGCACGGCAGTTACTTCAATAAAATGTTACTTAAAAGTCAATAGGCTGCACATGTTAAAGACATTAGAGCTGTTAACAGACCGTTGTAAAGTAAGCAGAATCTTTAATAACCTGCAGGCAACATTGAACCATTCCATTTTCATCTCAGGGCAGGCTTAGCTCTGGCACTGAGGTACCACATTTGTGGTACTGAAGCTCTCTTGCACTCTCAGAATTAACAATCCAATGAGGCTGGATCCAGGACGAAAATCCCAGGCCTCCGGGAAAGCTTAAAATCTGGAGAGTCTTGCCTTTCCCCCATTGTGAGCGAGAAGACAGTCAAACAGCTCGATGCTCAGATCACAACCAGTGTCTCTAATGCCAAGAAGCAAGAGACGCAGATCTGAAGGAAGTGAGACCCCGTTAACTAGGGCCAGCTGTGGTCTTCACTGGACCAAACCCAAGGGACACCCTTGGAGGGCACTCCAGAAACCCAACTGCAGGGTCAGAGAAGGCTAATATTGGGAAGCATATGACAAGAGCAAAAGAACAATTAGACAAAATTAGCTCCTAAGCATGTATGCCACTTTTCTCCTTAAGGAAAACAAGGCGCTTGTTCTTTTGTGTAAGGAACCTTCTCTCATGCTCTCTTAAATGGCAGCTACTTTGAAAGACACCTAATCCCACAGATAGAGAACAAATAAAACGTAAGGGTTGAACATCTTATTCCTTAGAGAGCATTCCTGACTGCCTTTCTGATGTTTCTGGGCTCTCCTTCATTTACAGAGTGTCATTTTCTAGATGGAGAAAAAGGCAATGAAGAGAAACAGATTTTCTTTCTAGTTCAAGTAACTTTTAAAAGTGACAAACTAAAAAATTTAAAGTCAGTTATTAAAAGAATGAGAACCGATTAGAAATTCTATTCATAAATTTAACCTAAGTGATAACTTTTTCCTTATGGCAATTCATTTTGTATCCTGATCATCATTTCCATTCGGAGATGGAATTTCTAGATCTTCCAAATTGTGAACTGAAAGCAAGTTATCTCAGTCTAATGTCGAAAAAGCCGTGTTACTAAGGGTACTACTAATCATTTGGATTGGGGAGAAAAGGGATAAATCAGAGACTGGGACAAAACTGAGGATTATTATCAAAAGAGCATGACAGGGCTTTCCTGGTGGCGCAGTGGTTGGGAGTCTGCCTGCCGGTGCGGGGGACACGGGTTCGGGCCCTGGTCTGGGAGGATCCCGCATGCCGCGGAGCAGCTAGACCTGTGAGCCACAGTTACTGAGCCTGCGCATCTGCAGCCTGTGCTCCGCAGCGGGAGGGGCCGCGGTGGTGGGAGGCCCGCGCACCGCGATGAGGAGTGGCCCCCACTTGCCGCGGCTGGGGAGAGCCCTCGCGCAGAAACGAAGACCCAGCAAGGCAATCAATCAATCAATCAATCAATCAATCAATCAATCAATCAATAAAAGGAGCATGACAACTTTACAGAAATGTTTTACATTTGTAAGTTCTGATAATCTCATCATCCAAATCATCTATATTCTTGCTTTACATATTCTATTTCAGGCTTCATCCATAGGCATACAAATTAACTGAATCATAATAAACCTAACATTTTGCACTGTATTTTTTTCACTTAACATTTTATCAAAACTATTTTTTCGTATTTCTCTATTACCTTTATCATGATCACTTAAAATAGTCCACTGAATTGAAGTATCCTAAATTTAGCCATTCTTTAATTGTGGCATTTAGGTTTCACATCAATTTTTGTGATATCTGAAGTACTTATTCTGAGATCAGTTTTTCTGATGGTTAATGACAAAAGGTTGAGCTAAATGGATGCAAAAGAGTATGTCTGAAATAGCCTCCGGATAGGTCCTGCAAAACCACTGACGAGTTCTGAGAAGAGAGGCAAGGGAGGCAGAAGATGGTTGGATACGATAATTAAGAAGAGATATAGCAAGTAATGATGAGGCAATATGGTAGAAAGGGAGCATAGAGCATAAAAGATGAGGATATTCCCATGGTCCCCCAAAGGTAGGATCGGGGGGAAGGAAGAGAAATCAGCAACAACAACAAAACAAGAATAAGCAAAGAATCTTGGCATCCACCCAGGGAACAGAGCCAGATACAGCAGTGAGAGATGAGGCGTTCCCTGGAAATTTCACAAGGACCAACTCCATGCAACGGCTGGGAGAGGCTCCAGCAAGCGTTTGGGGAGGGAGTTGGATGAGAGAAAGAAGTGAAGGCCAGCTCTCCCTGTGAGCATTTAAGTATTTATTTAGTTGTCTAAAGCCTTTGGTCTCAGTTCCTGAGTAAGTACAACTAGTTAGTTCCGCTTCTACCTTTGACAGAGAGGGTGGCCGGGAGTAACCTCTTTCCTATTTAGTTTCTCCACAACTATCTCATGAGGGTAACAGCTTGGACCACTCCCTTGGTCTACTGTGAGGGGCTAATGAGTGGCTATAAAGATGGTGTAAAAGATTTAACACCTCTCTTGAGAAAGAAAATCCTAATTGTCCACCTGAAACTGTCTCCTACTCCAATTATTTCCAGTTTAGGAGATTCACCCGGTGGGTTCCACCAAAGCAAGCGCATGCCAAGGATGGGCTTAGACAGGTGAGGGAGTGAAACTACCCCCCTCAACAAAATCATAAGGCCCTTTGGAGGAATTACTGCCTGCAACAGACCAACCAACCTGCCCTTGTGCTTTGCAGGTAATCTTTTCAGAAAAGAGGTTTCTTTTTGCCCAGTTTGCCTGGTAAGAACATTTAGGGAATAATGAGTAGCTACTGAAGCTAACCAGGGACGTTTTTCCACCCAGGGAATTTTCCTTACGTTCAACATTTGGAAATTTTAGCTAAAGATAATTGCAGGTAAGCGTTCACCAACAGATGTATTCATTTTCCATTGTAGTTTCTTAAATGGGTACTTGTACACAAAAGACCTTCTTCCTGTATATTTTCAGTTCTCCAGGGTACAATTACATGAAATTATTCAGCAGCGGCGTTTGCTTTGTATCACTTAACTGGGTAAGGACACAGAGAAAGCTGCTCCCTATGGCACAGAAAGCTGCAAATCTTTTTTACCTAAATGTTTAACAGCCACATTCATCACAGTCTAATAACAAGGCCTCCCACAGACAACATACTTCACTTGTTTTCACCCTCCTGTTAAAAGAGTTTACCAGAAAGACCAACGCAGGTCTTGATGTTGATTTGATATTCCAACTAACTGTGCATTGGCTAAAATGGACTGGTCTAACACAAATTGGTTTTTCTTACCATTTGCAACTTTCCAATACCAGCTACAATTTAAACGTTCTTCCATAATGTTTACATTTTTGAGTAGCAACATCTTAAGTAAGCTACAATAAATTTTAAAACTGTAACACATCTTACACTTGAAAAGCATTTTACTAGTTATAAAGCACACTGATGTGTTGTACATTATTTCATTGGTTCCTTAGAATAACCCCACAGATATTATTCTTAGTTTAATAAGACCAGAAAATGTCTTATTTGCTTCTGGTCTCTGAAACCAGTAAGCAAAGTTGGGGAAAGAATTTATTCCTTTAACCTTCAAATCCCTGCTGGTGGTTCTTGTTTACTTATTTGTATTTTGTTTTTGTTTTCTTTTTCAGTTTGAGTTGACTAAACACTATGTACCAGAAGCAAAGCCCTTTACATATATCATCACATTTAAGCATGAGACAAGTGAAGAATTTGATTGGAATTTATAGAAGTCCTTTAGTTATTTCCCTCCAGAAAATAGCAAATGTGATTTTCTATATGGATGACACATGAGGGTAACAATAATACCCCCATCTCCACAAAGATTTTGGTTATGAAGGAGGGAGGTCTAGTTGCCTTCTGAGAGTTAAACTGTAAAACAAAAGAATAACAGAAGAGCTTAGCAATATTAAAAAACAAAGCAAAACAAAAAAACGACTTTAAGGAGGACAGACTGCCTTCCAGACCAGAGCCAGAGCAAGACTGTTACTGAGTCCAAGCTCGTACTGCTCGTACTGCACGACAGGCCAACAAATCAAGAGACAAGGTGTTGGGGCCAGGAATAGCAACTTTATTCCGGAAGCCAGAAGACCAAGAAGATGGTGGACTAGTGTCCCAAAGAACCATCTTAGAATTCAGGTTTCTTTTATACTAAAAGGGGAGGGGGTGTGGCTGGTAGTTGCAAACTTTTTGGTCCTGGCCAGACCCCAGAGAGGCTATAGGCAATGTACTTTTACAAAAGGTGCAAAGCCAGTATGACAAAGCACAGGCAACAGAGCACAAAGGTTAGAGCCAAGGGAATAGATCCAATATGGAATCAGATTTGTTTTTCTCTGTTACAAGACCTCATTGCAAAGACTTACGTGCATACATTTTAAAAAGGAGGGTCAACAAAGACATTGGTCAGCCATTGAAGCTCAGCAGACGAGACTTACAGAGGCGCACATTCAGGGGTGCTCCAGGATGGGACTTAGTCAGTCTCAAGACTAAGTTACTCTTTGAGGCAGTCATGGTTCCTTGCTACCAAACATTTGAATTACAAACCAACCCCATGCCTTCTGATTCCATGGATTCCAAGACCTTTTCATGAAGACATGGCTTCCCTCCCAGATGCTGTCAGGAAAGAACTCACTAACAGAGCTGCTAGCGGTGCTTATAGATCTCGTAAAATAAAGTTAGTGCTGTACTTACCCACCCACCCCTGTAGGGTCTGTGAATTTGAGTATGCTCCTGAAAGGAGACTCACTAGCAATTTTCTAGGCCTGCAAACTTGAGGACTACAATCTGGACTGTGATAAAGTCACTAAGGGAAATGTCAGCACTGTGCTTTCCCAAGGTGCCTTTTTGGTTTTTTGAAATTTCAACGTGATAAAAATATTTTTTAATCCATGAGAGCCTTACCTACTTCCGTATAAGACTAAAGGTCATACTAGGCCATTACAAGAAATTTCAGATGCTTTCAACTATCTCAACTATCTTTTTGAAAAACCCTTCCAGAAATAAGAATAAAACCTTATTTTATTTAAAGATGAGGAAAGGGAATCCCAGAGAGATTAAATGATTTACTCAATGCCATTCAATTAATGTGTCAGAGTCAGAAGTAGACTTCATATCTCCTCCCTATGCAAGACATTCATATTCTCCAAGGAAATACTAGTTGCTTTAAGTATTTTCTAACATGGATTTATTTCAGTTAAGTATTTGCATTTCCCTTGCATCTGCCTGTCATTTAAAGCATAATCAGCAGGACTTCCCTGGCAGTCCAGTGGTTAAGACTCTGAGCTCCCAATGCAGGGGGCATGGGTTTGATCCCTGGTCGAGGAACTAAGGTCCTGCATGATGCATGGTGTGGCCAAAAAAAAAAGAAAAAATTAAAGAATAATCATCATCTACCCTACTTTACTCTTTTCCTTCCCACTTCTCCATTTTTCTTAAATCCCTTCATCCCTCCCCTGAAATCCCAACTTTAAGTGAAAAGAGACCCATGCTGTAGAAATACTCAGAGCCTTTATTTTTTCACTAATAAAAAAATTATTGAGATATTTTACATTATTTTGCTCATACCAGGTCTTTGAAATCTGGTGCATGTTGCACCCTGACAGCACATCTCTACTCGGATGTCAAGTGTTGAGTAGCCACATGAGGCTAGCGGCCAAGTATTGGACAGTGCAGGTGTGGAAGACTGGCTGTGGGTGCCGGAGTGGAGGCAGGAAGGCCAATGGAGACTCCTGTCCAGGGCAGAGTTGTGGTGAGCTCTGGGCTCCCTCCTCAGATGTCAGTTCAGGTGGGACACACAGAAGGGACTCAGAATAACCGGTCCCAGCTTGCACAGAAGGCAGGACTGGGAGTGTCCAGTGAGCAAGTCACAGAGCAGCAGAAATACCCAGAACCTTTCATATGGTCATGTTAGTTATAAATCCACAAGGAGGATATAGGATGCCTTATCCTCAAGCTCATTTGACAAAGCATCTCATTATACTGTGAACACATTTTTCAGAAATGCTGCATCCGAATGTCATACTGCATGTGCTTTTTTCTTTTGACATTAGATACTCTTAGCCTCAGGAAGCACATGAGGTGGGAGCAATGGAGAGAGTTGAAAGATAACAAGAGTGGTGAGTGGAGAAAGTTAGCAGAGTCATTTAACACGCCTGCCTGTAAAACCAACCAACTCAAGTGCTATAGTATTTCTTCACACAGGTCCAGAGAGGATTCATTAATTAGTGTTTGAAAAACAGATCATTGGGGAAGGTACCATGTGAATGTGGTAATCATCAGCACCACTCACAATCACGTCAATAACATGTGGTGATGGCATGTTGACTCTGATTATGAACAGTTGTTGGTGTTGATAAAGCTGTGAACTTTGAATCATTAAATGTGCTTGCTTTGTGGTTTTGAAACCCCAAGGCAGATGTTATGTAGTAGAGTTAAGTTATATCTTGAATATGTGCCTGGAGTCCAAAGCTAAGAAAGAAAACCATCAAAGAGCCCAGAGCACATGACAAACAGGCTTTGACAAAGCATCTCCCAGGAGAGCCGCCACGGAGAAGTGATGTGATAGGTTAGTTCCATTGTCCTATTTCTCTTTCCTGTTAAAGAGTATTCTGCCAGCTCAGCTTGCTGTACATGGAAGTTCACAGTGCACTGTCAACCTTAATACATTTTCCATTAACTTTTATTCATTCTAAACACAAAGCACCAGGAAAAAAATCTTGATGATCAAATACATTCCCAAATGACTCTTCACTCCTTAAAATGGATAGAGCAATTTGAGAATAATTTTTGAAAATGGATAATCTTCTGAAAAGTCCCTGTGAGATGTTGCCTGCCCACTCCCACTTGCCAACTATATCATCCTACAGAAGACTTATTTTTCATGCCAAAAAAGGGGGAGCAAGTAGGGGAGAGAACCAAAGCACAGAAATGTAACTATCAGCCATTGAAATGAGGTATTTGGCTGGTTGAAAGAGAAAGACCAGCTATATTGCCTTGACCTCTAACTTCTATTTGTCCTTTGGCTATTAACCTAATTTTGGTTCACTCCTTGGCTTTTCCAACTACTACCTGAATTGCCCCCAAATTAGGTTTTCATCGGTTTCCACACCCTGAAAACCCGTGTGTTCAATTTCTTCTGGACCATTCACCTAAACTTTGATACTGGATTTTACTGTAACACCCTCCTAACAGACACTTACATGGACAGGAATATTCTAGCAGGACATGCCCCAATTTAGAGCACCCAGTTTTGCCTTGGCCTTCTTGGTTCTGCTGCCCACTGTGTTTTAGCAAACCACTCCTAACTGCACTCCAGACCTACTAAAAATGATTTCTGAGCTTTCCTCCACGCACTTGAAAAAACAGTGGCTAAAACATGTGGCTGAGAATATAGGAGGTAGTATTCTCAATATATTTGTGGGGAAGAGAAACAGTTGTAATAACACACTGCAACATAAAAGTCCTTTATAATGAACATGTTGAAGGTTTCTGTGAATCCTCAATTGTTTTTTCGACTTTCACATGATCATAGAAGGTGCATTCTCATTGTAAGAGAGATGAGCACCCATGGCGTCAGCAGTCTTTGAAAAATTGATCACTTTTGTGTCCCAGCAAGAAGGGCACTTTGCAAATGGTGCTGCCTATAAACTGTGGGAAAAACCATTTAGGGAATAAGAGTGGCAATCCCTGGGGACAAGATGGCTATCTCTGGTTGCTATGCTCCTTGCTCCTGTTTTAGCCCCTTATGTCACCTTCTAAAAATGGCTTAGTGGAAATGAGGGTGGGTGAGGTTAAGGGAGAAGACGGGGTATGGAGTGGACGCTTGTTGATAACTGACTTCAGTAGTTTTCAAACCAAAAAGCCACCCTGAACATCCCACAAAACGCAAAATGTCCTCCCATTAAAACAGTAAGCTTTATTGAGAGTGTTATAAGAGATCTCTCCACTCTTCCCCATTTTTTATTATTGCTAGGTATAGTTTGGTATATGCATAACAATGTCTGCAAAGATCCCAACCAAATTATGGAAGGTGTTTCTGAAGTCTCTAATGATGTCTACATGAAAGCCTCATATATTCATAATGCATGTGGCATGATTTGTGTCTAGATAGAAGGGTCTGTCCTCTTTGTGCTTAATGCATTCATTTGTCTGCCTATTTAAGCAAATAATTTTAACTACACTCAACTTTTTAAAAGAATTTAGACTTAGTTATTTGAATATAAGTTAATGTGCTTTAGAGTAAGATAGTAGTCCATTCAAGGGATGTGGAAGTGTTTGCACCAGCACAGTTGTGCTTTCAGAGTTTCACCTGTTTTTGCTTTTTGTTATTTTTCTTTGTCAACACTTGCTGTCAGTCTTTTTTTATGCTGTCAGTTTAGATTGTAACGGCCTCCTCCCCAACCTCATCCTTTATTGCGAGACCTAATATGTTGTGGGTTGGGAAACCTCTCTGTTTTGTCAGAGTTATTTGGAAGATAAAATCAATGGATTCTCTTTAGGATAAGCATGACATATTCATGTTTATTTTATGGACTCTGGGGTTCTTATCACTGCTTTTCAACAGCTTTTGGGCAGGGAGCTGAGTTCCTAGTTCTCAGCTGAGTTTTGGGTAGATGAATTTATCATAAGATGAGTTCTGATTGGTAAATTGTTCATCCAGTACAGTCCTAATATATTCTTTAAAACTTGTCATTTTACCATTTCTCTCTTCCATAGCCCTATGATATAAAATACTCAGTGAGGGAGAATTTAAAATTTTTATAGTTTAGAAATTCCCTTTTCACTCTTGTTGGTCTCAGTTTCCATTTTCTCTTTTTCTCTCCTTTCATGTTTTGCCCTGCCATTTCCCACTGTACTTCTGTGTGTGTGTGTGTGTGTGTGTGTGTGTGTGTGTGTGTGTTTGTATGTGTGGGTATCAGGAGGCTTAATTAGGGGGATCTAAAAATATGGGATTCAAAAGAAATTGGTATGTTTTTAGGTAGTGAATCTGCTTCTACATTTTTTCCTGATCTCAATTTATACCTCCTCATCATGCTTTGTCCTCTAATCTTCTTGATTTTTCTTCCTGGCATTTACCACCTGATGTATTATATATGTATTTGTTTTGTTTACTGCTATAGGCTCAACATCTAGAAATATATCTAGCATATTGCTTTTTTTTTTTTTTTACAGTGAGGCCCTCAGATTCCTGAAGTCACTTTTAAGATGAGTCGTCATGCTCTGCTTTAGAGAAGTTCAGAACATGCTTTTAATATCCATTCTTTCATTGGTGTTTGGGTTACTTGTAAGATTTCTATATAAATAAGATATAGTGCTTACCATGTATATAAGCTCTTTATAAGTATTTACCTATTTAATCCTCACAACATCTCTCTAAGCAGGAGCTTTTATTATCCCCAGTTTATAGATGAAGAAAATGTAGCACCAAAGATGTCAAGTATCTTGCCCAAGGTCACACTCCTCTTACATGGCAGAGGCAGGAACTGAACGGACAGTCTGTTTTCAGTGTCCTTGCACTTAATCACTAAGCAACACAGCCTAAAACTTCTTGCTGGACTGCATAATAATTTATTATATACATCTTCAATTGAGCCAATTTATTATGTTTGTGATGATCTCTCTTATTTTGGTGGACCTATTAGAATTATCACCACTCAAGGTGAAGATTTGTAACAGGCAAAGCTTTGCCAACTAATCTCAACATTCATAATTTATTGAACAAGGGAAGCAAATGATTTCCTATTTTAGTTTCCTGATCAAAGTACTGAAGCCAAAGGAGGAAAATGTGACTTTATAATCTTAAAAACATTTCCCAAATAAATTAGTGTCATATCTTCTTTTGTATAGGGGTATATTCTACCAACATTTCCCCAAAAATCCAAGAACCATTACTGAACAAAATTCTACTGCATTTCTCAGCAAATTCTAGGAAGGGCCCAGCAGCAAGTATATACATAACTACATACATATGTATGTAGAAATTTACAAGCTACAATATCCAGACATCATGAGGTGAGGCTCATAATTTTCTCAACCTTGCCAGACTGTAACAACATTTATGACCTGGAGGAGATTTATTGATTTTAGTTTTTATCCTCTCATAATAGGAAACCACGCTTTAGACCATTGACCTCCTCTTGTTATAATGAGAGAAAAGAAATATATTTATAATACCATTCATGGAAACAGGCAAGCTTTTTAAGGCGTTATAAAGAAGTGCTGGTACTATAATGGTGGTGGTTGTAACAAAGGTTATAAAATAGCCATTTAACACTTGAAAATAGGAGAGCTTATATTGATTGGATTTTCCCTTGTCTTATTACTTGAGTAACTTGACCGTGTTTCATTTTGTGACTGGTTATTTAAATAACTGAGTGAGCACATTTCAGAACATTGTACTCTAGGAAGCAAATACTCTTCAGAGAAAATCAGATGTCAAAACAGGTCACTATCTAGTCTTGAGTATGGATGATTCTAGAAGGGATTTTATTAAAGAAATACAGACAAACAGAGAAGGAGAAAGTATTCACCTCCAGATAATGAAGATATAGAAACAACAACCTTTTAAACTTTTGTAGTGACCTTGAGAAGTAGGCGAGGAAAACAAATACTACACAATGTTTGAATTCTCTCGATTTAATACTACAGTTTCTAGCTGAGGGATCTGGGCATATATAAATCAGTGAATCTCTCCATGGCTAAATTCTTCTATAAAAGTAGTCAAGGCTACCCCCTGTCTCACAGAAATATTTTGATTAAAAATAAATTCATTATAAATATAAGCTGCTATCATTAAGAAAATTTTGAAGATATTAAATACCATCTGTTGCTATTAAATACCATCTGTTGCTAAATTAGTTGACTGATAATTTAAGATATTCGTGTCTACTTTCAGACCCCCAAACTAATTCAAGTACAACTTGCTTTTATCAAATTAGTGTGTGTAAAATAAGAGGAGAATCAAAGGAGCTCTGAGATGGGTCTGATAGAAGATGGAAATCTTATATCCACAGGAGGGTGAGGCTGCTAGATCTCTCAGCTCCCCTCAGCCATATCCTCCTAACTCATAAACCCATTTCAGTCCCAGATTTCAGGGGCCTCTCCTGACCCTGTACAGAGGGACGAGATCCAGACCTGCACAACCTCCATTTGAGCCTACACCTGATGGAAAAGGTGAAAGCCAGGTAGGATATCATACAAGCATTCCACTAGCTGAGATTGCTGACGAGCATCCTCTCAGATCAGAGGGGGTCCTACACAGAATTGACTCGAATACATTCAGAACAGCTGGCATTGCATAGAAGCATTCCAGATACCAGGAAAAATACTTGGAGATCTCTACCGGCTTTCTACTAAACTTATATAATAATTCAATAGAACTATATGACCTAGCTCTTTTGATTATTCGTTTTGGCAAAGCCAAGTGGTTTGCTAGTATTACATCATGATCGCTCAGTTAGAAGTGCTAACATGCAAACATAGTGAAAGAGACCTCCTATTTTACCTCATTTGTAAATCAAATTACAAAGAAACATTTGAACATGTGATACCTTCTTAGAAGCTTAAAATTACAGCCTCTATCAAAGTTCTAAAATAATTCAGGGTTCACTGAGTAATTTTAATCTCTCTTGTCTATTGAGAGTTTACTTCATTCCAGGGACTGGGCTAAGTTTTTCCCATGTATCATCTTACTTAATCCCTACAACAACCTAATGCGATAGGGATCAATTTTATCTCCATTTATAAAATGGGAAATATGGGTCAGAGAAGTGAAGTAATTTACCCTTGATGCTAAGACGGTAAGTAGTGGAGCTGGAGTTCTAATTTGAGGTAATTGGGCTCCAGAGCCAGTGCAAAGAACAACTTCCCTCACCAACAGAAACACTCCTGGAATGAATATATGCAGATTGTGTGTCATGCTGTAAGCTAATGATTGACATATTTAATGAGATTTGGATTTCTAATATTATTAACTTACATCTGGAATGCCACATCTAGGATTTGCAAACTTAATCCTTGTGGAGACCCAGCATTTGAACTGAGGAGAAAGCAGCATATTTTTTTTTTTCAATTTTGCTCCACCCTCAGGTTTAAATTATTCCTTTGCCCAGTGCTTCAGAGAGAGGGTCTCTCTCTGTGCTTTTGTAACTCTTACCGTTTCTTCTGAGAAATGGAATATTGCCTGCCGTATCAGTAAACAAAGGATGTTACAGTCATCAGCAATTGCAGCCACCGTCCACGGTGAGCTGGTGAGCCCTGAGGAAACTCAGTATGTGAAAGCACAGGATACCAGCCCCAGATAGCTGAGGTGCATATCAAAGGAATGATTTCAGTGAGCCCAGACTCTTGCATCTTCCCATACATAGAAAAGCGCTAAATTCCTTAACTTGAGATCTCTGGTTTTCTTTTATTAACAGTAATCTTCTGTTCCTACTACCTGCCCTTTGTTGCAAAACTTCTGTGTATCCTGGCTCCCCCCTTACCTCCTGGGAATTCTCTCAGGGTTACTTGAGATGCTGTCTCCAGGGCATGAAGTCCTAAAAATTTCCGCCGAATAAAACATAACTCAACTTTTAGGTTGTGCATTTCCTTTTTTAGTCGACACTTCTTACTTGATATTTGTTAGTCTAGAGGTGGGGAGCTTGCTCTGATGACCTGATTTTTTTTGGGTTTTTTTTGGCTGTGTTGGGTCTTCGTTGTTGCGAGTGGGCTTTTCTCTAGTGTGGCGAGCGGGGGCTACTCTTTGTTGCGGTGCGTGGGCTTCTCATTGTGGTGGCTTCTCCTGTTGCGGAGCACGGGCTCTAGGCATGTGGGCTTCAGTAGTTGTGGTACGCAGGCTCAGTAGTTGTGGCACACAGGCTCAGTAGTTGTGGCGCACAGGCTTAGTTGCTCCGCGGCATGTGGGATCTTCCCGGACCAGGGATCCACCCATGTCCCCTGCATTGGCAGGCAGATTCTTAACCACTGTACCACCAGGGAAGTCCCTCTGCTGATTAATCCTCACTCTTATTTAGTGAGGCACCGTGTCCCTATTTCTTGGGGATGTGGCCTTCTCAGAACTCCATCCCTCTCCCAGCTGTAGTTCCGGGTCCAGCACTTTATTCCTGCCCTTCGCTTAGGGCAAGAGGTTGTTGTTGTTGTTTGTTTGTTCTCTGTTCACTTCTCTCTGACTGCTATAGATTTTCAGCAGCATCCTAAAAGTGGCTGTGCTTCTGCAGTGTATACTTTTCCCCACGTGCACACATAGTTTAAAGATTTTTTTCCCATAGGGAAGGATTTGGGTGAGGCTGTGTGCCTTTCCCACAGTGGTTGCTGTTCCCTGCCCCTGGCCTGGGCCATGAGGGACCCTTTCTCAGGCCCCTTGCCAACCTGCGAGCTCTGTGGTGAACAGGCTGCAAGTGGGTGAAAACTCCCTTTATAACGGCCTCCCCAGAGGTTTCTGTATTTAGCCCTCATTTTGCCTTTACTGATTTAATAACTTTTGCTAATTTCTTCTTACAGTGTCTGCCCCAGATAAACAGTGTTTCCGTCTTCTCTCTCCTTGAAGTCTCTGTGAACTCAGTTTTCTTATGGGTCAATAAAACTTGTGAATTTGCAGTTTGTCAGGTTTATTTATTTTTTTGTCATTGTATGTGTTGGACCTATGCTCTTTCTGGCTTTCTACATCCCAAGCAGAAATTTAAAAGTAATACAAGTTTATTGCAAAAACATGGGAAAAGGCACAATAATATTAAAGAGAAAATAAAAATCACCCACAGCCTCCTTATGTGGGGATGAATGTTTTGGCGTGTTTCTCATACATAATATGTACCTTATAAAGAAAGTTTTGAACAGACTGTGTATATTGCTTTGAAATCTACTTTTTTTCCTGCTTGAGTGTCCTTGACTCTATGGACAACAGTAGATATGAGCTCAGGATAGATCCCTAGATCTACAGACGCTTTCTTAACTATTCACCTTAATACAACTATCAAAGCCAAAATTCTGGATTGCCAGAATTCGGCATAAACCCTTAGGACAAGAGCCAGTGTTAAGGGTTTTGTTGTTGTTATTGTTGTTGTTTTCGTTTCAGGGTTTCTACTTTCTCTTTATTTGGAGACTCTGCCCATTTCTTCCTTTTGTGCCAGCTCGGTGATATACTTAAAAGATGATTTTTAATATTTTAATTAGAGTAGAAAAGTCATGTTTCTTTCTTGTTGAATATGAAATTAATTTCTTACTTTGTAACACAGCTCTTCAAAATTTATCTTAAGGCTAGATACAGCATTATTTAATGGAAATTCCACAATGCTGAAGTTTGACCAGCTTGGGTTTTGAATTCCAGTACTATACTAACTAGTTAAATGACTTTAAGTGAATAGTTATTCATTATTCAGTTACTCATTCAGCAATACATATTGAGCATGTGTCATATGTCAGACATTAGTGCTAGGCTTGTAGTTACCAGCGGCACAGACAAGACCCTCGTCCTCATGATGGCTACAAACTAGCAGGGACATGCACATTAACCAAGCGAACACATGAGCTAATATTACATGAAAATACAATTAGTTTTTGCTTTTATTTATTTCATTCTATTCTTTCTTGCTCTCTTAAAACAGATCTTTTCCATCAACATTTTAAAAAGTGTAAATGAGTACCTTCCAATATGTAGCCAATGCCTCCCACTGGTCACACACAGAACACGTAGGAGCGTGGAAAAGGCAGCCTGTGAGGATCAGTTCTCCTGTAAAACACAAGATAATCCGTCCCCGTTAAAGCAGAGGATGGGTGAGGACTGGATATGACAGTAAAAAGTCCAAAACTGGCACAAGGTCCTCTAATATTATAGTCACAATGGACCATAAACTTTCACTGATTAATTATATCTGAAGTTACTTATCTGAATATAAAAGCTTCCTAAACAAGAGTTTCAGAACAATAACATTCTAAACAATAAGAGGAAGCACGTTTCCACATATAATTTTTAGGTAGTGACCACTTCACTAAATCCCACTTTTAAAGTCTGGTAGTATTGTTTTGGGGATTTTTTGAAATGCTATTTAAAAACATTTATTAGACTGGAAAAGATGACATTTGACAATAAGTTCATCCTTACTTGAGGTTTGTTTATATTGCTTTGGGGTAAATCGTTTGCTCAAGACATTTTCTATGACTTGAATACATCAATTTATGTGATTCAGTGCCTCAAACTTTTCAAAATAGTGATAGATTTCCATTTAGCAAACATTCTGTGTATTAACAGCCATTGGTCTATATGAAGAATTGGATAAATTTCCCTTTTCTCCCAAGTTTTAAATAGAATTTTTCAATAGACTGATGACTTTTTTCCCAGTCAAACTGAAAATGGCATTTTGGAATCCTTAAAACATAGACTGCTACATCCAGGTTGCTCAGTCACACAAACAGACTGAATCAAAATGGACTTATTACACAACTTTAAACTCTTCTTGTCTCATAAATGATGGAGAGAGAGATCAGCCATTACCATATAGGGGTAGACTCAGGAAATCCACAAACTTCCAAGGTCAGACATACTCACCAGTAGCTGCCTAACCCCAGGTCAGCCTGAGGAGTAAATTGTTTTGACAGATCTAGAAAAACAAGGACACCTGCTCCTCTGTGAAGCCTGAAAAGCCACAGGGACTGATAGTGGTGAAGTTCTTGATACCCTGTTTCTCCTTTAATTCAGAACTCCCCACAAAGTGTGTAGATATATGCTAAAACCATGATATAGAGACGATGGATACCAGCCTGAGAGAAGCGTACAACCCTTAGAACCATAATAGTGATAGATAACATTTATGCTAAATGCTTACACGTGTGCATGATATCATTTAATTTTTACAACAATCCTCTAAAGTAAATGCTATAATTTTTTACAGTTATAAGGATATTGAGTCAAAAAGAAGGTAGGTTACTTGCCCAAGGTCTTAGAACTAGTAAGATACAGAACCAGATTTTAATCCATTGTCTAAACTGAAGAGAATGAAGCTAAATGTAGTAGGTGTTAGTGCCTTTCCTATACTTCATCACTTCAAGTATGTAATACATATTTATTGTATTAGTCATTGTAATACAGGCTGTGTCAGAGAGATACAGATTATCTATCACTAAATTCTAAACTTCAGTGCATAATGTATATCATTTAGAGCACTACTCTAATAATAGTGGGAGTAATTTTGATATTACTTGATATTATTTGACCACAGGACACAGGAAATTCTGAACCTTTCCCAGAAAATGCCATCTTTCCACAAGGTTCCCAAAGGAGTTATACACACAAGGAGAGAAGAATCAAAGTATCACTTTCTTGTGATACTCATGCCCCAAATCCTACAGTACTGAATTCTGGTAAAGTTGGGTCAGAACATGCAGCTTAAACTTTAATTCTAAACAAAGCTTCTCTCTCCTTTAAACCAGAACTTCAACCTTGGGTTCTCAGACCCTCTGGCCAGCCACATGGCACAAAATCCAAAGCAAGGATCTAGTGTGCATGAGAAGGGAGAAAGATGCATGGCCTGCCTCAAGCTAAAACACACCTAATGATCATTCATGACGAGAAAAGGAATCAAAAGATATTGAGACATGGCAGCACATGACCACTTAGCACACTGTGACCCCACCCATGAAAACAGGTCTAAGAAGTTCTCTGTGATCTGAACAATTGGATGATAATCCCTTCTTCTTGGGTAGAAGAAAGAAAAAGGAAGAAGGAGCAGGGACATTCCCTTGTTAGAAGGAGAGTGTTGAACGTTCTCCTCTCCCTAAGAAGCCTGTGACTAATATTAAAAAAAGTGATGCCGGGCTTCCCTGGTGGCGCAGTGGTTGAGAATCTGCCTGCTAACGCAGGGGACACGGGTTCGAGCCCTGGTCTGGGAAGATCCCACATGCCACGGAGCAACTGGGCCCGAGAGCCACGACTACTGAGCCTGCGCATCTGGAGCCTGTGCTCCGCAACAAGAGAGGCCACAATAGTGAGAGGCCCGCGCACCGCGATGAAGAGTGGCCCCCGCTTGCCGCAACTAGAGAAAGCCCCTCGCATAGAAACAAAGACCCAACACAGCCATAAATAAATATAAAAATAAATTAATTAATTAAAAAAAAAAAAAAGTGATGCCCTCACAGTCATCACTGATAAGAAAAAAATACTAGGGTAACAAAAACCCAGTGAGTAGCAGTGGGCAGATTAAAATCAATAGCAAAGAATCAAGTTTCCTGCCCAGTTTCCTATCCTTCTGGGACAAATCAGTTCTAGGTCTTGAGCAAGTTAAATAACTTTGGGCTTAAGAATCTCATTTTTGAAACTAAGGAATTTTGTTAGCTAATAATGAAGCTCTAGAGAGAGTATGATTTCCCAACTATAAATAAGATAATACCTTGACAACCCATGAACTATAGAGACCCTGAAGTTACACAATAAGCAGGAACCTAGTGCCTCTTTATAGGAAGTTGTTATTGGATCCAAGTTAAGGAAAATGGAAACAGTCTTCCAAGATTTACAAACAGACAAAAGTAATGTAACTAAATGTACATAGACAATGTCTCAGAGACATCACCATTCTTCGTGTTAAAACTAACTTGACAACTGGCAAAGTGTATTGTTATTCTGTATTGCCAGAGAGATCCTATGCAGAAGCCTTTGGATCTAAATGCTGAACACATTCTCTAAGCCCAGGGGATAGTTCAAAATTCCCCTTCCCCCCAGCCCTACCTCCAAGAAGGAGAAACACTGAGACAGGTCAAACATGTTCCATCGCAGAAGGCGGAGCTTCGGGTATTAGAGTAACTTTGTGATTTCTTGCTTCTCTCTCTCTTTCCCATCTATTGTGGGTGTTGTTTGTACCCTGCCAAGATTCCCTTGAGGTTGGTGTACCCATGCCCTAGCCGGCTGTGAGTATTGACTGCAAAGCCTTCACAGCTGCCCTCTGCTCCAGAGAACTGCCCTTGGCCAAACAGAAGTGGGAGATTCCCTACCCCTCTTTAGGGACAGCCAGGGGCCAATGACTGAACGACCTGGGGTACAAAAGACCAGACCCACCCACTTGCCTCACATTGATAACAACTCTGCAGTGCACTTCTGTCTCAGGGCTTCCCCATGGAACCAGGCGGAAGCTAGTTTCCAGGCTAAACAACTTCCTTGCGTAGCTTTCTTTCTTAACCTGCACTGCTTCCCTCACCCCTCTTCTTCTGAGGGGATACCCCCTCAATAAATCACTAAAAAGAATCCTCATCTCAGGCTCTGTGCGTAGAGAACCCAACCTAAGACACATCTATGAGGCTGGTGATATAAGACAGGCTTGGAACCATCTCTAAGATGGGAGTAGCAGCTTCCTTGCTTCAGAAATGTCACCAGACCAGGGTTGTCCAAGGATAGGATGCCTGAGGTTCTGCACCTCTGTGGGGAGGGATTTGTTTCTGGTCAATTCTCAGGCTTCTTCTCATAATCAGAGTGAAAAGATCCAGAAGGCTGAGATCAGGATATGAACTCAAAGAAATGGAGTCAAGAGAGCCACTTGATCTTATGCCAAAAAAAAAAAAAAAGGCATTTATGTGGTCCACCTTAGTTCAACATAAGACACATAGAGATTTGGAGTTCAAATTCTGGCCAGTAGGAAATAATGTGAATTTATCCACAGGAGCTTTGAGTATTAACTCTCCTTGTAATTACTGAACAGAAGTGGCCAAAGTTTGTTATTCAGAGATCAACTAGAGATCAACTAATACAAAATACTGCTCAACACCAGGCTGCATATGGTGTTATGTGACTTTACACACACGATGCTTGGACCAACTCAGAATGGTTTCTTCTGTTTCAAGCTTGTGATTGGTCTAGTGATATGAAATTAGGCGAGAAACATCTCATGATTAGAATCCACAGAGAAGCTTAGACTAGGAACAGATAGAGTTAATCTGTGTCCATCTGTTTTTATTTTTCTCCAACCCATTCTTTCAGCCACTACAAAATATTCCCATGTGTTCCAGGGTACTGTTGAACAAGACATCTGGAAACAAGCATCCTTGTTTTTAAACCATGATAACAATAGAGGAATTAGAAAAATTATGTTAAATGCTTCATTATTCGGTTGGGAAAAATCTCTAGCCAGGGAAACTATGTTAATGTCCAGATTGGAAAGTGTTGTTCTCCTATGTGTCTTGTCCCAGTTCACAGGTCTGATGGGCAAACTTACAAAGAAGGTGGGACGGATGGTAAAAAAGGCAGGACCGGTCAGGTGGCTGTTAGAATCAAAACAGCCGAGCAATGTTCTGAGTTAGGAAAAAGAATCAAGTCAGGGTTTAAGGACCTCCAGGCTGTCGCCAATAAATAGCAAACACCAAAGGAATAAAAAATACCAAAAAGAGAACAATTAAACAAATAAAAACACTCTATTAGAGCACACTTGCATGTACTTAGTTATACATGCAAGATAATTATTCCCTAATCTCAGTTTAAACATAATCATGGAGTCATAGAATTTTAACCAGGATAGGACTTCTGTGCTTACCGAGCATAACCCTCTCATTTTATGTTGAGACCCAGATGGTGAAGGAATAGCAGCTGATATGAGAACCCAGGGCTCCACCACCCAAGTCAGTACACTGTCCTGTGCTGCAGAATATGACAACTCCCAAAAGAATAGGACAAACCCCCAGAGTTAGCTGTGGTCACCAAAGCTGCATTTAAAAACTTTACAAGGGACTTCCCTGGTGGTCCAGTGGTTAAGACTCTGCGTTCCCAGTGCAGGGTGCCCAGGTTCAATCCCTAGTCAGGGAACTAGATCCTGCATGCTGCAACTAAGACCTGGCGTAGCCAAATAAATAAATAAATAAATATTTGAAAAAATAAAAAATAAAAACTTTATAAAACTGTGTTAACAATATCCTTTCTCAGTAAAAATTAGTTCAGCACAGAGATATTAGCTCTGTTTCTGTCATTTCTTCCTTGCAGATCGAGTGGTACTATTATTTTTCTCTGTTGTAACAAAAACTCGTAACAAAAAATGCAATGATATTTAAGAAAAGTTTTTTATTGAATTAAAAGAAATATAACTGTATTGTGAACACATTGGTATAAATTATCTCCAGATCAAAGCCAGGACACTATGAGACTGGCTACAGCCTGTGAGGACAGGGTACAATTAAAGAGAGCCGTAAAGCAAGTTACCAGCCTGATAATTCTGCTCTCCTTCAGGCCAAGACCAGAAGGGTAACCTAACACTGAACTCCTTAATCTTCACAAGCTTCAAACTGGGAAACAGAGCTCAGCTGGCCCACCTCACTAACATTCTGTGAGGATTCATGTGTTAGAATAATTGCTCCAAATAAAGGCCCACCGTGGAGTCGATGCAGTGCAATTTTGTGCTGGGGGGATGACTGCCAAATACAGAGATGAGGGTGAAATTAAAATTAAACAAAATCCCCCAACTCCGCTAGAGCATCAGCAGCTTTAACTCCGTCCCAGCCACGTGGAAGTCTTGGGCTGCCCTGCTGACATCGAATAAAGATGGATTAATTTGTACTTACCCAGGGTTGCCAGGTAACCACCCCCTTTCTCCCCATTCATTAAAAGCCCTGCAGATGTGTAAATTCCACCTTACAGCTATAGTCTTTCTGCGGCACATTAAGAGTCTCCTTTGTGGATTTTAATGGGGATGAAAGACAAGGCTGCACCTGGGCACAGCTAATGCTCAAAGTACGAGCTTTGGGATTTTCTAAATGGCCAGACACTCACAAGAAGAAAAAGGGCAGATTCCATTATCTTCTGCTTTGGAGACTTGTTCTTGACAACTCCCACTGAAAAGGGAGCATTCCCCTCAAGCTGAAGTCAGCCTGCCACCCTTTGTGAGCAGCATTCCTGAGGTCAAATAAAGGCCAGAAAGAGTCTTTGGGAAACCAATGCTGACCTTCCCCCCAACCCCGCACCTTGCCACCCCTTGCCAAGCCACCTTAAGAAGGTGTCAGATTTAAAGCCTAGCTTGGACTTTTCTGTAGTCATACCAGGAAGGCAGTGTCTGCACAGTAAGGAACCCCTACCTTGCTGGCACTGGAACGTGGCTTTCATTCATTCCAGAGACATTTACAGTGTGCTTATGAGATGCCAGGCTGTGCTAGGTGCCAGGGATTTAGAGGAGAATCAGAAAGTCTATGCCCACCCAGAGCTCAGCCTGTGGCACTGTAACAGTGTTCATTGGCCATTCTGGGTTTTATTTGTTCATTTATTTCAGTTTGCAGCCTTGGAATAAGAACTTTTCCATCTTTTTGGCAGTGTAGGTCTACATTTAGCAATCTTTGTCCCTTTTCTGAGGTTTTATTAGATCTGAATATCCCTATCTTTATGACTAAAAACCTTATTGATGCTGAGAATCATGCAAGTTAGCAGATAAGGCAGCAGTTGGTGCCCCGAGAGGTGGTCAGGCTGGGGCACGTGGACAGTGGGGAGGAAGTAGGGCAGCCATGTTTTCTGCAATGCCCCATGCGTAGGGCTTGATTTCAGAAATCTACTTGGACACTTGCTAGATTAGTCATTAGGTTAATACATGGAAGATAGCAAAAAACAATGCAATCATAAAAGGTTACATTTAAAAGGGTCTTAGATTTGATCTAGCACACACCTCTTTTTATAGAGATGAAAAAACTGGATCATAGAGAAAGAGTTTTACAAGGTCAAACTAACTGCAGTGAGACCCCGGGATATTGGGTTGTTTGTATTTTAATGGCACGCTCAGGCCTCTAGCCCAGAGGAGAGATGACTGGAGGATGCCAGAAGCCTGGCAGGCTGGAAGGGGAGGAGGGTGTCTGGATGCTTCTCGGATTGAACCAAATAGATGCTGCCCATTCCAAACACCCTGCCCCAGCAGCTGCCCTTGCTGGAACAACTTCTGTGTCTGTATTATGGTTTTCCAGAGAAATAGAACCAATAGGATTGACTGATTGATTGATTGATTATTAGCTCACACAGTTGTGGAGGCTAAGAAGTCCCATGATCTGCAAACTGGAGACCCAGGGAAGCTGCTGATGTAATTTGAAGGCCTGACTGCTAGAGAGCTAATGGTGTAGACTCCAGTCTGGGCATGAAGGCCTGAGAACCAGGAGCACCAGGACAGGAGAAGATCCATATCCCAGCTCAAGAGTCAGTCTGAGAACCAGCAATCCTCCCTTCCTCCACTTTTTTGTTATATGCAGACCCTCAATGGCTTGTGATACCGAGCAGGGCCCTGTGGGTCTCCTGTGCATGAAAGCCTTTCTGTATCCCTCATTTCTTTTATTACAGGAAATAGGCTTCAGTCAGCCTCCATGAACTTCCCTGAGCTCCAACGGGCAGATTCAAGTGGTTGTTAATTAGGGAAGGGAAGGGAAGGGATGCGAGACCAGGGAGAAACCAACAGTCAAGAGAAACAGTAGTGCAGCCTTGGGGCTGGGTCCTGGTTCCCCCTCAAGGGATACACACAACGATATCTTTGAGCTGTTTTGCAGATACTGAAAGCCCCTCCAGGTGGGAGAAGTTAAGTTATTGAGGACAGTACGCTGCCCACAAGCACGTAGACCCCAAACCAGCTGGAACCAGAAGGTTGACGATGTTGACTCCCACTTACCTCACCACCAACCAATCAGAAGAATGTCCATGTGCTGATCACGCCCTCTCTGAACCAGTATTATACAACTCCTCACTACCCGCTCCAGGTTGGGACACACAGTTTTGAGGGCATTAGCCCGCTGTGCCCCGCTTCGCGTGGCAAAGTAATAAAGCTGTCCTCTACTTCACACAAAACTCTGTCTCCTAGATTCAGTTCGGCACAAGCGTACAGAGAAGCTGAGCTTCCGGCATCAGTTGTGTGATGCCCATGCACTCTGGGGCGGATAATCTGCTTTCTACCAATTCATGTGCTAATCTCTTCCAGAAACACCCTCACAGACATACCCAGAAATGATGTTTAACTACATATGTGGGCATCCTGTAATACAGTCAAGTTGACACATAAAATGAACTATTACAGTGGCATAACTCATACCCCCTCTTGCTACAGAAAAAGAAAATGGAACAGATGGTGGTGGTCTGTGCTCTATTTTTGATGCACTCTTCTCTTTTGGGTTTTCTGGGAGAACTCTTAAAAAGAAGGCATTCTTTTATTCCAACAGAGTTTAAATAAATGTATTTTTACAATGTATAGAAGTACAGATTAATGGAAATTGACTGACATCTTTAGCTGCTGCCATGTTTAAATTGATTTCTTTCACACTGTATTTTTTAAATGCCTCCAGGGAAGGAAGTACCAGTGAGGATGAGGATGGGACCATGAGAAAACAAAGACTATAGGATCCTAAAAGCAATCCAGTTTAGGTTTAAAAGGAATTAGGCAGCTGTGATAACAGAAATATAAAGTCTGCCCTTCTATTATGTTTTTTAATCAACCCACAAATCTTTACAGAGTGTCTAGTATGTTCAAGTCACCATGGAGGATAAAAGAGGTAATCACAACTCCTACCTTCAAGGAGGACGGAGGGAAGAGTCACACAACAATTTTACACTTCAGAGCAATATGCCATAAGTGCCACATGAGTGAAAGAGATCATCAGCTACATCTCAAATATGCCATGTCTTTATCTCCATGACCACCTCCCTCCTAACAGTCATCATCAGCTTCTATACTTGTCTTGATTAGCGTAGAAACTTCCTAACTGGCCTTCTTTCATCTTCCCTTGCCTCCTGCAACCTATTCTTCTTACAGGAGTCAAAGAGACCTTTGGCAAAATCCAAATACGACTCTGTCACACACAGCTGCTTGAAATTCATTAAAGGCCTCCCATTGCTTTCAAGGTAAAGTTCAATGTCCTTAATATGACCTATTTGTCCCTGCATAATCTGGCTTCATTCTTATTTTCGACCTCATCTCCCACCTCTCTCTCCCTCCCTCACCTCACTCCAGATGTCTTGGGCTTTGCTCTACTCCTGGAATGTTCCAAGTTCTAACCATTTTCAGGACCTTAGGGATCACACCATTCTGCTTGAATGGAACCCTCTGCTCCTCTTCCCCTCCCACTCCATCCTATCCATCAGTCAAGACATAAATTCAGTGTCTCCGTCTCAAGGAGAACTTCCATGATCCTCCAATTCTTTTTCTTTTTTTTGCTTTGGCTATGCCATGGTACAGCTTGTGGGATCTTAGTTCCCTGACCAGGGACTGAACCTGGGCCCTCAGCAATGAAAGCATGGAGTCCTAACCTCTGGACGGCCAGGGAATTCCCCTCTGTTCTTGAATGGTCCCCCATTATCTTTTTTCATTGTACCTTCTACTTCTCTCTCACATGGTTTATCTCAGTTGACTATATACTCTAAGAAAGCTAGAATGTTGATGTTTTTTCACTGTTTTATAACAAATGCACATATTAATAAAAATACTCTCAATAAATATTTTTGAAAAAATTCTAATTGGGAGATCAAAGGAGACACCAGAGCACAGCATTTGAAGTAGCAAAGGAAAACAAAGAAATTGGGTTTGGAGTCAAGCCTTAAAGATTAGGACACAAAGGGATGGAAAAGGAAGGGAGGAATTATGAGATTAGGGAGGCTTTAATCGTGGTTATAAGACTTAACAAAATCCAGCACCATTTTTCAGGTTGGTTCCATTTTTATCTGATGTTTTTTTTTTTTTTTTTTTTTTTTAAATTTATTTATTTTTATTTATTTATGGCTGTGTTGGGTCTTCGTTTCTGTGCGAGGGCTTTCTCTAGTTGTGGCAAGCGGGGGCCACTCTTCATCGCGGTGCGCGGGCCTCTCACTATCGCGGCCTCTCTTGTTGCGGAGCACAGGCTCCAGACGCGCAGGCTCAGTAATTGTGGCTCACGGGCCCAGTTGCTCTGCGGCATGTGGGATCTTCCCAGACCAGGGCTCGAACCCGTGTGCCCTGCATTGGCAGGCAGACTCTCAACCACTGCGCCACCAGGGAAGCCCCTTATCTGATGTTTAATAGAAACAGTTGCTGAGTAGCAAATCAATTTTTGAAAAATCACTCCAATTGCTTTCCCAGTAGTAATCCAAATAGATTCCATGGCATTACTATCATCACGTTGAATGCCTAGGTTAACATTTAAATAGAAAACCAATATAGATTCAAAGTGGTTTCACCACAGACTCCTAAAAAGTTGATCTGTTGTTGAGATCATACTCACATTAGCTGTGGTAAGTGGGAGGGAGAAAACACCTAAAAGGGGGGTGAAGAGGATATTGGTTTATGTGAGCAGAGCCTATGCAGTTGATGAGGCCAAAGTTTGTGGGAAAAGTTAAACATAATTTGAACTTGTCTGCTAGGTAGCTTTAAGACAATATGAACTTTTAAAATATTTAACTGATTTAGGTGAGTTGTTAAAAGCTGCTACATATGAGGCTACATCATAAGTAGTTGAGAAAAAAAATATATCTATGACAGAGGTATAAAAGCTAAGATGAGTCTTCTCAAAAGAGAATTGTAGTTTCAAGGCCTACAGATGGGGACAGAAGGAAAGGATATGGGCACAAGGTAATTCTTAATTTATCCATCTTTTTATTTTACACAGTTGAGCAGGATCCCATTTGACATATGTTTTCCCTGGCTTGCCCATCTGGTTTTGCTTCATCTCCTGTGCTTTTTCTTTGATTCCCTAGAATGTACCAAACTCCCAGTTGACTTTGGCCCACATACACACGTCTTCCTTTTTCCTGAAGACTCTTTTCTAGTATCTTCAGTGGCTGACTGCTGTATATCCTTCAGGTCTGATCTTACACAAGTTTGCCAGAGTTCCCACCACTTCTTTTACATCCTCCACACCTTTACTCATTTATATCACCCACCAGGATCCTAAAGGCCTTTGAATGTGAAGCTGAGACTAACCTAGGGGCTAACTCAATGATGTCCAATTGTTCTTTCAATTTGCAATTTAGGGAAGATTTGACAGAACCTTTGCAGTATGGTGTTCATCTGATGTGGCTTTTTGACTGAGGCAAAGAAATCCAGAAGCTAGTTTTTTGGTTGTATAGGGATAGTGATCAGCTTCATTTAAACCCAGGAAAATGCTGAATTCTTCTCTGTCCTTTGGGTTCTAAATAATACAGATATGTACTTAGCATTTTCTGCTTTACCAGTTTCCTCTTAAAGGCTTTTATTAAGTCCTTGTTTGTAGATGACATAGTCCTGGGCACCACTCAGAGAGAATGGATTGGAAATGGCAAAAAAATAAATAATTCAGACATGGAAACCTATCTATCTATCTATCTATCTATCTATCTATCTATCATCTATCTATCATCTATCTAATCTATCTTTACTATACACACACATTTTAATTATATCTATATAAAATAAATGTCTACTTCAGCATAATTCCTGCCCTTAGGTATAGCAGGTATAATTTTCAGGCCACAGACTCAGGCACACACACAAAAAATTTTTTGTTTTACCATAATTCAACTTCTATTCCCAACTCCATTCTCACAGACGGAAGAAACTCAAATTCTGGTGACTCCATTTACTTCAGTTCTGGGTTTTTCAGTTGATCGGAATCCCTAGGTCTGCATCTAAGTTCTAGGTGTCTACAGAGAGCCAAGGTGTCAGGAGAGTGGTGAGGAGAACCTCAGGTCTGATCGTCACCCCTTCGAGCGGGCACCTGCAGAGCCATCTGTATGCTGATGAGCCTCATCCATTGCCTTGCACATCACTGTTGCCTTTTCCTCGTGCTGCCCTTGATGGGCCCATCAGCTTCCCCTGCCAAGTCTGGCCCCTCTCAGCCACTCTGCCCCACTTCCTCCTTCCCCACGCAGAGTGTGAAGGAGCTCTCTCAGGCTGTCACAGCCTATTCTGCCTGCAGATGCCCCCCACAGCCTTTTTTATCCATTTCCCATGCCAGCTCGGCTAGAAGCAGGGTGAACTGCTACAATAACATCTGATAGCTGAAGAACAGTGGAAACAGCCATGAAATGTCTGAATATACTCTTAAAGGACAAGAAAGATGGCATGTGACATGGGTTGGGTGCAGGTTCTGAGGCTGACAGGAGATAAACCAATAGAAGCGTTGCTGAACGAGGAAAGGACTAAAGTGGGACGTCGAAGAAATGGAAGGAGATGGGCTCTGCTGAAGAATTTTGACAGAGAGGCTAATGATCTTGAACATGATCTCTGATGAAAAATGCTGTCTGGTGTCCTACAGAGAGAGGAGGAAATATAGCACATGCTATTGTTTCTAGAAATGTTGAAACTTAAATGGACTTGCATATCGTCAAATCATCTGCTGGTCTCAAACACAAGAAAGGGTCCTAGAACTCGGAATGTTTGACTCATTTGCTACCTGTAATATGGAATTCCCATCAGCTCCTTGGTTTAGAGGTTCTAAACCATCCTAGCTACCCAGTCTTTATGTTTGTATTTAGATAAATGTTTTGGAATAAAAAAGATAAGCACCACTTCTTAAGTATTTTTGCTCCTTTTCTAAAGTGGTATCTTTTCTGGCTACTAAAATAAAATAACTTCATTGTAGAATATTTGAAAAATACAGAAAAAGCTTAAAGAAGAAAATAAAACCATCTATAATTCCATCACTCAGAGATAACCACCATTAACATTTTGATGTATGTACTTAGTCTTTTTCTCTATATAAAGATGTGAATTTCTTATCACAAAAATGTAGTGGTACCTCACATACTATTTTCTAACCCACTCTTCCCCTTTAACTTATTGTGACCATTTTCCAAATTGTTAACTATCCTTCTAAAATAATTCTTAATGTTTGCTCCAGATTTAATAATGTGTATACAACATAATCCATTAATCTAATTCCCTATGGTTCAACATTTAAGTTGTTTTCAATTTTTTGCTATTACCAAGAGTACAACTTTCTTTTAAAATAGTAAAGAAGAAATTGCTTTGCTATTACTACTACTTTTTTCTTTTTTCTTTCTTTTTTTTTTTTTAGAACAGTACACAAAATGAAATCCCGTTTACACTTCAGGGAATGAAAGAACCAGAAAGAGAGATAACCAGTGGGAGAGATAACTAGCAGTTGGGCTAAGGCTGTAAGAGGATGGATCATCACAAACAGAAACATAAAGGAAAGTAAGAAGGATTGAAGAACAAGATCATGTAGAATCCAAAGCAGAGGTTTTTAAATGATTTTTTAAGGAGCAAAATTTTGTTGACTTTAACGGCAAACAAGTCAGGTGCTAAAGTCGATGAAAAGGCGCCAAGGCAGTGTGATGCAGACAGCTTCCTGACAAGGACTGTGGCTTCCGTGCTCCCAGCTGTGCACTGGGTCTTAGCCTCAAGCCAGTCCAGTGAACACACTGACCTGTGGTATTTACAACATGAAACTGCAGCTAAGCTAAGTATGATAAAAAGAGTACAATTCTTCAAAATATCGTCTACATCCAAAGTATCTTTGGAAAGTCCAATCCTTTGTGACTCATTCGTCCTGCCCCATAAGTAACATTGTTTTGAAATGATTTTTAGCACAAAGGATTTTCTCCAAGTTGAAATGCGAACATGAGAGAATGTAAAGTAAAAAAAAAAATGAGGCAGGAAGTGTTTACTCCATGTTCAGGACATACAGAATTGCTTAGAGAGACCACGGATACCTTCAAAGAAAAGGAACTGGATATGATTCCCCAAGACTCTTCCCTCCTTCTGAGTACAGCCCAAGCAACAGCCCATTACGGAGAGCTCTGACTCTGACCTTCAATTTGTGTCATGATGTTGGAAAAGGCAGTGCCAAGATTTTTTCACTCTTTAGATCTTTGCAGAGAGATGTTTGCAGTTGGGCGAATGAAAGTGTTTGTGACATTAAAAGGCAGTGACCTGTCCTGGACTACAGTTTGTATGGCAAGTGACTGGTCTGAATTGCCTTCTACTCAGGCAAGCAAAAGAGAAAGTTGAAAAAGAAGTTCGAGGATTAAGTTTCCATGTGTGTCTCCATTCACAACAGATGGCCTCCACACGGACAAACTTTACGCATTTGGTGATCTCCAGATGGGCAAATAAAATGCCATTTTTGATCTTATTGTAAATTGGGGAGGGGGGTTTATTACATTCTCTCAATCAAACCAAAAAGGAAAATGAATTTTCTCCAGGCAGAGACTTTAAGCTAAAAGAATAAACATTAAGGCTATGAAGGATCCTCCGTATCAATGTATTAGTTTTCACTGAAGCTTAAGGTTTAATTCGCTGTAAGCCTTAAAGAAAAAAATATGAATAACTGTCGAACATTTTTGATAGGTCATACATACGGCATATTCAAGAAAAAATTAGTATTCAACTTTTGGCAAATCCTATGAGATTCAACATGTATTGTGGAAATAACCCCTTTTAATAGTTTCACTGAATATTTGATTTTGTAATTACCTTCCCGATTATTTAAAACACACACTTTTAAGATTATCTTTTTCTTCTTCTCTAAGCGGTCAATTTTCCTCTTTATTCCTAAAATATTTCCTTTCCATACAACTAAACCACATTTTACAACTAAAAGCACTGCCATATCATCTGGCGCCTCTCTGATTTACACAATACAATACACAATTGACATCTTGTCTTTGATTTGGTGTTTCATTCTGCTTCCCCACCTGAGCCAGTCTCTCCAATATTCTTCTCAATTATGTGACACCCCCATCACCAACAGACACACACAGACACACACACACACACACACACACACACCTGAAAGCATCTGATTTTAGTAGCTACCCCATGACTGAAGTCCAGGATCTTGACTGCAGCAATGAAGCTTAAATCACAATTGAGTAAAATAATGTTCTGTACAAACTTCAATTCCAAAAACCAACTGCTCTGTTTTAAAAAATAGTACAATAATAACGCGCACATGTTTTCATTCTATAATTATGTTTAAATATCATAGACTTTGTATTTCACACTAGGACACCCAACAGCCAACACACTTATATGGAAACATTTGATGAATGCTTACATCTTTAATGAAACCAAAATACCTAGCCCCGTGTCAAGCTTAGGGTCAATTTTCAGTGAATAATGATTAAAAAATATTTTTACTGTCTATTAAAATCTTAATTTAAAAAGTGCAGTCACCTCTGACAGCTACAGTGCAGCGTGTAGAAGTGAGGCCCGGATACATTTACCCACGGACAGCCAAGTGAGAAGCAGCGCCACCTACTGGTAATGACTATAGTCTCTGGAATCCAACAGATGGGTTCCCATCCTGGCTCTTAAACATTAGCTTTTACCCTGGGAAGTTCCTGACTCTCCAAGTCTGAGTTTCCAAAGGGATAAAATAGAGAAAATAATAGAAATAATAAAAAATAAACATCAGGTTGTGTGAGGATTAAATAAGATGGCACAAGTAAAGCCCTTTGCGCGCTTTAGCAATACCCCCTCACACACACTCAAAATTATGATCATGTTCAGGATCTATAAAATCCTAGAAGAGAGGGGCTCTGTTTCTGTCATGTTGGACAACGCTGAGCAAAACATCTCTTGGGTACTTTATTATGCCTTTGTTTTACTGTAATGATGAAAATTCTGTTGCCATATTCCCTCATTAACCCTCTACTTCAACTTCATTAAAAGTATAATCTTTCCAATAAATTCTTTTTTTTTTTTTTTTTTGCACCTCCATGATTTCACCCCATTCTCTCACCTACAACACCATTCTCTTTCCCAAAGGTTCTGGGAACCAGCAAGTCACACAATGGTTTTCTAGTTAGCACCCATTGTGTTAACAGTCACCTGGCTTTAGCATCTGTTACCTTGTCCATCACCAGGACTGATGGGGCTGCTTTGGGTTATCTGTGCCTATATCTCCTTACTTTATCACCTGGTGGTCTCCTTTCCAGAAGTCACACCTTCAGCCAAAGAGACCAAGGGTTCCTGGGAGACAAGAAGCATCCCTGATTCTAGGGTGTGGGAAGGAGCATAACCATATATGGCCCTTGCCCATAAGTAGGGAAAGCCCTGGAATTTCACCCAGCTGTGTGCCTACCATTACAGCCACGTCACAGGCCACATCCTTGGCACATGATTGGATCTGCAGGCCCAGCAGACTCAGAATTTCTGCTCTAATTTACTGAGAAGCCACTCTTCTATCTGGTTGTGGGGTATATATCACTACCTGCCTTATTTCCCCCACAAGCTCTATGTTCATCTGAATCTTTTCATTGGCTCTTGCTCTACCATATGCTGGTCACTCTTTATTCCAGCAGAAGAGCTGTCCCCCCGATCATCTGCTAGAAAAAAAGGGCTTTAATTTTAACTTTTAAAACCTTTATTAGTTGAACACAGAACATTTCAAAGAAAGAGTCTTGAGAATATTTTAGAAGAAAAATCCCATGGGCGCTCACGGCAGAACGCAGTAGTGGAAGAGGCACAAATCTGGAGTCTTATAAACTCTGTGAGATCTGCACCTATTCTGTCACCTGTGAAAGGAAGGTTAGCATACTTAGGGTGCAGGGAGTGAAACAATGCAAGTATGTAAAGTACCTGCTGTTGTCTGTGAGACCTTCATTAGGACCCAATTAATTTCCCACACCTCCTCCCTGCCTGCTCTACATCTCCCCTCGGAGTTACAGTCTAGCAAGTGGAAAGACAGTCATACATGTCAAGCATCTCCCTGGAACATATATTCTTGGCCCAGAGATCAAGTTTACCTGTAGTATGCAGGGATGAGGAGGCTGTCAGCACCTGAAGCAAAGATAATATGGGTTCATTCTCCTGAAACAAATTCCAGCTAAGCTGAAACATTACACCATGACTGTCTTCTTGAGAAAGGTGTTCTTCTCTTCTTTGTAGGTCTGATAAATGAGTAAATTCTGAGCATTTTTAACCATTTTTAAAATTCGAGTATAGTTGATTTACAATGTTGTGTTAGTTTCAGATATACAGCAAAGTGATTCAGATATATATATATATATACTCTTCTTCAAATTCTTTTCCATTACAGGTTATTAAAAAATACTGAATATAGTTCCCTGTGCTATACAGTAGGACCTTGCTGTTTATTTTATATATAGTAGTGTGTATATGTTAATCCCAACCTCTTAATTTATCTCTCCTCCCTACACCCCTGCCCCGCTATCCCCTTTTGTAAGCATAAGTTAGTTTTCTATGTCTGTGAGTCTATTTCTGTTTTGTAAATAAGTTCCTTTAATCATTCTTTTTTTAGATTCCACGTATAAGTGATATCATATGGTATGTGTCTTTCTCTTTCTGACTTACTTCACTTAATATGATAATCTCTAGGTCTATCCATGTTGCTGCAAATGGCACTATTTCATTCTTGTTATGGCTGAGTAATATTCCATTGTATATATGTACCACATCTTCTTTATACATTCATCTGTCGATGGACATTTAGTTTCCATGTCTTGATTATTGTAAATAGTGCTGCTATAAACATTGGGGTGCATGTATCTTTTCGAGTTAGAGTTTTCTCTGGATATATGCCCAGGAGTGGGAATACAGGATCATATGGTAGCTCTATTTTTAGTTTTTTAAGGAACCTCCATACTGTTCTCTCTAGTGGCTGCACCAATTTACATTCCCACCAACAGTGCAGGACTGAGCATTTTTTAAGATGAGTTGAAATAGACTTATGAGGAATTGCAAGGAACTTCAAGCACAGCATTAGCGTGTCAGAAGATGGGAGAATAACTGAGGGGTGCACTTCATCCCAAGGATTGTAGATGGCTTCTCCTCTTTTCTGACTGTTATAACAAAGCACCATAGGCTGGATTGGGTTATAAACAACAGAAATTTATTTCTCACAGCTCTGGAAGCTGGAAGTTCAAGATCAGGGTGCCAGACTGCCGACTTCTTTTTGTATCTTCACACGGCAGAAAGAGAGTGAGCTACCTCTTTGGCCACTTCTTATAAGGGCACTTATCCAATTCGCAAGGGCTCCACTCTCATGACCTAATTACCTCCCAAAGGCCTCACCTCCAAATGCCATCACGTTGGGATTAATATTTCAACATATGAATTTTGAAATGGGGGGACACCAGTCTTCATTCCATTGCAGGTTGGGTTTCTTTCCTCTTTCTCTTGTGCTTTCACCTTTATCCTCTGATGCTGCATCCATGTGGTCCTCACTTCGTGAAAGCATATGACAGGTTTGGGTTCTAATTTTATGCCATACAGCCTGACTCACACCTTGTTTTTTTTAGCTGTCATCTAAAAATGGCTTATTATTATTATTACCCTTTCTTTTCATGCCCCCAAATGGGCTCATTTTATCCTTAGTAAATATCTCACCCTGAGCACCTTTCCCACAAAGCCAAACTCTGAATGCTGCATATTAACAGTATCACAGCATCTTTCTCTTCTACTTGGTTTGGCTTGATGGTCAGAAGAGATGACTTTATGGAAGGTAAGGGAGTTTTTTGTATAAAAACTTGCAGTGTGTTTCTCTCTGTCACTGTCTCATTTCTCTCTAGCTATGGATGTTCATAGTGATTGACAGTTCTGCAAATTCTTGCTTTGTGCCAAACTTGCTCCTGATTCTCTAGAAGTCTCAGATGGAGAAACAATCAACTTCTCATAGGTGTATCTGAACACTTCACCCTGTGGCCTAGAATTTCTATATTTAAAAAGGAGCAAACTTTTTTTTAAATGAAATTGGATTACAAACTCAAAATATCGTCCTCTAGTGGTAACCTCTACTATTCCCTGATACCCACAGATAACACTCAAATGGGTTTCCCTGTAAGTTAAATGTATTAGGTTTAATATACTTAAGTATATAGTGCAGACCTTTAGGTTTTGGAAGGAAAAAACTTATGGTTCTTGGCAATTGTTCTTTTTCTTTCTCTGCAAAAATGACTGTGGAACCATCTTTGGATTCCTTAGTCTTAGAGACGTACATATGCTAAGTTTATAATCTCATGATTTCTCCATATAACACGTGATTTGTTCTAGAACCTTAGCTCTGAATGCATGCTTCTGTGAATTAAAATGCCGAACTATTAATCAGTTTTTATGATCAAGAGAAAAACAAATAGATTATTATTATATTTTTAACAATATATTAAAAGTGAAAGATGATCTCTGTGGTCTGGTCTCAGCCAATGCAATCATGCCAGGAGTTCCCTGTAAAAGTAATTAGGGAGGTTGAAAAAGTGAGCGCTTCCCAGATGTGATCTTACCAGTGGCCTGAATATATGACATCAATAAGTTAAATGAGGAAACTACCAGAGGCTGAACAGCTAGGTTTTAAGTTTCAGATGAAGTTTTTGCTTGTGCTCACCTCAGGAAATGAATAGTGCATTCATAAATTGTCGTTCTTATCCAGGAGATGAACCATAGCAGTTTCATTTAGCCCTAGAGTATTAAGTTTCTCTAACACTTTGCCACATTAGACTATGTTTTCCAACTGAATGTGATGATGCAATATTGGAAGGAAAAAATCGTTAGCCAAGTGACATTCCATAAAAAGCCATAAAAGTTTATGATGCCCATAGTAGGATAATTGCCACGACAGGAATTGAATACTTCCTTATGGGTAATATTTGATAAGAAATGGCATGTATAACAATCATAACATTTCAATCGACCAATGATGGCTACTTCAGAATGCATTTATTTTACTGTTTCCACGATGGATTTTACAGTGCCAGAATTGTTTCTACTCCACTAGATAGATGAAAAAAAGGACCATATTCCTTTTCCTCCTGCATTTATTTTCTATCGTAATCATTTGTCTGTGCATTTTTATCCTCCCCCCAGCGACTAGACTGTTTCACCACAAGCTGTTGACAAATGATTTGTTGAAAGCCAAAGCTAGTAGACAGCAATGTTTTCTTTTTCTTCTTGAGTCGGCATTCTTCTGCCTCAAGTCCTTTTGCAATATTAATTAAATAATTCATAGACAGTGTCCTTTCTCCCAGTTTCCAGATACTCTAAACCTCACACCTGTTTTTCTTTGGGTTTGTGCTCTCTCAGCTTATAAATCTTCCCATATTTCCCGGTATAGTTTCTTATGAAATGACACTTTTCTCCCCACAGCACAAACTTTGACCCAACTGTTTTCAATAGTGGCAGTCAAGCCTGAAGCTGTCAATCAAAGAACAGCTTATCAGTCTGAGCTTTTCCTTTTTAAGCTTTACTCAGTGACTTTTGAGACCCGTCAACACCCAGTTGATTTTAGCCCTAACAATAAAGTCACACTCTGTCTCCCACATAGAAGCTTTAAGATTAAATTCTGATGTCATATACGTCATATTTACATAGTTAAAACTCATAACGAGCAACCCACAGGCAATAGGATGTAATAACCGTGCAACAGAGCCATTTCCTGTCCCCCTTTTTTCTCTCACTCTATGTTTTGTGCAGTTTATTGGATGTGAATGTTATGAAAATGAAAATCGTCTGGGAGAAACCTGCTGGCCAGGTCTGAGGTTTAGAAGAATTCCACTGGACGAGTACATTGAGTTGTAAAGGCGTGGCCACTTCTTACATTATAAAACAGAAACCCTTTCAACATTCTTTCATTTCCAGAAAAAGGAGATATGGGAGGCCACCATTACAGGCTCGAACAGCAGACTTTTAACAGCTTTAACTCTTCTACTATTAAAGGAAAACAACCAACTTAGAGTCAAAAACTGTGAAACGCCAGGAGTTTTACAGTTTTCATTTTTAAACACAAAGCACCTCCTTCAAATGCCTTGCGAGCTGAACTTCCACCGTGGCTGAGGTGCCACGGTGAAATCTGCCCTGGCACTTGAAATGGCTGATTTAGAGGAGTTAAGCATTTTCCTGGCAATCACTTTAGAGTGAGAAATGTGCGTATCATGTTAAAGCGGGAAAACGAAAGACACTGTCTCTGATTGAAGTCTCTATCCCATCAAAAGATTAGGCTCCAAGTAAAAATACTGACAAGAAAATAAGGCTCTAATGGAAGCATATGATAAACCATGATGTGGACACTTTTTGTGGTTTCATTATTTAAAGAGAAGCAGAATGAAATCATTCTCTTAATAGTGTTACTTTGGAAAACCTTCTGTCTAAATAAAGCCTAGGGACTTCCCTGGCGGTCCAGCGGTTAAGACTTCGCCTTCCAATGCAGGGGGTGCAGGTTCAATCCCTGATCAGGGAGCTAAGATCCCACATGCCTCGGGGCCAAAAAAGCAAAACATAAAGCAGCAGCAATGGTGTAACAAATTCAATAAAGACTTTAAAAATGGTCCACATCAATCAATCAATCAATCAATCAATAAATAAGCCTAAAATACCATTTTGAGATAAGGTCTTATTCCTTCTGGGGCTGACCTTTCTTACCAGTCATGTGAAAAGAAGTACACTGAAATTTAACAGTCAGATTTGACCAATACGTTAGAACACATCTGCCTTGACTTTCTGTAATACATGAAAAGCACAGTCATATTCCTCATATGAAATAATATTAAGAAAAATTCAATGGAATTAATATTCTCTCATAGTTATAATTCTATCTGAAAACAAACAGAAAAAAGGACTATAACAGCATTTTTCATAGAGCCCCAAATTCCATAGCCTCCAAACAAAAACTAGGTTCTTTCAATATTTTTTTCTTGCTCAAATTATGTAGGAAGCTAATTTTTGGACTCACAGGTATTGTTTCAGCAAATAAAATAGAATTCCTAGAAGTACGTAAGTCTTTTGTAAGTTCCCAGAAATAGAAATAGTCTGTCAGTAAAAGATGTATTTACACACTTCCCCATCCCCTCTGTCTCATGCACAAACATGCTCATGTCTACACCACATAGTCATGGAATGACTGAGAAAATTCAGGAGAGGACTCCTGCATCCGGACCTAAGTGCTTTCTCCTCCCTGGCCCTCCCCTAGGCCCGAGGTTCTGCTAACAGAATCCACCTCTCCTTGTTAGGCATTTTGCCTTTAATAATTCTCAGTTCAAAAGAAAATACTCCTAAAGTAGGAGTTTGTGGAGCCCCTGAACCACCCCACCACCACCCTAAAGACCTAACACACTGGGCTCATGTTGGTTGCTGGTGCCATTGAGAAAGAGTTTACATTTCATTGGAGAAATAATCATCGCACACCCTTGAGTGTGCTGTTTTAGGCACTGTGGGGAATGCCAGGATGACATTCTCTTACCTTCTGGGAAGCAAAACACAGGTAGATCTTGTCAAGGACAAGGAGAGAGAGAAGGGAAGTTTACAATACAAGGGGCAGAGGAAGAGAAGCCAAGAAGGGAATTAAAACAGGAAACCAGGAAATGCCGAAAGCATATTTCCTCTTTTACAGTTTTGCGTAGTGTAACCAAAGAGTTAAAACATTGCAATAATTTGTCACGTCTGTATTCTAGGTCCCCTTTTGCAGGCCAGAGAGACTTTCAGAATAAGAAAAAAATCAGTTGTGCCCGTGAATTTTTTAATTGCAAAATATCTGACATTTTAACCCAACTATTTGTCTACATGAGTAAAAGAATACTATTAAGGATTCTATAGAATTGTAAACTTTTGCATAAGGTTTTATGAAACTTCAGTTATTAATAAAATTGCTGTGGAAACATGAAACCAAGACACACCTCCGTATGAAAAAACATAACCCCTTTGTCTCTGCCTGATTCTTCCACTTGTGTGTGAAAGTAAACTATCAGTGGAGGAAGTGTAAAACAGCTTCTCAGAACTGTAAACCCTGTTGAGTGTAAGACACTTAGAAAAAGGATGATTGGTCAAAGATTACTGGTCTCTTTCAGCTGGTATCAAATGTAAGGGCTAGATTCAACTCCTGGAGTCTTCGATAGCAATTACAGATGGAGTGACCTTCAAACAATTTGGACTTTGTGTTTAATTCAGAACAGCACATGACATCTTGGACAGATCCCAATATGCTCATGAAATTTCAAACGGAGTTGGAAATCTCATGAAATAAGTCAAAGATATCACCCTTTACGAGGTATGACTATAAAGTAATAGAACTGCTTTTGAAACCAACATTGCAGAACCTACACGTGCACGTTGAGTGTTGCCCCTTTACAAACAATCGTGGGAGTCTCTGCATCCATTCAGTTGTTTATGTCAGAACCTAAGCCACCTTCTTTCCCATCTTCCCCCTGCCTCTTCTTTGGAGTGTAAATTTGAAATCTGAAAATGGATGAAGCTGTCCAGCCTCAGTTCTCGTGATTAGAGTGAGTAATTAAACTGAGGGCTAGAATTCAATGGGGCCGTAAATAAATAAAACTTGTTAGGAAACGTTGCATTGCAATATGTAATACAAATAGCTAACACTTGCATTCTCACTATGTGCCAGACCCTGTTGTAAGCATTTGACACCCATGATTTTTTTTCATTTTTATTTAAAAAAATTTTTATTGATGACACCTATGATTTTATAGCATGCTCACACTAATCCCATGATACAGGTCACACCATCACCATTTTAAAGTGATGGAAACTGAAGCACAGAGAGGGAAAAAAAAAAAAGCCCAAGCCCACACAGCTAGTAAGTGGCAGAGTCAAGGATTCCAGCCTGGAAACTCAATATCTCCAAAGCCCTTGCTTTTAACCACCATGCTCTACAGCAGCGATCCCCGACCTTTTTGGCACCAGAGACCGGTTTCGTGCAAGACAATTTTTCCACAGACGGGGGTAAGTGGGCGGTTCAGGCAGTAATGCCAGCGATGGGGGAATGGGGAGCTGCAGATGAAGCTTCGCTTGCTTGCCCACTGCTCACCTCCTGCTGTGCAGCCTGGTTCCCAACAGGCCGGTATTGGTCCACAGCCCGGGGACTGGGGACCCCTGCTCTACGGTCTTCCCTCAGTATCCGAGGGGGATTGGTCCCAGGGGTCCCCGCAGATACCAAAATTCACAGATGCTCAAGTCCCTTATATAAAATGGCATAGGACAGTCTGCCCTTTCTATCTGTGGATGTGAACTCCACGGATAAGAAGGCAAATGTACTAATCTATGACAAAGGAGGCAAAGATATACAATGGAGAAAAGACAGTCTCTTCAATAAGTGGTGCTGGGAAAACTGGACAGCTACATGTAAAAGAATGAAATTAGAACACTCTCTAACACCATACACAAAAATAAACTCAAAATGGATTAGAGACCTAAATGTAAGACTGGACACTATAAATCTCAGAGAGGAAAACATAGGAAGAACACTCTTTGACATAAATCACAGCAAGATCTTTTTTGATCCACCTCCTAGAGTAATGGAAATAAAAACAAAAATCAACAAATGGGACCTAATGAAACTTCAAAGCTTTTTCACAGCAAAGGAAACCATAAACAAGACGAAAAGACAACCCTCAGAATGGGAGAAAATATTTGCAACCGAATCAACAGACAAAGGATTAATCTCCAAAATATATAAACAGCTCATTCAGCTCAATATTAAAGAAACAAACACCCCAATCCAAAAATGGGCAGAAGACCTAAATAGACATTTCTCCAAAGAAGACATACAGATGGCCACGAAGCACATGAAAAGATGCTCAACATCACTAATTATTAGAGAAATGCAAATCAAAACTACAATGAGGTATCACCTCACACCAGTTATAATGGGCATCATCAGAAAATCTACAAACAACAAATGCTGGAGAGGGTGTGGAGAAAAGGGAACCCTCTTGCACTGTTGGTGGGAATGTAAATTGATACAGCCACTATGGAGAACAATATGGAGGTTCCTTAAAAAACTAAAAATAGAATTACCATATGACCCAGCAATCCCACTACTGGGCATATACCCAGAGAAAACCGTAATTCAAAAAGACACATGCACCCGAATGTTCATTGCAGCACTATTTACAATAGCCAGGTCATGGAAGCAACCTAAATGCCCATCAACAGAGGAATGGATAAAGAAGATGTGGTACATATATACAATGGAATATTACTCAGCCATAAAAAGGAACGAAACTGAGTCATTTGTTGAGACATGGATGGATCTAGAGACTGTCATACAGAGTGAAGTAAGTCAGAAAGAGAAAAACAAATATTGTATATTAACGCATGTATGTGGAACCTAGAAAAATGGTACAGATGAGCTGGTTTGCAGGGCAGAAGTTGAGACACAGATGTAGAGAACGGACATATGGACACCAAGGGGGGAAAACTGCGGTGGGGTGGGGATGGTGGTGTGCTGAATTGGGCGATTGGGATTGACATGTATACACTGATGTGTATAAAATTGATGACTAATAAGAACCTGCAGTATAAAAAAACAAACAAACAAAACAACTAATACTAAACTTTCATTGGGTTATTTGTATGGAAATATGTTAATATAAATGTTTTAGACATTACATGAAATTTCTAAAAATCTTATATGTTCTGGTATAATGTTATAAGTCATAATCCTAGTTATTACTTTAAAATGTATATCTCAGAAATAACTAATTTTCTTGTCAACTGCATTATTATGAACTTTCATCAAATCTTTAACTGTGGTCATTTTTAAGTCTTTTGTCATTTACAGACAGTTCTGGGTGTACTCTGATGCTTTTGCAAATATGTTCCTATAAAAGGGTTTCATCTTCAAGAAATTCATGGAAAAGACTGACAAGTACAGGTTTCTGGTAACTGACTGTACTGCTGAACTGAATGAATAAGCATTTTCAGAACTCTAATGAAAAACTGATGAACTCATAAAAGTGCTAACAAAAGATCAAGATAAAAAAAACTTAATTACATGGGACTGAGTGAACTGATGAGGATGAGTATAATTTTTGTGACTTTCTGTCTGAATTAAAAAAAAAAATCCCACAAGGACTCAGAGGCAAAGAATATACAAATCAATTTTCACTGCAAAGTAAAGGAGCTGTTACAGTGGAGGATTACTGGACTGAATGTCAATATTATGACATAGTATGAGTGTGTTTCATGTTTGGTAATTGCAATCATTGTTGCTTTTGTTGTGGTCATCCATGTACAATGCTTGGTGTCAGTCTATTCATCTCTTGTAAAAATGAAATACAGTGTGTGTGTGTGAAAAAAAAAAAAAAAAAGAAGGCAAACGTATTAACTCCAACAGTGGTACTAAAGAGAAGCCCTGATTGAGTTCTGGTGCAGTGCCATGGGCTGTTGGACTTATTAATAACATTTCCTCATTATCAACTCTAAACATTCGTGATGTAATAATGTGCAGTTATTCCTTGGCTTGGGTTTGAATGTTTCTGGCCAGCTTGCAGGATCCTATCACACAACCAGTGACTGCGCCTCACTGACCTCCAGGAAGTCCATTTCAGTACAACTTTGTGGCAATTGTGGAGAAAAGTTTACACCACGATGCCCTCTGAATTTGGGGATCTGAAAATTCTCAAGATACAGTGTTTGCAAATGCCAGACTCTCTTACAGGTATAAACTTCTGTAATGGCTACTTTCGAGGACGGCACTGACTCGGATGTCATAAATTCAGGGTGCTTGGAAATATTCAAGAGAATGAGGGATCCTGGCACCGGCAAGCATGTTTGTTAGGTGCCTCAGGTCTTAGGCCAGGCGAGCAGCAGAACAGTATGATATACCAGTGGGACTGCAGACTTCGTAATCAACCAGACCTAGGCACAGATCTAGAATTTTCCACTTATCAGATATGTGACTTTGGGTAACTTGGTTAACTTCTATGAGCCTCAGTTTCTGGGAGCATTGGGCGCCAATGCTCACAGGTGTGAGGATTAAACAAAATACAATCAATCTAATTTTGCATGGCACAATCTGTAGCAATACACCTTCCATAAATAATGTTTTCTGCCTTTTTCAGGACTATACTTGGCCTCTCCAATTGAAAACAAATTACCCTCCAAATCATTGACTCCGCTTTCTGAGTGTTTAGGACTGTCATTGCCATACTATAATTTAGAGGCATCGGGGAAGGTTACTTTTACTGGTCTTGTTCGATTCACCCCTGCTATTTTATTTGCCTTGAGTTTAGTGCCTGCTGCAGGCACCAATTGGGTTCCAACTGATACAGACAGCACGTGGGGGGGAGGAGGGGCTGACAAAGGGCTTGCAGCTGTTGAGAGAGCAAATGGATTAGGCAGCCAAATCCAGAAGCATCTGGTAAAACTGACACATTTTTTCACAATATTGATGTTTCTATCATAAACGATAATTCCCAGCTTTCTTTTAACTATATTTGGAAACAGTTTTGTTTTTTTTGGTTTTTGGGGTTTTTTTTTTAGTGGTGGGAGTGAGGGTGGTGCGAAGATAGGGGTAGTTCTCTGTCTGATTATCCCCTTCTTCAGAGGAAGAGCCTTTCTCTGGGCACAGTAGAGGTCAAGGAAGTCGTGTGCGTGTGTCTGTGTCTGTAGCACAGACAGGGTATGAGGGGAGACAGGGGCCCAGGGAGGCTGGGAAAGCTCACTAGGGTGAATCTTGGGGAGAACAACAGAAATTTTACTAGTGAGAGGTGTGCATCAAGATTATCAATCAGGGGCTTCCCTGGTGGCGCAGTGGTTGAGAATCTGCCTGCCAATGCAGGGCACACGGGTTCGAGCCCTGGTCTGGGAAGATCCCACATGCCGCGGAGCAACTAGGCCCGTGAGCCACAACTACTGAGCCTGCGCGTCTGGAGCCTGTGCTCTGCAACAAGAGAGGCTGCGATAGTGAGAGGCCCGCGCACCGCGATTAAGAGTGGCCCCCACTTGCCGCAACTGGAGAAGGCACTCGCACAGAAACAAAGACCCAACACAGCCAAAAATAAATAAATAAATAAATAAAATTAAAAGATATTTCAATTCTCAAAAAAAAAAAAAAGATTATCAATCAGATATCATGGCTCATCAAACATCATCAACAGATTCCTAGGATGTCCCTGAATTTGCACTGTCAAACGTTGCCTGGTTCTCCTTTCCTCATATACACCAAGTACCACCTTGGCCTTGAGGGGTGATTCCAGGTAGAGAGACATGGAAGGAAGTGGTGCCTCCAACAAGGATCATCCCACTTCTAAAGATCCCTTAGGAGGTGTTTGCAGGGACAACAACGGGGTGATCTTGTCCACCCCAAAGATACCCAAAGGTTCAAAACCCAGGACCATCTGAAAGCAAAGCAAGACTCAGGCTTGGCCCAGGATTTATCTGGTCTAATGATGCTCCCCGTTCCAGAAATAGCCCAGTGATGGCTTACTATTGCTCACAGTAATTCATTCAATAAACATTTACTGAACACCTGTGGTCTGCTATTAGTGTGGTTAGAAATTAGAAAATAATCACAAAACAAATAAATACCTCTGCCCTCCTGGAGGTGCTACCGGCTGTGCAGATATCATGCCTTTAGATGTTGCTTTGAAAACCTAAATTTAAAAGAGAGTAATAAAGGAAATGAGCCTCCTCTTTGATGGCATCCCAATTCGCAATGTCCTCTGGGCTGTTTTTGCCAATGAAAGTGGATAACAACTATCTTGGGTTTCTTTGGTGACTGTAATTTCATGTTTGTCACTTGTTTTATTGTGTACATTCAAAAGGAAGAGAGAAGATATACATGACAATCATTTCCATTTAACTGATTTTTACTTCCAGCTGGTAAGTGCAGGGAGCAGTGCAGGGGTGATCTCTGCTTCATGTATCTTGACATGCAAAAGGCTCCCCTGATACTCTACATTCAAACTGATGAGGAAAATGGAAATCTCTAATGAAGCTTAATTAATGAATAAAAACTGCTTGGATGGTTTACTTTAAAAACAAACCAAAAAACAAACAAACAAAAAAAGTGTGGTAGAGAGAGAAATAATAAGCAAGCTAAATAAATAAAATATATAGCATAATAGATGGTGGTAAGTGCAAGAAAGGGGAATGAAAGTGAGAGTGAAAGGAGCAGTTCAACAAAAAGTAGGGGACGAAGCCGCAGGCAGCTGGGGGAAGAGCCTCGTCCAGGTGCAGGGCTGGGGCAGGACAGCGGAGAGAAGGGGACAGTGGTAAATGAGGTCGGGAGAATGGCGGCAGGGACACAAGCTAAGAAAGGCCCTCCGGACTCTTACTCTGTATGACGGAAACAGAGCACCTACGACTATTCCAGGCACTGAACGGGCTCTTTTCTTACCGCTATTCTCTCTAGTGCTATTGAACAGACAGAATTCGCTTACTCAGACAAGGCAAGAGAAGCGGACAACTAACAATTTGCCCCAGGTCAGACTGCTACCAAACGGGAGAGCCAAGGACGCATACCCGAGGCCACGCCGGCGGAGCTTGAAACCACGCCTCCTGCAGGTAAGAATTGGAAGGCCTTCCAATAGGGTGCCACCTGCCGTATTGCAGGGCGGCCGAAAAGCAGTCCTGTGTGAAAGAGCTGTCAGAAAGTGTTGTCGTAAAATATTTCCCTCTCTCTTAGACCCCCGAGCTGCCTGCCCTGTAGTTCCCTGAAGTATTCATGGTTTTCGAGACGGTATGTGTGTGAAACGCTTGAAGCATTTTTGAAAATACTTGATTTCAGAGCCCCACCCCCCAGTCAACTGAACTAGAAAATTACGGTTCCCAAATCTAATGATGCTGGAACTATTTTTTTCCTAGAACACCTCGTAGGTATGTGAAGAGGAGACATTCTGGAAATGAAACCAGAAGTACAAATCTTGGGATGTGCAGACTTAGATGCCAACAAATTAAAGGACAAAAATAAAAGCCTGACCTGTGGCTTGGTTGGTTGCAAACATAATTGACTCACTTCTTAGTTTTACATTTTGGGGTCATAGCTATTGAGTGCTCAATAAATGCTTGGCCGACAGGTTTTGAAATAACCTTTTTTGTGCTCCACTTACTATTTTAATAAATACAACACTCTACCTGTTAAAAACAAAAATCTGACGCCAAGGAAGACAATTGATATAAACTGCTAGAAAGTTTTCAGTTTCTTCCGTGCCTGTAATTTCACCATATGTATAACAGAGAAGTAAATTCTGCTTTCTCAAGAACTAATAGAATAATCTCCAGCAATTGTTTTAAAAATCCAGACCAACAGACGTCTGTATGTTTCCTGACCAAAAATGTCTCATTTTTATAGTGACCGTGAGTTGGTTGTGCTTTCTGGATTACTGAAATGTTTGTTTGCTTCAAGTGGAATTATTTAAAAGATTATGCTACCACACGTAAGTAACTTGCTATTATTGTTCAGATTGGGGGAGGGGGTGCGAGCAGAGCTTTGATTGTTCACGTTGTGGAGGATCCTGAGGACGTGTGTGCCCTGGAGCTGTCATAACTCTCAGGTCCCTCCTACTACTTGTTCTGCTGCTCAGTGGCCCAAGGATAAATGAATAATCTCTAAAAATAGACCCAGTCGTACCAATCCGCTATGGCAAAATAGCAGTTCTTTTGGGGTTTTTTGTTTGTTTGCTTGTTGTACATGTTTGTTGCTGTTAGATCACATTGCAATGCTTGAAACAGAGCAAACATTACAAACATCCCTGCTCATTAAAGATCAGTGAATATTCACTTTTCAAAAATCACTTCCAGAGAACATCACCCACTTAAAATTGTTTTAAGTACTTTAATGCAGAAATGGTTGAAATTAAAGTGACACTTTTTTGCTAGCTGAAGGAGTGTTAGTTTATAGAAATTATTTTAGTAAAGTAGTCATAAAAGCCACGGTCTGAAACACCAACAGTCTTAAGTATGTGTTACAGATTAGTGGTACTCACAATGCACAGCCCTTCTTCCTTTGCAGTGAGGCAGGGCATATGCCTGGTTCTGGTAGATGAATTGGGAGTGGCAGAGTTGAATTGTCCAGGAAAGTGCTCCAGCATTTTCTCTCGCTCTGCAGCAATCACAGAGCAGATGGAGGTGATGGAGCCCTGAGACTGAGATAACTGGATTCCTGGGTGACCGCATGGAGGACAATTGCCCTGACAAGGCAATCAGACTTGCAGTAGACTTTACACAAATGAAAAATAAAACTTGTGTGGTATTAAGCAAGTGAGATTTGGGTGCTATTTGTTATTGCACCATAACCTAACCTAGCCTGACTAATACAGTGTGGACTAGATAAATATGCTTAACAATGGTAGCATGCCAACATCACAATAACTTCATTAGAGAGACTTCACCAACAGACATTCTGTGCATTTGGGCCCTACCCACTCCCCCTTTTTTGGATAACTTTTGTTTGTATCCATGTATGATGGCCAAACATTTACAGTATTTTTTTTTAATTGTCATCTCCAAACGGGGTTCAAGATACCTGTATTAGAGCTACAAAAATGTTAAAACCTTCCAGTCTCTTACTCCTGATCCCCCACATCATTACTATTCTATTTCTTCTCCATGTTCATAGAGCAGTCTCATTCCACAGCATTTTCAGTGGTTAAGAGCACAGGCTTTAGAATCAAGCAGACCCAGGTTAAAGCCACTTACTAGCTATTTCAGTGCTTCCATTTCCTCAGTGCAGAACTATGATGATTGGAGAAACTTCCTCATGAGTTTTCAGTTTTGTTTTTGTTTTAAGATAAACAAGAGAAATGCAAATAAAGCATTAGCACAGTGCCTGAATAAATGCTTCTTTGAGTGATTTAAAGAGGAAGAAAACTAATATTTGCTGGACAGATTTTACTGTTTTTGCGTGAATTATCTCACCTAAAACTCACAACAGCCCTGCAAGGCTGGTATCATCCCCACTTTATAAATAAGGAAATGAAGACTCTGAGAAGTTAAGGAATTTGCCCAAGCTCACAAAACCAGCCACTGAACGAGCTGTGAGTGGGGTCACGTCTGTCAGGAGCCAGGCTGACTGCTCCTTTCACTGCCAGGCTGTCTTTCCTCACAGTGACATAGAGTTGGAAAGGAACATTTTCTGGGCACATGTTTTTAAAAAGCATTAAGAGGCAACAAACTAAAACTTGTTAAAAATCTACCCATAATGACTAGACAGTTGTTTAAAACAAATATTTATATTATCCACTAAAAATATTTTTAATTACTTTCAAAAATAAATTGTTTATATAGTCAAGTTTACTGGTGTTTCCTCTTCCTTTAATTCCTTAGCTCCTCAATCAAGATCCTGTCAGCAAAGACTGTACCTTTTGTCATAAAAGTGGTTAAAGCCATTGGGGAAATTAATTAAATCAGTGGAACTGCCATTTTTCTCTTTAGGCATATCACTTATTAAATACAATCTTTAAAAAAAATTTCTAGTAAAAGTCTTTTATTGGAAATATGAAGCAGTTACAAAGAAGTACCTCCTTTATTTGTATTTCTTCCTTCTGTAGGTGTTATAGTTTGTTTTTCTATGTTTCTTTGGGGGCCTCTCCCATCATCTAGAGAACCCATTTAATAATGAATTATAACCTTCAAAGATTTCCCCAAGTAGATCGCCAGCAACCAATATATAAGAGAAATCAACTACCTAAGGGAAGGATGTTACTTTGAATTTTGAATGTGTTTGGTTTTGAATTACCTCCACCTCTGCCTGTGCCCTCATTTTTAAAATGCACCTGATCAGACTGAATTATTCCTGAAATGGCAAAACAAACACCACCTCCACATATGTATTCCAACTGCAACTAAAGAGCTGCTAATTGTGATTTGAGGTAATTTTTTTAATGGCCAGTCCTGGCAATTTTTTATGAGTCCCAAATGAATTTCAGTCTGAAAGGGTTTGGAAATCAAGGTGATAAACAATATGTCTAATTGCCATGTTCATATTTTACACACCCTTAAATTTTGGGTTTCATATAATAAAAATTTTATTTTTAAATAAATAAATAATTGACCCCAAGGCCACTGCCAGCGCCAATGACATCCTTCTTGGAAGAAAAGCATAGTACCTGGGCTGCCGAAGTGGCGCCTGTGGACCTTTCTCAACTTCTTGCTGAGACCTGCTCCTTTCTCTGAACCAGGAAAATAAATACAGAATGTACCTGAGCAACAAAGCTTTACTTTGTTTCTTTCCATAAGTGGTACATATATTTTACCTTTCAAAATAATCTCGTTTTTGGAACAAAAACCATCTTCCTTTGAACTTTATGACCTCCTTCAAAAGGCTTGATTGTCAAACTAAAGGTTAGTTAATGTCTTGGCTTCAATAAAACTTGATTAAAGCTGAAAAACATAATAGTTACGAAATCATATGAAATAGAAAAATGACATTGGATTTTTTAACCTAAATCTCAGCAAATATCTGGAAAGTAGGATTTTCTAGAAAAAGCCAAATAGTAGTTATTCTTTATGCAATATATTTAAATTGTTTTGTAATTTCCCTGCCCCAGAAGAAAAATTACTTTTAAGTTAAAAAAAAATAGGGGCTAAAGGATATAGTATATGTGCGTTATTGATAAAAAACTTAAGGGATCAACTTTTGTAAAAACTTTCTGTTAAATAAACCATTTTGAACTTATCCCTAAAAGGTATTATAAATGTCTATACTGTACAATTAAGTGCTATATTATCTTGGAAGTTAAAACCCAAAATTTAATTGGGAACTAAATGAAGAGCTGAGACTTTTTTTTTTTTTTTTTTTGGTTTAATAAACCTACTTAAAGTTTAGAAAAATGCATCCAATGAAAAACAACCCTCAATTTAAGCTGCAACACGAAACACCCACAGACCTCAGGAAATCACCAGGCTCGTTCACCTTGACCTTTGGCCTCTCACACATTCTAACATTTAGCTTTCTTCCTTCTGTCCATCTGCTTGAACCATTAGTAAAGTTCTTTTGCAACAGCTTGCACAAGTAAGCCAGCTGTCATCGAGCACATTTAAATTCTGCCTCTTAGTTTCCACCGAGTCATGCGTTTGCCCACAGGTCTCATTAAATACAAGGAAGGGCAGTCGTGCAGTTTCCAAATGCTGTGAGGGAACAGACTGTCTACATAACAGGGTGGTCCAAAGGCCCTTAGACTACTTTACTTGCTTCCTTTTTTTTCTTTTCAATCTATAGCCGAGTTGTCTATAGAGATACAAGGTAAATGGAAAATATATGCAAGGTGATCTATAGCCAAAATGTTGGACAGGTACATTAACAAAATAAAAAAAAGGAATTTTTCCTTTAAGAATTGGCTCTTATAAAAAGAAAGAATTAAAAACCTCTTGCACAAACTCCCATTGTTTGATTTGATTTAGGAAATAAATGACTCATTCATGATAATTTCCTGATCTCACCACCAAGGGCCCAATAGAGGAGGAAATTCAAGAAAATGGTTAGATGTAAAGTCAGAATTGTCACACCTACTGCTCAAAGGTTAATTGAGCTGTCTTTAGTAAAGCCCCCAAATGCATCCACTTTCATACTGTGGAAAGTGTTAAAATACTGGACTTCCAAGTGAACAGGATACAAAATAGAAAGGTCCATTCTAAGGGTAAGGCCAGAAAGCAATTAACACCAGGTAAACCAGGCAGATTAGAATGCATATCAGGGTATTCGGGGTTCCATTTTTCATAGTGCAGCATAGATATTTTGACTGGTCTCCTAAATGCCTTCCATTTTCACTGCTATCAGTCTGCTGAGACCTAGGTCAGACTGCACAATCAATCGTGATTAATATTAACCAGGGCACACTCTGCTAAAGCCAGCCCATCAACAGAATGATCAAAAGCACAAATTAAGTAGCCAGCCTAAGAGGTCTCACTTGTGCATCACTGGAATGGCTGATGGATTTTCATCTGAACCAATATTGTCTATTCCGAAGGTGAAATTAACAGTGGCGTTTCCCAGGTCTCTCTGAATTATACACAGCTCTGATGGTTCAAGTCACATATCTTGAGCTTTCTCTGCTTTTGCTCTACCCCCTGCCCGTTCTTGTCAGGCACACTCATACACATACTGCCCACCTGATCACCAGGTACTACAGCATAATGTGTCGTTAGTGTTTTCATAGAGAAAGTTATTTCACCTAGAAATACCCTCTGTGCTAGACACACATTTTAATTCAAACTTGGTTTGCAGTTGTTTATTTTTGTATATTATTTTTCTGGACTGCTTTGGGGACAAATTCTCAAGGGGAATTTTTTAGAATATTCAAGATTGGTGGACAAGGGGGACTGCCTGTCTATGCCCTTTTCCTCACATTTAAACTTCTGCCCTTAAAAACTGCCCCTTCTCTGGGAGTATGAGGTAGCAAAAGATGGCATTTCCTCCTCTCTCCCTGGCCTTCCCTTACTTCTGAGAGACTGAGGATAAAAAGGGACAATGCTCAGAAATGGAACTCTGACCCACAGCCTGTGGCAACCTTCCCAGGAACCCAACCCCTTTATCTATACCATTAAGTCCCCTACATACGAACCTTCAAGTTGCGAACTTTCAAAGATGTGAACGTGCGTTCCATCAACGTCAGGCGTGAGTGAAATTGCAGCTTGCCCTCCATCTCCTATTGCTGACGATCCTTCAGCTCTACCATCTCCCACCTCCTCTCCCTCCTCCAGTCAGTAACTCTTCTTGCCTGTTCACTCGATGCCAGCCCCTGGATGTTGGCTATTGTACTGTACTATTGTACTTTTCAAGGTACTGTACAATAAGATTAAAAATGTTTTCTTTATTGTTTGTGTTTGTTTTTTATGTATTATTTGTGTGAAAAGTATTATAAACCTATTACAGTACAGTACTGTACAGCCACTTGTGTTAGTTGGGTACCTAGGCTAACTTTGTTGGACTTAAGAACAAAACTGGACTTATGAACACGCTGTCATTCGTAGGGGATTTACTGGAATATCCAGCTAGGAGGTCAGTCGAATATAAGTCAGACTTGTAGGAAGTCAGACTGTTATCTCTAGTAACAATTCAGGAAGCGAAATAATCTGCCCCAAATGGTCAGGCCTTGATTAATAATTTTTGTTTGCACTTCCAACTTAGGACCAGCCAGAGAAAGCCAAATATGCGCCCTAACCAATCACACAGAATTTCCCACTAATAGTTACCCCACCTCCAGCTTCCCCAGGCTTCAGAGAGAGGGAGCCCTGGTCTGATACTGAGCAAAATATAAAATCGGAGACGGAAGAATCTGCAAAATACAAAATTGTGGAGGGGGGCATTTTGGGTGATGATTTATAGCAATGGGTATTTCATTTTAGGGAATTATTTCATTCATTGTGTTATTTGAGCTTGTTGCAATGTCTCTGAAGAGTTTTGCCGGGTATTTTGACAGTGCGTAATTTGAAAGAAGTGTCATAGAGGGTGAATTTTGGGTTCAGGGTTCAGGAGGATAACATAAAAGTCCTCTCTGACCCACCTCAAAGGCTTTGGGACAGCAGCTGAATTGCCCATCTCACTGACTTAGAACATAAGGGGCAAAGCTGGAGTCCATGGAATTGAACCACATATATGGGCCAGGACTCACCTCATAAACTGCTGCCCTCTTCTTTAAGAGGATAGCTATGCCCATGGTTTATACTATACTTGGCCAGGAAAAAAAAAAATATTTGGGCAGTGTAGAGAAACTGGGGAAATATTTATGATCTTCTTCTTGTGTTCTGCCTCAGCCCATAGAGGACAGTATTTCTATCCTCCTTTTTTAATACAGGGAAGAGTCTGGATAAAGCTCCCTTTCTTCTATGCCCACTATACTCACTGCTGCCCCTAGAGGTGTCTTATCTGATGTGCATGGGGCCCGTTTCAGTAGTCACGATAGGTACATAAGAATCCCAGTCTCTCTCTTTATCTATCTGCAGCTGAGGAGTAAGTTCGAGGGGCTTATACCAAGCTTTCTTTTGCCTTCAGTACAGAAGCTTCACTTAGGCCTCCTGGGTTCTACCAAAGCTTTGTACTGGAGTAGTAGGCAGTTGTCCAAATTCATGTAATTGATCATTTTCCCCCATTTGGTTAATTATCTTTATTTGTGAGCTCCATCGACCAATGTGCCAAAGTGGGGAATCCTTAAGTTCTATACTGAGGGATTCAATGATAATTTCTCAGAATAAAGATAAATTAAAAATATTAGAAGTGGAAGGTATCTTCAAAATCATCTCTTCCAAATTCCTCACTTTATGAAGAAATTGAGGTCCAGAGAGATTATGTGCTTTCGCAAGGCACAGAGTTGGTAAATGGCAGGTATGAAATCAGTGGTCATTATATGAAGGGATTTTACTATTGGACAGGCCTGAATTTGAAAGCTGTCTTTATCCTTTCGTAGCTGTGGAATCTTGGGTGAGTTGCCTAACATCTGACAATAATTTTTCTTTTTTCTTTTTTTTAAAAAAAAGGGAATTATAAATACTTACCTCACAGGGACATTGAGAGGAATAAATGAGATACTATTCAAAGCTTTTAGGCAACGTTTGATGCATAGTAATTTATCACCTCAAGGTAGTTATTAACACTTAAAACAGCACCATCATTATCATCACCACCATATCCTGATTCTTATCACAAGTCCCAGTACGTGCCACCATGCTGATTCCCAGGAAACTCATACCATCTCTATAATTTTTAGAGGAGGGGTCGGCTAACACTAACACAGGTAAAAGAAAGCAAATTGTTTTATTTGCAATTAATTGATTTGAATTTTGACTTTTTATGCCCACGGGTAGGAAATAAAAGGGAGCTTAGATCTAATATTGTTGTGTCTTTCCATAGGACACATAAGAAATATTAGTCTGAGTGATTTGTTTAAAGTCATTAAGCCTGATTAACTGCATGCCAAAACTACAACTCCATATTCCCAAGTTAATTTTTTTGCTTTTCCCTTTTTTATAATAAATATTTTATTTAAGAATACTTTTAGATTATGGAAAAATTATAAAGATAGTACAGAAATTTTCCATATACCACATACCCAGGTTCCCTTATTATTAACATCTAACATTTGTATGGTACATGTGTCATAATCCAAGAGCCAATATTGATGCATTATTATTAATCAAAGTCCATCCACACTTTATTCGACTTCCTTTATCTTTACCTAATGTCCTCTTTCTGTCCCAGGATCCCATCCAGGATACCACGTTGCTTGTAGTAGTCATGTCTCCTGAGGCTCCCCTTGGGCATGACAGTTTCTCAGACTTTCCTTGTTTTGATAACCTTGATAGTTTTGAGGAATACTTGTCAGGCATTTTGCAGAAAATCCTTCCATTGGGATTCATCTGATGTTTTCCTCATAATTTGACTGGGGTTAAGGGTTTGAGGAAGGAAGGACACAGAATCAAAGTACCATTTTCATCACATCATTTCCAGGGCACACACTGTACACATACCTTCCCACTGTTGACGTTAACCTTGACCACCTGGCTGAGGTGGTGATTGTCAGGTTTCTTCACTGTAAAGTTACTCTTTTCCCCCCTTTTCATACTGTACTCCTTTGAAAGAAGTCACTATGCGCAAGCCCACTGTTAAGGAGAGGGAAGTTATGTTCCACCACATTGAAGGGATAGTATCTACAGAGGTTATTTAGAATTATTTTGTCTACTCTTTCCCATTTATTTGCCTATTTGATAATTTCTTTATATCAGTGTGGACACACGAGTATATATTTTATACTTTGGGTTCTCATTCAAAGCTGCCCTATATATATATATATATATATATATATATATATACACACACACATATATTGCTCTAATTGTTCTACTATTGGCCATTGGGAGCTTCTTCAGTTGGTTCATGTATCTTTTTGACGCACCCCCATCCTTGTGGATTTCCTGAGCACTTCCATACTTCCTGGCACTACAAGATGATTCAGGCTCATCTTGCATACTCCCCAGCTAATTTTCCTCCCACATTTCTGCAACAATAACAATGTATCTGGATACAACATTATGTCCCAGCGGACATCAAGCAAGTTACCAAAATAAGGCATGTGTTCAAATTCCCAAGAAAATTATAACTTCACATCTGGTAACTAATAGGACAAATCAAAAACAACAAAAAAGGACAAAAATCACAAACATACTCCAAAGATATGCCAAGCATTGTGCAATTGTGCAAGTATCCAGAAGATATGAGATGCAGAGAGCATCCTTCCTAAAAAATGGATCCTGGAAATTCTGTTTCCATATGGTTGACTAGCGATCCTGACAGAGCTTTCTGCTAACAATAACTTAAAATGCTGGGTAATTTTTAAAGTATCTTTTTGGATGCTTCTATAATTTGTCAAGGAAATAAGAAATTTTCAGACTCCGATAACTAAGGGAAAGAAGGAACCTGGAGCTGTTAGCCAAGAGCTAAGAACAACTTGCGTTCTGAAGACTGACCCCTGGTTAACTTGAGCTTCTGTTTTCAAGGCTTATCAAGCTTTGAAGACAAGAGATAAAGGCCAGGGCCCACCCACCATGTGCATCGTGTATTTCCTAAAGGCATCATCCAAGTTACAGTGAGCTATAAATAAACACATCTTTCTTCTGTTCCCCAAGAAAATTGTCTCAGACATTGGTGCTGGGGGAGGAGAGAAAATAAACTCCCTTGAAAATTTGTAACCACAAACTTGCCTTACATGTGTTATAGCCCAAATTCACTCAACCTGGAAGATATAAAGAACCTCAAATCCAGAGTTCAGTTTAAAGTGATTCCAAGTTGGAGGTATCCCCAGTTGACTAGCAGAACAAATATACATCATTCCTGGAGCAATCCACCTGCAATCTAGTCCTCAAAGAATTTAATCAGATGAAATTCCAAAGAATTAGAATTCAAGATTTAATAAAATTCCTAACAGGTACTAGGAAATAAAGTACTGTTGTCAAAGAGAAAAACCACAGGCCCAAAGTGGTGTCACTTGTGCTGAATCCCATGATACTGTTGCAGGAAGGGGGAATCCTTCCAGGGCCCGAGAGTGGGCTCTTGTCTAACACTCGGAAATGAATTGTCCGAGGAGACACACGTGCTGACAAAACAAGAGACTTTATTGGGAAGGGGCACCCGAGTGGAGAGCAGGAGGGTAAGGGAATTCAGGAGGACTGCTCTGCCACGTGGCTTGAAGTCTCAGGTTTTACGGTAATGTGGTTAGTTTCCGGGCTATCTCTGGCCAATCACTCAGACTCAGGGTCCTTCCTGGTGGCACGCACATCACTCAGCCAAGATGGATTCCAGCTAGAAGGACTCTGGGAGGTTGGTAGGACATATGGACTGGAGTCTCCTCTCACCTTTTGACCTTTCCCGAATTCTTCCGGTTGGTGGTAGCTTTTTAGTTCCACATTCCTTACCAGGACCTCCTGCTTAAGGTAACTCATGCAAGTGGTTACTATGGAGCCTGGGCAGGGCGGGTGGTTTCAGTCAGTGGTTCCCTAACAATACCAAGCCTAGATTCAATACCTAACCTAATCTCAGTTTCCATCTTCCCCAGAAATGTAATCTTCATCAACAGTTTGAAATTTTCTTGTCAGCACCAATGAAGTGATCTGTCCATCCCCCAGAGGAAGAAGAGGTGACCCATCTGGTAAAACACTTGCCATTCCCTCCCCTCCCCCCAAAAAAGATGTCCTAGCCCAATGTAACCCTTTCCTTTTTTGCTAATGACTTCCTTGCCCCACCCTCCTTTCTATAAAAGCCTTCCATTTTTTATTTCTCCTCCCAACACCCTTCTAGTTGCTAGATGGGATGCTACCTGATTCATGACTCATTGAATAAAGCAAATTAGATCTTCAAACTTACTCTGTTGAATTTTGTTTTTTGACACCATGAACAACCCAAAAAGCCATCAGCTATTGGTATCATCAGGCAAATTACAAATTAAGGATGTTCTATATGTTTAAACAAATAAAGTGAGAAGTTTTTAAAATACAAATAAGGTGAAGGAGACTTTTAAAAGGGTCAAACAGATGTTTAAAAACTTTAAGAACTTCAAGAAAGTAAAAATATAATTATTAGAATTAAAACTCAGTGGAAAAGTTCAATAGAGCTGAAGAATGAATGAATAGAAAGACAAATCTAAAAAATTGTCTATAATGCAGCACAGAATGACAGAGTCAGAGAGAGTTGAGAGTCAGCAAAGACAGGAAGAAGTTAACACAGTTTCCAAAGGGAAGTGAGTGAGAACAGGAAACAGCTACATTTGAATAGATAATGACTGAGAATTTTCCACAATTGATCTTCTTACCCAATCTTCTTATTCAGGTGACCTAGAAATCCAAGACAGGATGAATATAAAGAAACCCACTCATGATGAAAGTACACAATACCAAAGGCAAAAAAAAAAAAAAAAAAAAGTGTAAAAGTAGCCAGAAAGAAAAGCCAGTTCACCTAAAATGAAATGGCAATCTGTGAAATGACCTCCCAAAAACAACAGAAGGAGAAAGATAGTGGAATTGTATCAACAACATGTTAAGAAAAAAATATACACTGAGAGTTGTACACTCAACGAAATATATTTCAAGAATAATATACAAAGACATTTTCAGACAATAGAAATTGAGAGAGTTTGCCACCAACAGACACTCAACAGGGAATTTCTAAATGATGCACCTCAGGCAGAGAGAAAGCAATTACAAATGGAAGGTCTGAGACGGAAGAAAAAAGAATGACGTGCAAAGAAAATGGTAACTAGGTGTATAAATCACCGATTGTTGAGTAATAATCTCTTGCGAGGATGTGGTGAAAAATATACCTAAAATACCTGCCACCAATATCATGTAAGTCTGCAGTGAGGTGTCTGGAGTTCCAGTGATCTAAGGGGCCTGGGAGTGTTCAGAGGTAGATACAGATATAGATTAGATGTAGACTTTGATAAGTTAGGTATGCAAGCTAAAATGATTAGGGGAACCAATTAGAATACCAATATCAAGTTTAATTTCCCAATAAATGGGAGACATGAAATAAGAGAAAATATTCTGTCAATCCAAAAGAAAGTAAGAAAAAATTACAAAAGAGACACAGAAAAGGTGGGAGAAAAGAGTACAGAATAAGATGATAGTACTAATCCAAATATATCAGTAATAACAGTAAGCACAAAAAGACCAAATATTCCAGTTAATTCATTTTTTAAGAAAGACTCAATATATAATAGCATCAAACATATAAATTTCCTAGGAATATATGTAGCAAAATCTGTATAAGAGCTTTATGGAGTCATAAAACTTTATCAAAATACATTAAATAAGACTCTGTAAATGGAGAGATATTCATTGTTCATGGAAGAAATTGAGTATATATATATATACACACACACACAAAATGGGAAAAATAAATATGGAATACAGCAGCTGAAAGCAACAATTTTTAATTCCATACAAAACCATAGATGAATCTCAGGACATAGGTTGAATGAAAAACACAATTTATAGACATGTAATATATTATTTTAGGGATACAAAAACATGTTAAAATATATAAAGAAAAGTAAGAGAAAAAAGCCCCAAACTTCAGGATGATGATTACCCTCTGAGAGGGGATGGATGGAAATTGATGGGAAGGGTACAAGGGAGACATGGAAGGAAATGGTAACATTCTGTACCTTAATCTGTGTGGGAGCATACCAGTGTTCAATGTATCATCCCCTTTCACACCCCATATATATTTTATTAATATTCTTTTTGCTTCTCAGTTGTCTTATTAAACAACAAAACAATCTCCTACACACACACACACACATACAGACACACACACCAATCCTGCTAAGGATAGGTTGCCTCGTTGCATGTACACCTCATCTGACTTATCTGAGGTGCATGACCGGAGTTTCTATCACCAAAGTCTAGATTAGTATGAGGATTTGGGAAAACTGGTAATGTTGTTACAGACCACCAGTTTTTATAATCTACGGTTTCTGTTATGTTTTCTATTCCTTACAATAACATTTTATCAAAATCATATTTTCTAACTTACTCTGGAAATGGCGTTCCTTTTTACATAGCTGTCTCATACCAAGGCCTATTTCAGCAATGTGCTTTGTACTCTGTTTTCTCATTACTATAATTTTAAAACACATTTTCATATCTGGGAGAGAAGAAGCATCCTCATCAGTCTTAGGTTCTATTGCCTAAGATCTATACTTGCAGATGATCTTCAAAATCATAACAAGCATAATCATTATTATTATTAAGATAGCATTAAATTTATAAAATAATTTATAAATAACATATTTCTAGTGTTTCCAACAAGAATTAGGAAATATCTCTCCATGTATTAAGATTTTCTGTTACATCATTCCATAAAGTTTGCTAACTTTCTTTCCCCATAATTCTTTTAGAAGTTATTTAAATATATTTACTGGGTTCTTTTGGTTGTTGTAGTTGTTGTTGATATTTAGAATGGTTTTTGTTGTTGTTGTTTTTGTTTTGTGACAAAGGGCTTGTGGGATCTTAGTTCCCACACCAGCAATTGAATCCACACCCTCGGCAGTGAAAGAGCAGAGTCCTAAGTGCAGAGACCACCAGGGAATTCCCATGAAATATCGCATTTTTAATATCTTCCGTTTGTTTTTGCAATATAAGAAATGTTGTTTGTATTTATTTTATGTCTGATAATTTTACTTAATATTCTTACTATTTTTCAGAGTTTTGCATTCATTTTTTGTTTTCGCCAAGTATATAATTGTATGGTCTGAAATAAAATCATAAGGTCTGAATCACCTTTCTAATTATATTTCAGCTAATTTTCATATCTAAGTTCATTGATCATATATTTAGGAAAAAATTAAATAATAATAATGACAATGAACATCACATTCCTCATGCGAACAGGAATGTCTTTATTATCTCACCATTAAATATGGTGGTGTTTCTTGCTGGATTACGGTATTATTTATGGTGTTATTTCCTTGGTGTAGATATTCTACACCAAGGAAATATCCTTGTTTTCCAACTTTCTTTTAAACATTTAAATCAGGAATGGGTATTAAATGATATCAAATACCTTCTCGAAAATCTATTGAAATTATCTCATGAATAGTCTTATCCTACCCATTAATGGAATGTATTAATAATTTTTTTAATGTTAAAACAGTTGGGCATTTCTAAGGAAAAACTTGATGGGTTGGGGTGGCTGATTCTTTAATTTATAAATTTTAACATTCGCCACTCTTTTTAGGTAACTATCTTTAAAAGATAGTTTAGTATATAATTTTATTTTTGAAGCTATATTTATCAGATTTTGTTATTAGGATTTTGCTAGCATCACAAAATTTAAACAATAGCTCTATCTTTTTATATTCATTGTAACAGATTAAAGAATATGAAAATTAGTTTCTTCAATAGTTTAAAATAATACACACCATCAGTTGAAAATAATTCCATGCCTGCTACTTTTTTGAGGTAGTTCCCTACTAATTAGAATTTTCTTCATAGTTGGTGATCTATTCAAATATTCTACTTTTATAATTATTTAGCGTTCTAGAATAAGAACACATATTTTATCAAGATTTTCAAATTCCTAAGTATATCAAAGAAGTGGGTATAGTATACTCTTATTTTGTAAATATTTATTTATCTCCCATTCCTTGATTATATTTGTCATATATTTTTCTACGTTATTTCTGGCTTGTTTGTTTGTCTCTATTGTCAAAAAAATCAATACTTGAACTTTTGCAACAGTTAGCCAGTGTAGAAATCAGTTCCCCCAAATTTTTCTATGCTGAAATATCTTTTATGTCTAGATAGTTAACAGCTCAGGATGGTAAAATTGCTGAGATGTTTTAATTGCTCACCTGGTATAACTTGTTATTAACCTAAGTTTACAAACAGTTATTAGCAAACCAATCTGGATTAGCTTTAATCTCTGGGACAGTTAATCTACTGCTCTTTATAAACAACATATTCTTTAACTTTATAACAACCTAGAGACCAACTAACCTGTCAGATGCCATAGATCAATATTTCGGATTGTTGAAAATAAAAGCAATAGCTGGAAACACTGATATTAAAACAGACAGTGAGAATTTAGGTATAATTTTAAAACAATCAAAATTCTTCACTATGTAAACCACATATACAACACATCGGGTTTGAAATGATTGTCCTATCATAAATTTCTCTGAAAGAAGCCACAGGTGGCCCAGAGCTAGCAACCACAAACAGCTAACATTTTATAAATGCTTATTATGTGCCAGGCTTTTCACTAAGCACTCTTTAATTGCAACAAAAACTCTATGAGAAAGATACTATTAGTATAGATGAAGAGGCCCAGGCTCAGGTTAATTAATGTATCCAAGAACAGAAAGTACTAAGTGACAGAATTTAGATTTGAACTCAGATGTATCTTTCAATAATGTCCATTGAGTACCTGTTGCGTGCCAAGATTTATGCTAGGTACAGGGGATCCAGAGGGGAATGAGGCAGACAAGGCATCTATTACTATGTAGTTTTTGTTCTAGTAGAGGGAAACAGATACTAAGTAACAGGTGAATATTTATATATATTTATACACACATCATTCTTTCAGAAAATGAGAGAGCTATGAATAACTATCTCAGACATATTCATTTAATGTGTAGGGAGTGAACAGGAACGGAAATCCTTGATTAAACTAACCCTTCCGAAGAGTTCAAAGGAACAGAGCTACTGAGCAAAGAGGTTTTATTGCTTAAAAGAAGAGACTGAAAATATTTTAAGGTAGCAATGTTGATTTAAATCACCTCCCAGAAACTGCTAGTATTGTTACCAAAGAAAAAAGAAAAAGGTAACAGGATAGCCTCTTGAAATTCTTCCGACCCAAGGCCTGAGCCGCTTACGAAAACCTCTATAGTCTGTTCTGCTCATTCCCCCTCCACCTCTTCATCCCTGTCTCTACACCCCATTCATCACTTTACAATAGTTCATCCAAGAGATACTGAGCACAAAGATGGTTCTGGCAGACTTTCCTGGCAAGGTGAGGGTGGAAAAATAATTTAGCCATTGATGTCAACGAAAGTCAGGAGCTGGGAATGACTCTGGTAAGAACTTAAAAAACTTAAGTCTTCCATCTCAGCCTCATGATTTGGGGGTAAACTTCCTCAATCCACAATGAAGTCCTATTGCTTGCCAGTTGTTGAAGTTCTTTCCCCTGTCAATCAACATCATTTTGGTTGAATGTAAGACATGTGGATTTCATCAGGACCTCTATTTTAAACAGAATCTCAAGGAAACTGTTCTGTTTGTTCAGAACATATACACTTTATGCTCTTGTATAGAGTAACCCTACTCTACAGGTATGTATAAGAGAAATTTATGATATCTAGTTCTTCTATTGTTAAAAGTGAAATGGTACAATTGCAGTAATAAACTTTACACTTAATGTGAAAATGATTTCTGATTGTGATGTTCCTTTCACACCACAAAGACAGAGGTCACAGTTGGCAGTGTCTAGCAAGAAGAGTGTGTTTTCCCCTCAGAGTAACTCAGTTTCTAGTGACAGGTTGAATTTTACCATATTTGATTTTGAGATTCTTTTCTTTCTTTCTTTCTTTCTAAATTTATTTATTTTTTATTTTTATTTTTGGCTGCATTGGGTCTTTGTTGCTGTGCACGGGCTTTCTCTGGTTGCGGCCAGCTGAGGCTACTCTTTGTTGTGGTGCGTGGGCTTCTCATTGAGGTGGCTTCTCTTGTTGCGGAGCACGGGCTCTAGGTGCGTGAGCTTCAGTCGTTGTGGCACACAGGCTCTAGAGCACGGGCTCAGTAGCTCCGCGGCATGTGGGATCTTCCTGGGCCAGGGCTCGAACCCGTGTTCCCTGCATTGGCAGGCGGATTCTTAACCACTGTGCCACCAGGGAAACCCCTCTTTTCTTTTTTTAAAAAAATTTTATTGAAGTATAGTTGATTGAGAATGTTGTGTTAATTTATGCTGTACAGCAAAGTGACTCATTTATACATATCTATATTCTGTTTCCTATTCTTTTCCATTATGGTTTATCCCAGGATATTGCATACAGTTCCCTGTGCTCTACGGTAGGACCTTGTTGTTTATCCACCCTATAGATTCTTCTCTTGCTGTATGGAATGCCAGAATGCCTCCCATCACTCTTTCAGCACACAGACCCCCAGTGAACATCTCCCAAGAGAGGGTACCAATTAGACCAATGAGTCTCTGCATAATTCTGAGGTAACACCCACCTCCTAACTTAAAGGAATTGTTGATCTGTCTAGATAAGTCAAGACTGATCAACAAACGTTAGCATAAACATACACATTTGTTTATTTGTCTGTTTCTATTTCCAAAACTGATTTAAGGCGGCTTAAACTAAAAAGAACAGAAAACTTTGTGACACTAGCCTTGATATCCTTCCAGTGCATTTTTATTCAATCCAAGGTACTTGATTTCACAGAATGAGCAGTTTCCTTTTTTCTGGGCGATGTCATTATTTTTCTTCTTAAATCCAATTCATTTACTTAATTCATTAACTGTATATTACCTTAACATCTTTCAGAAATAAAATAAACAATAAGAGGTCATACAATGAAAAGTCTCTTACCTCTGTCCCATATTCACCTAGGTCCCTCTTCCTACTTTCAACCCATCCTAACTGGAACCACTCTTGTGAATTTTCTTATGTATCCCTTGTGAGTTTCCTTAGGCATATTCAATGTACAGACAAACCTCAGCGATATTGTGGGTTTGGTTTCAGACCACTGCAATAAAGCAAATATTGCAATTAAATGAGTCACATGAATTTTTTGTTTTCCCAGTGCATATAAAAGTCAGGTGTACACTATACTATAGTCCATTAAGTGTGCAGTACATTATATCTAAGAAAAACAGTATACATACCTTAATTAAAAATACTTTGGGGCTTCCCTGCTGGCGCAGTGGTTGGGAATCCGCCTGCCAGTGCAGGGGACATGGGTTCGAGCCCTGGTCAGGGAGGATCCCACATGCCGCGGAGCAGCTAGGCCCGTGTGCCACAGCTACTGAGCCTGCGCTCTGGAGCCCGCGAGCCACAACTGCTGAGCCTGTGTGCCACAACTACTGAGCCCGTGTGCCATGACTACTGAGGCCTGCACGCCTAGAGCCCGTGCTCCGCAACAAGAGAAGCCACCACGATGGGAATCCAGCACACCGCAGCTAGGAGTGGCCCCCACTCGCCGCAACCAGAGAAAAGCCTGCGCGCAGCAACAGAGGCCCAATGCAACCAAAAAAATAAATAAATAAATACTTTATTGCTTAAAAATGATAATCATCATTGAGTCTTCAGTGAGTCATAATCTTTTTGCAATAGTAACATCAAAGATCACTGATCACAGATCACCATAACAAGTATAATGATAATGAAAAATTTGAAATATTGTGAGAATTACCAAAAAATGACACAGAGACGCGAAGTGAGCAATTGCTGTTGGAAAAATGGTGCCGATAGGCTTGCGCCGTGATAGGTTGCCACAAACCTTCAATTTGTAAAAACAAAAAAAACAGCTATTTCTGTTAAGGGCACGGTTACTCGCTAATACATTAAGTGAAGCACTACTCTAGGTATCCTGGGAAATGGAGCCAAGAGTCAGGAGTTATTGATAAGGTAGAAGATGAAGAGATGGAAAGAAGGGAACTAGATACCAGCTGGTTTAGAAAGGGGTCAGGAATCAGGCTGATCAACACAGAGAGCCTCTGGGGTGTGGGGATTACCCACAGCAAGCAGGCAGTATTTTCTACGAAGCCTGGAATGGGCCTGTTCTGGGAAAAACAAATTCAGATCACCTGGGTAAAACTGGCCTTAATTATGAACAAGTCTGAATTAAAGAACATTTTAAATAAAATGCAATTTTTATGTTCTCAATTATATTCAATAACATGGGTTTCTCTGTGCAAAGCAATTTGTTCTCTTACGCAGCATGATCTTATTTGTCCTCCTAATTTACCTACAATTCTTCATAGATAGTACAGAAATGAACTGTAGTCCCTGCCTTCTCCAAATGATGAAAGGTATTTTATGAATGAAATGCCATTAATGAGGTTTCCCCTGCTGTCTGGCTCCCTCATGCTTCCTCTTTTATTCTGAAAGGCAGCTCTCGTCTTGCTTACTTTTGCTCGTTTTGCTACTTCTCAGCTTACTATCCTCTTCTGTAAACTCAGGTTGTTGTGGCAGGGACATCTCAGGACAGAGTTATACCCAGAGTCCTTCCAAGAGTGGAGAGAAATGGTGATGCTTAGTTAAATAAAAAGTCAGAGCCCTCTGTGATAGCAGCGTCTATTAGATTCTCATGCTGGTTGCCTTCTCCTGGCTACTTGGAACTGGGATTCCCTATGGCTGGAAATGACCTCCCCAGATGTTATTCTTGCAGAATCCCTAAAGCCAGGTTCTGCTTTGATTCAGGAGGCTCAGGAAATAAGTATTTCTGAAGTACCTTCCAGCCGGGGGAATCCCCGTTCACCTCCTTCCATCCAGAAGAACCAGATTCGGCAACTCTGCTGAGGCTGACGAGAAACACTGGAGCCAAAGGCTGGCAAAGAAGAGTCCTTTCATGTACCAGTTCTGATTGGTAGTAGCTGTCTGGAGCATGCCACTGAGAAAGATTGCGAAGGACACTCAAAATCTATGGGAAGGCGTGCCACAGTGGGTTGGTAATGTCTGCCTTGGATAGTGAGGGGAGGTGGCAGAATGTGGGCTGGTTCTGTGCTATTACAGGTCACAGTTGCCCCACAGATCACCTTCTGAAAAATTCTTAACGAGCATCTAAGACTCTTCTGGTTGTAAAAATAATCATGAGAATCGACGATTCACACAGAAACAGAAAATAGTAAGGAGGTATCTGCCCACCCTGGAAAAGGTCCCTGATTCTGAGAGGAGAAACACTGTGGCTTGAGAGGAATGTTTGATTAAAAGAGGAAAACAAAATCCTTGTTTACAGATTCCTGGTGAAAAGAAGAAGAAAAGAAAACCAAGGGAAAGGTGATGTTTTCTAGTTGTTAAAGTTAAGTTGTTTTGCTCGTGGCAAAAGCCAAAAACTCCACAAAGAAAAAAGTAAGGATTTCCCTAGTGTCCTATGTGCTAACCTCCCTCCTTTGCAACCATTTGAAGAACAGTACAAATGTTTAGTCGATGATTTTTCACCTCTGTGGTATTTCCATTCCTCTAGGTGTTGGTCCTTTTTCATATAGCTCATATTACTTAATAAAAGAATGAATAAAATATTGAAAAATGTTCAACTTTATTTATTTTTGGTGGCTGCATTGGGTCTTCATTGCTGCACATGGGCTTCCTCTAGTTGCGGTGAGTGGGAGCTTCTCTTGTTGTGGATCACGGGCTCCAGGCACACGGGCTTCAGTAGTTGCAGCATGTGGGCTCAGTAGTTGTGGCGCACGGGCTTAGTTGCTCTGCGGCATGTAAGATCTTCCTGGACCAGGGCTCGAACCCAAGTCCCCGGCACTGGCAGGCAGATTCTTAACCACTGCGCCACCAGGGAAGTCCCTGAAAAAATTTTAAAACTGGCAAACCTTAACAAAGATGGGTATTTCATCTCTGAGGACAGCGAGCTTTGCAATGAGGAACTGGGCCTCAGGTTTAGGAAGGATTCTATTTAAGTTCTGCACTGCAATTTCAACAAACAGTGGCTGCACAGATCCAGCTGGTGTGGCTCGTCCTCCAACACCACCACCAGAGTACCACACGCGTGGCCCGAATGTTCCCATCACCGGGCATCAGTGGCCAGAGGCAGTTCTCTTGGCCAGTCAGGATGACTGACTAATCACTGGATCTTTTTCCACTACAGGGTGCCAAACCGTGCACTCAGTGACTCAGAAGTCAGGTCCGCTTCAACACACTGTGCTATGAAAGGAAAACAAAGTCTATCAAGTGCCTCTTTTCACTTTAAGTTCCCATTTGTTCTTTTGCATTCTTTTAGCATTTCAACATGTTTTGGAGTGTGCGGCAGGAAACGGAAGCAAGAGTAAGGGGCAGAGACTTCCCTTAGATGCTGGAATCCATTATTGCTGGGTCAGCTACACGATGCCAAAGTGGGTCACACCAATCATGGTATGGTACCCTAGAGCCGGGGCTGAGCCTGAAGACTTGGACAGTGGTAATGCCAGACTCACTGCAGAGCAAGAGGGCTCTTCTGAGATCCACCGAGTAGGCTTGAGAGAGATGGATGGAAACATCACAAGGTACAAGAAAAGATAAGCAAGAGATACGGTCACAAATCCTGCGTGGCTTGTTTGTTTCACTGGGATGTTCCAAGGGTGTTGAGTGATTCTGGGTGTTTGGGTTTTGCTGGTTACTTCTAAGGTTTTGTCTTTATCCAGCAATTTGAGAGCACAATCTTCCAAGCTTACAGGAAAAAAAATGCTTAAATACTTTATGTTTTTCTCAACTCTAGTTTTCTTTAGGCTTCTAAATTAAATGTCTAATAGTGTCAAATGCTGATTCTCCATAAAAAAGCATGGGGGAGTTATCCTAACATCCACCACTCTCTTCACAGCCATACCCCTATATATGTGCTGTGGTGTTTGATTCATCAACTACTCTCCAGCCCTTCAAACCAGATACATAATCCTGAACTTGACCTCATTGACTGTAAAACTTTTCGGCAGCTTCAAAGATTTACCAAAGGTTTTATTCAACCACTACTCCCAGATTTTGCTTGCACATTTAGCGAGTGCATTGCGTAGCTCCTTTCCAAATCAAATCAGAGTAAGAAGGTGTCTATCATAGTGTCTGCCCTAAAGAAATGCTGAATATGCCTGTTACAATATTAATTATCACAAGGCTGATTATTTTGTGAAAATGCTGCTGTAGCTTGACAAGTCACCAATACATCAGTTTCTTTGAGGATGTTTTTGCTTTTTTATTTTTAAACAGTCTGTCGTTATAGTCTTGGCTCAAAAACAAATATCAACCTACATGGCAGGCTGATCTATTCAGTGCTATTCAACCTCAGCAATCAAAATTCATGCCATATTGTATGTAGTTGACTGATCCCACTGAACCAGAATCAAGGTCTGAAAATCGCAAGGCAGTGATAAGTGACTACACCAGCCCCACCCACAGTGGCCCTCTCCCTAACCGATTGTATCAGAATTGCTCAGGAATGAGATACCTCTTGGGAAAAACACAAACTAAACAGAATCAGAGCAGTGTCAATGGCTGCATCTATACAGACATGTCAGCTGAATTTAAGAAGACAGTTGAGAGCCAAATAGCAATGGAGGTGGGGGTAGTCAGCATGCCTGAGGCTTGTCCCCTTACAGGGGAAGGAAACTTGCATGTGAGCTGTGCTGCAGTGGAGCCCGAAGTTACAGGGAAGAGGCTCCCAAGCGTGGAGCCTGGCTCAGGCTCTCTGAAGGTGGGTGAATGTGGCCACTAACAGCAGGGTCTCCACTCTACTTAGTCACACCTCGGGCTCACCTTGCTTTGGGATTTCTAAATGAAAACATAGATGGAGGCTTCTTTACATTCAGCAACCGCCCGGAGCAGTCAGCAGGAATTCTCAGACTGTGAAGGGGACTCCGCTCTGCAGAGACAATGACACACTGGCTGGCAGATTTCAGGCTTAGCTTACACTGGGAGCAGCAGAACCTCTTCTGAGCTGCGGCTGAAAATGTGGCAACAGAGAGGGAAAACCCAGACCAATTCTAGAGGCATGTGAGACCCCTCCTGGGACGCCCAGAAACACTCTGGGGAAAGTTTAGAGAGGGCAAGAGTTGTCATGCAATAGGATTTTTTGGTGATGGAACTTGCAGCTCAAGTTCCAATTCAAACTGGTTTAAGCAGGAAATTTATTAGCTCACATAATGAGTAATCCAAGGGGGCAGTGCTGACTTCCAGCATGGCTGGATTCAAGGTTTCAGTGTCATTAGTCTGTCTCTGTCTGTATGTTTGTCTCTGTTCCTGTCTCTGTCTCTTTCTCCTTCTGTGTCTCTCTTTCCCTCTGGTTCTCCCCTCTCAGTTCCGCTTTTCATTAAGAAGACTTTCCAAGTCAGGAAAATATCTACCAGGCTCATAACATATTTGTAGCCAGTGTTCCTAAAAAGGAGTATAATCTCCCAGTATCCACATCATTTCTCAGAAGAACCCAAATCTGTCTGGATCATGTAACTTGCCCATCTCAGAACCAACTACTGTGGCCAAGAGTTTGAAATACTCTCATTCTCCAGCCTGACTCATGGCCCCTACTCCAGGGTTAGAGGTAGTTGAGGCCTGTTGGTTGATGTGCCCGCAATGGGAAGGGCCTGTCCTCAGAAGGAAGGGGGAAAAAAAAAAAGAGGGACAAAAAGTTACAAAGGACCTCTATACTGTAGAGGCAGACAGGGGCTTGGACAAAACAACTATACGATTAACAACTCATTGTACAGCAGAAACTAACACGATATTGTAAAGCAATTATACTCCAATAAAAAAAAAAAGAAAAGAAAACTTTTAGCCAGAATTCACTGTAAAAAAAAAAAAAAGAGATTAACTACTAAGATAGTATCAATAACAAATCTGAGTACATTTGAGAAATATCTTGCTGCCATCTTTGAGCCATTTTTACTATTTCGTTGCTGATAGTCATCCTACCTCATTCCCCCCAGGCAACAGCTACTTGGATTTCTTGCTCTTACTCCTAGATGAAAATACTTCTTTTTTTCCTAAAATTTATGGTCTTACTGAAGCACACCTGGATTGAACGTATACATGTCTATTTTCTTTTTCTGATTATGAGTAATGAAACAGTACGCTGGTCTCCTTGCTGTTCTTAACACAAAAAGCAGTTTCTGCCTCAAGACCTTTGCATTGGCTATTCCCTCTGCTGAGATCACTCTTCCCCCAAAGATCCACGTGGTTAGCTCCCCCATCTTCTTCAAGTCTTTGCTTATCTTAATCATGCTATTTAAAATTGTAAACTACCCCCTTCACCCCCTGCCTACCCACACTTCTGTTCTACTTTTTCTTTTTTTCTATAGCACTTATTACTTTATAAAACTTTATAAAAATTACCTATTTATTATTTTTCTTTTATACTGTATGATCCTCATCCAAAAGCAAGCTCCAAAGGACAGGGATCTCTATTGTATCCCAAGCACCCAGAATGCCAGAATGGTACCTGGCACAGTGTAGATGCTCAGAAAATATCTGGTAAAGGAATGAATTCCCCCAAAGCACCAAAAGCGTAAGCAGACTGTGGTTAAAATTTTAGAAATGTTGGCACAAAACAAATAGCAATGACTAATTAAATATTAGATATATGTTCTAAAAATTCATTAAACAATTTCTGGCCACAGGAAATTTCTCTCCTTAGACCACAGTTTATTACCTTCATCATGGGCTTCTTTTTTTAAAGCCTTCTATTTTCTCTTCCTCTTCTCCACTTTCCTCTGGAAAACTACAGATTTGCCTTTTTATTAGGAAGAAAAATTCAGTCCTCTCTTTTCTCACCTACTTGACTATGACATGCTCATGAGACCTCATCTTTATCAGCCAGAAAATTCCACCAAGAAACATGATGGTGTTTCCCAATAAGAGAATCCCCTAGCTCTGAGATGGCATTGCTCCTCCCCAAACTGGAGTGAGTAGTAAGTTTTTGCTCTAAATAGAACTGTCTTCTGCTGCATATGTCAATCTATCAGGAAATGTCAATGTCAGAATAATAACCTCAATGTAGAAGACTTAAAGGTGATTTTTGCTTATTTTCTACTTTTTCCGAAATAAACATGTAGTACTTGTATAATAAGAAGAACATTTTTTTAAAGTATTCTGTTCTATAATATGAGTGTGTACATCTAAAAAGTAAGCAGGTAGCTCTTAAGACATCTTAGTCAGTCACAGATAAAGTAAGTAGGAAAGGACCATAGACAGGAAAGGATGGAAGGAAGGAGCAAATGACTACCCAAAATTAATGAAGCAACTACCACTTCTGGTCAAGATGAAGGAACAGAGACCTTCCTCTTTAAGCAATTAGAAAACTGAACATAACTTACATATTAATGGTTTTCAGACACTGGACAGCACGCAGCACATGACAGTGATCTTTGGTGAAAAGAAAACAAATGTGGTGAACACTGCACTGGATGGAATAACAGGAGAGTGGAAGAGAGTTTATGGAGAGTTTCCAGGCCATAGGGCAGGGAGAGGAGACTCAGACAGAGCCCATCAGATTCCCTGAGCTAAAGATACAGGCTTGAGAATTCAGGGACACCAAAACAGCTAGGATTTGAAGAGTAGAGTACTAGCAAGGACAGAGCTTCATGGAAAGGAGTGAATACATTTCATGGAAAGGAGAGAGCTGCAGAGAGGGAGAGAGATAAGGTTAGAGATAGATATGGAGAGAGAGAGAGAGAAAGATAGAGAGAAACTACACAGAGTTCCCCAGGGGTTTCAGCTGAACTCTGGTCAGCATTTGTGTGAGAAAGCTGCCTGATACTGGGGAAAGAATTGCAGGAAAGAAACAGGCAGGACAATACTTAGAACTCATCCAAGGTTGGGAAGAGTTTATGTTCCCATCAGCCCTGGAAAAATCTTCATAATATATAAGGAATCAGGTAGAGTACTTAGAAAGGTATTGCCTCAGTAGTGGGGAAAAATTAGCTCTAGACTAAATGCTACTTTTTCCCCAGCTAACAAAGCCTAACAGCATGCCTTGAAAGGATCAAATTGTTGCCAAGGAACTTAATTGCATTCTAGAGCAAAGCTCAAGCATATTTCAAGAAATAGAAAAATATCTAGCACCCAACTAGGTCACAATATCTGGCATGCAATAAAAAATTACCAAACATGCAAAGAAGCAAAAGAATGTAACTCATGATTTAAAGAAAAATCAGTCAATAGAAATAGACTCAGACATTATATAGATGACATAATTAGTAGGCAAAGATATTAAAACACTTATTATAAATATATTCCATATGTCCAAGAAAGTGGAGGAAAACATAAGCATGATAAGGAGAGACATGAAAGATTAAATTAAAAAACCACCCAAAATTGAAATTCTGAGTTGAAAATGACTGGATGGGACTAAGAGCAGATTAGACAGTGTAGAAGAAAAGGTTAGTAAACTTGAAGACAGGGCCATAGAAACTATCCAAATTGAAACACACAGAGAAGAAACTAAAAAAAGGAAAAAAAAAAGAATAGAGAAACAGGAAACTGTGAGAGAGCAGATCGAAGCAGCCTAATATATCAATATATGTAATTGGAGCCCCCAAAGAAGAGGACAGACAGGAAGAGACAAAGATATTTGCAATAATAATGAATGAAATATTTACAAATTTGACAAAATCTACAAATCCACAGATCCAAAACCTCAATGAACCATAAGCATAAGAACAGTGATAAAAACTATACCAATGAAAATAAGAATAATCTACTTGCTTAACTAGTAATAAAGAGAACATCTTAAAAGCATTCAGAGGAAAAGACATGTTATATACAGAGGAACAAGGATGATAGCTTCTCATCAGAAGCAATGCAAGCCAGAAAACAATGGATCAGTATCTTTAAAAAACTAAAAGAAAAAATTGTCAAACTAGAGTTCTATACACAGCAAGATATATTTCAGAAATAAAGGTAAAATAACCAATTTTTTCAGACATACAAGAGCTCAAAGAATTCTTAAGAAGACCTTAAACACCAAAAAAAAAAAAAAGAAAGAAAGAAAGAAAAGGAAAGTAACTCATTCAGGCAGAGGAAATTGAGACCAAATGGAAATCTGGGGCTACAGAGAGGAATGAAGAACATTGGCAGTGCTACACAGGGTGGTAAATATATTTTTGGAGAGAAAAAAATATGAGATATCAAATATTTACGACAGTTTAGAATCCTTTAATCAGCAATTGGTGAATCATTCTGCTAGGGACACACAAATAGAAGCTGCAGCTACTCAGCAGTTATCAGTGATCTTCACTTTCTGACCTTGCATACCGTCCCTGCATCTCTGCAGCAAAGCAAGTGTGTACTGGCTCCAGACACCTTCTGTCTATGGAGCTCCCTTCCCTACCCTCAACTCTGGTCCTTGTAACCACACAGTAAGCAGGGAAGGTCAATGTGGCAAAAAGACACGACACGCCCCAGGATTCAGGTAATGAGGTCCTTCTACCACACTAGATTCTATCCTAAGGGTGTTAAACCACCCCATCTCTTGACCTTTGTGTCTTGCTATATATTTTAATTGATTCAATATACTGTGTGATTCAGGGCTCTTAATAAGTCTGGTGAGTCTTTTTGTGTCTTGTTGGTGAGGCTACTGTAACATCAAGGTATTTCCCACTGCAACATGCTCAGGGGTTCATTTGAGGGGGAACATAGAAAGAGTGCGGGTTTTCTCCCTGTATTAATTCATTTTGCCTCTGACACACTGAATAGTAAAATATTATTTTATCAAGACAGTTAACTTCTTTCCAAAGATATTCTATCTGATTTGTCAAATGAATTCACTGGGAAGAATTTTTCTGTGATGAACTGCTGTACTTAGATCACTGGCCACGAAAACAGAGAATTCTGGGTTATAATCTTACCTCTTCTCTTGTTCCAATTATTAAAGGTCTCCAAAATTCATTATTTGTAAATCAATTAGAAATCTAGACTTCTCAGATATGGAAATCTATGCAATGGGAATGAAAACTCCCTTTCTTGTCAAGTTGTTGTAATGGTTCAATGACTTATCTTTCTAGTGCCTGCGATGGAGCTTAACACAAGATAATCTTCAAATGTTCACTATGTTTTTCTTCTTTCTCTTCCCCCTGCCTTTGCAACATTTCTGCTGAGTGGCTTTCCCTCTCTTTCATTTCAGCAACCCTGTCCTGCATGCCACGTGCATCATCTTCTGTCTCCAGTTAGATGCTTCCTCCCCTCTGAGATGCTCCCATTGGTGGCTCCACCCTCCTCAGCCTCTACCCAGGCAGGATGCTGTTTTTGTGGTCCATACACTTGTTTCCTAAGAGCACTAAGAAAGTGCCCAGGCCCATCCTCTCTGCTGGCTTCATTCTCATCCTCCTCTCCCTCTACTACTAAACCAGTTACGACTTGTGTAAGGCAGGAATCACAGGTCTGTTACAGACCCAGCCCAGAGGAACAACTGTAGGAAAAGGAGTAATAGTTAAGGACCCTGCAGTCAGTTCTTTCAGCATCACTGTGAGGTGATTTTCTCATAGATTCTCTAAATCTTCAGGTACCCTGGCTGCACCCGTCCAATTTCCAGCCTCGAAACTTCCTGTCCTGTTTCTACTGAAGTGAAGGACTTATAGGATGTGTTGTAACCCTAACCATGGCTGAGAGAAGGTAAGAGCCAACTTGTGTTTCAATGATCCAAAACCCAAATTCAAGAAGGCTTTCCCCCATTCCCTAATTGGACTTGTCACCTATCGTGTGTCCTTTTTCTTCTCATTATCTAGTTCTACTCTTGCTTCTCCACATAATTGCCTTTTATTTTAAAAATTGTTCTCCTGATTCAATGAGGGAAAGAGCTCATTTGAATTGATTTTTATGTTGAAGTCCTGCATTTCTGTCACTGTACTCTTGTACACTTGCTGTTTATATTTTGTAGGATAGTCGTAAGTAAGCAGACTTATGATGTGTGACTGTCAAAAGTGAGAGATAAAGAAACTGAAGGAGAAAGTGGAGGAGGAGGGGAGAGGGAGAAGAAGAGGAAATAGGAAATATATATGTAGGGAATCCATTGCCTTTGGAAGTTGGAAAAGCATATTATCAAGTTCTTTGGGAATTCTTTTAAATTCTCAGGATTCCTTTGGGAAGTTCAACCCTCAAAGGCAGTAACTGCACACATAACTAGCATGCAAATAAAGAGCCATGTCTTTACTGTTATTTTCACTCATTGGCTGAATCAGTTACCTGAGCGTCTAGACTCAAAGCAAAAGGTTCCAGGTACTCCAGACATGACCAATCCAGTTCAGGTTGTGTATTGGAGTATTTCTTGAATAAACACACACACACACACACACACATACAAACACAAACATTTTTCTATGTGGAAAATGACAGGTTCCCCAAACTATCCAGTTTCTGATTAAAAACCTGAGCAAAACTTGGAAGTACAAAAATTGACATAACCTCATCTCTCTAAATGCTTTCCTGACTATATTAATTTAAATCAAAGCCAGAAAAATAGCAGAATACATTATAAAAGAATTCTGTAAAACCTGAGCTTCATATTTTTAACTTGTGGGGAATGAAGTGGTTTTACTTAATTTAACCTGACTTTGTCCTTCCAGATGAACTGTGCAAAATCTTTGGCAATTAGTTCTCAGATTAGGAAACCTGAATTTTTTTCTCGCTTTTCCCATCTTTTTCTTTCTTTTCAAATAAGACTGTTTTGTGAGCCACATTTCAGGATAGACTAAGTTGCCTCTGGTGTGGGAGTTAGATAAACTAGGAATCCATTCAGATCTAAAGAGGTCTGCAGTGAATATTCAGTTTCATATGTTGGTGATACAGTATAGAGGACGATGCTCCTGGGCTTAATTCCCCTCAGTCCTTCTGTACCTTTCCAGCTCTCTCTGTCCTTCCTTTCCTGAGCAGAGAGAAGGCAGGGTCACAGTATGAAAACAAAGATGAGACAAGGCAGGGACCTGTGATAACTGTCTTTCTCCACCCTAATGGAGACATAGGACCCAGAGTTTGGTAAGCCAGACTGCATCAGTTAGCTGTAGAATCAGATCATTGTTTTGGCAAACTGAATCGCTTCAATTCCCGCCACCAATTTTGGAGAGTCAGCAACAGATGTCATGGCAAGTCTGACGTTGCTATCAAGTTTAGCCCATTAGAACTGGTATCTGTATGGGGTTTTTATTTTTGTTTGTTTGTTTTTGATAGGCAGAGACTGAAATTTTTAAACTTAAAAATTAATATGATAAAGGACAACAAAGTATTTTGAGAGAAAAATGTGAGAAGACAAATGAAAAACTGTAATAAACCTGAGAAAAGGTAATTATTTGAACAAGACACTTCAAAGGTTGAAACACGCGTGGCTCAAGGATTTCCTTTTTTTCTTCAAAGAAATTTTGTTTTTCTTAATTCCCTTGACATTTGAATAAAATTCTCAAATCCAAGAGGGACTTAGGGACAAAACCTGGAAAATTATGTGAAATGTGCATTCTGGCTGCTTGGAGGGATTTCATGGAAAAATTAAAAACATAAGTCTTTTTTCAACATAATGATTTTTATTTAGTATGTTTCTATATTACTTTTCAATACAAATGAAAGCACGATTATGCTTTCTCTTTTCTTTGAGGTAATTGACAATTTTTAACACTTTCAGCTTGTGTCTAGACTTATTTTATATTAAAGCTTACTTTATATAAACGTTTTAGAGGTTTTTAAAGGTTAAATCTTTCAAAGGTGTTCATTCTTACAAACAATATTGATGAGAAAAATAATTTTCACAAAATACAGTTAATCTCAGACTTCTTTTGAGCACTTGAGAAAAAAGCACAACTTTGTAATAGGCTTGACAAATTTTCATTATTTCTAGCCACTTTTCGGGTCTTATACAGCTGGTAGTATTTGTTCTTTCTAAACTCTTCCATCTAATTTTAGAAGAATTTTGATTTGGAATCCAAGGCACATTTCCTGAGGAAAGGATATCATTTTGAGTGACTTCACCTCACCACACCACACAGCCCCTCCATGTTTCAGCCTACACTTCCCTGGGTGACTTCCCTCTAGTGGGAGCCATGCCTTGGTCATTCTCATTACCCAGGGAACATCTTAAGTGGACTTCTCTTCAAGAAAATGTATACTTCTTCAAGTTTAAAGGAAAGCCAAATTCAAGGTTTCAAATTCTATTGTGATATTTCATTTTAAAAGATAAAACATGGTATTTCTTTGCTTTTAATGAGAAAAAAAGCTTTTGAAAAAGTAAGTGTATAACTAAAAGCAAGACAATTATAGCCACTTAAAAATACTAAACTACACATCTATAACCAACAGAATGTCCACTGTACTTGTGTTTGTGGGTAGATTTTCATTTTTTAACTTGATTCTGCATTCCAAATTGTTTTTAATACACTTGTATTACTTTTATGATGAAAAAACACCCATAAAGATTCAAATAAACATTAACCTAATGAGATAACTGTTAACACTTCCTTAAGTTTTTGCTATAATCTTTATTTTTTTTAACATCTTTACTGGAGTATAATTGCTTTACAATGGTATGTTAGTTTCTGCTTTATAACAAAGTGAATCAGTTATACATATACATATATCCCCATATGCCCTCCCTCTTGCGTCTCCCTCCCATCCTCCATATCCCACCCCTCTAGGTGGTCACAAAGCACCGAGCTGATCTCCCCGTGCTATGCAGCTGCTTCCTACTAGCTATCTATTTTACATTTGGTAGTGTATATATGTCCATGCCACTCTCTCACTTTGTCCCAGCTTACCCTTCCCCCTCCCCATATCCTCAAGTCCATTCTCTAGTAGGTCTGCATCTTTATTCCCGTCTTGCCCCTAGGAGTTTTCGCTATAATCTTTTGTTCATAATTCAGATGCAGTAAACCATACCAATTTATACTAATGAATGTGAAAAACCCTTCTCTAAAGGTTTTCTGGGTATTCTTCAATTTAACTAAGACTTTTGAGGATAAAATCTTTATCTTACATAAACAGGAATACTAGCTTCTTAACATCATTGAGGAAAGGAAGAGCTGTACTTGGAAGTACAAGTCATCCCCGCTGCCTCCTAACCTTCTGTCACTGTTGGAAATATCAGAAGCAGCCCAGGAATTTTGCCCATTTCCCCCAGTGGTCTGCTCTAAGGGGTGGGGGATGAAATACAATATCCGTTATCCATGAGGATACAAGCTCCAGGACTGCTCTCACTAATGACCAGGCAAGAGCCTGACATCAGTAGATACCTTATAAATGTGTGTTGAATGAATAAATGACATGGAAGAAACATGCAGTATTTCATTTAGGGTTTTTGGTTTTTGTTTTGTTTGTTTGTTTTGTTTTGTTTTTGTCTATCTGTGCCCATTACAAAATAAACCCTCTTAGGGGCAAGAACATGACCTTCTCAGTATCTAGTACAGTATTGGTACATAACTAATTTTAAGGGGTGTCCAAAATTCTTAAGTTGCAGGATAACACTATGGAAACAGGAAGTACAGTATAGTGGTTAAATGTTTAGACACAGGGGCCCAGCCTGCCTGGTTTCAAATCCAGCTCCACCCCTATGAGCTGTGTAACTCTGGGGAAAGTGACATAACTTCTTTTTTAAAATAGAGATAGTAACAGCACCTACCATACATGGTAGTTGCAAGAATTAAATAAATTGAAACACCAAAAATGCTTAGAACAAACCAAGCGCATAGTGAGTATGATATGTGTCTCCTGTTTTATTAATTTTAACATTTAGCCTAGGTTTGAAGTCTTCTAACCAACTCTAGCCTCTAGGTTTTTTAGTTCGTTTACTCTCAGAAAAACACAACTTCCTGTTTCTAAGGAGGGAGAAAAGCTTTTAAAAGTTATAAAAAGACTCAAAGCCTCTTGGACATCAAATAGCTCTTACAAAACAACATTTTGATGAGTTAAGTGTAAAGGAATCAAAAACATACGGATTAAATTTCCTTTATAATACACATGGGCTTAAAATGAAGAGAAAAGTGCTTAGCAAAACACACTTTGGGTCTGTCAAACCCAAAACATTGAAAACCACTTCAAGACATTCTGCAGACCCACAGCAGAACGAGATCCCCTGCCATCCACATTTAAAATCCCCTCCTCTGCACTCCTGAGCTCCCAACTGGTCCACAGCTTGTCATCTCTTGATCCATCTTCTCAAAGGATAAACTTCCCCGATTTATGAGAAAGTACGCTGCACCTCAGAAGCAGGACATAAGCAATTTATAGATTAGAAGGCACAAATAGGCCATCATTGGCAGATGATTTTCATTTCAATATTTTATTGAAGATCTCTACCGCATGTGAATGCAACGATATGTGTTGCATATGCGAAAACTAAGATGTAGCCAAACGTCTTGTTATTTTTCTTTTTGCAGCATAACCATGAGTAAAAGGTAATTTGGACATCTGAAAGTATTATTCAGGATGAAATAATATTCTAAAAATTGTTTTCTGCATAAAAATAAGTTTTTCTAAGGTAATTTTCATGTTGAGAGTCTTGATTCCACTCTGCATGTTATCAGGATTGGAAAACATGCAATTGCCTGACCTGGACACTCTTTTCCTCGTGTATTAAGTCTATGAGGTGTGCTGTAGCTCTAATTTAAGAAAGTAAAAAAGTTTCAGGTTTTAGATTTCTTTTGAATAGTTTCCTACACTGAATCCCTTTACACGCTTTCATAGAGGAGCAAAGAAAAGCAGCCTGCAAAACGAACTGATATCCCGGAAAAGCATCCAGGAATACAAAAAAAACCAATGTTAATATTAATGAGCTGGTCACATTTAAAGAAGCAATTTTTTTAATAACACAGGTAGTTATGATCATCTGTTATTTTTTCCTGCTAAGCCCTACTACACTGAGTCTTTCCTGTAGTAAACTGGATCCAATACCATAAGACTTTATGTATCAGTTAATAAGTCTCTTTGAAAATAAAATATTAAGGTAAAATAGAAAAGAAGTTAATGTTTCTGAAAATATCTTAAATTGAGATTAGAGGGTGGCAAAACTAACTTAAAACATATTTCTCTATTTTGAAATGTATTACTTTAATTTTTTTCTTTTTTTGTTTCTTAATGATTTAAATAAAAAGATACTGGCCTTGAAAGTATGTTTCCCTGTTTAAGAGAAATGTGGGTGACCCCTTCCTTTAGGGACTGTTGGATTCTCTTTGAGTAGGAAGTTTACCACTAAAAGAGCTATCGTCAGCACAAAACGTTGATTTGATATGCACATATATTGCCTCATTTTTAGAACTAATTAAAAATTTGATGACTAGAGACACTAGTTTGCATTTCATTCATTTTGTTGAAATATCACAGAAGAACTCAGTACAGGACCTATTATGATCTCCACCAATTCCCTATCCACTGCTCCAGTTTGCCTAAGAAATTTCTTTTTGATGAATTCATAACCAGATTTTCTGCAGACAGTTTATCTTGGCTCACTAGAGACTGGGAAGCACTTGATCAGTCATGGAAAGTGTTTCAGTTATAAAATACAAATAACCACTCTGAAAGTAAAATTTTATGATAACCATTGCACTTTATCTATATTTTGATTTGTTTTTTTAAATAAATTTATTTATTTTTGGCTGCGTTGGGTCTTCGTTGCTGCGCGCAGGCTTTCCCTAGTTGTGGCAAGCGGGGGCTACTCTTCGTGTTGGTGCGCAGGCTTCTCATTACAGTGGCTTCTCTTGTTGCAGAGCACGGGCTCTAGGCATGCGGGCTTCAGTAGTTGTGGCTCGTGGGCTCTAGAGTGCAGGCTCAGTAGCTGTGGTGCACGGGCTTAGTTGCTCCGTGGCATGTGGGATCTTCCCAGACCAGGGCTCGAACCTGTGTCCCCTGCATTGGCAGGCGGATTCTTAACCACTGCGCCACCAGGGAAGCCTTGCATTTTGATTTCTTATAACCAAAAAGGATAACCTATCTCAGATATCTACAATTTTTGCCATAGTAAAACATGTCAAAATGTTCAAAAATTTCACCTTTAGACAGGAGAACCAGTCAAAATTAGTGAAAAGACTATATTATGGATTATTTTCAAGAATATGCATTTGAATTAATTTAAATTTTTTAAGTGACTCAAAATAATCTAATAAAGTTACCTTATATTTCAGTGATTAGTTTGTCTGTGTTTATTATTATTCATATGTAAATGAGAATTTCTGGATAACTAATAATGTATAATGCAAAATGAATAATTAACAAAGCAGGCTATTCTTTAATAGTATAAACATTTCCCAGAAATCTTGATTATGACATCAATCACTTAAGAAAGAAGCAAAAAAAAAAAATTCAGCCCAGCCAAAGCCATCAAACCATCAAAAATATCAAATGAATGAAAATCAAATTAATGAAGATTTAGTACAACTAACATACATTATACAAAGGAAGTGACCCCAGGTGCTCACTACTTGACCTATTTCAAATCTCATGAACTGGATTGACTTTTAAAATCAACAGCTATAAGAACAACTGTGGTTTCTGACTACTTGTAGTCACTCAAATACGCAAGTATAATGGCTATTTGATCACATAGAGATATTAAAATAGCATAATAGCAGTCATCAAAATAAAGTCTGTAGGTCTGTCACGTCTATTGAGAAATACAATAATTAACCTCCTTTCTCTTATGGAGGCTAATGAAAAGGACTCTAGGTTCACTTATTCATCAAATATGTACTGAAGATCCAGTATATACTAGCCACTGAGGAATCTAAGAGAAATAAGATGTCATAGTTTAACCATAGGCTATAATTTATTTAAAATTAAGACTTAAAGCCTGAAAATATACAGAGTTGAAGGAGACCTCAGAGGTCATCTAATTCTAACCTCTCATTTTAATCCCCAGATCAGTCAAAAGATTTGTCCAAATTAAGTGCCATTTGGTGTGTTTAAAAGTTAGAAAAGAATGATGCATAATTTATGCTCTTTTGACATATATGTAAAGTCTAGTGCATTAATTTATGTAGCAGCCATTTATCACTTCACAGCCTCATAATTGTCTATGCCATTCTTTCGCTCAAAATAGGTTTGTTTGCTGTTTCCTTGAAGTAAAATCTCTGACTGAACATCCACTTTGCTAATTAATAGCTAATTAAATCAAGGCTATATGCTGATTCTTCTTAGGACCAGTTAATTTCGTTATGTGTCATGGTCTTAAATCTGACTAGGCATCTCATAAATACATTTGAAGTAATCTAGGCAAGACATCACAGCTAAATCAAACAAAATCCATTAGCCTTGCTAGAAGAACTACTCAGCCTAAATATCCTACTGAAAATGAATCTGTAGGTAGAACATGGACCTTGTTGATAGTTATACAGAATTGTTCCATGATTGTTCAAGGATCATTCGATTTTTTTTCTCTCTCTCTAATTATCTCCATATCAGCTTGCCCTGCAGCAGCAGCTAAAGTCCATTCTCTGCTCATGTTCAGCCTAGTATAACTATTTTGAAAAAGACATTATCTATGGTGACTAGAAGATCTTGTTAATCTTCTTCCAGAGAACCTCAGTTTCATTCAGATATTCATTACTCAGGCAGAGTGATCCTGTAAGCAGCTGAAAGATAAATCTGCATTAGTTTAAGTCAGTCATGGTTTCCCCATTCTCCTCCCCAATGATGAGTGTGCCCATAGCTGTGTAAGAGGAGGTCTACAGGCATCTCTCTGGGAAAGGTTTCTATAGCTAGATGGTTAGCTGACCCCTAAAGTTTAATTTTCCCCTTTCATAGCAGGTTTCTATGACAGGTTTCTATGATAGACAGCTGACTATCCAGGCACCATATTTCCAATCCCCCTTTTCATACATGGAATTATGTGGTTAGTTCTAGCCAATGGAATGTGATCAGAAGATACTCACATATGCAGCCTGCATTCCCCACCAACTCTTCCCCATTCTGCAGCAACCTTGGATGTCATGTCTGAAGAAGGCAGCATCATATAACTCTCCAGTCTGAGGTTTGACCAGAAATATCTGCACTGGACTTTGCATGAGTGAGAAATATTATGTGAAGATACTTCTCTAAATCCTACTTCTTATTCAAGGAACAGAGACAAGATGTGGTACAGAAGAAAGAGTAAAGGTATCTAGTCTTCATCTACATATGCAAGCACTGTAGATGTTTTAGTCTGGATACTTTTTTACTCCAGCCTTTGGTTTCTTCATCAGTAAAATTACAGGGTTGGGACCAATGGTCTTTAAATGTTCTATAGGCATTACATTCTATGATCTAGGATGCCAGTGTATCAGTTATCCATTGCCACGATATTCATTAGTATTGAGTATAATCTACTCCTATCCTTGTGAACTCTCAAAGGTGATGAGGCAGATCCTTTTTAGGACAGGGCTTTACAGTGAGCAAAAACTGCTGGAAGTGGAACAAAAATCAAGCAGGATGGGACAGTGGAGGCAAAGAAAAGAAAACATCCAGATAAAGTGCAGGAGAGAAAAAGAACCAAGAAATCTCAAAAACCAAGGCACCATATTTTTAAATATCATGTGAAAACAATAGAAGAGCGTGCTCAGTAAAGTTAGAAAATCTATCTAAGCCAAGCCTCCTTCTGAAGCTCTGGAAAACTAATTCACATAAACTAAACTTCACAGAAAATTATGAAGGTCAAATCCCATGGTAAGTTACTGTAAGAAAAAAAAAGAGAAGAAGTAGAATCACAGTCCCATAAATAATTACCATATTCCAGAAACACGCTCAAAAAAACAGATCAAAATTGTAATGTAGCATTTCAAACTGAGCTAAAAGACATTAAGAAAATGATGGTACAAGACATGAACAACAGACCTAAATAAGAATTAGAAAAATTTGGAAATGAGATGATATATTTAAAGAAAAGCTGAAAATAAAGGAAAAAATATCATTTTAGAAATGAAGATTCATAAAATAGAAGGATCACAAAAGTAAATAAACCCAACAAAAAATGCCTTAAGAAACTGGTGAAAAGACTGAAACATTTGAAAATCAAAAGTAAGTGAAGAGAGAGGAGGGAATGGAGAGTTACTGTTGAATGGGCAGAGTGTTTTAGTTTGGAAGATGAAAAAGTTCTGGAGGTGGATAGTGGTGATGGTTGCACAACATTGTGAATGTGCTTAATGCCACTGGGTTGTTCACTTAAAAATGGTTAAATGGTATATTTTACCTTGTGTATATTTTACCTCAATTTATAAAAATAAATGAAGAAAGAGGTTGAAAAATAAAAGGGAAAAAGAAAAAGTGACAAATATTATTGATAGTCAAAAAGTTTCTGAAAAAGAAAAAAGACAAGAAAATAAACATAACACTATGATTCAAGAAAACTTTCCTGAAACTGAAAAAAAAAAATTGGAGCAACATGTTAGAAGAACGCACGTACCTGAGAATATTGACTCAGAACAACCAATATCTACACATAATTTAGTAAAACCAATGGGCTTTTGAAAACAGAAAAAAATCCTTTTTGCATCTATGCTGAAATAGCACATGATTTATAAGGGGAAATAAAGAGACTTTTTTGACAGAAGCATATAATACCAGGGAAAAAATGAAGAACACATTGAAGGCACTCAAGGGAAGAGAATGTAAAATGTATAAAGACCATTGACAAATTGCTGTCAACATGTAGGAACTCAGGGAATTTCATTCCCATAGGTCTTCCCTTTAGAATTTATGAGAGAGTGAGCTTCAGACAGTTAAAAGGATTAGAAGGACATGGACATAAGGACTAGGGTTGAACACTAAATATGTCATTACTTACAGAACTAAAATTGAATGAGAAAGTTGTTCTAGATGGTAAAGAGTATATGAGCTGATAATACAGATAAAACAATCATGAAAAAGGTAGGGGAAGAATAGGGCGAGAAGATGGAAACAAACCTACCTGCTTTCAGTAGTCATGACGGTGATCTCAATAGAAGCTTTGTTATTCTGAGACTGTCCATGTGTAACATGGAATAAAGGAAGTGAGTAATTCTGGGACATTCTAATTTGATCATCCCCTAAGTCCTTGAGAACTAAGATTCTCATTATAGACAGAAGAAAATACAGATGGAATATAGACAAGGTAAAGGACAAACCCTGTAGTCCTGTGTTTGAATTGGAAATATTAGAGTGAATTCTCTGAAAAAGCCTAGAAACAATGATAAGCCTAGTTCCACTGAGTGATCCTAAAGCATACATCCTATTAAAAAACTATTCCTTTTAAAAAATACCTGTGCTTCTTGGAGAAATGGCTGATTCTAAGTCAGGAGCAAGAAATATACAAGATGACCTGAAATATCTTGACATACCAGAGAGCAAGGAAAGACCATTCTATAATGTCAGAAGACTTTGGAGCCAACTTGAAAGAAGCTCCCATTGGCCAAAAACAGGACAAAGAATATCGAGAAGGATAAAAATAATAATCAATAGAAACCCAACCAATATATTTATATTTTGTAATGATATTTAAGATAATCTAATTGGTCATCTGCACAGAATAACAGAGAACTGCTTCATTATCTTGAAAATTGGGTAAATAAAAAAAGTATCATATGCTTATGCTTCCACTCCTATCTGAATTGGGTAGCCAATTAGTAGATGAGAGAAAGCATCTCCTTATAAAATTATGCCAACTAATAAATGAAAAAGAAGTGATAGAATTAAGTATTACATTTTTTGCAACCTCAATGAATTAATATACCTAAACTTTGAACATCAACTGCTATAAACATTACAAAAGAGCAAAAATCAAACATAATGAACCTCTTGATGGAAACCATAGTATTGTCAAAGAGACTGAACCTGAGTCTAATCGTCTGGATCCAGCTGCCAATCTGCAGGAAATACAAAGGACAGAATAGCATGTTGAACTGTACTATGAATATGCAGTCAGCAAAATCCAGACTGTTGACTCTAGACAGGGCAAATGCTCTGGGTTCTTCACAGATATATTGTAAGAGGAAGAAAGAAATGGTTGAGGAACCTATAGATTAAAAGAGGCATAAAAGAGGGGTAGGGGAGAGAAAGATTGGGAGTTTGGGATTAGCAGAGGCAAACTATTATGTATAGAATGGATAAACAACAAGGTCCTACTGTATAGCACAGGGAACTATATTCAACATCCTGTGACAAACCACAATGGAAAAGAAGATGAAAAAGAATATATGTGTGTGTGTGTGTGTGTGTGTGTGTCTGTGTGTGTGTGTGTATATGTGTGTATGTAACTGAGTCACTTCGCTGTACCGAAGAAATTAACACAACATTGTAAATCAACTATACGTCAATAAAATTTAAATAAAGAGGCATAAAAGATGTATCAAGTTTTATAAAATGGGCAAGGCTGAACTAAAGATGCTCACTTGTGTGATAAAACTATAAAGAAATACAAGGAAGTGCTTACTATACACAACAGGATTGTGGTTACTTTTGCAGGGAGGAAAGTGCTGTGATTGGAACATGTTCCTGGAGGTATATCTGGAAAGGATGCTGTATTAGTCAGGGTTCTCTAGAGAAACAGAACCAGTAGGATATATAGAGAGACAGAGCTAGAGCTAGAGATGAAGATGGAGATGGGGATAGAGATAAAGATATAGGTATATAAGTTCATGCAATTCTGGAGTCTGAGAAGTCACACGATCTGATCTGTGGTCTTAAGCTGGAGACGCAGGAGAGCTGATGGTGTAAACCCCAGTCTGAGGGTCGGGAGAACATACAATATGTCCCAGCTCAACAGTGAGGCAGGAGCAAAGGGTCAAGTACCTCCTTTCTCCGCTTTTTGTTCTATTCACACCCTCAATGGATTGGATGGTGCTCACCCACATTGAAGAGGGCAATCTACCTTACTGAGTCCACAGATTCTAATGTAATCTTGTCTGGAAACATCCTCACAGACATGCCCAGAAAGCAATGTTTAATCTGGGCATTCTGTGGCCTGTCAAGTTAACACATAAAATTAGCCATCACAACTGGCAATATTCTATTTCTTAAAATGAGTGTTGTTTCAAGGCTGTTGCCTTATAATAATTTCCTAAACTATACATTTTTGTGTATGTGCTTTTCTGTACCTGTGTTTTATCTTACAATAAAAGGTAATAAATCAAATAAAATACAAGCATATCCCATATCAAATATAATTTATATATCTATATGAAAGATACATTGTGTAGGCAAGAATATTTTTTAAATGAATCATTTTTTAAATGTTCCAACCTGCTGTGCAGAGCCCAGGATTCTTAATATAATAGAGAAAGTGTTATTAATAGTGTAGCCTCTTTTTTTTTTATTTTATTTTTGGCCATGCCACATGGCTTGTGGGATCTTAGTTCCCCGACCAGGGATGGAACCCGTGACCCCTGCAGTGGAAGTGCGGAGTCCTAAGGACCACCAGTGAATTCCCAATAGTGTAGCCTCTTTAAACATAGGCAGTATCTCAAACATCTTTTATGTTATCCCGTGGGCCTAGAACAATGGTGAGAATCTAACAGGTACCATTTACTGAGAGATCACAGTGTTGTCGGCCCTATGCTAACTGCTCTACGTGCATTAGCTCATTTAATCCTCCTACAACCTTAAAAATAGTGGTTGTAATTACTTTAAAGAATATTCCAGATAAGGAGACTGAGGCTTAGAGAGGTAAAGTCCCACGCCTAAGTTCCTCCGACTTTAAGTGGCACAGCTGGAATTGGAACCCCTATACTCTAGAGAAGGTTCTACCTCCGAAGTCAATGTTCAACAAATACTTGTCTAATTGAATTTTTTTCAGTGAAAAACATTTTGTCCACCTACTTTCTGTTCACTGCATCACACTAGACACACAAAAAATCAGATGATTATATTTGCATTGGACTTGAAAACGTTATACCAAATTTATGTAAATAATGTATTGTATCAAGTTAATGAAACACAATGTATCAAACAACATTTGGTAATTTTTACTGTCAAGATGAATCTTTGACTCAGGTGATTTTCATAATTTTAACTGCTCATTTAGGTAAATATAGGAAGTCAATACTGTATAGAAAAAATAGATAATTATTTTTATCAAATTAGTAAGCATGAACTTTTTGAGTGGGGGCATCTTAAAAAGTTGTTCTTGGGCTTCCCTGGTGGAGCAGTGGTTAAGAGTCCACATGCCACTGCAGGGAACACGGGTTCAAGCCCTGGTCCGGGAAGATCCCACATGCCGCGGAGCAACTAAGCCCGTGCGCCACAACTACTGAGCCTGTGCCCTAGAGCCCGCGAGCCACAACTACTGAGCCTGCAAGTCACAACTACTGAGCCCATGTGCCACAGCTACTGAAGCCCGTGCACCTACAGCCCATGCCCCGCAACAAGAGAAGCCACCACAATGAGAAGCCCACGCACCACAGCAAAGAGTAGCCCCCGCTCATCACAACTAGAGAAAGCCCACGCACAGCAACGAAGACCCAATGCAGCCCAAAATAAATAAATAAAATAAAATAAATTTATTTAAAAAAAAAGAGTTGTTCTACTCAAAACAGCATTTATATCATCCAGTTTAACCTTAGGTGTTCTAAGAACAATTCATATAGACTAGATTATTGGATAATGAACTATCCAGAAGAATGAAGACTCTCAAAATACCCTTATGTGCAGTTGTTTGAGGATAAGGAAAGTTCACAGTATTACTGGGAAAGGTAACCCAAGGAATTATGAATGTGAATACCTGAACTAACCTCCTCAATTAATAATTTTCTGGTGCTTTATTAAGAGAGGGCACTATAAGAAAAATTCCACTCAAATAAGAGCCACAGTGGGAATTATGAGTTGACTGTTCAATATCTCAGTTTCAGTAAGATGAATGATTTTAATAAAATTGTACATGGAATACTGCATTCTAGAACCTCACTATTTTTTTTTTTTTTTTAGAACCTCACTATTTTTAAGGATACTTTTACATTATGCAATTAAACTTTGGAATCTATTATACATAAATATCAAATGGTCTTTATTTCATTGTGAGGTAGTTATGGTCACATTCTATATTTGCTATTACAAATATTATTACTAACCTCATTAGAAACCATTTGCTTCCTGTTATTATCATTTGTATTGGGTTATACCCAGTAATATTTTGTGTGTTTTGTTACTGTTGTTATTTCCAGATTCTGGATCAGTTTAAAACTTCACTTACCCTATGATATCAATCTACCACCCCGTGACACATTTTTCTTTCCTCCTTTCCTTCTACCTGTCTTCCTTTCTTTCTGTCACCCATCGATCAAATAATTATTAACTGCCTATAGTATACCAAACCCTATGCTAGACGAACACAACATGATTCTGCCTTCACGTATCTTAACGTAGAGGGGATACAACAGATACACAGGTGAATATCACAAAATGTGATATTTGCAAAGTAGAAATAAACTCTGGATGGTTTGGGAGCATAAGGAAGAAGCGTTGAGCTCAGCCTGGTAGGGGAGGTGGAGAGTGGCACACTTCTTTGAACATAACCACCCTCAACAATGAGGGCAACTGCTCCAAAGCCAGTAGAGAGAATCAAAATTTTCCCTGTAGGCTTGTCTGCAACCAGACCTGTTTCCTTCCATAGCCTCCAACTCATTGCTCTCCTGAGCTCCGCTACCCTATTTAAAGCACCACTTAAAAAATGTTGCCCTTAGAGGACTAAGATCAGGAAACTGACAGCTCACAAAGTAGTCTGCTGGCACCAGGGCTCAAAAGAACAGCCCCTAAAAGCAGAGGCTCCACTCGTTAGCCCAAACACAAGTTGTTATAATCCCTTTCAGCCTCCTGTGCTTATATAATACAGGCCTTCTTCGATTACAAGACACTTTGAAGACCTCACCTTCTCCCATTACTTGTCTTCTACATAAAATGCCCACAGATGTGAGTCTGTTAGAATGTGTGAGAACTGCATTTGATAATTTATAAACCAGTACTTCCTAAGGTTTGAAATTTTGGGGAATTCAGTGGCACTGAAAGAGGGCCTGTTGCTGCGGGAGCGCCCCCTACTGACCATAAGGAGAAGTGTTATAAAACCGGAGGTAGAAGCTGACAGGCCTGGAAAAAATATTCAACACTTCCTGTCTAATAACAAGTATTTATTGAGTGATATTTTGCGATACAAGAGGACTGACATTATATGTGCAAATGGCCAAAGCAATTACATATCTATTTTTTAATTTTAAAAGCTAACACATTTCAGGTCTTCCCTGGTGGTCCAGTGGTTAAGACGTCACCTTCCAGTGCAGGGGGTGCAGGTTCGATCCCTGGTCAGGGAGCTAAGATCCCACAGTCTTCCCAGCTAAAAAAAAAAAAAAAACATAAAACAGAAGCAATATTGTAACAAATTCAATAAAGACTTTAAAAATGGTCCACATCAAACAAAAAAAATCTTTAAGAAAAAACAAAAAAACTAACACATTTAATAATATGACCCCTTCTAGAACAACAATCACAAAAGGAACTTGTGGTTTGGCTGAATTCAAGCGTCATGGGAGTGCTTTGTTTCTGTTTTGTTTCTTCTCTAAATGTAATCAGATTATGTACTAACTGAACAAGAAGAGAAAGACACAAGAGGGCACCTAAATAGACCATGTTCTTGCATGGGGACATTCAATAATATGAAATTGCCAACTGCCCCAGATACTTCTATAAATGCAACATATTCTTAATCAGAACCTAAATTGAATTCTTTAATAAATATGACAAGTTGACTCTATAGCTCATCTCTAAAAGAATAGGCAAGGCAGTTTTTATTTGATAAACCAAGTATTAGAACACAATAGAAAGCTATAGTAACTAAAACATCATGGTACTGGCAAAGTCAATACACCAGAAACAGACCCAGGTGTTTGGGGGAATTTAGAATTTGATATAAGTATCTTTTAAATTAATTGGAAGAGGATTCAATAACTGATGTTGAGATAATCAGACATAATACCTATCTTAAGACATGTACCAAAATATATTACAGCTGGGTTAAAAATCAAAGCCAAAAAAAAATCATAAAAGCAATAGAAGAAAATGTAGAATGACACTTTTACAATACTAGGAGGAAGTAGGCTTTCCTAAACCAAACATAGGTAAGCCATAGTTTCTGGCTCCAAGAAATATGTATTATCTTACGATGTGCCACAGTATTTAACTATATGAATAGTTTTAGGGTTTTTTTTCCCTGCTGAGTTCTGATCTCTCTATCCTTACTCTTAACACATATTTTGCTCTTGTTACTGATTGGCCACTTCTTTTTTTGAGATAGATAAAATAAAGCACAAGGAAATGAATTTGCTTGGCTAATAAGTGTGGAGCCATGGACAGAGTTTCAGGAATTCAAAGGCATAAGTTGTCATTTTAGATACTTGGACTTCCTCAAACTAGTTCAAAACCCACAGATGCTAGCTGGAGCATCTAGGTGTCTGGGACTTGTTTTGAATATTCTATTTTTCCCCAAAAGCTTTTACCCCAGTCCAGAAGACCAACCCCCCACCCCCCTGCAAAAGAGCAAGGAGTAGAGACTAAATCCTCTTCATTTCTAGAGAGAGAACAGGTAAGAGGTAAAAGGCTTCAGCTGCCAGAAAACTCACTTTAAAGCTAATGTGTATGGGCACATTAACAACCACACTAATCTGTGGAATAAGGCCACTTACAACGCCACTGTCAGAACTGGGTAAGGAATCAGCTGAAGAAGCCACTACCTGAAATTTAGCATCCAGTAATCGCTCCATAAAAAGACCCTTGAGCCACTGTGTGAAGGAAACGGGTCTAGACAGCCATTCTCCAAGAATGTGCCATTGTGTGTGTAGCAGATTGAGTTCACACTCCACTCCTGAATCACAGAGGAGAGCCAGTGTCCCAGGGGGCCTCCAGCCAGGATGTGGGTGGTAAAATAAGTGCTTTTGGAGGGAGCAGTGTTCTTCTGGGAACCGAATCAGCACACTAGCTGAGCAACGCATGCAGCAGTTTTGAATGAAGTTAGACAAGAAGATAAATTGGACGTGATTTTTCCAATGTGTAAAGGGTGGGCATCCACCACATTTCAAAAATTTTCCGGACTGTCATATTTCTAGTCAATTCTGCATAATGATCAATGTTTCTCTGTGAGATTCACATGAGGAAGACTTGTCTGTGCCAGTTACATATGGGAATTCTGTGACTATGCCTACATTACTATATTTTCGACACTACCTGCATGATTTGATTGCACTTGTATATCTCTGACTCCATTTCATTTATATTCAGATGGGAGGATAGAAAATAGGGACAGGAATTAATCTAGATGTTTCTAAGTGGATTTGAAATACATTAGGGGAAAAAAAAAACCCTCCTGCCAAAACCAATTTTTTTCTTAATTCATTACCAAAGAAACTTAAATCCCACCTCTTTCATGAAGAATTTCATTGCTTAAAAGAAAAAAAAAAAAAAAAGTCAGTAATTTCACCCAAACCCCAAGCTGTGCAAATTCATTTCCCATGATTATACATTTACTTAACACTTAAGGGGATATGTTATTTGCCTATGACTAATACAAACACTTTCATATTCGAGGTGTTTAATCTAAAGGATAGTTCTCTTATTTTTTCATATTGCTGCCTGGATTTTAAAGAAGAAAATCATGAAAAAGTGTTTAAAATAAAAATTTCCCCACAATTTACCTTTTTCCAGCTTTGACAGAAATAATGCTGCTGTCATGGGCTTCACTAATGCAAAGTTCTTTTCCCCATCAAAAAAAACATGGGATTGAATAAAAGACCTTGATTTTATGCCAGTGAGATGCATGTCAGATGTCTAACCTACAGAACTGTAAGATAAGAAACTTTTTGTTGTGTTGTTGTTTTGGCTGTGCCGTGCAGCATGCAGGATCTTAGATCCCCAACCAGGGATTGAACCCGGGCCCCCTGAAGTGGATATTCAGAGTCCTAACCACTGGACCACCAGGGAATTCCCAAGAAATTGTTTTAAGGTACCATGTTTGTGATAATTTGTTTCAGCAACAATAGAAAATGAATACTAATACTTGCAGAAACCAGGGCCGTTAGTCATAGAGCTAAAGCAACACACCAGGCGCAAGACTCAGAGAAGCTAAGGAAGACCCAGGGGGCGGTAGGGCAGTTGAAGCCCAGCCACTGCTTTGTTCCAGGGTGAGTCAGCACATCAGCAGTCCTGTGTGTGTGTGTGTGAGTGTGTGTGTGTGTGTGTGTGTGTGCGTGTGTGTGTGTGTGTGTTAGCTACAAAATAGCTGCTGCTTCCTTTTGCTTCCAAATCTCCCGTGTGGTTCATGCCATACAAGAAAGAGGACTCTGGGAAATTTAGTTCAATCCAGCCAAATTGACACATCACAAAGCCATTTAATAGGTTTTTCATGCCATAAACTTCTCTGATTTTCCTTCTTTCCTTCTTTTTGAGAAAATTAATATCAAACTGATTTCAAAATGTTTATCTTAAAATGTTTAAATGAATTCAAGGTGTTTTATTTAGGAAGAGAAAAAGAAAATACTCCCCATGAGTCTAGAGTACTATGCATACTATGCATACGTATTAATGTATGTTTTACATACTAATTTACTTAGTTATTGACTTACAAAAGGTGAGCTTCATCTAAACTAACAACAGGTTCCTAACTGAGATCTAGGCAGTTCCCAAATGAGTGTTTTCCGAAGATGCATGGTTTCCTGCAAATTGTCATTACCATAAAAAATTGTCTTCAAGGATGCAATGCATAGAACCTGGAAAATGAATAAAGTTACAAAAGGCAGAAAGAATATTTAGGTTCTAGCCCCCTCTCCACTCTGTCTGAGGCGGGCAGGCATATTAAAAAAATCACCTATTTCTCTGAAATTTAATTTTCTCATCCACAAAACAAGAATGAACTCTTCAGCTACCTTCAATTCCAGGAAACATAACTTTGAGTTACCTACGATTTTCTGAAGTTGAAGGTATGTAATGGAAAGAATGGTTACTATGAGGTGGGTGTTCTGAACATGTTTCTTAACTGCTTGATATAATCAGCCTCTATCTATGACGAAAACAGCCAGAGGAGTGACTAGATAGATAGTAGCCATCAAGGTCTGTTTTTCAAAAAACTTAACTAAATAGAACAGTGAGATCCCTGGACACGCTAAGTTGTAATCCCTCTCTGTGGGGCAATCATAAGCCTTTGAAACACGTGAAAGGAAACTGACCTTACCCTGAAAAGTAACATAGCAATGTTAAAAGAACCACAAGTATGTAGTAGATCAAGAGAGTAAACTTTTTGAATCTCTCCTGTTTTACAATGAGCTGTAGTGACCTCAATCAGGTATGTGCTTTTCTGATCCACAACTCTAAAAAAGCAAATTTTGACTGTAAAATGTATTAAGAATTTAACTTATTTGCCATATGTGTTATCTGAAAGGGGGCGGGGGGGAAACCTGCTGTGAAAACATTAAAAAAGAAAAAAAATTTGACCACATTAAAAGAGTAAGGCACACAAGGACAAAAGGATAATGATTTTTTTCTCCTAAACTCCTGGCCTGAACATAAATCCTCCTAAAACCCCCCTTACCAGATGGCTAACCCAGCGAGGAAAGACAGCCAACTTGATTTCAAATGTGAGAGTGATTTTTTTATTTAAATGAAAGATAGAAACTGCCTCAACTCCATTATATCTACGAGGAGAGCTCAAGTGTCCAGCATGTGGGTCTGGTCTGAGTAGGGAGTTTGTCTTTTTTTGAATAGAAATCATATGTAAACCCAGGCAGTGGCCTGAACCATTTGCTAAAACTAATTGTTGGTGGTGGAAAGCGGAGTAGGAGATTGTTAAATTCTTCCCTGGCAGAAACCTGATCTGTGGAAATGGACTTCACAGGAACTGTGATGAGGTTTGCAGCTGGCAGGAGAGGATGAGAGTGTGGACACCTGCATCCCCATCTTCCCTTTGGCAGCACAATCGAGACACTGAAACAGCTCTGGGAGGTGGCCAATGGCCCGAAACGCAGATTTGGCATTCTTTTCCTCCCCAGCCCCTCCTCAGCCCAGGATCTGACAACAAAAACTGAAGCGGGTGTATTTCTAAGAACCTATATTCTCAAAAAATTATTATTTAAGGATGTGGCTATTTTGAACTATGATGACTATAAGTACATTTAAGATATACCATTGACAAGTTAGAAAACCACCAAGTAAGGCCAGATGTATAAACTGACTTGATGCTTTAATTTAAAACACCAGCATCCAGTTGAAAGGTCTATTAAGATATGAGTCAACTCACAGAGAATTCATACACAAATGAGGCTGACCTCTTATTCCTGGAAACTAGAAATGATTGCCTTTTAAAATGATTATTAACTGGGACTTCCCTGGTGGTCCAGTGAGTAAGACTCCGTGCTCCCAACGTAAGGGGCCAAGGTTTGATCCCTGGTCCGGGAACTAGATCTCACATGCATGCCACAACTAAGAAGCCTGCATGCCACAACTAAAGATCCCGCATGCCACAACTAAAGATCCGCATGCCACAAGGAAGATCCTGCGTGCTGTAGCTAAGACCCGGAGCAGCCAAATAAATAAATAATAAGTAAATATTTTTTAAAATAAATAAAATAAAATGATTATTAACTAATCTATACATCACCAAGATAAGAGGACTTCATTAGTTAAGACATTGTATTATAAAAGTTAACTTTTGATTTTATGTTAGTTATGACAATATTTGAGAATCCAGTTGTGTTCTATAAGCTATAACATAAAGTATCCTATGTTTTAAATTGTTGTGCAACATGTAAAATTTTTGCTAAACTACTGTTACATTCTTTTCTGATTTAGCTTTTGTTCACTAATACCTAGAAATTCCTCCCCCCTGGCCCCGCCCCAATCAGCACTGCAGGAACTCTGTATGAATCTGTTGTTTCAGTATTAGTGGACATTACCATGGCTTCTTCCAGATGATGGAGAAAGATACCTGAGCACAGCTGATTAGGGAGAACACATAATAATATCAAGTAGATATTCTAAATGTACTTTCAAGAATAAGGAGTGATGTCCCCCCTACTCGTACATTTATCAGCTGTTATTTAATAAGTATAAAAACCTGCATATGGTTCTTTCACATTTGTTAGAGTTAATACTCTAGCGTTTCAGCCAAACACTTACTGTCACTGTTTTACAGACAAGGAAACACAGTCCCAGAGTCCTGAGCAGAACCGGGGCTCAATACCCATGCTCTTTCCATGATATTTACTCATCTAAAAAAAGAGAAAAGAAAGTGCAATTACAGATACTACTCTGGGAAAGGTGTAGAGTGGTCCACCCCATGAAAAAAAAAGTAAAAAATGGGACTTCCCTGGTGGCGCAGTGGTTAAGAATCCGCCTGCCAATGCAGGGGACACTGGTTCGAGCCCTGGTCCGGGAAGATCCCACATGCCGCGGAGCAACTAAGCCCGTGAACCGCAACTACTGTGCCTGTACTCTAGAGCCCGTGAGCCACAACTACTGAGCCCATGTGCCACAACTACTGAGCCCACGTGCTCCACAACAAGAGAAGCCACCGCAATGAGAAGCCCGGGCACCGCAACAAAGAGTAGCCCCTGCTCACCACAACTAGAGAAAGCCCACACGCAGCAATGAAGACCCAACGCAGCCATAAATAAGTAAGTAAGTAAATAAATAAATAAATAAGAATCAGTGTGGTTTATCAGTCATTTATCAGATATCGATCAAAAAATGTCAATATCTTTGTAATATTACAGATTACAACCCTATGAGAATGCTGCCATTGGCTTATAAAATAAAATCTCGTCTGCTGTCTGGCAGAGCTCTTTAGTTCAAAACATTTAAGAGAAAAACATTGTTTTTTCAAGTGAGTGTTCTTTTTATAGTATATTTTAAACAAATTATGTTAGCTAGAAACACATTGTTGTTTTTAAGCAATTTTTTAAAAAGCCTCCTTGATTTCTTTTGGATTTTGTTTTCCTTTAAAATGCTTAGCAGAGGCCGGAGTAGATAGGCTAAAGTAACGGGGTGCTTTACACAAGGAGGAAGCCAGTTTCCTGGCTTCTCATCCCCATCTAAGAAAAAATGTTTCCTCTAGTGCATCCTTCTAGATTTATGTTCCAGTTTCTCCAGCTACAACACATGACTGTTATCGAATAGTTACCAGGACATTGGCCTCTTCCTTTCACTGGTGCGCATTTGAACCAACATCCATACCCAGTCTCCAACCCCTCACCCCCCGCATCCTCCAGCCTTCTTCTACAATGTGACACACTTGAAGGCAGGGCCTGTGTCTTAGCCCGCAGGACCAAGCACAGTGTCTGGCACGTGATCGAAATTCACTGAGTTGATTAATTGGAACTTGCTGTTTCCATATACCTGGTAATCCTGTCTAGTAGACCAGTGCTTCTCAAACTGGGTTGTGAATTGAAATCACATGGGGAGCCTTAAAAATGCTACTGCATGGCTCCCACTTCCTGAGATCCTGATTTAATTTGTCCAGGGTGTGACCTGAGCATCAAAATGGTTTAAAACTCTCCACGTGGTTCTAGCGAGAAGCCAAGAGTGGGAATAGCTCTAACGATTAGATGCTTCCCGAATTGACAGATTCTCCAAGTGATCCCATGTTTATTGCGTAACTGCAATGTCTTAGGTTATACTGGACAGTTAGTTATTTTCCCTCCCTTTATGATCCCATTCCCTGCTCTTTGGGAATAAGCAAAGTGACTGCTTTTTAGTTATTGGCTGCTAAACCAGTATTTAAATCAATGCAATATGAAATGCCCCCAAACTTCCAGTGGAATGTGTTTTGATTGTATTTTAAGTTGGTTTTGAGCAGCTTTTCTTTTAGAAAAAAGAAATCATTTTACAAGTCTAGGCCCAGGGAACACAGGGAACATAATTTGTAACTCTCACTTACTCCCCCTGATATATAGATATCTTCCATGCCAGTAATCTGAAAAATGTTTGTATGCTCTGGAAGACACACACACACACGCATTTTGCTAATATAATTTTATAGAGTAAGACCACACAGAGATGTTTGGGGAAGCCATTTTTGCAGATAAATTGGCATGATTCTTAAATCAATAGACAATGTTCCTCTGAGCTCACTGGGCTTGCACACCAGAGTGAAATTAACTCGCAGTCAACGATAGGATAACATGGCTTACAAGATCCTTTGTGTTCTGGCTCCCTCCTACCCTCATCTCTGCTGCTAGGCAACCCCTCACTTTCCCCTTCTCTCCTCACCCTCCACTCTCAGCACTTCTTACTCTGTGGAGCCATCATCCCATGAATGTGCTGCCGGTGCTGCACTAATCTCATTTATATTCTTGTCTCCATCACTAGACTGTAAGCTCCTCATGGGGCCATCCTGTGTCTTATCTCTAACACCTGGAACAGAGCAGCGGCCAGGAATACCTTTGACCTGTTAAATGATTAAACTCCAAAGTCCATGCTCTTTCTGGGACCTTTTACAAGAGCAGTCAGAGAAGGTTAGGAGGTAGGTAACTTGTCCTAATCAACCACAGCTCTGGGTGTGACTTGAATACACAGACCTTGAGTCAGTGTGTTAAGTAATTCAGAGAAAGGAAAGAACAACATGAAAAGTGGCTGTGTGTTTTCAGACAGCACCAATAGATTGAAATAGCAGAAGTTCATTTATATTATTAAGTTTGACATTGTTTTCAACACTTTCTTGGTGGAGGAACTTCAAAGAATCATCATCTCTCTGTTTTCATCTACTTTGAAAACTGGTTGGTATTCATCTGTTTCATCTCCTTCATTTCTGCCAGAGAAGGAAAACTAGCAAACGTGTCAGGGTTTACCCACAAAGTACTCAGGCCATTTATCCTAGTGTGGATTCTCTGGTATGCATTCAGCTTGACTTGTTTACCTTGCATTGCCCTCAGGTGGTTTTTTTACTTATAATTACTCACTTGCAATCAATTTGTAGCAACAAGAAGATACTCAGGACCCTGCTCTCATCTGTGGCAGACACTGCTAGCTGACCACCAAAGCTATTTCCTTGTCTTCCTGGGCAAAACAGCAAGACTACACTTTCCAGTCCTTTGCGATCCTATGTGGTCACCTGACACTAGCCAATGATATATGAGTGGAAGTGATGTGAGCCCCTCCCAGGCCTGGCCCATAAAAATCTCCAATGCACGTAGTCCGATAACGCTTTTTCTTTCCTCTACCACCAGCTTGATGCCAAGTGGTGAAGACCGGCAGAACCACCAGGTGGGAAGAATCTGCATCACTGAAACCGCACGGAGGAAAACTGCCCGCAGGAGGACTTCACGCGAGCGTGAGTAAGCACTAAACTTCCACTGCGATAATCAACTGAGATTTGGGGGTATATCAGTTACACTGATAATACACAACCCAGCCCTGGTTCCCCTTGAGACGGAGCTTTGCACAATATTGATGCAGAAATGAACACCGCAGCTGCCGCCGGTGTCTGGGAAACTCGGCACCCTGGAGCCCTCACTGCTCCCCCTCCGGGAACTGGACCCCCCTGGGCAACACTCCCCAGAGCCTCTCCCTAGTTCCTATCACCTTGCTCATCAGCGGATACGATCACCGCAGGAGCCCCTCTTTACCCACTCCGCTTCAGAGTTTAGTGGCGGTGGGCAGGTGGGGAAAAGAATAAACAGAACGTTCTTGAGCATCCATTATGTATCAGGTATTGTTCACACATTATCTCATCTTCAACACCACAGACCCCACGAGGGAGGCCTCCTTATCCCCACTCTCCATCCAGGGAAACCAAACACTCACACAAGGTTACCAGATGGTAGTGGCAGAATCTAGATACCGACTGGCTCTTCTGTCTAGAGGGCCAGTGATGACTCCGCTCACCGTGAGCCCCATGCAGACACACAGCCATCCTGCTTCCCTGTCACGGGGTCTCCCTTGGAGCGCGCGCCTCTTGGAAGGGCAGTGTGGGAGCCTCTCCTTGGAAGCCAAGTCGTTTCACAGAGACCAGAGTGGGTGGAGGATGCGTTACTAGCCTCCTCATTTAAAACTTGGAACACATTTTTCCATGGAAAAGAATATTATGCAGAGACATTCCATTTCTTTAAATGTATGCGAAAGCTCTTTGCAAACCATGAAGAAGTATGCAATATGCCTATAAGGAATTACTACTCTACAGTTCATTAGCACGCTAATTTTGATACTTTGTGGATTAAATAGCCTTCTGTGAAGTGGTTGGAGAATTTAACCACTGACTGTTACGTTGTCTCAAAGGAAAAACACATTCCATAGCCAAACAGCTGACTTACAACAGACATTTGGAACCGAACCCATTCATAAACTGAGAGCTGCCTGGATTAACATGAAGAGGACACATCATCACCATCTTCATCAAGTATTATTTATTAAGAGCAGTGCATAGGGTGAAGGCTTCGGGGTAGAGGAAAAAAAGAAGCGAAGTGTTAATCTAATTTTTTAATGGCTAAAATTCCATATCCCCAGTTGTGAATGAACTCAAGCTGTTCCTACACATCCCTCTCATCTTTCTCCTTATTTCCTTCCCCTTATTTTGCACTTATCTTTGACTTTCCTTTCTTTTTCTTTTCCTCTTGCCATTACATTTTTGGTCTATCTTCCCCATTTATTCACATTTATTCTCGCAAGAAACAAACTTTTTTTCTAAAGCTGACATCTTCTCAGACTTTGTGATAAAGTCTAGAAATACCAAGATGCGTAAAATGCAGTTCTCTGCAAATTCCCTGACCAGTAGGGGAGGCGAGCCCTTAAACAAATAAAATTCTGTCTAATGTGATCAACACAGAGACCTGTCGGGGGAAGTGAGGGTTTTGTCTAGGCAGGAGTTAAGGAGCAAGTCCAGTTCCCTTCTTGCTCATCTTACACTTGCATGCCCTTTCTCCTGCCATGCCAGTTTAAACCTTCATTACTTCTTTTCCGAACTACTTTACAGTGGTCCTAACCCGTCTCCTGGCCTCTGCCTCTCTCCACTATAATCTAATGCATATATTGCTGCCAGAAATGTTTCATTGGGACAACTTCAATTGTACAATGCCCCCTACTTATCTCACTGATACTTTTTGCTCTCAGAGTTTTATAATAATTCCTCACATTGCGTTTGGAGGCCCTCCATGGCTATATCTGTAGCCCATCCCTATACAGAGCTCCCTAATTAGTTAATCAAATTGAACCACATGTTATTCCCCAGACACACTTCCTTCCTTATGCTATTCTGTCTTCCTGAACAGTACTCTGCAAACCACTAGCATGAACTTCTATGTATCCGTCAACACCCTGCCCAAAACCCACTTACTTGCAGAGCATTCCCTAATCCCCTCAGCTATGGATTCTTTATTCCTTGTTTGGAGGAATGAACCAATGTTTGTTGAGCATCTTTTATGTATCCAGTGTGGTACTGGGTAGTTTTCATGGACTATCCTATTCAGCGTTCACAACATCCCTATGAAGTCACAGTATCAGTTTCCCCACTTCTCAGATAAAGAAACCAAGGCCCTGAGAGGTAAAGTGGTGTGCTCTAGGTAAGGAAGTAGCCGACCCAGAATCTGAACTGCTGTACAACCAGAGTTCAAAGCCCATGTTTGTCTCTTTCCATCAAGCCTCATTGCCTCCTTCTCTTAGAAAAACAGATTGAAAAGTGGTGTGTGTACTCATCAATGTCTCTATAATCTTGTGGATACTTTCATGTCAGAAACTTGGTCTTAAACATCTTTGCATACCAGAGTGCCAACTGCTGTGTGTGGGATAGTATTGATAGAAACTTAAATAATGTGACATTGATGAAAGTGCCCCATCAGCATGACATTGGGGAGGTGGGGTGGAATCAACAAGCCCTATCTTGTTGCCATATGCAACTTAACTCATTAAGTTATATTATTACATTACATCATTAACTGAACCACAGAATCATATGTGCACAGACTCATCAATGAAAAGAATCAGATATGGGATTCTCACCGGTGTAATTCTCTAAAGAGATTCTAAACAGAACAGAAACTAGAGAAGTTGGCCTTTGGTGTTTGCATCTGGCAAAGTTTGAGAAGGAAAGGATAGTGAGTGTCAGAAAATACTGAAAATGCTTTGTTTATTTGCTTAGATATTCAAAGTGAGCCATTTGCCAAATTTAGGGACCCAAGTACAAGACTGAGAAACAAACAAGTGTTTCTTCTCAGTCAATAATAGCTTCTAATACCATCTGGAAACCTACACCAGTTAAGAAAGAAACAAATAGGCCTTTTTTCCCCTTTCCTTCTGAGACCTCAAAGCTTGTAAATCTGGGATCTGTTGGGTAGGGAAAAGGAGAGAGTTCCAAAAATGGAGGCCCTCCATAAAACTCCAGCCCCCTGGCAACCAAGACTTCAGTTCATAGAGGCAGTCAGAGATGATGTTTGTTCTGATCTCAGTGGTTCAGGAACAAAATAGAGGTTGCTGCTATCTCATTCCACCCTGAAAGAGCGTCATTGTGACCCAATTTAGAGTTCAGTCCAACCCTGTAAATTACTATGATATTTTTATTGATACCATGAAAATGTACCCTCGTTTCTCTATTGTCACAAAAGCATGTTGTTGAAACACTTAAAATATCTTGGCACGCTTTAAAAGTGCTTTTTACAAAAGAGACATGAAATTCATGGTGCATTTCAGTCAACATGTCCCTCACAGCGCTTTCTCTCCCCGTCCTCAAAGCCACAGAATAAAACAGAGTGGGTCCAAACAAGACCTCTGAACATTTTCTGATGGTAAGAACATCTGGGTACCCAGGAATGGCAATCAGTGTTACAATCTTCTCTCATATCCTAATGTACACAGGAACAGCATTAAGCTAGTTTTATCATCAGATTTCACTTTTCAGTGAAGTTTTAACTACCAACCCTTACCATGTCATTTCTGCGAGGGAGTCTTGTAGTTCACCTCCCATTTTCTTGCTTTCCAAATCTTTCTCTTGGCGGGTCCCAGCCTACTCCTTTTCCTGCCTCCTCCATTCATGCCCCATTCAGAAAGCTTCAGATCCGATGTGACCGCTCACCATTCCCTCGGCAGGAGTTTTTTTTGAATCCTGTATTATCCTAACCACACAACAGTTTCCAGCCATCAGGCACATAATCTGAGTTGCACATTAGCCTGGAAATGGACTTTTCCCCCATTTGGTTATCTTATCCACAACATGTGCAACAATTACCTCATTCATGCTTGTGCTGGTTCCAGAGATTAACCCCCAAACTGTCATGATAAATGTACAATTTAAAAAATAGTCAGTTTCCTCAAACTTTATTTTGTCAGCCTTGTTTTAAATTTCATCCCCTGTTATGACGTGGCTACTAGAGCTTGTCATCTTTTATACACTCTCATTTCCAAATGCTGGAGCCAAAGATGATGTCATATGTTCTAGTAGCACCGCACTTATCTAAAGGAAAAAGCATACCCAGAACTTTTTCTAATGTTTTTATTTGTTATAATAACACACACAGCACAAGTTGGAAAACATATTTTTAAGGGAAACCAATGAGACAAGCTTTAACCTTTAACAATGAAAAGGATTCCTTGAGTATTTCAAAGGAAAGACAAATTCTGTTCCTGAGACCGATTAGGCACTGACCGGCAGAGGTTTTTTTTTTTTTTTAATGAGTGTTCAGTACAAGCAAAATCACTCCATTTATTAGTCAAGCAGCAATTTTGTCATAAGCATCGTGCAGGTATTATGGAGAGTGTTAAGAAGTGAGGGATTGTGTTCATATCCAAAAGAATTTAACATTTTATCTTTTTAAAAAAAGGAAAATAAAAGAACACGACGATTCTTCCATTTTCTAATTAACACTGCTAGCATCATATTTAATCAGCATAAATGGAAGGTGGTGTCATGGGAAACAGAAGACCAGGGCATGGTCTTAGGAACGTGATACTGGACGAGTCTCTTACTTTTCCTCATTTATTAGAGATAATATGTTTTATCTCAAATTGCTTGAGGAAGATTAAACAAGTAATTCATGCAAAAGTGCTTTGAAACTATAAAGTACTACTATACAAATATATGGTATCATCTCTGCCAAGTTTCAGCCCCCGCTCTTCATTTTTAAAATTATCAATAAAGATGTTAAAAAAAATAAAGTAAAATTATCAGAGTTGGCACTCTACCCCATTTACAGTTTGTACATCCTTCTCTCCCAGCAGTGACCACCCTGTGTTATAATCACACCTATGTGATTGTTCCTCCTACTAGCCTGCAAGATCCTTCAATTCATCTTTATAGCTCCAGTGCCCAGGGCAGCCTTGGTACATGTCTGTTGAATGATTTACTTGCCAAGTGAATGCTTATATAGAGCCCCCAATTTTCATTAACTCATTTCTCATTTTCCATCTTTCCATTAAAGCCTAAAGCTCTTGTCTTTGCCTCACTACTATACTGTCTACAAGAATAATGTTAATTTTTGTTCTACCTCCCAAACCTCCTCTTCTTCTTCCTTACTCTTCTGTGGAATTTTCCCTTTGGCCAAGAAGAGAGAATTGTTACCATAACTGAAGCCACCACATGTAGGAAATTTCACTGAAGTCTTAGGAATTACTCTTTAAAATTCATGGAAATTTTGAATGGAAACTCATGATATAACTGAATTTATCTTAATAAAAATAATACTTTTTCTCCTAAATATTTGAGTAAAATGGGGGTTTTGGAAAAATGAGCCCGCATATTCAAAGACCCAATATCTTGGCTACACAAAGCACAAGAATAATCTATATTAAAAGTTTTATTAATGTATAAAGATTAAGGAGGAAATCTGACCTCAAAAGTAAAGGTAATTTAACTGTATATTCTGAGCATACCATTACCACCAAATAAATTAACTAAAAAGTCTGGAGAACGTAAGTAAGCCATTTTTTATTTTTTAAATCACCTGGGAAGGCGTTCGTTTGTTTAATAAAATGAACAAGCCTAGTCTTGCATTCTCATTTAATTGGTCTGTTAGACCTCATGAAAGCATTTTTTAAGCTTCCAAGGTGCTTCTACTGCACAGTCAGGGTGGAGAATTTCTGACACACACCCAGAACTGAGAAGCACAGAGGAATATGTAACCTAAGAACCTGGGAATAAGAAACAAATACCTCCTACGAGTTAAACTCCAAAATAGGAATCCAAAGTTGCAGAGTACAGATACCTAACTTAGAGAGAGAGAATGGCTCTCAGGTGCAGGATTTATGATTAGGGTGTTGATAGGGCTAAAGAAAGGATATTTCAGTCAGAAGAGGCACTGGTCACCCATGGAAGCATGGAGAAAAGAATCAGAAAGATCAATATTGACAGAATGAGGACAGCATTGTTCTAGGGAGAGGAACTCTGATCTCCAGGTACACCCTCCCATGGAGGAGGCAACCCCATCCTTGGGTGAGACACAGGAGCCTTAGATTCAAAATGACCTCGGGCTAAATCCTGGCTTTAATCACTTATCAGCTGTGTGATCTTATGTAAATCACCTAACCTCTCTGATCTTCAGATCCTCCTCTGAAAAATAGTTTTATCATATTCAAATGTAAATCCATGTAAATTAGCACAATGTCTCCTATGTAGTAAAAGCTCAATACTGGTGACTATTATTATTATTGTTATTATTAGCTATTGTGAGTTGATGACACAGCTATTGAAATCACTCAGTTAACACTCTCCTTCGTTTTCACACTTACTAAGCAACTTTCTAATCGTAACTTTGCTTTCCATAAAGGTTTATCTATTGGGAAAGAATGTAATGATCAGTGATCAGAAGTGGCTGATCTACTGAACAGCTCTATTTCTCATCAGAAATTAATAAATTAGAATTTTTGTTTTTATATATCAGTCTTTTGTGACCGTGGTTACTGAGTTTCCTGGAATAAAGTTACTTATACTTAATTTTAACGTCAAATGTTTTAGCTTTAGCCTAATGTTAAGAATTAGCCCCTGGGCTGTAAAAACTGACCAGAGACCTCCTTGGATGCCACTGGGCCTGACCTAGACCAGGGCCCTTCTCATTCTAGTTGCCTTCTGCTCCAAACTGCAACACATGGGCTTAAAGGAAAAAAAAAATTTATTTTTAATTTTTTTTATTTTTATATTTTAATTTTATTGGACTACAGTTGATTTACAATATTGTGTTATTTCAGGTGTACAGCAAAGTGATTCAATTATACATATACATATACTCATTTCTTTTTTAGATTCTTTTGTCATGTAGGTTATCACAGAATACTGAGTAGAGTTCCCTGTGCTATACAGTAGGTCCTTGTTGGTTATCTATAAAAATATTTTTTTTCTTTTTTTTTTTCAATTAGATCCTCAGGATTCTCCCTTATAAAATGAAGATAACTTCTTTTCCACTTAGAGAAGACCCTTTACCATTTCTTTTAGGGTAGGTTTAGTATCGATGAACTCTTTATTTTTGCTTCTCTGAGACGTTCTTTCTCTCTCCTTAGATTCTATTGATAAATGACAGTCTTGCTGGGTAGAGTATCCTAGGTGTTAGTGGTCTCAAGCAGCAGGGAAGGAGGGAAGGGACAGCACAAGAAGGAAATGTCAGCTGGTTGTCACAGAGAGAAAAGAGAATTCAGGCTCCAGGGTTGCTGCTTCTGGAGTGGGAATTCATCTTTAATGCATATGAGGTGCAGACTATCTGCATTATGATTTTTGAGGGTTTTTTCTATAATATTTGGGGGAGAGGAAATTTCTTACAAATTAATCTTTAATTCTGTTTTGGTATATTTTTTCTCTCTGTCCTAAAGAGTACAAATAGCATTTTCTTATTCCCATATGAAAAATCACTCCCAATGTAAGTTGGTGCAGCCACTGTGGAAAACATTGTGGAGGTTCCTCAGAAAACAAAAAAATAGAATTACCATATGATCCAGCAATCCCAGTCCTGGGCATATATCCAGACAAAACCATAATTCAAAAAGATACATGCACCCTGATGTTCATAGCAGCACTATTCACAATAGCCAAGACATGGAAGCAACCTAAATGTCCATTGACAGAAGAATGGATAAAGAAGATGTGGTACATATATACAATGGAATACTACTCAGCCAGAAAAAGAATGAAATAATGCCATTTGCAGCAATATGGATGCAACTAGAGATTATCATACTAAGTTAAGTGAGTCAGAAAGAGAAAGACAAATACCATATGATATCACTTACATATGGAATCTAAAATATGACACAAATGAACATATCTATGAAACAGAATCACAGACATAGAGAACAGACTGGTGGTTGCCAAGGGGGAGGGTGTTGGAGGAAGGATGGAGTGGGAGGTTGGGTTAGCAGATGTAAGCTTTTATATATAGAATAAATAAACAACAAGGTCCTACTCCATAACACAGGGAACTATATTCAATATCCTATGATGAACCATATGGAAAAGGATATAAAAAAAAGAATGTATATGTATGCATAACCGAATCACTTTGCTGTACAGCAGAAATTAATACAACATTGTAAATCAACTATACTTCAATTTAAAAAAAATGAAAAAAAAGAAAAGAAAAATCACTCCCAGAATTTGATTTCATTTTGTGACCTCCAGTAGCTATTTATGAATGATGTGTGAATCATCTGAAATATTTTTTCTAGAAATGTCATTGAATGTTTCATTTCCAGTTGAGAAACAGCTGAAGGGTTCTATGCATACAGCATACTTATTTTATGTATTACAGAATTTTATGTATTACAGAATTTTTGCATATCAAAAAGAAGTGGACATCTTCATACTGATACACAGCATACTACATGCAAAAAGAATAACCTTATCCATGAGGAAACAGTAAAACAGAAGGAAGTGTGTATATGTGTATTTTCATTGTAGTGTTGTTGTTTTCATCATATTTGTCGCTGAGCGAGAGACAGAAGGCAGTGTTGGTGGAATTTCCATGTATCTTTCAGTCATCCTTTTTGTGGGTCATAGGGCCTTTACAGACTCTGATGAATGTCATGGTCCCTTGCTCCCACAATTAACAGACACAAAATTTTGCATTCAGTTTCTGGGGCTTATGGATCTACTGAAGTCTATCTATGTCCTAAAGGCCCAAGGTTAAGAACTTCTGCTCTAAGAAATTTCAGAATCTGGCCACAGTGGGGTCATGGTCTCTACTACAATGGATCCAGATTCACTTAACTTATTTGTGTTTGTTGGATTCAATTTGTAGATAAAACTACATTAATCTCTACCTTGTAAAAGAGGAAAGGCTAGACACTCAGTACCTGAGCTGTTTCCTCCTAAGAAAGACAGTTGAGACACCTTATGATGTCCATGAATCTGGAAAATAATGTAAAGGAGCAGGAGCCATATTGACAATGTACTCACAATGTACTCACAAAACAATGTGAACAGTAGCTCTAATGTGTATTTTATTATATTTATTATATTTGATCATTTTAATCCCCCAAATTGATAGGAAGCCCCATAATATAAAAATATACATCTATATAGGCAATTATTGAAATTTTATTTCTATATGACTTGAACATGAGGAGCTGAAATACACTGCCTTCTCTCTTTAATCCATTGCCATAGGAACAGGGTGATGTTTTCTGCACTGGCCCCTACTTGTGGCCTCTTATAAGTATTTAGGTCTGAAGAGATACAGTTAGAACTAAATAGAATATTTCTGAGAGTATGGATTTTTACTTCCTGCCAAGCATTCTATTCTCATATACCCTTGTGACCCTATGGAAATGGGAACCATGAAAATATTTTCTGGCTTGGAGGTTAATCTATAGTTCACTTTTTCCAATGTACTCCACCAAAGACCAGATGGGATACTAAAATGAACTAGATTCTAACTACAAAGCACCCTTGTAGCCTGAGGCAGGGGAAGGCATTACAAATATGTGTGCTATGTGGAAGTCCCAGCGGGATTTCCACAAAGAGCCTGTCTGAAGGCACATGTCCACTCTGGGAAGCAAACCACTCTGAAATTCCCAATTCACTCTCAGCACTGATCCTGCAGCCTGGGTACGAAGGCCAATTGGAACCATGTGTATGAACAACAGCTCTGGGCAGATTGCCGTGCCCTTGCCACACTGCCTTGTGGTTACGGTCCCAGAGCCTTCCCAGTTCCACGCTTGCAGAACAAACTCTCTAAAGCCATTGACTTAGCCTTCTAGAAAAAGTGTACCTCTTGTGATGGGGAAATACAAGCTTTGGCATCATTCAGGCCCAGGTTGAATTCTGGGTCTCCCGCGTCTTAGCTATATGATTTGGAGCAAGTGACAATCTCTGGGCTTTATATCCTCATATGTAAAAGGGATAATTACACCTATCTTGCAGAATATTACAAAGATTAAGAAAATAGAGTAGCAAAGTGGTTAAGAGTTTTAAAGCTCTACATTGTCAGCTTCAGCTTCCTCATCAGCAAAGTGGAAATAACAAAACACTTACCTAATAGGGTTCCTGGTAAGGATTCAGTGACTTAATATATTTAAAGGGCTTCAGCCAGAGTTTGACATGTATTAAACACTTAATAAATGTTCATATTATTTTTTTTTAAACTTATCCCCTTTTTAAAAAATTAATTAATTTATTATTATTTATTTTTGGCTGTGTTGGGTCTTCGTTTCTGTGCGAGGGCTTTCTCCAGCTGTGGTGAGCAGGGGCCACTCTTCATCGCGGTGCACAGGCCTCTCACTGTCGCGGCCTCTCTTGTTGCGGAGCACAGGCTCCAGACGCGCAGGCTCAGCAGTTGTGGCTCACGGGCCTAGTTGCTCCACGGCATGTGGGATCTTCCCAGACCAGGGCTCGAACCCGTGTCCCCTGCATTGGCAGGCAGACTGTCAACCACTGTGCCACCAGGGAAGCCCTATAAATGTTCATATTATTGAATAATGCCCCTATAATATTTAGCAGAATGCTGTGGTAAAGTAGGAACTCAAAAAATGGCAATATTATTATCATTTTATTTCTTCCTAAACATAGTATGAAAGGAAACTGTAATGTTTATTTCTGTGATTCTACAAATTCAATATGTTTAGTGTCCTCAAAAGCATCTCGTTTAAAATGTCCTAAAACTTCATATACCATATCCAGATTGTCTGTACCAAACTCAGCTTGTGTCTGTTCCCCAAATTTTCTAAGGATATAAAGCATAGGCTGAATAAAACAGATTCAGTGAAAGCTAAAGAATAGTGCACAAGGAGAGAATGTTGGTCCAAGATAAAAGGTATGTGATGGAAGAATTTAGTAATCTCTACCCAAAATACTCTGGTCCTTTTGGAAAATCTCAACAAGAAAAATAAAATATTTTCAAAAAAGAATCTTTTCCTAGTGGCCAAATGAAAGATTTGTATAGTATTTTACTCAAAACAGCAATTTTTATTCTGCAGCGAGGATACTTTAAAGAGGAGAAAGCACAGTTGTGTGCATGGCCATGAAAATGATTCCAGGTGCAACGAGCCCTCAAGATTTATATAACTCAGCTCTTAATTTATTTCCTTTAATCCACACGATATTCCCCGGCTTCTCAATTGTCAGCCACATGTTTCTCAATAAAGACCATGGTGGCACCAAACTTCCAATTTAGATGCTCTGAGTGCATTTCTTGAGTGGCCAAGATGAAAAGTAGTTACTGTTTTTAATAATTATTTCTCTTGTGATATTTCCAGAGGAAAAAGTCAAAGGTTTAATGCCAAAACTTGTAATTCTGCATAGAACCTGTCAATGGACACAGGGTTACCAGAAAGCCGGACTGGCAAATTCTGATGGTAATGCCAGCATGGAGCGGCCCTGGAGTTGATAAGAAACTATCTCACTGGTGTAATGCATGGAGCATGTAATGCACGGGGAGAAGGCAGCTAATTAAAATCGAAGTCCATTGCAATCTCAATATAGAAGCATTCTTTGAAAAGAACTATAATACAGGAATATTAACCAATGGGCAACATGCTCTTGTTATCTAAGTAGCAAGGAAAAAGAATAGAAATCTGTGTAGATAACTACAAGAACTATAAAACTATAATACAAGTTTTAGTGAATGAAAGTTCAAACTCAGTTATTAAAAGTCAATCTTTTGAGAGATAGAAAAAAGCTTTTATCTAGAAGAAGTTCACTTTCACACCTGCCTGCTTGTACTTTACCTGCAAGAACAATTTCTTGCAGTCAATTAAGTAAGCAGAGGTCATTATGCAAACAGAAAAATTTATTACATTTGTTTAAAAATCATATCCATAAAAAAAATCTATGTAAAATTAGAAGTTCAACCAGAGTGACACTATTAACGCTTTCCTCTAAGAGGTCTGAGTAAGAATTCATTAGAATGGAAAGGTAATTTGTGAAAGTTTTATATGAAAGATGATATAAATCCCCCCTTTTAATATTAAACATTAATTTATTACATCCCCACTTAAAAATAGTGAAATCTATTCTACACCATCAGCTACCATTCAAAATTCCAGGAGAAGCCATTTTGTTACTTTCTTCGTGGTATTCCAAAGCCTTTGTTAATATAAGGAGCAGTCCTTTCTAGTTGTGCAACATGTGATGAGAATTTATTTTTTAGGATAAACGTCCAAATGAGCAATTTTCACACGCTCTGAGTGTGGTGTTCATGTCGACATCAGGCAGAACAAACATGGCTTATGAGCAGAGGTTAAATGATAGATAAATCATTTCATGAGCAACATACTTAAAACTCTTTCTACTCTCCATGACTATCAGTGCCTTGGTGCTGTCTTTATCTTTGCTACAGCCTGTGTTCTTTTTTTTTTTTTTTCTTTTTAATATGATTCCCAGCGTTTTGATGTCATATGTTTTGCCTTATTCAGCCATTTGGAGTACAGGTGTGCCACTGTGTTTCTGATGGAGTGTTGCTATTCCAGAAAGCTCCATCCAAAACACAACCCCACACATGTAATCCAAACCCGAAGATGAGTCAGCCACGGTGCCTTTGCTCCAGTTCTTAAGAGAACGCCTCACATAGCTCCACAGAATATAGAATTAGTAACACACGCGATAGTTAAGGAATAATCCTGAACTTGAAAAGATCTCCATCTTCCTCTATGAATTTTCAAGGAAGAAATTTGGTTTTAAATTCTGTGTGCATTCTACTAGAATTACAGTCAGTGCTTTTAGATTACAAGAGTCTTTCCTTGGCGAATGAACCCCCATATACACGCCTTATACCACCTCCGAAACGGGGACATTCCACAACACTGGTTCAATTATTTTTTCAATAAGAACAAGAAGCTTAAGAGAATTTCTCGCCATGGAAATATTCCCTCAAGTGCCGGTCAAGACGCTATGGATCCTGACAAACACGTCACCCAATTCTTATGTCTTTGAAAATGTTTCAGTTTCTTATCACATTAAGGAAACGACCACTTTCCCAAAGCAGGCAACAACAAAGGGTACAGCCTGGTTTTTAGGTTAATCTGGGTATTATTTTCAAGGCACGCTTTGGAGAGAGCCTTTGAGCGCTCTGTCGGAGGCTTGTCTCTGCCAGTGTTTATTTCTTGTACTGATGCAGTTCAGAGGTGATTAGTGAAAAGGATGCTGAAAGAAAGGGAATAAACGAGTGGACGGGCGTCATCGTCTTTGTGCTCTTGTTCAGAGCCCGCACGGCCGATTCCATGGGGACGGATTTGGCACTAGGTGGGTGGCTGCCTGACTTCAGATGCTCAGCTGCCCACGCTCCCCGGACACTGACAGACTGTCCCTCCCTTTGGGACCCCCAGGTGATGAGTCTCTGACCCTTTAAACAAGAAGACTGAGTACCACATGGTGACTCGAAAAAGTGCTATCTCAAGATGCAGGACTTTACGAAGAACATTCGCGAACATTCGCACGCCGCTTCGCTGCCTGGGGTCGGTTTGTTATATTGTTTTTGTTGGTAGAAACTACCTTCCAGTCTGCATCCTTTAATAAAATAGAGCCCCAGACGAATAGAAGTTTCAAGCTGGGAGGAACTGATAAACCATCTAGCCCACACTTCTTCAAGGATTCAAAAGATAACATGTGGGAAAACACTTTGTAAACTGAAAAATTCTCCCTAAGAAGAATGTATTTTATTTTGAAGATGGGGGCAACCAATGACAAGAGAATTGTGTCTTGTCTACTGTACTTTAAGCTGATTGATAACGGCATAATTAATTTTAGCATTTTCGTACGAAGTCTTAATGACAAAGTGCATTTAAAGTTTAAAATTAGACCATCGGTTCTGTGACTTCTGTTTTGAATGTATATTTTTGGATGAGGAATTCAGGACGTTTTCGTGCAAAAAGTCTGTCTTACAACAATACGTGAAACGCCAAACAAAGAAGTTGTCAACCACAGCCAGAACACTTCTGTAGAGGTGACCACACAATCTGACCTAATGGAAAAAAGTACAAGTGAGGTGTGAATTATTTCACAGGACAGACAGAAACACTTTGCCAAGGCATGTTCTTTGGGTAAAAATAAAAGAGTGATATAAACTCTTGTGTAATATTTTAATACCAGAAGTCTCCCCATGCCTTTGTCTAGGGGTATCTGCAATCCGAAAAGCAGAAAGGTGTAGGTGGCTGCCCAGAGAGGGGCCATCAGATTTCCAATTCTGTCTCCGAGGATCCGTAAACTAACAGAGCCACAGTGCTGCAGAGAAGCAAGTTCCAGGCCCTGTTCCCACACAACATCGCACAGGGAGGCACAGGAAAGAGACGGAACTGCCAGACAGGCTCACACCTGGTTGATCTCAGCCGAGGTGCCGGATGCCATGGTGGCCAGGAAGCCAGCTGTTTCTTTACCCCTACACGTTGGGCCCATCAGTGACGCTGTCAGGTTTGAAGGAGTGAGGGTGAAATAATTGTTCATTGACTTCCGGATGTCCCCCAGCATCCACAGCTCTCATGGAACCTGCACGTCCACAGTGAGCAGCTCGAAGAGGCCTGGCTAACAGGTGGAATCTGGTGGAGTCACGTCCCTGCTGGGATGTCGGCTGAGCCCACCACCCTGTTTCCTCATCCTCTTTTTCTTTTTTTTGGCCGCGCCTTGCGGCTTGTGGGATCTTAGCTCCCCAACCAGGGATGGAACCCGGGCCCTTGGCAGTGAGATCACAGAGTCCTAACCAACGGATCACCAGAGAATTCCCTCCTCATTCTTTTCTATGAATGCCTTCCTGCCCTCTGCACGGACCTCAGGATTCCCTGGCCCAAGCTCGCTCCAGTTCCTCCACTAAAACCCTCTCCCACCTCTGCCACGGTGCCTCTTAGCTGCTCATAATGTGTTAAAGAAGAATCAGGGTATTGATCCACGAAGTGAGAAGTTGAGAATTCAGAGAGAAAAAAGGAAGGAAGTGTAGCAGAGCTGACTTTACTCAAAGCTAAGACATTAAATGCCTTATTAGAATTTGACTCATTTTAGCTTCTTCTTAACCGTGGGCATCAGCAATATGGGAGAAAATGGGTTAAGAATTTGGAGTGATTTTCATGTTATTAACTAAATGTGACACGTAAGACGATCTTGAACGGAGAGATTAAAATCCAGGGCACTTCAGTGACATCCCAAGCCCAGAAGGTGCCAGATGTCCATCCACCCTCTTGTGTTTCCGTACCAGGCCCCCTTTTATTTGTTTTCTTTTACAAAGTGGTGATACTGGGAACGGGGATGTATAGTGTCGCTTATCCAAGTAGCCCTGTCAAAGCTCTTGATGACAACTGTCAACACATCAACCACCCCCGCCTCCCTGGTTAGAGGCTGTCTCCTATTCACCAGGCCCAAATCTGGCAAAACCAGGAATCCAGTGGCAGAACTGAAACAGACTTCATTTCTCAACTCCACCTAGGCGGAGATTTCCACCCACCCTGACTCCCGTGATTCTCTTCCATTTCCGTAATGGAGGGAAAAGACTGCATTCAATTCCTCCAATATCATATTAGGAAATTTAAAACAAATATCCACTTTTATAGCTTAAATTTGGTCCTGATTTACCTTCTAAGCTAATAAGAGGGATGAAAACTGGTTATAATGTTGAGAGTGAATCTCTCATGTCCAGAGAGGGAATCTCTCTCTCTCAGTGTGGTGCTTAGGATAAACATACATTCACATACTGTTTGTTATACTTCAAAAATTAAAAAAAAAAAAGTTCAGTGCAGGGAAAATTTTTCTAGCTGTATTTAGAGAGTGACCTGAGATGTGGGAAAGTTGTCTATTGCTTATGTTATTTTTTTCACCCACTTTTGAATTCTTTGAGGCTACATTTCCCCTGAGTTAAGCAGAGATTGCCACCCACCTTGGCTCTTCCTGCCTCTGCCCCAACAGAACCTCTTTGTTGTTTTATCTAATCAGATTCAGAGGCCCTGCTATGGTTGGCTCGCTTGGATTTTTCAAGGAGGTTATATTTCTTATTTCCCAGGCTTCAGAAGAACTAAAAATAACTGGGTGAAAAATCTGAAAGGCAAAGCTGCTCTATCTGCCAGCATTATAAGGAGATAGGATCCGGCTCAACCAGAAGAGAGCGTATCTCTGTCCGTCTGGGATGATTAAAGCAAACTGGTATCTGATACCAGTTTGGTAGCTACAGCCTCTGGCTTTTTGGATGCTCATATTCAGTAGACTTATATTTTTCTTATTTGTCCATTAACACTATTCATGTGAACACCTCTGCTTCTGTGTAAAAACGAAATTGCCCTTAAGTCATGATTGGCCTTCACCTTTCTGTATCTAATATTGAAAAAAAAAACAAAAACAAAACAACAGCTAGTGGAGTAAATTTAAAGTAGCACCAATGGAAAGTGTTCTATCTGAGTGGCCACTGTCACCATTAGTCCACTTCCAGCCACCTTCTACACTGTAGTCTCATGCTGATTCTTTTACCACTCCCTGTCGAATCTCATCCAGAAACCTGAATAGTGTGTGGCCCTAAGGCTCATTATGAAGGATTTGCTAATCAAGACAAGCAGTCCTCTTTTCAGGAGGCTTTGCTGGCAGAAACATCCACCTCTGTGTTTTTGAAAGACGGATTATGCCCATGAAACACGGGTGAGGGAACATCTGTCATACGTGAAAGATAAAATATATCTGGCTTTGCCTTTTCATGTGTTATTTTTCAGAGCCATAAAACATTAAGAGACTAAGTCAGGGGAAAAAGTTCAAAAAAGGAGTTTGTACCATTAACTCTGCTAGGGCGTAAGAGGAGATATAGGATTTCAGTTTTGAACTTACAAAAATATGTGAAACTAGAGATTATGAAAATAAATATTTAGCCATATTCCTAGTTGTCTTTTTGTAAAGGTTAACGGTCTCAAACTGAACTAAAAGCAAACGAACAGTGGTGAATTAAGAACTTTGTTCAAACTGCTTTCTTTGTCGTGTTCACAGTGATAATCTCGCCTGACAAAGCTAAGCAATAAAAAAAGTTAGACTCTCCAAGATAACACTGAAAAGTGACATTGTGATCAGAAAGCATTTACATACGACATGGAAATTTTAATAAATAATCCATCTTAAGTATAATATATAATAACATATAAATATAAATGAGTTCAATCATCAGATTTGCCAAATTGTTTCATATAGCTGAGCTAAGTCCCAACTGATAAGTCAGAATAATAAAACTGACTTAAATGGGTCGTAGGGGAGTGATGAGTAGGACCAGCGGCATATGGGAACAGGATCATTCCCAGTGTCTTTTGAGTTTTCCATACTGGATCACAAAAATGGTCGGCGGAGATTCTGGGTTCTCTGTGTGGCTTTTGCAAAACTTTTTCTACTTCTGACTATATTTAAGCTCTGCTCAGGGCGAGAACATCGCTACCCTATTCACAGCTCTTCTCCAGAGCTTATCAGTCACTGGTGCTCACAAAATATTTGTTGAATAAATAAATGAAGGAATGAATGTGTGAACAGCCTGGGTCGAATTGGTCTCTTTGGGGATGATAGATTTTAAATGGGAAATACAGTATAAGAAACACAAAACTTTTTGTTAGCGTTGATGATAACGTTTTCTTTTCCCTCTCACTCTTAAAATTATTTTCCAATCTAAAACTTTGCAAATAAAGAAGTAGAAAATTTAAGCCATTATCTGCAAAACGGAAGGCTTCTTTTACTAGCTATTCCATGCAAAGTTTTGTTTAAGAGGAACGAAGGATGAGTGGATTCGCAAGGAGCAGGAAATCTCTTTCAGGAACTTTGTGTCTGATATAAAGGGACAAAGAGAAGAGAATATGGTACAAAAAGGCCACAAGCAACGGACAAAATACTACTTTACAAAACTGAAAACGGTCAATATCTGCATTATTTTGCCTTGTCCAGTAGCCCTAGTGCTTATTTTCATCCCCAAAGCTTGTTTTGCTGGAAAATGCTTTTAAATCATCACAGTTTGTTCCAACCCTGCTAGGCGTTTGGAGGCAAAAGGCACCAACACTTTTGCACAATATTTCCATAGGTCTACCCTCGCTCACAGATTATAAGTTGGGAATATCTTGACAATATCTATGCAGTTCAAGTCATTTTGAAATGGGATCTTGTACATACAAAGTTTTAAAAAATACATATCTCCATAATAAAGAAAAGACATAGTTCCCCATATACGTTAAATGACTTCACATACTCAATGTCTCTCTCATCTGTGTATAAGCACATATCTCTTCTGTAATACATATGTGCACACATATAGGAGAAGTCGGTTTTGAATGAAAAAGTCAAAGAGAACAAAGTGGAATCCCACTTCAAAGGGCATTTGATAAGTACGCCCATGTTAAATGTCTAGGAAAATAGATCAGACCCATTTCTCTTAATTATTTGCCAAGCGCCTAGCAGAGCCAAGTATATTACCAACACTATCTTGTATTTTAACAGCCCTGAGAAATAAGTATTACTGTTATTCCCATCTTACTGATAGAAAAAAGAATTCTCAAGGAGGTGAAGTAACTTAAAGCCCAAGCCACACAGCTCTAAATAGCTTAAATAAGTAGGCCTCGTTCTCCTGACAAAGCCATTGCTCTTTCCAAAACAGTCTAGTGGTTTGTTAGCTGTGTTCCATGTGTAGCCGGGCATTTTTGACTGGATACTGATGGTTTAGATACCATCCCAGTCTCCGCACACACATTCATACATATGCATACACACACAAGCACACACCTTTACAAACATATCTGTTTGACTTCATTTATTTGCTTTTGTTTCTTTTTTTTTATGAGGGTGAGAGACAGTAAAAGAAGTTATAGATGGATGGGATGGGATGGTTATCTGTTCCCATCTGGACCAGCAGACTGGATTTTTTAAAAAGGCAATAGCTGTAAGCAGATGGAACTGTTCAAATGTGCTTTGGGTTGTGGAGAAAGGTATGTCAGAGCATGAGAGGGAAGACCCTTACGGCCCCCTGTTGGACACCCCACACTGTTCTGGGGCCCAGCTTAAGGAACTTGGAGAGTGCCCTGAGACAGTGCCCCTGGTGTGGACATTGGTGATTTCCTGGTAGCAGTGGCAGGTACAGCTCCCCACATGGCACTGCCAGCAGCTACCAGAGGCAACAGGAGCCGGGGAGGCAAAAGAGAAACAAGGCAAACCCACTGGGGAGCACAAGTAAGGAACTGGGGGACACTTTGGAGAGAGGCTGTGGATCTATGGTTACAGACCCACATATGTCAACATACAGATGTCCATTACACCTGGAGCCTTGGGATTCTCAGGAGGGGCCTCAAGGCCCATCTTGGGAATTGAGGAGGAGACCAAACAGGTGGGACTTCTGGCCTCTATGCCTATTTCAGCCAGAGCCTCTCTATTTTCTAATGTTTTATAAACTGGGATTCCACGCAATATGTCATTTGAAAAATATTCTGCTGCTTTAAACATGTAAATTACAAATCTAAACCATAGTACCTCTCTTTTTTCCAATTAAAATTGAGTTTGATTTCCCTTCCGCAAGTTATACAACAAAATGACAGGAAATGGTTGCAAGAGAGAGTGGTTGCTGTTGATATTCCCAAGGATATTTTCTTGAGCCAGCTATTTACTTACCTATAACTCTCAAAGGTGCTTCATCTACTCTGAACACCTAAAAGTCATCCATATCATTCCATCCCTTACTTCTCTGCTCAAATTCAGTTCTACATATGTGACTGCCTACTGGATATCTCCAACTGCACCTTACATTCCATAATTCAACATATATCCAACCCTCTTTAGCTTACCTAGTCAATGGCCCCAGCACCTATGTACCCATCCATTCATCCAAGCTAGAAGCCTCAAAGCCATCATCAACTTCTCCCTCCACCTGACTCCAGAAGTCAGGAAACCAATACATTTAGCTTCTGGAAAATCTCTCAAATCCTCTTTCCCTCTGTCTTCCTCACTGCCCCTTTCTTTTAAAGCCCTTATTATCGCTCACCTGACCATCACAATAGTCTTCTACCTGGACTCCTTGTCTCCATCCTTCCTACCAATCTCGACATGGACAACAGAACTATCTTTTTAAAATACAAATATGATCATAACATTCCCTATTTTAAAGTCTTCAATGTGAAAAAAAATATTTGGCATGACATATGAGACCCTTCACACTCTACCCTAACCTTCCTAACTCAAACATGAGTGCTATTGACCTAAACAGGGTCATTTAGTTGCAAGAATTATGGCCGATAAAACAGGAAAGGAATTTATTACAGGATATACTGAGGAGCTCACAAAAATTTTGGAAGGGTTGAAGAACCAGACTCAGAAAAGGCAGAAAGAAAGGGAGGGAAAGCAGAAAAACCACAGCCCAAAGCAAACTAGACAACCAAGAGAGGAGAGACTGCCACTACTGCCACCACAGAATAGTGGTCCTGGGCTTTGAACCTCCACTGCAGCTCTCTCTAGACACTGGGCGTGGCACTGCCCCACAGCCACTGCCTCTGGAAACTGGAACCCCAGTGATGCTGTTAACACCAGAAGGATTCTCCACACAATGTGTTTTTCTGCTTCTCTTGCTCCATCCGACTGGCAGCGCCTAAGTTAGCTATCCGTTCCTTGCCAAGAAGGGCGGAAGTGGGAAAGGCTGCAAAAACAAGAGGCAGATTTTTCAGTGTCATAGGGAGAGGCTGGCCATAAAAAGTGGAATCAGATGCTAGACAACAAAAAAATCGACAGAAGTACAATCCATGCTTCAGCTAGTTGGGCTGTGCAACCTTCTCCAAAGGAGACCTGTTCCCTTTGCCTCTTTAAAAATGTTGAGGATATGGGGAGGGGGAAGGGGAAGATGTGACAAAGTGAGAGAGTGGCATGGACATATATACACTACCAAACATAAAATAGATAGCTAGTGGGAAGCAACCGCATAGCACAGGGAGATCAGCTCTGTGCTTTGTGACCACCTAGAGGGGTGGGATAGGGAGGGTGGGAGGGAGGCAGATCCAAGAGGGAAGAGATATGGGAACATATGTATATGTATAACGGATTCACTTTGTTATAAAGCAGAAACTAACACACCATTGTAAAGCAATTATACTCCAATAAAGATGTTAAAAAAAATAAAAAAAAAATGCTGTTCTCAATATTGAAAAGATGATTCCCTGTTTTCTAATAAGGGAGCACCTATCTACCCCTGGTCTAATGTCACCTCCTCTGTGAAGCACTGGTTGGTGTCTTCAGGCAGAGCTGGCGCTTCTTTTGTTTGTGGTCATCACACTTAACTGGAGCACTTCTCACAGGGTGTTGTCATTATTATGTCATTTCACAATTCAGTGTCCCATCTCAACAGTGAGTTCCTCATGGCAGGGACTATGTCTTGATGTCTGTGCCTTCAGAGCCAGGCATTGTGCCTGGGACAAGATATGTTCTCAGTAAAGTTTGTTGAATAATTGTTGTGGCTCCCCTAAGGAGAATGTTTTGGAGTCTATGGGTGATCCTTAGGAGACACTGGCCTTGACTGCCAATAGTAGAGGCACCATCTTCCCCTTGCCCAGAAACTGACAGTTCCCAGAATTTTACAAGACAATTGCAAGCTGGAAGGCACTCCTGGCATGAACATTGCCCATCAGCCTCATAATCAGCACTTCTCAACTCGGTTCTCAGCTCTAACATTCATTACGGTGTGGTCTTTGGCATAATACAAAGGTTACAGCTGTACCAAAACTTATGTGCAGTTGTTTTATTGCCTAAACTAGTTATAGTCTGGGTAGTATAGAAACTGTGAAAAGTTTTCCATTATTTCATAGGTGAAGGGTAAAGTAATTTCAAAAGTAATCAAATCCTGTTGGGTAGGATCATATACACTAAAATTTATATTGTCTTCCCTGTGTTATAAAGACTGTAAAGAAACCATTTTCTCTACCTAGATTTCAGATTGCAAATGAGATAAAATTCTTTTAACTTTTTTTTTTTTTTTAAAGAAGGCATTGGGTCTTTTTTTTTTTTTTTTTTGGCTGTGCTGGGTCTTCATTGCTGTGCACAGGCTTTCTCTAGTTGCGGCGAGCGGGGGCTACTCTTCATTGTGGTGCACGGGCTTCTCATTGCGGTGGCTTCTCTTGCTGCGGAGCACAGGCTCTAGGCGCGAGGGCTCAGTAGTTGTGGCTCACGGGCTCTAGAGCGCAGGCTCAGTAGTTGTGGCGCACGGGCTTAGTTGCTCCGCAGCATGTGGGATCTTCCCGGACCAGGGCTTGAACCCATGTCCCCAACATTGGCAGGTGGATTCTAAACCACTGTGCCACCAGGGAAGCCCTCTTTTAACTCTTCAATGTTGCACAGTATGTCAGTATAACAATATAAAATTTGATAAATTTCAGCATATAGTATAGCTATTAAATTTCTAAAGGCAATAAACTTCATACTAAGTATTAAATTTTTTGATCAATAACATAACTAGAAGATAACATATTCTTTATACTATTAATATTATCTGAAAGGTAACAGAAAGCGTTTTTGAATAATGTACATTTTTTTTAGGAATGAGATATTCTACTTGGTATCCACTTAGATGCTAGCCTGAAAGTAACATGTTTCTTCAACAAGCTGAATGTCATTTATCAGCTGAATGTCTCTTGGAGGAACAGGGAACTATTGTTCTTCAGGCATTTTAGAGATAGTCGTCAAAAACCATGGTGATTATTCCACCAACATGCACCATTTTCCTTTGCCAAAAGGAAATTAACCTAAATAGCTAACTGGAAAAAGAAATGATACCATAGCTGAAATGGGAAAATTGTGTGAGGAATAAGTATACATAAATTCGGGGGAAATGTAATTATTCTCTTGTCGTGAGACTGGGTGAGATACTGTTTTTACACATCTGTAAACTTATTTTTTTCATTTCACAGCTTACGGCTTTCATCAGTGTGCTTGGGAAGATTTGGCACTCCAGCAGTCCTCTGAAATTTATTTTGATAGAATTTCTTGACCTTGGTTTTTGAGAGCCTTTTTATTCCAAATGATCTTGCTTGGGTTCTGTCATAATATGTTGGGCCAATGTAGGTGTGAGCAGTATTCTTATGAAACTATTAACATGTATTGTTTGTCCTTTCCCTACCTCTGTCTCTAAACTGCATTCTCTTCTTTACCCTGGGGCTCCGTCTTTGGTCCAGAATGCCAAGAAATCAAATAATACGTGAGTCTCCAGCTTTAAGAGGAAATGCTTAGATTCACCGTGACCTAGATAAACAACAATGGTAGGAGGAAGTTTGTTACAAGTTTCAACCCTCATATCCACCAGTCCTAGTTTAATATTTATTTATTTTGCTATTAGAGCATTATTAATTTGGACCCCTTGCACAACATGAAATCTTTATTACAAACATACAATAACTTACTTTATTTTCATTTAAACTATAAATACCCTTAAAAGTTTACTGATTCTTCAGTCTTCTGTGGATTTTTTAAAATATAAAACTCTCACATTAGGAACTGCCCATGGAAGAGGCATAAACATGGGAAATGCAACCATGTTTACAGTAACTTCTCAGAAGATTAAAGCCTTGATTGTTTTTTTAATGAAAAATGTATTTTTAAATATAAATTAAACAGGAACTTTAATTTTATCTGATAATTTTCCTTACCAAAAAATCTCAATCAAAACATTCACAAAATATAAACAAGAGTAATGCATACTTGCATGTTTCATATTTTACTTTGTACTTTCCCTCTTTTTTCAAACTTAAAAAAAAAAAGACTATACTTCCAATACAGATAATTAGAAAAATATAATAAAATACCTAGAAAATTAATCAAATATGTCCCCTAGCCCAGACAACTTTCATGAATGGCCTATGCATTTTTTTCTATGAGGTCATATGTATATGTATTTAACAAAATTCAAATTATAAGTTCTAAATTTGATATTTGAAATACTATCCTATCCTCTGATTTCAGTCTTTAAAGATTAGAGAACTTTTCAAAATTTATAAAGAAATGGAAAAGAAAATAGTCTTTTGTTCTTGAAGAGTTGCCAGAACTGAAAATGTAAAACAAATTCAGCTTAGTAGTATATTCTGGTTGTTACCCAGACTTTAAATGACTGTTGATCTGAGCCAAAAATATATACTTCTCTTCTAATGTCAGATGCTACCTTCTCAGTAGCCTGCCTGTAATTGGTTTTCACTCCATTTCCTGCTTACCCTGCCAGCCCTGCCTCTCTACCCCTGTGATTCACCAGGCTTTGGCTATGCTGCATAGGGCTGGGAGTCCTCAGACCGTCCAGTTTCATCCTCCTTGATGGTAGATGTCTTGGCCATTTGTCTGCCATGTTGCCGGATGTTTGGGTTCAAACAAAGTGTATTTGTGATGGTGACATTTTCAAGGTCTATACAGGGTCTATCTCCACAGTTAAAATCATATCTGGGACTCTCATGAGAGGGCTTCCCCGCTAGTCAGCCTAGGACCTCTTCTTAGATTTACACAAAAAGTATGTTTTTGTGAATATGTGACTTTATTTCTTCTTTATTTCTTGCAGTGTCAATTTCAACTAAAATGAACTCAAATGTGTCTCCTTTTAAAATAGTATCAAGAAATCAGAAACAACCTTGAAATGGTCATCATCTCATGAGTTTTACTCTTTTTTTTTTTTTAAGAAAAATAAAGCATTAACACCCCTCTTCACAGTGGAGAAAAAGGAAGGGGAGCATAAATGCTGCATCTGTACCGATGTATTAGAAAATAGCTTCTCAGAGTAGGTGAACAGCCTAAATGTGTTTACAGTAAGTCCCCTACATACGAACCTTCAAGTTGTGAACTTTCAAAGATGTGAACATGCCCCTGTATGCCAGCTGTTGTACTGTACTACTGTACTTTTGAAGGTACTGTACTGTAAGATTTTAAATGTTTTCTGTATTTTGTGTTTGTTTGTTTTTTATGTATTATTTGTGTGAAAAGTATTATAAACCTATTACAGTACAGTACTATATAGCCCATTGTGTTAGTTGGGTACCTAGGCTAACTTTGTAGGACTTACGAACAAATTGGACTTATGAATGTGCTCTTGGAACAGAACTTGTTTGTATGTAGGGGACTTAGTGTATTTTTATAAGAGGAAGGAAATAAAACTGCTGAAGTTACTTTAACTTCTTACATTAACTTATGAGAAAAATGTGGTAAAAAATAGCAAAGCTTATTTAGACTTTTCAAAGACATTGGGACCGGGTACCTTATTCCAAAGGTCATCACCAATGGTCATCCTCACTCTTAGGACTCTGAGGAACCCTCTTATGGAGGAGTAAGCAATTAGTCCAGATTTTTCATTTATTCCAAGTCTCTCAGAATTAAGACACAAAATGAAAGAATTTTTCCATTGATGCGATATTTATCCAGATTAAGAGAAGCAACTTATTCATCCATTTACTAGACCCTGGGAGGGTGCAGAACATGTGGGATGACTCCGAGCAACTGCTGAGCTGATAGAAGAGATTTTGCAGTTCCCACATCTCTCATTGTGCCTGGACATTTGGTTTTCATTGCTGTCTCTGAAATTAGAGAAAGTAATAATGGATCACCACATTTATAGTGTAATTGTAATTACTCCTACCTAGAAATAATGTGCTTGCCCATGCTCAGGCTAAAGGACAATCTCTCTATCTAATACACAAGAGTGGGCTAGAAGGGCGGGGGGACAGCATTACCTCCATACATATGACAGTCATTTTAGAAAAGTTTTAAGTTACAACTTAAACCATTAGACAATAGAATGGAACCAAGAGACAATAAATCCAATAGTTTCAACAACTAGCTATTCTACACCTACTTGTGCAAAACATTGGTATGATACAAAAATTCATAACACAACAGCCACCCTCAATGAATTTATGATCTGGTAGGAGAAAGAGAAAGAGCAAGTATTCAATAAGTAAGTAAGTAAATAAATATTTTAAAACATAAATAACTTTTCTACTAGAAATATAAGCAAAGAAGAACTATTGTTTCCAACTTGAAGTATCAGAAGGTCATTGAAGGCTTGGGTGTGAGCATGAAATAAAGCTAAATTGGATGTTCTTTTCCTCCTTATGCAGTTTTCCCAAAGTTAAGTGGATTCCTTTAATAAGGTGGTGGTGTTATAGAACTAATGCTACTCTCAAAATCGTTGATTATGGAATGTGGAACAATGCAGATGGTGGATTATTCAGGATTTGTCTTCCTTTGGCTTTCACCATGAGAACCAGTTCATTGCTCATAAAAGCTCCTGCAGAGAGCAAACAAGGGAGGGGATGGATATGAAATTCATTTTGGAACTTGTTAGAAGCATTGGTGAAAGGTTTGGTGGAATTGTAGAAACAGTCTCTTTATATATATTTTTTCTTTCACAGAAACCTTGTGAGATTTATATGGTGACCAGAAAGTGGTACGTGTGCTTTGGCTTTCTGGACAAAGGAGTTCTTCAAAGAAGGACTTCAAGAAAAAAAATCAAAAATTTCCCCCATTTCATATCAAATATTGTTATATTTTTCCTCTTAAGATTGATTATATAACCCAAACAAACAAAAAACATAGTAAAATATTTCTCAACTAACAGAACACATCAGTATTCACACAAGTAGCAGAATCTATTTTCATGTTAAAATTGATGGATGCTAAATTTAATAATGAATCAAGCAAGTGTGAGCATCAAAAAAATCTAAAAAACAAAAATTTTTTTAAACCCAAAAAATGACTTTAAAATAATTATTATTATCAAGAAAGGAGCATGAATTAAAATAATAAAATCTGTGGTGAAGATTTCTGAAGCTCCAGATTCTAATCGGCCTCTCCCGGCCACCACACACAGATGGTCATCGTATATAAAGACGATTTCAGATATAAGCAGTATGGAGGCTTCCAGAATTTGAGAGCCACTAGAAGATCAGAGATTAAACCCAGTAAGAGAGAACTGACTCAAAAAAGAGGACAAAAATGAGGGGAGGAACAATTGTATGGACATTAGTGAAGACTAAGCTTTGGTTGTTTAAACAAATAATTCGCAAAAATGAATTCCTCTGTTAGTCACAGACTTGTGGTTTTATTACTTTTAAGGCTTTTTGATAGTTCCGATGCCTCTGGGGCTCCAAGAGACAAATGAAAAATGTCTTTTTATACACTAGATTGGAAAAATGGAATAAATAATAATGGTGATAATAATAGGTATCAAATCATCGTTGACCGCATACACCGTATGACATGCTTCATGCAAAACAACATGACAGCTAACGTGCATTGAACATTATGACGTACAATCACTGATGAAAATTTTTATATGTTTTAACTCATTTATTCTTCACAACGCTATGGTGTAGATTCTATTGTTGTATTTGTTGGATGAATGAGGAATTTGGGATGGATGGTGTCATGTTTTAATCTAAATTTCTTGTGTAAGTCAAATGCAATTTTTCTCAACCAGGATTTTGATTGTCCAATGTCAACTCATGTGCCACAGTATTTTTTAGTCCCCATTTTTTTAATAGTGGTAAAATACACATGAAATTTACCATCTTAACCATTTGAAATGTACAGTTCAGTAGTAAGTACATGAATATTGTTGTACAACCTGCAGAACTCTTTTCAAATCTTGCAAAACTGAAAACCCATACCCATTAAATAATCCACAGACCCACCATTTTACATTCTGTCTATATGAACTTGTCTACTAGATATTTCATAGAAATGGATTCACACAGTATTGGTCTTTTTGTGATTCACTTATTTCATGTGCCACAGAATTTTTGAAAACATATAAAACTATGCCAATGCAAAAATATTAACAATCATTTTGGGGCTTCTCTGGTGGTGCAGTGTTGAGAATCTGCCTGCCAATGCAGGGGACACGGGTTCGAGCCCTGGTCTGGGAAGAACCCACATGCCGCGGAGCAACTAGGCCCGTGAGCCACAACTACTGAACCTGCGCGTCTGGAGCCTGTGCTCTGCAACAAGAGAGGCCATGATAGTGAGAGGCCCGCGCACCGCAATGAAGAGTGGCCCCCGCTTGCCACAAGTAGAGAAAGCCCTCGCACAGAAACGAAGACCCAACACAGCCAAAAAAAAAAAAAAAAATCATTTTACAAGGAGGTTTTTCATTATTATTACTCCCCAAAAAGGGCAATGACAACTGATGACTTGTGTGTTTTATAATGCCAATGAAAATTATTTTAACTTATTGGTTTTTTGCATTTCTAATAGAGCAAGAAAGGTTTTAGGGACTTTCCTGGTGTTCCAGTGGTTACGACTCCATGCTTCCAATGCAAGGGGCACAGGTTCAATCCCTGGTCAGGGAACTAAGATCCCACAGGCTGTTCAGCGCCACCAAAAAAAAAAAAAAAAGATCCATCCACCTCACTACAAATAACTCAATTTCGTTTCTTTTTATGGCTCAGTAATATTCCATTGTATATATGTGCCACATCTTCTTTATCCATTTATCTGTTGATGGACACTTAGGTTGCTTCTATGTCCTGGTTATTGTAAATAGTGCTGCAATGAACATTGTGGTACATGACTCTCACTGAATTATGGTTTTCTCAGGATATAGAGTCTGTCATACAGAGTGAAGTAAGTCAGAAAGAGAAAAACAAATACCGTATGCTAACACATATATATGGAATCTAATAAACAACAAAAAATATGGTCATGAAGAACCTGGGGGAAAGATGGGAATAAAGACGCAGACCTACTAGAGAATGGACTTGAGGATATGGGGAGGGGAAGGGTAAGATGGGACAAAGTGAGAGAGTGGCATGGACATATATACACTACCAAATGTAAAATAGACAGCTAGTGGGAAGCAGCCGCATAGCACAGGGAGATCAGCTCGGTGCTTTGTGACCACCTAGAGGGGTGGGATAGGGAGGGTGGGAGGAAGGGAGATGCAAGAGGGAAGAGATATGGGGACATATGTATATGTATAACTGATTCACTTTGTTACAAAGCAGAAACTAACACACCATTGTAAAGCAGTTAAACTCCAATAAAGATGTTAAAAACAAACAAACAAAAAGAAACATGTTAAATCAACATGTACTACCTATGACAGACAAAACACATATCGATAGTAGATATTTAAAATAAAATTTATTATCACTAAGATATTTGATACATTTTTCAATGTCAGTTTCTCAGGTGAAAAGTTTATGAGACACACTTTACTATGCTTTATGAAGTAGATGCTATGTGCACTAAGAAATGTATTCCTTAACACTTCTAAGTTTTAATTTTATTTCGTTTCTTTTTTTAATAAATGGAATACTTTTTGTCAATTATAGACCCCACAAACCCAGGTGAAATTAAAAATTATATATTCCCAAGACAAGTAGTCACCAACATTTTGCATTTAAAATTTTATTCTTAAACTAAAAATTGAGACCACCAAAGGCAAATAGAGCCTCATGTTTTTGTAACCTAGTGGATAATTTTATTGTTAAAAAATATTTTTCTTCCTTCACAAATGACATTAAGTAGATCGTGGTTTTTCCTTTGTAAAAAGCCTCCTGAGAATGTTACAGGTCAGATTTCAAACTTAAGTTTTTTTCAACAAAGCTTAAATTTTCTGTTCAACATTGTTCTTTCATGACCTCTGATGGTGAAAATGTAAACTGACATTACAAATACCAACAGAAATAATGCCACAAATTCCATTTACCTTTTAGTGAAGATCCTTTCCCTTCTTTTCATATTTATTTACTTTGAGAATGTAATAGTATCAATTATTCAACAATACAGAAAGAGTGTTAGACAATTTCCTACCACTTCGAAGCATAAGAAAGCCCTTTTATTCAGTCTATAAATCTCTGAATGTATGTGTGCATAGAAAGAACATTTTAATGATATAAAAACTTACTACTGTGACTACTAGCTCTCAAATGGAATGGAATAAAGTTTGGATAAAATTGAAACAATTATTTTAATTTACAAAACCATCACTCTTCCTAAATCTCTGTATATATGAATAAGGCAGCATAATTGCATATTAAGACCTGAATTATTTGGACTTATTTATTACTTCAACTTCATTAATAAGATTACTGTCTAGACCTGAGCTCCTTCCGAAAAAGCTTCCACACAGGTAATTTATCTGGGAATATGACCCCAGAGAGCAGGAACAATGAACAGGGGAACAAAAAGAGGAAAAAAGGAAGAGCTGGAATAAGGATGCATTATCAAAATGATTATGGCCAACCTATGCCGGATTCCACAGGCCTTTTAGAGGCCGCAATGAAATCCATGAAATAAACAGGAGAAGGGAGAATTCCCTGGATGTCTAGTGGTTAGGACTCTGCACTTCCACTGCAGGGGGCCCAGGTTCGATCCCTGATCGCGAACTAATACTGCAAGCTGAGTGGCACACCCCCCCCAAAAAAAAAAAGAGAAGAAAAGGACAAGGATTTTTCAATGGGCTTCCATCCCCCATGGATTTAGTGGCCCTTGGACTTTGACTACCACATACCCACGTGTAGGTTGCATATGTGTGGCAGTTCAGTGGGCATTCCACACCTGCACTTCTTGCCAGAAAATGTCCAGGGAAGGAAGCAGAGGCTCACACCTTGGCCAGAGGTGAGGCACTCCCCAGTTGCACCTGCAGAAAGCTGGTCAAAGTCTATGAGAACTGGTTGTAGAAACTGACTTCAGTTGAATGCAGGGCCAAGAGAATTTTAAGTGATGCACAAAGTGGTCACTGATGCACTAGAACCTTTGCACTACTCAGATCCACATTTTCTCTCCATTAACTCCTATCTGTCACTGCAAGGTGCTAGCCAGCCACAACTTCTGCAAGAGGGTTTGGGAACTAGCTACCATCCCTGCTGCCACAGCTGGTCCCAAAGCGTTGTTTATAGTCATCAGCTCTCTTCTCCCCTAGCGATTCTAAATTTCTCTCACCCGTGGCCAGCATCTCAGCTGATCTAAGGTTGTTTGCCTGGTAGGGAGATCCAGACCTTCTTCCTCTAGGTTGATTTGCTTTGCCTTCATCAGGGCATAGTTGCTGTAAATGCTGATTCACCATTATCACCAGGAGATGCATCAATCAAGCCAACGGATATTCCTCCCTGCTTCCATCATAGGGCAGTGACCCAGGCTCTTCGTGTTAATAAGGGTAGGTTAGTCTTGCAAATATACTAACATATTAATTCTCTTTTGCTTGATGATCCAGGAATGAGGAGCCCAAAGAGGTGGTAGTTAAGTTCTGTGGAACTCTTTTACTTTGTCCTCTGGTGGCCCTGGTGAACGGCCATAAGGCCCTTTGTGGAAAGATAGGGAGAATGTTTGTAACTATTCTTATGACATTACAGAGTCCTTCCTCAAGGGCACTCACCCTCCCTTTGAACACTTGGTATCTGGGTCTGTTGAAATTAAATAAATCCAGAAATTGGATGAAGGATCTGGATTTTCCATTGTGATAGCTGATGTTAGTATTCCACTCACTAGATCACTTTTCTTTGTTATACACACACACACACACACACACACACACACACACACACACACACACAATCAAGTAATCACCCAATCAGCTGTCCATTTGTCTCGTCCCTCAAAACACCATGATTTATTAGCTATTGGCACAAATTCCTGCAGGTCAAGGCAACCTGATTGCTACTACAGACTTCTGCCCATTTCAGTAATTACAACCATCTTGCCTTTGATAGTTTTGTATTGCTACATGGGCTCTGTCATTGAGAAATCCCATAACCGCACTGATACTGGGGAGACTAGTTCCACAACAGCAACTCCTGTTAATAACTCTCACCTGTGGAGGACAGACATCACCAAGTTTTTTCACAGATGCTGGCCTCTTCCTCACCAGTGAATTCCTTCTTGCCTTACTGAAGGGAATGTCCTATGAATCCTCCTGGGGAGCAAAGTCAGATGCTAGGTTCTGGATATCACAGGTATCTACTCTGACATTCCCATCTCTGTGAGCCTTCTGACATCTTCCTTAATACTCTGCCAAAGCAATTTCAGCATGTCTACCTCATTTTCCTATTGGCCATTATCACATTCAGGCTTCAAGGAAACATCCCAGCAGCAGACGAGGACCAACGCCAGGTGTTCTCACTAGAATGTTGAACCTCAAGGCATGAGTGAGTGTTCCCATGTCAATAAATCCTTATGCAGCCTTATTTTATTCTCCCTACCAGTTCAACGCTCTCAAGATTCACTCCTACATGTGTTCCCCCAGTTCCTTTTAGTATATATAATGTGGGACCTGCACTTTCTGTAAACCATTTCCTCCCAGAGCAAGGATTATATTTCTGTGCTCAGAAGATGTCTGAGACCTGACCTGGCCTGACCTCACTGGCATGGAGATGGTGAGTGGTGGCAGGGCTGGATCCTGAAGAGGACAAGTGTCGTCTTGTGAGTTGCCTTCCTGATATGAGGGTCTCTAAGTCTTTGCAGGCTCTTCAGGCAATAGGAGGATTCTCTCTTTTAGCAAAGGGAATGGGACTGCTTCTGCCAGTGTGGAGAGTTCAGGGAAATCTGAGAATTCAAGATTCCCAGAATCATTTACCCAAATGTCTATATTCCTGGTTTCAGGATTTAACTGTTTTCAACCAGGGCCCTAACTCAGGACACCCAAAGAGGCTGTGTCTTCATTCTCCTTTGCACCCATGCAGCAGAAAATGATGATCTCCTCAAATGCTGATAGAGGCCCTTGGCATTTACCATGTGCCTTGAATTGATTTTGGCTGACCTGAGCCAGTCGTTTTCCTTATTTCAAAGAATTCAAAGAAATCAATAAAAATCCAGTCATCCTTATAATTACCACTGCCACCATACCATTCAAGTATAACAGAAAGTATATGAGTCAACCCTTCATTTTCCACATGTACCTATGCCCAATGAACCTCATATGATAATCGTAGAGCTGTGTTCCAATGGTTATCACCACCCCATTTCCCATTAGTAGTGGGATCTTCATTGCCATCTGACTGTTGAGTTACTCAGTTCCTAAATCCCATCCTAATGGTCCATTTTCCAGGGCTAATCCTGATCTATCTATCTTTCCTAGTGTTTGCCTGAAAGCAGAACATGAGACAGAGCTCTGCATGAGAGTAATTTACTCAGGAATGGGTTGCCAAGTAGCAGTAGCCATGAACAAGGAGAATGATGTAGAGAAGGATGGAAAGCCAATACAAGAATGTGCTATCAAGTTGGTCTCTGTTGTGAACAACTGGTTCTGGATCACAGAGGACATTCTGATTAGTCTTATGAAATGAGTATGAACACTGTCCAGGGTCAATAAGGGGAATCGTTTGTTCATCAGCTCCAGCCCCCACTGATCAAGCTTGGGCCTGTAGAGATTAAGTCCCCCACTTCTAAGTTGCAAATGTTGAGTGCTGAATGGTTACCCACAAGGATCAGAGAAGTCCCAGGTATCAGAAAGCAAGCAGTCCGCACTGCAAGCTCCAGGCAGGCCCACGGACGAGCTACACCTGTGTGTAGCTAGTGACAGCCTGAGTGGCAGTGGTCCCAGTAGCTGTGGCGAGAAGAAAAAACGAGGCCAAGAAGATCTGAGGCTACTACGAATGTGTGAATTAGTGGGAAGGAGGCCGAATTTGCAAAACGCTTCCTAGTAGGGATGGGTGGAGAAAGCTTCCTAGAGGAAATGAGGGCTAAATTGAAACCTAAACCACCTAAAGGATGAGTAGAAGTCAGCAAGGGTTGATAAAGACAGGCCATTTTCAGTGAGAAGCTTTCTCCATCTTCTCAGAGGTTGAGGTGGCTTCTAATGTCTTCCAGCCACACCCTACTTCTTCTACAATAGCAGTGGTCATACAGAATTGCAATTGTCCGATCACTTATCTGCTCCACTAGACCAAAGACTCTGTTAGGGCAGGGATTATGACTGTCTTCGCCCACGCAGCAAATATTAGAAACAAAAGTATAAACTTAATTGAATTGTCTTGTAGATTGTAAAGATTAAGTGAAGTAATGCATGCACAGCTCCTAACAACTAAAGTGCTCAGTAAATAGTAGCTTTTTAAAATCTCTATTATTATTCGAATCTTTATCATAGGGCACAGTTCTGGCATGTACACATTTGTATCGCAATAAACACTTGCTGAAAGAAAAGTTCAGGCCGGACATGTTGAGGTCCTTAACTATGTCTGCCAGCAGCAACGCTTTCAACTGCTGTCGCTTTTACTTTTTGTATCCTAAATGCTGTCCTCTGAAACTCCAACGTGCGTTGTGTTCTTATTTTTTTAGAGGAAGGAATAGCAAAAATAAAATAAAAATCCAAGAAAGTAATTGTAAGATGCCGCTATAGAATGGGGGGAAAGGAGGGGTAATGGGGAACCATAGCGATGTTCTGATATGGGTAGGACTTGGGGTGTGTCTGTGTGCTTTCAATTTCTTGTCCACTAGATGGTGGAACAGAGTCCCTATCCTGGCAACAGAGTTCTTCAGCAAAGGTTACAGGTTCTCGCACAACGCCCACGCAGGGCTTTGCACGTGAAGGGAATCACCCAATAAGTTAAACTTTTTCAAGGCTTCCTCTTGTAAACCAGAAAGCTGAAACGACACGTGAGGCAAATGTTAGGGAGAGGTGAGGAGGGAAGAGAAATGCGGAAAGACAAGGAGCAGGGGAGCTAAACTACATTTCCCAGGAAGCCACGGGCGCACCTGCCACACCCACCACGCCCGTTACGGCGCTCGCGACCCTGTCATCCATCCACCGCCCCAAGGAGCCCAGAGAAGGCCACGGAGTCTCCACGGGTGCAGCAGTGGCGGCGGCTCCAACCCGCCAGATCGTCCTGCTGAGCCACAACCACTCCACCCTGCGCTCGTAGAGCCGAAGAGACACTCACCGCTGCCCCTCTGCTCCCGCGCGCCACGTGACCAGCTCCGGTCATGTGACTCCAGAGCCTGGCAGCTGAAGTCAGTTACCCTGGCAACTGCTGGGCCCCCCCCCCCCCCCCAGACCGTCCGGGAAAGCGGGGAATTCAGAAGCAAAGGTAGGTGAGGCGTGCATACTTGCTTCCCACTCGGTTCAGCAGGGCCCAGGCTGTGCTCAGACCCGCTGCTCAGGGTTTTAGTTTCGGGTCACTCCCTTCCTCCACCCCGGCTCCGCTGCGGGCGCGTTTTTGTCTTCCCGCCGACTCCGGAACTCGCCCTTCCTGGGGCCTGGGATCCTCTGAGTGGGACCCGCATTTGACCCACAGTTTGGGGCCAAGACCTTAACCGCCCACACACTGAACTGAACAGAAATGCAAATGAGGGGGAGGAGGTGTTACCGCGCAGGCTGAGCAAAGTATTGTCCAGATCTCCACACCTCCCGCCGCCACAAAAGGAAGCTGAGGTCGGAGCTGCCTCATGGAGTTATGGTCCAGAAGCTGGCGCAGATCCGAAGTTGGATTCTTTAGGGAGACTGGGGAGAGTTGAGCATTGCAAGTCACCATTGCGTAGTTTTTGTTGACCTTTCCTCCATCCAAGAGAAACATAATTTGTTCTAATTTGCTCCATTAACTTTGTTTTAGGTAGATTCTGAGTCTTACGGTATAAATCCAGAAATTTGTATCTGGAAACGCCCGCATATCAGGAAACAGTCTGTTTTTCAAAACTTTTTGATATGGATTGATAAATAACTAGCTGAATGATAAGATGGCACAAACTCTGTCCTGCGTTTTGCAAAAGGGAAACAGTCTTTTGGATTTGCTAGTTTTTACTTTTTAAAAGTTTCCTTGAGAAGCCCTGGTTTGTTTAAGGGATGTTAAATAACACACACACACACACACACACACACACGCTAATATGCGTAGATTTAAGAAATATTCTTGAGGCCACTTTTTAACAACTGGATGTTAAGAATGAAAATGTAATTCTCAACTCTAAGTCAAACTGTGAAAGCTGCTTTTCCAAGTCAGTTTTATTGATGAATTAGAAATCTCTTGTCCAATTTACTGGTCAGTAATGTGTGTATATGCTAAATCAAGAGAAATGTCTGAAGTTCAAGTCTGACGATTTTTATGATGTGATTTGGATTTCCTTAAAGGATGTTTATTGTCTCTTGCTATTTAATGTTTCCAGTGTTGTAAATACTTCGGAATGTTTACTTTGGGAAGGGAAAATTATTGATAATGGCCCACTATTCCAAAGAAGAGCTGGATGAAGAGTTTGAACAGTTCATGAAAGAGGTAAGTTTATATTTTTAAAAGCTATATTGTAAATTGTCCCACAAGAAACTCATTCTTCTAGGATGCAAGCAGCCTATCATCAAGCTCTGTCACCTGTTTCCAAAATATATCTATCATCCCTCTAGTTCTCTCCCTTTTCACTGCAACTTTCCTAAGCCAGGACACCATCATCTCAATAGGCTACTGCAACAGTTCCCACGTACTGTCCAAGCGTTCCTTCACCACACTGCTGCCAGCGTGGTTTGTCACATAAATCAGACTCTGTTACTCCCAATGGAAAACACTCTATTGGCCTCCCATCACATATAGAGTAAAATCCAGACTCCTTTCTGTGGCTTACAAAACCCTGGATGATTTTGCTCATGCCCACCTCACTGACTATACACTGCTCTTCCCCCTTTTCCATTCATGCCTTTTTTCTCCTCCAGACACGCCAAGCTCATTTCACATTAGGAGCTTTGTACTGTTCCCTCTGCCAATAATGCTGTCTGTTTCTCTATCCTTTACCTGGCTGGTGAAGATCTCTTTTTAAAATCACTACCTAAGAGAGGTTTTTTCTGTTGATCCAGTAAAAAAGTAACTACCAAGTTCCTTCTTATACCATGTACTTAATTCTCCATGTAGCTCTTAGAACCATTCATTATTTCACTTGTTTAGCTCTCTTTTCTGCCTCCCATAAGAATGAATGGTCTTTGACATGACAGCTGTATTTTTTTTTATTGAAGTATAGTTCATGTACAATATTATATTAGTTCAAACAGTGATTCAATTTTTATAGATTATACTCCATTTAAAGTTATTATAAAATACTGGCTGTACTCCCTGTGCTGCATGATATATACTTGTAGCTTATTTATTTTATTCATAGTAGTTTGTGCATTTTAATCCCTACCCCTACCCCTATTTTGCCCCTCCTGCTTTCTTTCTTCCCACTGGTACCCACTAGTTTGTTGTCTATATCTGAGAGTCTGTTTTCTGCTTTGTTATATTCATTTGTTTTATTTGTTTAGATTCCACATATAAGTGATAACATACAGTATTTGTTCTTCTCTGACTTATTTCACTAAGCATAGTACCCTCCAGGTCCATCCACGTTGTTTCAAATGACAAAATTTCATTCTTTTTATGGTTGAGTAACATTCCATCATATATCTATATACCACACCTTCTTTATCCATTCATCTGTTGATGAACCCTTCCGTATCTTTGATAGTGTAAATAATGCTGCTATGAACATTGGGATGCATTTATCTTTTCGAATTAGTGTTTTTGTCTTCTTAGGATATATACCTAGGAGTGGAATCACTGGATCATATAGTAGTTCTGTTTTTAGTTTTTTGAGGAACCTCCATACTGTTTCCATAGTGGCTGTACCAATTTACATTCCCACTAATGGTGTACAAGGGTTCCCTTTTCTCTACATCCTCACCAGCATTTGCTATTTGTAGCCATTCTGACAGGTGTGAGGTGATACCTATTTGGGGTTTTGATTTGCATTTCCCTGATGATTGGTGATGTTGAGCATCTTTTCGTGTGCCTGTTGGCCATGTATATATCTTGTGCCCATTTTTAAATCAGGTTGGCTTTTTGTTTTGTTTTTTTGTTTTTTGATATTGAGTTATATGAGATGTTTGGATATTAACCCCTTATTGGTCATATGATATGCAATTGTTTTCTCCCATACTATAGGTTCTTTTCATTTTATCAATGGTTTCCTTTACTGTGCAAAAGCTTTTAAGTTTGATTAGGTCCCATATGTTTATTTTTGCTTTTGTTTCCTTTGCCTTAGGAGACAGATCCAAAAAAATATTGCTACAATTTATGTCAGAGTGTTCTGCCTATGGTTTCTTCTAGGAGTTTTATGGTTTCAGGCTTTATACTTAGGTCTTTACTCCATTTTGAGTTTATTTTTGTATTGATATATGGTGTGCGAAAATGTTCTAATTTCATTCTTTTACATGTAGCTATCCAGTTTTCCCAGCACCACTTACTTCAATAAGAGACTGTCTTTTTTCCAATGTAAATTCTTGCCTTCTTTGTTGTAGATTAATTGACCATAAGTGCATGGGTTTATTTCTGGGCTCTCTGTTCTGTTCTGTTGATGGATGTGTCGGTTTTTGTGCCAGTACCACACTGTTGTGATTACTGGAGCTTCCTAGTATAGTCTGAAGTCAGGGAGGTTAATACCTTTAGCTTTGTTCTTTTTTGTCAACACTGCTTTGGCTTTTCAGGGTGTTTAGTTGTTCCGTATAAATTTTAGGATTATTTGTTCTTGTTCTGTGAAAAATGTCATACATGTTTTGATAGGTATTGCATTAAATCTGTAGCTTGCTTTGGGTAGCATGGACATTTTAACTATCAATTCTTCCAATCCATGAACACGACCTATCTTGCCATTTCATTGTATCATCCTCAGTTTCCTTCATCAGTGTTTTATAGTTTTCAGACTATGAGTTTTTCACCTCCTTGATTAAGTTTATTCCTGTGTATTTTATTCTTTTGGATATGATTTTTTTTTTTAATTTTTAAATTTATTTATTTATTTTTGGCTCTGTTGGGTCTTCATTTCTGTGCGAGGGCTTTCTTCTAGTTGTGGCAAGTGGTGGCCACTCTTCATCGCGGTGCGCGGGCCTCTCACTATCGCGGCCTCTCGTTGCGGAGCACAGGCTCCAGACGCGCAGGCTCAGCAATTGTGGCTCACGGGCCCAGTTGCTTCGCGGCATGTGGGATCCTCCCAGACCAGGGCTCGAACCCGTGTCCTCTGCATTAGCAGGCAGATTCTCAACCACGGCGCCACCAGGGAAGCCCTGGATATGATTTTAAAAAGGATGGTTTTCTTACTCTTTCTGATAGTTCATTATTAGGGTATAGAAAAGCAACAGATTTCTGTATATTTATCTTGTATCCTACAAAGCTACTGAATCCATTTATTAATTCTGAGAGTTTTTTGGTGAAGACTTTAGGGTTTTCTATATGTAGTATCATGCCATCTGCAAATAGTGACAGCTTTACATCTTCTCTTTCAATTTGGAAGCTTTTTATTTCTTTTCATATCTGATTGCTCTGGCTAGGACTTCCAATACTTTATTAAATAGAACTGGTGAGAGTGGGCATCCTTATCTTGTTCCTGATTTTAGAGGAAGAGCTTTCAGTTTTTCACCAATGAATATGATGTTAGCTGTGGGTTTGTCATAAATGACCTTTATTACGTTGCGATATGAGTTTAGATACCAACTTTGATGAGAGTTTTTGTCATGAATGGATATTGAATTTTGTCAAATGCTTTCTCTGTATTTATTGAGATGATCATGTGACTTGTTAATGTGGTGTATCGTATTGATTGACTCGCAAATATTGAAACATCCTTGCATCCCTAGAGTAAGTCCTACTTGATCATGGTGTATGATTCTTTTTATATATTGTTGAATTCAGTTTGCTAATACTTTGTTGAGGATTTCTGCATCTATATTCATCAGAGATATCAGCCTGCAGTTTTCTTTTTTTGTAGTGTCTTTGTCTGTTTTTAATATCAGGGTGATGGTGACCTTGTAGAATGAATTTGGGAGTGTCCTCTCTTCGGTTTTTTGGAATAGGTTGAGAAGGATATTAGCTTTTTGTATGTTTGGTGGAATTTCCCTGTGAAGCTATCCTGGACTTTTGTTTGCTGGACGTTTCTGATTGCTAATTCAATTATACTACTAGTGATTGGTCTGTTCAGATTGTCTGTGTCTTCCTGATTCAGTTTTGGAAGATTGTATGTTTTTAGAAATTAATCCATTTCTTAGGTTGTCCAATTTGTTGACAGGTAACTGTTTGTAGTATTCTCTTATGATTTTATTATCTGTGATATTGGTTGTTAGTTCTCCTCTTTCTTTTTTATTTTGTTTGTTTGGGTCCTCTCTCTTTTTTCTTGATGAGCCCCTGGCTAAAGGCTTATCAGTTTTCTTAATTTTTGGGGGGACTTCCCTGGTGGAGCAGTGGATAAGACTCCACGCTCCCAATGCAGAGGGCCCGGGTTTGATCCCTGGTCAGGGAACTAGATACCACATGCATGCTGCAACTAGGAATTCACACGCCATAACTAGGGAGCCTTCATGCCGTGACTAAGGAGCCGGTGAGCCACAACTAAGGAGCCCATGAGCTGCACCTAAGGAGCTGGTGAGCTGAAACTAAGGAGCTCTGGAGCCACAGCTAAGGAGCCCGTGTGCTTCAACTAAGGAGCCCGCGACTACAACTGGGGAGCCTGCCTGCCACAACTAAGACGCCATGCAACCAAAAAAAAAAAAAAATCTTTATTATTTCAAAAAACCAGCTCTTGGTTTCATTGATCTTTTTTATTTATTTTATTTATTTATTTTTTGGTCTCTATTTTATTTATTTCCTCTCTGGTATTTATTATTTCCTTTCTTCTGCTGACTTTGGACTTTGTTCTTCTTTTTCTGATTCCTTTAGATGGTAGGTTATGTTGTTTATTTGAGATTTTTCTTGTTTCTTAAAGTAGGCCTGTATCACTGTAAACATTCCTCTTAGAACTGCTTTTGCTACATCCCATAATTTTAGAAAGTTGTGTTTTTATTTTGTCTTAAGGTATTTTCTGATTTCCTCTTTGATTTCGTCATTGACCCATTTTTTTTTAGTAGCATGTCATTTAGTCTCTACGTTTGTGTTTTTCCCATTTTTCTTCCTATAATTGATATCTAGTTTATACCATGGTGATCGGAAAAAATGCTTGATATAATTTCTGTCCTCTTAAATTTGTTGAGACTTTTTTGTGGCCTAGAGTGTGGTCTGCCCTGGAGAATGTTCTGTGTGCACTTGAAAATAATGTGTATTCTGCTGGTTTTGGATGGAATATCCTGTAGATATCTATTAAGTCCATCTGGTTTAATTTGTCATTTAAGGCCAGTGTTTCCTTACTGATTTTCTGTCTGGATGATCTGTCCATTGATGTAAATTGGATATTAACATTCCCTACTACTTTTGTATTATTGCCAATTTCTCCATTTATGGCTGTTAACATTTGCTTTATATATTTAGATGCTTCTATATTAGTTACATGTATTTTAATGAATGTTATATCCTCTTTTGTATTGATCCCTGTATCATTACACAATGCCCTATTTGCCTTTTGTTATAGACTTTGTTTTAAAGTCTGTTTTGTCTGATATGAGTATTGCTACCCCAGCTGTCTTGTTTCCATTTGCATGAAATAACTTCTTCTAACCCCTCACTTTCAGTCTGTGTGTGTCTTTATCTCTGAAGTGAGTCTCTTGTAAGCAGCATATAGATGGGTCTTGTTTTTTTTTTTTAATTTTATTTATTTATGTATTTATTTATTTATGGCTGTGTTGGGTCTTCGTTTCTGTGCGAGGGCTTTCTCTAGTTGCGGCAAGTGGGGGCCACTCTTCATAGCAGTGCACGGTCCTCTCACTATCGCGGCCTCTCTTGTTGCAGAGCACAGGCTCCAGACGCGCAGGCTCAATAATTGTGGCTCACAGGCTTAGTTGCTCCGTGGCATGTGGAATCTTCTCAGACCAGGGCTCGAACCCGTGTCCCCTGCATTGGCAGGCAGATTCTCAACCACTGCGCCACCAGGGAAGCCAGGTCTTGTTTTTTTGTCCAATCAGCCACCCTATGTCTTTTGATTGGAGCATTTAGTCTATTCACATTTAAAGTAATTATTGATAAGTATGTTCTTACTGCCATTTTGTTACTTTTTTCTGGTTTTTGTACTTATTCTCTGTTCTTTTCTCCTTCTTTTTGTTTCTTCCCTTGTGGTTTGATGATTTTCTTTAGTGGTATGCTTGTGCTCCTTTCTCTCCAGTTTTTGTGTGTCCATTGTTGGGTTTTGATTTCTGGTTACCATGGGGTTCATATATGTTGATCTATGGTTATATCTACTTGTTTTAAACTGGTAGTCATTTAAGTTCAAACACATTCTAAAAGTTCTACATTTTTTTCTCCCCTCCCCAACATTTTGTGTTTTTGTGTCATATTTTACATCTTCATGTTTATCCTTTACCTTTTTATTATAGTTATAGCTGATTATACAATTTTTGTCTTTGAATCATTGTACTAGCTTATTTAAGTGGTTGATCCACAGCCTTTACTATATATTTGTCATTATTAGAGGGGTTTTTATTTTCCTATACATGTCTACTTCTTGTTGTAGCATTTTCTTTTCCACTGAGAGAAGACCCTTTAACATTTCCTTTAGGGTCAATTTAGTATTGATGAACTCTTCTAGTCTTTGCTTGTCTGAGAAGTTTTTCATCTGTCCTTTAATTCCAAATTATAATCTTGCTGGGTAGAGTATCCTAGGTTTTAGGTTTTTCCCTTTTGCACCTTAAATATATCATGCCATTCCCTTCTGGCCTGCAAAGTTTCTGCAGAAAAATCAGCTGATAGCTTTTGGGGGGTGGAGTTCACTTGTATGTGACTCTTTGTTTTTCTCTTGCTGCCTTTAGAATAATCTCTTTATCTTTAACTTTTAACATTTTAATAACACTTTAATTGTGATATGTCTTGGTATGGGTCTATTTGGGTTCATTTTATTTGGGACTCTCTGTGCCTCCTGTACCTGGATATCTGATTACTTATTCAGGTTCAAGAAGTTTTCAGCCATAATTTCATCAAATAAATTTTCAACTCCTTTCTCTCTGACTTCTCCATCTGGGACACCTATAATATGAATGTTGGTACACTTGGTGGTATCTCAGTGTTCCCTTAAATTGTTTTCATTTTTAAAATTTTTTTTTTTCATGTCTGATTGAGTGATTTCTGTTATTCTGTCTTCCAGATCACTTATGCATTCTTCTGTATCACCTAGTTTGCTGTTAATTTGTTCTAGTGTGTTTTTCATTACAGTTGTATTCTTCAGTTCTGGCTGGTTCTTTTATATTTTCTAGTTTCTTGTTAAAATTCTCACTGTGTTCATCTATTCCTTTTTCAGCATTCTTATTACTAATGCTTTGAACTTCTTGCCTGGTAAATTATTTACCTCTGTTTCATTAGTTGTTTTTCTTGTTCTTTTGTTTAAAACAAATTCTTCTGGCTTCTCATTTTGTTTAACTTTCTCTGTCTCTATGAAATTAAGTGAAACAGTTACCTATTCCCATCTTGAAGGGGTGCCCCTTTGTGGGAGTGTCCCTGTGCAGTCTGCATGTGCCTGGTGGCTTTGGTGGGAGAGCTGGATCTGACGTGAGCCTGAGTTGTGTCTTTCTCCAGGGTGTGCCGGCAGCCATCACTTTGGTAAGAGGTGAGACTGGAGTTGAAGGGGCTCAAGGCAGAGCCAGGTGTGAGCCAGGGCTTCTCCTTGCTCAGTGGCCAATACCACCCTATGAGGGGTGGGAGCGAGTCCCAAGGTGCTGGAGCAGAAGCCCTGAGGGTTGGGTCCCAGCTGGTTCTGTTCCCTGTAAGCATGTACTCTTTCCTCTCCCAGCATTGTCACATTGTCATCTTTGCCCCAGAGAGGAGTAGTGCTGGAGCAAGAGGGGCTGGAGTAGGGGTTTGGCTTGGGCCAGGGCTTGTGCCAGGGTGGTCATAGGAAAGCAGCCAGAGTCCCGTGCACTTTCATTCTGCTTCCTCCACCTTGTTTCGGGAGTAAGGAAACATGTGCACACTCTTCACGAGCAGAGTCTTGGTTTCTTACAACCCCACTGTCGGTCCCACTGGTTTTATAACCAGCTATGGGGACTCATCTTCCCAGTGGCAGACCCCAGGGCTGTGGCCCTCAATATGTGGTTCTAGCCACCTACTCCCCAGAGTGGGTTTCCAAGCCTTTTAATCCCCTTCCTTTTCTGTGTCCCTTCCCTGGGGAGCAGGTCCTGACCTGATCACTTTTCTTCCCTTCCTACCGGATTCCATATGGGTCTTTCTTACAGCTTGTTCCACTTAACGTAACAATTTCAAGGTTCATTTTGTATTGTCATATCTATCAGTACCTCATTCCTTTTTTATAGCTGAATAATATTTCATCGTATGGATTTGCCGCATTTTGTTTACCTACTTATCAGCTGATGGACATTTGAGTTCCTTCCACTTTTTAGCAATTATGAATACTGCTGCTATGACAATTGTATATAAGTTTTTGTGTGGTTGTATGTTTTCACTTCTCTTGTGTGTATACCTAGGAGTGGGAATGCTGGGTCATATGGTAGCTCTATGTTTAACCTTTGGAGGAACTGCCAGACTGTTTCCTCAACAGCTGTGCCATTTTACTCTCACCAGAAGTGTGTTAGTAATATTAGGGTTCCAGTTTCTCCATATCCTCACAAGCACTGTTGTTAACTGGGGGGCCAGCTGTTTTGTTTTGTTTCATTTTTAATGATAGTAGCCTAGAAAGCAGTGTGGAAGATTGTCAGAAGTGAGAATACCTACTGTGTATTAGACAGTAGGATGGGCATTCTCTGTTTCTTTGCTGATCTTTGCCACAGCCCTGCAAGGTCAGTGTTGCCATGCTTGTTTTATATATGTATAAACTGAAAAGAGGCATAATTTTCCCTAAGCAACAGCTTATTTTGAAGTTAAAAGTTTGAACTCAGATCTATCTGGCTCCAAAAACCTGTAGTCCTTCTTTCATACTTTTACGTAGCCATGGGTTTAGGAGGAAAAAACTGAATCTGAGGCAGATTGTCAGAGTTTGGTAAACAGCGAGAGATAGAAAGGAGAGAGAAATGGAACATTTCAGGGTGAAAGTGAAGTATAAGACTGTGTGGAAGGTGATGCAACTAAAATTCAGATGGAGTAAAGAATACTCTTTCTTTTCTCCTCCCCTCATCCTGCCTGGTGGTCAAGGAAGACAGTGAGTTCTTTTTGAAGATTTAAAAATGGCATTCTTACAAGTCATTGGGGTAGAGTTGTTTGGTTGGCAGGTGGAAATGTGTGTGTAGTCATCTCAGAAGTTTAAGAAGTGCCCAAGGTACCAATGTCCTAGTTTGGGGACCATATAGAGTATTTGAAAGTGGACAGGCCTTAGTTAGAGAAACCCAAGTTTGAATCCCAGCTCTGTATCACTTACTGATAGTCGCAACCTGGGCAAGTTGCTTAACTTCTCTGAGCTTACTTCCCCATCAGTAAATCTCTGCTGGATTATTTAAAGACTGAAATAACCTGAGTATAGATCCTGACATAGAGCAGGCAAGTAATTAATAAACGTTGGTTTCTTCTCCAGAAAAAGTGTGTAGAATAAGGATAAAAAGGACCAAGAGCAGAGTCCTGGGGAAGTCTCGTGTTAAAGAAAAGGGCAAAAAGACCAAGAGCTATTAGAGTTGGTTAGGAAAGGTCACAGAGGTGAAGTATAACCTGGAGGAGGTGGTGCTATGAGGTCGAAGGGAGAGATTTTCAGGAAGTGAGAGTTGGTCACCATGTCAAACTCCATGGTATGATCAGGGAGATGACTGACAGTCATCCTTTATTTGTGGCATGTAGGAGGCCTGTGGTGACTGAGGAGAGCTGTTTTGGATGGGGACCAGATTTTAAGGGGTTTAACAGTGACCTGGAGAAGTTAGAATGTACATAAAGGAAAGGTGATAGGTAGAATGAAAGGGAGGTAGGAGTAAGGAACTTTGCCTGTTTGCTTTGTTTTGTTTGTTTGTTTTCGTTTTTTTAAGTAGGGTAGACTTGAGTGTCCATTCTTACTTATACTATACAATATGCCAGGTGCTGTGCTAGGCTGTGGGGATGCAGTGACGAGCAAGTTTATAACCTGAGGGAAGGAGGGCAAGGAGATTGAGGAGGGAGTGTGGTGCAGAGATGCATTAGGATAATCCAGCAAGCGAGAACTTGGTGAGGCGGCAGGTGGCCCCTCTGCGGGTTCTCCTGGGGGTGGAGGAAAGAATTGCTCTTCTGAGAGAGGAAAGCAGTGTCTTAACGGGTGAGTTTAGTGGTGGAGTGAGGGGAAGGAGAAGGAGGGTGGTTTTTGACCTAGGGTCTTTATTTTCTCTGTGAAGAGAGAGCCCCAGTTATTGGCTGAGAGTAAGGGTGCTAGATTGGGGTTAGAGTAGGGGTTTAGGATTGTAGTAAGATTTTGAACCTGAAGAGTAGAAAAGGACAAATAAAAGTTTATTAAAGTTTATTAATCATTGTGACAAATGCGAATTTCTCTGGTAAACACCTCACACTCAGTTCTTCCTGGTCTTAGAATTTTGTGTTCTTCTAGAGTGATGCTAGGTGATTTTGCTCAATCATTATTTATTCTTAGACCCGAGATAATGTCTAAAAAAGGATTATATCCTTGTATTCCTTCCTGATTAGGTTTCTTGATCAAGTTTTTTATTTCTTTGTTGTTATTGTTGATGTTTTTCTCCTTGGTTCGTCTGCTTGTTTAATTCTGGGTATGAAATCAATATTCAGAGATGTATTCTTGATGTTTAAGTTATTTTGACCCCATAAGTCTAGAAATATATGAATTTATACATAATTGCTGAGAATGTTTAGGTGATAACTGAAATATCAGAGAACGAAGAAACATTTTCAGTGATAAATCTAGGATTCTTGAATTTAAAATTCACTAGCTTATATCTGATTTAGCTTTCAGATGATTCTTTTGAAAATTCAAATAAAACACCAAGACAACCTAAAGAAGTGAAGAAGAATGATACAATGCCATGGTGGATAACTGAAGATGAATTTGAAGATGGTGGTAAGTATTGCTGATTTTTAATTTCAAATTATTTGACCACAGGGGGGCAGTCAAGACTTTTAATTCTGGATTTTCTCACCATGCTTTTAATAAATATATAAGGAAAATAATACTAATAGTGTAAATTTTTGAAGTTTGACTTGATTTTCATATTACTTAACTTTATATTTCCTATATAATAGCGAATCTATGTTTCTGCATTATCAGATTATTTTACATTGAAATAATTTATCGTTACTCAATTTAAGATCGTGAATAATATTAGATATATTTATATATTGTCATGTTTAATGGTAAAGTGATTTAAAGTGATGTAATAAAATATTCTGACAATGTATTAATGTCACTGCATTGGGAAGATTTTAACAAATCTATAGATTTTGGTATTGCTCTCTGTTAATGACAGTAGAAAAAAATAATTTTATTACCTTAATGGTAAATAACTCATTATTGATCCTGTCTAGCACATGTGTATATCTTTTTTGGAACTATTCCTACTCACATCTTTACAAATAGAAAATTACTCTCTGGGTGTTTTCTTCAATATAGCTACTATATATGATACTGCTGTATTCGCAAAGATCCTCAGATTACCTCTATTAAGTACCTATGTTCACACTATTTGTGTATCACTAAGCACCATTTTATGAACTGATAGGATTTCTATATCTCTTCTTTTTCCTTGTGCTCCTTGACCCTCAACAGTAAATAATAAATGTGTTTAATAAATAAATGTTACTGTGAATTTGATAGTCACTTCTCTGTTCTTAACACTTTACAGTAAGGAATTGCCTTATTGAAAAGTTCAGTGTGTTTTCATAAATCCATAAACCATGCACAGTGCTAAAGTTTGCATGTGAAGAATTCTTTTGTAGAATCTTTCCCCCTATTGATGCTTGAAAAGGATATTATATGATTAAGTGCTATTGAAATAATTGACAATGATTTGTGACTTATTTAGCATTAAAATCTTTTTCTAGAAAGTAATGAATCAGAGATGGAGTATGCAAACTCACCCGAAAGGGAAAGAATAGGTCCTAGACCAACACTTGAATGTAACCTGACTAAAGATACTAAATTTTTTTTAAAAGAATGTATCAATCAGAGTGGATTTGATTAGTAAAGGATGCAAAGGATACTTAGGAAGGAGACTTTGACAGTGTCCATTTAAACACAGGGGAAGAAGGTTTCTCTGCCCAAGGGTATAACCTGGTCCCTGGTTCAGTCACAAACATTTATTGAGTTCATGTTATGTTCTGAGTACTTGGCACTAGTATGCAAAGACAAAATATGATTCCTGTCATCAAGAGTGTAGAAGTTTCTAAGGGAGAATTGAACACCCCTTTTGAGAGGAATGCATTCCCAGTCTTACATAGACGCCATTAAACATCAACATTGAGCTACTTCAACCTTATAATTTTGCTTTCTCTTTCAGTTGCCATAAGGACAAAATGTTCTGCCTAGTTAGTGAAACCGTCTAATTCTCCTACTGGTTATACTCTTCATTATAAATAACTGAATTGGATCTTGGTTTCAGTTGTATTAGTCTCTCATGAGGTTGGTTAGTGTGGGTCACATCCCTGAGTCCATCTTCAGAGCCGGGCTGAGACCCTGGACAGATGCCCCGACGGCACCCTGACCTTGGCGTGTATGTTTTCATTTGAAGTGCCTATAGATATATCTCCTGATTTTCTCCAGCTGTGTGGAAGTTATTGTTAGATCAGTTAAAACCATTATTCACGCAGAGCCATAAAATAATTTGATTCTAAAGCTTTTCCAATAGGATGCTAAGTAGGAAATTGAAGTCACAATTTGTAACTTCTCAATAAGGCTTCCTTCTAAGTAAAAGTGGTATTTTTCTAATCTTATTATTTGTATTATATAGTTACTTTTTTCCATATATCAGTTTTTTACAACACATATATACTGCTAGGGTAAAGAAATTTTGATATTGTATAACTTCTCCAGTGTTTTCTAGTGCTTTTAGAATGAAGAGCAAAACCCTACCCCCAGCCTATGAAGACGAGCATGGTCTGACCGTTGACTCCTGCCCTGGGATTACTTCCCCAAGTGGCATGGTATACTGTATTAAGTACTTGTGATTCAAAATAATTTTTAAAAAATCTCATCTCATTATGCAAGTTTTTGAAATATTCCACTTAATAAGATGCACTGCAATCAAATAGAATTGTAATTTTTGTTTTGTGAATTTTTGATCTGATGGAATTTTATTTCATAGACCAGATTTATTTCATAGCTACTGTCTACTAGTATAACTAATATAACAGTATAACTAGTCTAAGCTAGTATAACAGTACTACTGTGTTGGCATAGTAGTCAAAACAATTCTCTTAACATAAATATCCAACTATATTAAATCCCATCCCAGGACTACTTGGAACAAATGTAAGCTATTTGAAAACAAAGAAGAATCCTCAGCCTATTATGGAAATAGAAGAGGAATCTGCTGAAAAGATTCAGTTTCTTAAGAGCAGTGGAACCTCTATCTTAAGTATTGACAGCTTAGAGGCCAATGGTAAGAATTGTGATGGATGTGCGTTGACAGGTTAATTACTATGCTTATAATCAGGATTTTTAGAAAAGTTAACTCATAACTATCTTGGAGCCTCCTTTACTGAAGCGTGTAGACAGATTTAATATCTTCCTAGAAGGTTTAGAATTATACCTCTGGAGAAGCTTCATAGCCTTACATATTATAATGAATATAAAGCTATATTTGAGTAAGAGATTAAGTGAAGTATGTTTCAAATTTTTTGAAGTCTTACTATGTAATGTCAATAAATGCATCATTAAAATTAATTTTTTCAAAATTCTATGTGTTAATGAAATATATTTGTGCTTTCTATTTAGAGATAGTAGTTCCTGAGCTCAATCATAGCGTTCTTGGATTGGGATTGGACACATTAGAAGAGCAAGAGGAAAAAGAGCAATTTTTTGCCAGGCTTGAGAAAGGCTTCACATCTTCCATTGATTACTCAAGATTAAATAAAGAATTGGATTCTAATGACTCCACACATTTTAAAGCTTTACATAGGTAATGTAAATACAATATAAACTAATCATTGAGTGATTTTTGTGTCTTTCTGTATTTTTGAAAGGCTGGTAGATGCGTGGAATTGAAGGGGTAAACATATATAACAGGCAAAATTTAAATCTTATTTTTAATTCTATTTTCTCTTCATTATTTCGGTCAGGGGTAACGTGTGTGTGTGTAGAATATGATTTATGTATATGTGTGTGTGTATATATATATATATATATGGGCTGGAAAATGTTGATGTGTATTTGAGAGCCTCTAGAGGTCTGAAATTTCATGCATGAGGTACTTTTGAAATGAATAGCACATTGCCAAATAGACCTAACTAGGAAGGTAATTTGTTAAGTGATTTTCCAGAGATAAGGTCAATAAGAGAGTCAGTAAGAGAGTTTGTGTCCTACCTTTGTGTATGGTTGACCCTAATGATTATTAGGAGACCTCATTTATCCTGGAAATTCTACTAGTTGACTGAGCGGGTGCCTTGTAAGTGCCGTAGACCTTTGGCATTCTCAAGACTTCTGTGAAACCTGGTATCTTTAATTTCCTCAGTTTCAGTTTTCCATTTAATTTTTTAAATCATAAATGGAAGCCAGATTACAATTTTAAGATTTTAAGAACACCAAACTATATTTAAATTAAGGGTCAGGAGACTCACAGCCTCTGGTCATTACAGTGCCTGGTCTCCTCAAGATGCTTATTTTCTTAGACAGTGGACAAAGCAGTGACCCTTACGAACTGTGCAGGGTCTGAGATTTTTACCCTACTTGCAGGCTAACAAGTCAGCCTGCCAGTTTTATGAATGCTGACAATAGACACAAGATTCCTGGGTCAGAAACAACAGGACTTTATTTCTCATCACAAAAGCAGGACCTGAGGGTCACGTTTATTTGCCTTAGTTTCCCATGACCCACAAGGTTCACGGCGTCCATGATGGCTGTTTGCCAGTGCAATGGGTTGCCTTACAGGAGAGGGTCACTGAGCTTGGGGAATCTTTGCTTTAGAGTAAGTGGAAACAAGCCTGATTTGGGGGCAGAAACATTGCCTCGTCTCTCAAAGTTGCTCACTGCACACAACCCTGAGAAATGACCTAGGAAGGAGGGTCTGTGCCTTGCGTTCTTGGCATACCCAGCAAGAACACCTACGGACCCTCAGGGCCCATGGTGGTTGCCTGTCCTAACAGTGACACAGCTTAAACATACACAGATTTGCTGGCCACAAGTTTTTGCCCCTTTGCAATATTTCTTAACATTTCTTTGTTCTTAACGATATTCTTAACTACTGATATTTCTACGCAAGAACAACCTAGTCAGAGTGCAGTAGTGTATTGAGTATGCAATGGTATTTTCTGCTACTGTTATTAGAGTTTATAGTTTCTTGGATCTGCTAATAATCTCACTAAAGACATGGTTGGGGGACTGAAAAAGGTAGAACTGATTCTTTGGTTTGAAGGAAGGCAGTATATGAACTAATATAGCCAATATAATTAAAAGTAGCTCTCTTGTCACCTTGCTGAGTATTTATTGGCTCAAGGCTCTCTTTCAGCTTCCATTTCAGGATGAAATTGCTTATTAGCATGTAAATGCTGATTCTGGCAGTTTTTTTCTGGTCTCCACATAGACTTCACTGATTCTTACAGCTTGTGGTCAGTTCCTAATCTTTAGCGTAGAAAGGCTGGCTGGGCCCTGAGACATGTAAATGCACATATTTATGTATAAAATTGTGTATATTTGTGTATAAAATTAAGAAAATGGCACTTTTTCCCCTTTGTATTACTTTGGCAGCTACAATTAGTCTTAGATCCTTTATTTTCAAAACATTTCCCTCATAGCTTCCCAATTTTTAGCTTTTGCTAGAACAAAAGTACTTGAGAAGAAGTATGTAACGTTAGAGGTTTTTAAAAAATATACACAAAATATTGCATGGTAATATATTATTAACATGTAATAGTAAATTAAGTAAATATTTTTCCAGTAATCAAGCTAATGTGGAACTGACTGAAGATAAACATGAGGATGAATCAAAACATGAAGAACTGGCAGGTAATTTCATTGGTTCTAAAATTTACAGTATTTGAAAAGATAATATAGCTTTTAATAAAGACATTGATAAGAGAAAAATAAAAGGAAAATCATATTATCTTGGAAAGAGCTTGAACAGGTAGAGTGAGTTGCCCACAGCACAATTGCAGCTACTAAGAAATTGTTGTAAGTGCAGGACTGCTTCGTTTGTTGGGAGTGGGTAGTGGACCCATTTGGAAGACAGAAAAAGTACTTTTGTGCTAGGACCAGGGGAATGTGTGCAGTCAGGACAAATACCTCCAAAGCATGGTGAGGGAGGTGTGTCTTTTTCCATCTTTTGACTTTTAATGTGTCTGTGTTTCTATATTTTAAATGGCTTTCTTTTGGTAGCATATAGCTGAGTTTTGCTTTTATATCCAATCTGACAATCTCAGACTTTTAACTGAAGTTTCTACCCTTTGCAAAAATATATTAATTGGTATGGTTATTTACTGTTTCGCCATTTGTTTTTTTAATCTTCCCATCTTTTTTTGGTTATTGCTTTTGTGCTACATTTTATTGGATTGAGTATTTATACCATTCCATCTTAACCCTTCTTTTGGCTTGTTAGTTGTACTTCTTTGCTGTATTTTTTTCTTAGTTGCCCTGTGATTCACAATATGCACCTTTATCTTATTAGAGTCTACTTTCAAATAACATTATACCACATTACATGAATCTTAACGGTAAACTCCCCCCAACCTTTTTGCTATTTTTGGCATACATTTTTCTTCTGCATATCTTAAAAACCCCACAGTGCAGCAGTATTATTATTATTATCATTATTATTATTGCTTTTAACAATCTGTTATCATTTAAAAAAATTTTTAAGGAAGGTAAAAAAAAGTATACATATGTAAAAATTTATATTTATCCATGTATTTACCATTCCCAATGACTTGTATTTCTTTGCATAGATTTGAGTTTCTTTTTTTTTTTAACTTTTTATTTTGAAATGAATTTTAAAAGTTTATTTTAAAATTAAGATATAATCGATATATATAACATTATATTAATTTCAGGTGTACAGCATAATGATTCAATACCTATACATTGTGAAATGAGCACCATAATAAGTCTAGTTAACATCTGTCACCTTACATAATTACAAAAAAATTATTTTTTCTTGTGATGAGAACTTTTAAGACCTCTTCTCTTAGCAACTTTCAAATAGTTGCTATCTAGTATTACTTTGAGTTTCTATCTAGTATTATTTTTGTTCAGCATGAAAAACCTCCTTAACTTTTCTTGCAGTGCAGGTCTACTAGGAATAATTTCTCTGAGGTTTTGTTTATCTGAAAGTATATTTTGCCTTTGTTTTTGAAGAACACTTTTGCTTGATATAAAATTGTAGGTAGTGTTTATTTCTTTGAGCACTTTAATGATTTCATTCTATTGTCCTCTGACATTATTTCTCATGAGCAGTCAGTGGTAATTCCTGTTATTGTGATTTTGTATATATGTTGTCTTCTTTTCCCTCTGTTTTCAAATTTTTCTCTTTAGGCCAGTTTTGCGGCAATTTGATGAGGATGATCTTGGTGTGCTTTTCTTGTATTTATCCTGTTTGGAGCTGGTTCAGCATCAATTGATCTGTGAATTTATAGTTTCCATCAAAATCAAAAAATGTTTTTGCCATTAATTATTCAAATATCATTTCTGCCACCCCTTGCTTTCTGATCCTAATTACAAGTATGTTAGAAAGTTATATTTTGTCCCACAGGTCACTAAGACTATTTCATTTTTTAAACCTTTTTTTCCTCTCTGCTTCAGTTTTTATTGCAGTGTCTTCAAGTTCACTGATTTTTTTCTTCTTTTCTTTAATGTTTTGTTAATTCATTGAATGATTCTTTTTTTCTTTTACTCTAGAAGTTTCTTTTGGATTTGTTTTTTCATCTCTTTAGTATGTTTCCAAGTCCCCAACATTGAGCATATTCTGCTGATCCCAGTATTCGTTCATTTCTGGGTCTCTTTCTGTTGGCTGCTGCTTCTCCTAGTTGTGGTCACTTTTTCCTCCTTGTAATTCTAGTAATTTTTTAATTGAGTGTTGAATATATTATAGATTTTTTACATTGTTGAGAGTCTGGATCTTGTTTTCTTCTTTTAAGGAGTATTGAGCTTTGTTCTGGCAGATAGCTTGATCCTTTCAAGCCTTTTCTTCTGCTTTGTTAGGAGACGTCAAGAGGAGCCTTACTTAGTCTAGCAGAGTTTGACCCTGCTACTCACGCACAGCCCTCCTGAGATTTCCACTGAATGCCCCTACTGAACAACGAGGATTTTTTCCGCTTAAGCTGGTTAGAGCTTCAGAATCTCCTTACCCTGTGCGAACTCTGGGAATTGTCTGTCTAGCCTGCAGCTTCCCAGTTATTCTCTGCTCCAGCCACACATACATGACTCAGTATTCAGGAAAGACCTCCAGGAAAGATTCAGAAATCTACTCCATGTAGATTTCTAGTGCTCTATTTCTACATCAGTACCTTCTCTCTTTATCACTGCCCTGCAGCTTCTAATCACCTTGTCTTTTCTGTACTCTTATCTCTGTATCCTTAACACAGTGAGACCGTCCTGATCTCCCCCTCCCTGCTCAGCGCTCCAG